>NW_027149811.1:691501-1383003 GCF_031143425.1 Pleurodeles waltl | reverse complement strand
TCCACATTTTTTAAAGAAAACAGAGGTGTTTTTTGCAAAGTGCCTACCTGTAGATTTTGGCCTCTAGGTCCAGCCGGCACCTAGGGAAACCTACCAAACCTGTGCTTTTCCAAAAACTAGAGACCTAGGGGTATCCAAGATGGGGTGACTTGTGTGGCTCGGACCAGGTTCTGTTACCCAGAATCCTTTGCAAACCTCAAAATTTGGCTAAAAAAACACATGTTCCTCACATTTCTGTGGCAGAAAGTGCTGGAATCTGAGAGGAGCCACAAATTTCCTTCCGCCCAGCGTTCCCCCAAGTCTCCCGATAAAAATGATACCTCACTTGGTGTGGGTAGGCCTAGCGCCCCGTGACAGGAAACGCCCCCAAAGCGCAAAGTGGACACATCCACATTTTTTAAAGAAAACAGAGGGTGTTTTTTGCAAAAGTGCCTACCTGTAGATTTTGGCCTCTAGCTCAGCCGGCACCTAGGGAATCCTACCAAACATGTGCATTTCTGAAAACTAGAGACCTAGGGGAATCCAAGATGGGGTGACTTCTGTGGCTCGTACCAGGTTCTGTTACCCAGAATCCTTTGCAAAACTCAAAATTTGGCTAAAAAAAAACATGTTACTCACATTTCTTTGGCAGAAAGTTCTGGAATCTGAGAGGAGCCACAAATTTCCTTCCACCCATCGTTCCCCCAAGTCTCCTGATAAAAATGATACCTCACTTGTGTGGGTAGGGCCTAGCGGCCCGCGACAGGAAACACCCCAAAGCGCAACGTGGACACATCCACATTTTTGAAAGAAAACAGAGGTGTTTTTTGCAAAGTGCCTACCTGCAGAATTTAGCCTCTAGTTTCAGACCGGCACCTCGGGAAACCTACCAAACCTGTGCATTTCTGAAAACTAGAGACCTAGGGGAATCCAAGAGGGGGTGACTTGTGTGGCTCGGACCAGGTTCTGTTACCCAGAATCCTTTGCAAACCTCTAAATTTGGCTAAAAAACACAATGTTCCTCCTATTTCTGTGGCAGAAAGTTCTGGAATCTGAGAGGAGCCACTAATTTCCTTCCACCCAGCGTTCCCCCCCAAGTCTGCCGATAAAAATTATACCTCACTTGTGTGGTAGGCCTAGCGCACGCGACAGGAAACGCCCCAAAGTGCAACGTGGACACATCCAAATTTTTGAAAGAAAACAGAGGTGTTTTTTGCAAAGTGCCTACCTGTAGATTTTGGCCTCCAGCTCAGCCGGCACCTAGGGAAACCCCTACCAAACCTGTGCATTTCTGAAAACTAGAGACCTAGGGGATCTAAGATGGGGGTGACTTGTGTGGCCTCGGACCAGGTTCTGTTACCCAGAATCCTTTGTAAACCTCAAAATTTGGCACAAAAAACACATGTTCCTCACATTTCAGTGGCAGAAAGTCTGGAATCTGAGAGGAGCCACAAATTTCCTTCCACCCAGCGTTCTCCCAAGTCTCCTGATAAAAATGATACCTCACTTGTGTGGGTAGGCTAGCGCCCGCAACAGGAAACGCCCCAAAGCGCAAAGTGGACACATCCACATTTTTTAAGAAAACAGAGGTGTTTTTTGCAAAGTGCCTACCTGTAGATTTTGGCCTCTAGCTCAGCCGGCACCTAGGGAAACCTACCAAACCTGTGCATTTCTGAAAACTAGAGACCTAGGGGAATCCAAGATGGGGTGACTTCTGTGGCTCGTACCAGGTTCTGTTACCCAGAATCCTTTGCAAAACTCAAAATTTGGCTAAAAAAAAAACATGTTACTCACATTTCTTTGGCAGAAAGTTCTGGAATCTGAGAGGAGCCACAAATTTCCTTCCACCCATCGTTCCCCCAAGTCTCCTGATAAAAATGATACCTCACTTGTGTGGGTAGGCCTAGCGCCCGCGACAGGAAACACCCCAAAGCGCAACGTGGACACATCCACATTTTTTAAAGAAAACAGAGGTGTTTTTTGCAAAGTGCCTACCTGCAGAATTTGGCCTCTAGCTCAGCCGGCACCTCGGGAAACCTACCAAACCTGTGCATTTCTGAAAACTAGAGACCTAGGGGAATCCAAGAGGGGTGACTTGTGTGGCTCGGACCAGGTTGTGTTACCCAGAATCCTTTGCCAAACCTCTAAATTTGGCTAAAAAAAACACATGTTCCTCCTATTTCTGTGGCAGAAAGATCTGGAATCTGAGAGGGAGCCACAAATTTCCTTCCACCCAGCGTTCCCCAAGTCTGCCGATAAAAATTATACCTCACTTGTGTGGGTAGGCCTAGCGCCCCCGCGACAGGAGACGCCCCAAAGTGCAACGTGGACACATCCAAATTTTTGAAAGAAAACAGAGGTGTTTTTTGCAAAGTGCCTACTGTAGATTTTGGCCTCCAGCTCAGCCGGCACCTAGGGAAACCTACCAAACCTGTGCATTTCTGAAAACTAGAGACCTAGGGGGAATCTAAGATGGGGTGACTTGTGTGGCTCGGACCAGGTTCTGTTACCCAGAATCCTTTGCAAACCTCAAAATTTGGCACAAAAAACACATGTTCCTCACATTTCTGTGGCAGAAAGTTCTGGAATCTGAGAGGGAGCCACAAATTTCCTTCCACCCAGCGTTCTCCCAAGTCTCCTGATAAAAATGATACCTCACTTGTGTGGGTAGGCCTAGCGCCCGCAACAGGAAACGCCCCAAGCGCAAAGTGGACACATCCACATTTTTTAAAGAAAATAGAGGTGTTTTTTGCAAAGTGCCTACCTGTAGATTTTTGCTCTAGCTCAGCAGGCACCTAGGGAAACCTACCAAACCTGTGCATTTCTGAAAACTAGAGACCTAGGGGAATCCAAGATGGGGTGACTTGTGTGGCTCGGACCAGGTTCTGTTACCCAGGAATCCTTTGCAAACCTCAAAATTTGGCTAAAAAAAACACATGTTCCTCACATTTCTGTGGCAGAAAGTTCTGGAATCTGAGAGGACCCACAAATTTCCTTCCACCCAGCATTCCCCCACGGCTTCCCGATAAAAATGATACCTCACTTGTGTGGGTAGGCCTAGCGCCCCGCGACAGGAAACGCCCCAAAGCGCAAAGTGGACACATCCAAATTTTTTAAAGAAAACAGAGGTGTTTTTTGCAAAGTGCCTACCTGCAGAATTTGGCCTCTAGCTCAGCCGGCACCTCAGGAAACCTACCAAACCTGTGCATTTCTGAAAACTAGAGACCTAGGGGAATCCAAGAGGGGGTGACTTGTGAGGCTCGGACCAGGTTGTGTTACCCAGAATCCTTTGCAAACCTCTAAATTTGGCTAAAAAAACACATGTTCCTCCTATTTCTGTGGCAGAAAGTTCTGGAATCTGAGAGGAGCCACAAATTTCCTTCCACCCAGCTTTCCCCCAAGTCTGCCCGATAAAAATTATACCTCACTTGTGTGGGGTAGGCCTAGCGCCCGCGACAGGAGACGCCCCAAAGTGCAACGTGGACACATCCAAATTTTTGAAAGAAAACAAAGGTGTTTTTTGCAAAGTGCCTACCTGTAGATTTTGGCCTCCAGCTCAGCCGGCACCTAGGGAAACCTACCAAACCTGTGCATTTCTGAAAACTAGAGACCTAGGGGAATCTAAGATGGGGTGACTTGTGTGGCTCGGACCAGGTTTCTGTTACCCAGAATCCTTTGCAAACCTCAAAATTTGGCACAAAAAAACACATGTTCCTCACATTTCTGTGGCAGAAAGTTCTGGAATCTGAGAGGAGCCACAAATTTCCTTCCACCCAGCGTTCTCCCAAGTCTCCTGATAAAAATGATACCTCACTTGTGTGGGTAGGCGTAGCGCCCGCAACAGGAAACGCCCCAAAGCGCAAAGTGGACACATCCACATTTTTTAAAGAAAACAGAGGTGTTTTTTGCAAAGTGCCTACCTGTAGATTTTGGCCTCTAGCTCAGCCGGCACCTAGGGAAACCTACCAAACCTGTGCATTTCTGAAAACTAGAGACCTAGGGGAATCCAAGATGGGGTGACTTGTGTGGCTCGACCAGGTTCTGTTACCCAGAATCCCTTTGCAAACCTCTAAATTTGGCTAAAAAAAACACATGTTCCTCCTATTTCTGTGGCAGAAAGTTCTGGAATCTGAGAGGAGCCACATATTTCCTTCCACCCAGCGTTCCCCCAAGTCTGCGATAAAAATTATATCTCACTTGTGTGGGTAGGCCTAGCGCCCGCGACAGGAAACGCCCCAAAGTGCAACGTGGACACATCCAAATTTTTGAAAGAAAACAGAGGTGTTTTTTGCAAAGTGCCTACCTGTAGATTTTGGCCTCCAGCTCAGCCGGCACCTAGGGAAACCTACCAAACCTGTGCATTTCTGAAAACTAGAGACCTAGGGGAATCTAAGATGGGGTGACTTGTGTGGCTCGGACCAGGTTCTGTTACCCAGAATCCTTTGCAAACCTCAAAATTTGGCACAAAAAACACATGTTCCTCACATTTCTGTGGCAGAAAGTTCTGGAATCTGAGAGGAGCCACAAATTTCCTTCCACCCAGCGTTCTCCCAAGTCTCCTGATAAAAATGATACCTCACTTGTGTGGGTAGGCCTAGCGCCCGCAACAGGAAACGCCCCAAAGCGCAAAGTGGACACATCCACATTTTTTAAAGAAAACAGAGGTGTTTTTTGCAAAGTGCCTACCTGTAGATTTTGGCCTCTAGCTCAGCCGGCACCTAGGGAAACCTACCAAACCTGTGCATTTCTGAAAACTAGAGACCTAGGGGAATCCAAGATGGTGTGACTTGTGTGGCTCGACCAGGTTCTGTTACCCAGAATCCTTTGCAAACCTCAAAATTTGGCTAAAAAAACACATGTTCCTCACATTTCTGTGGCAGAAAGTTCTGGAATCTGAGAGGAGCCACAAATTTCCTTCCACCCAGCATTCCCCCACGGCTCCCGATAAAAATGATACCTGTCTTGTGTGGGTAGGCCTAGCGCCCGCGACAGGAAAACGCCCCAAAGCGCAAAGTGGACACATCCAAATTTTTGAAAGAAAACAGAGGTGTTTTTTGCAAAGTGCCTATTGTAGATTTTGGCCTCTAGGTCAGCCGGCACCTAGGGAAACCTACCAAAACTGTGGCTTTTCTGAAAACTAGAGACCTAGGGGAATCCAAGATGGGGTGACTTGTGTGGCTCGGACCAGGTTCTGTTACCCAGAATCCTTTGCAAACCTCAAAATTAGGCTAAAAAAACACATGTTCCTCATATTTCTGTGGCAGAATGTTCTGGAATCTGAGAGGAGCCACAAATTTCCTTCCACCCAGTGTTCCCCCAAGTCTGCCGATAAAAATTATACCTCACTTGTGTGGGTGAGGCCTAGCGCCCCGATACAGGAAACGCCCCAAAGTGCAACGTGGACACATCCAAATTTTTTGAAAGAAAACAGAGGTGTTTTTTGCAAAGTGCCTACCTGTAGATTTTTGGCCTCCAGCTCTGCCGGCACCTAGGGAAACCTACCAAACCTGTGGCATTTCTGAAAACTAGAGACCTAGGGGAATCTAAGATGGGGTGACTTGTGTGGCTCGGACCAGGTTCTGTTACCCAGAATCCTTTGAAAACCTCAAAATTTGGCAAAATAAACACATGTTCCCTCACATTTCTGTGGCAGAAAGTTCTGGAATCTGAGAGGAGCCACAAATTTCCTTCCACCCAGCGTTCTCCCAAGTCTCCCCGATGAAAATGATACCTCACTTGTGTGGGTAGGCCTAGCGCCCGCAACAGGAAACGCCCCAAAGCGCAAAGTGGACACATCCAAATTTTTTAAAGAAAACAGAGGTGTTTTTTCCTAGTGCCGACCTGTCGATTTTGGCCTCTAGCTTAGCCGGCACCTAGGGAAACCTACCAAACCTGTGCATTTCTGAAAAACTAGAGACCTAGGGGAATCCAAGATGGGGTGACTTGTGTGGCTCGTACCAGGTTCTGTTACCCAGAATCCCTTTGCAAAACTCAAAATTTGGCTAAAAAAAAACCATGTTACTCACATTTCTTTTGGCCGAAATTTCTGGAAATCTGAGAGGAGCCACAAATTTCCTTCCACCCATCGTTCCCACAAGTCTCCCCGATAAAAATGATACCTCACTTGTGTGGGTAGGCCTAGCGCCCGCGACAGGAAACACCCCAAAGCGCAACGTGGACACATCCACATTTTTTAAAGAAAACAGAGGTGTTTTTTGCAAAGTGCCTACCTGCAGAATTTGGCCTCTAGCTCAGCCGGCACCTCGGGGAAACCTACCAAAACCTGTGCATTTCTGAAAAACTAGAGACCTAGGGGGAATCCAAGAGGGGGTGACTTGTGTGGCCTCGGACCAGGTTCTGTTACCCAGAATCCTTTGCAAACTCAAAATTTGGCTAAAAAAAGACATGTTCCTCATATTTCTGTGGCAGAAAGTTCTGGAATCTGAGAGGAGCCACAAAATTTCCTTCCACCTAGCGTTCCCCCAAGTCTGCCGATAAAAATTATACCTCACTTGTGTGGGTAGGCCTAGCGCCCGCGACAGGAAACGCCCCAAAGTGCAACGTGGACACATCCAAATTTTTGAAAGAAAACAGAGGTGTTTTTTGCAAAGTGCCTACGTGTAGATTTTGGCCTCCAGCTCAGCCGGCACCTAGGGAAACCTACCAAACCTGTGCATTTCTGAAAACTAGAGACCTAGGGGAATCTAAGATGGGGTGACTTGTGTGGCTCGGACCAGGTTCTGTTACCCAGAATCCTTTGCAAACCTCAAAATTTGGCAAAAAAATCACATGTTCTTCAAATTTCTGTGGCAGAAAGTTCTGGAATCTGAGAGGGAGCCACAAATTACCTTCCACCTCAGCATTTCCCCCACGGCTCCCGATAAAATGATACCTCACTTGTGTGGGTAGGCCTAGCGCCCGCGACAGGAAAACGCCCCAAAGCGCAACGTGGACACATCCACATTTTTGAAAGAAAACAGAGGTGTTTTTTGCAAAGTGCCTACTGTAGATTTTGGCCTCTAGGTCAGCCGGCACCTAGGGAAACCTACCAAACCTGTGCTTTTCTGAAAACTAGAGACCTAGGGGAATCCAAGATGGGGTGACTTGTGTGCTCGGACCAGGATTTGTTACCAGAATCCTTTGCAAACCTCAAAATTTGGCTAAAAAAACACATGTTCCTCATATTTCTGTGGCAGAAAGTTCTGGAATCTGAGAGGAGCCACAAATTTCCTTCCACCCAGCGTTCCCCCAAGTCTGCCGATAAAAATTATACCTCACTTGTGTGGGGTAGGCCTAGCGCCCGCGACAGAAAACGCCCCAAAGTGCAACGTGGACACATCCAAATTTTTGAAAGAAAACAGAGGTGTTTTTTGCAAAGTGCCTACCTGTAGATTTTGGCCTCCAGCTCAGCCGGCACCTAGGGAAACCTACCAAACCTGTGCATTTCTGAAAAACTAGAGACCTAGGGGAATCTAAGAATGGGGTGACTTGTGTGGCTCGGACCAGGTTCTGTTACCCAGAATCCTTTGCAAACCTCAAAATTTGGCAAAAAAAAAACACATGTTCCTCACATTTCTGTGGCAGAAAGTTCTGGAATCTGAGAGAATAGCCACAAATTTCCTTCCACCCCAGCGTTCTCCCCAAGTCTCCCGATAAAAATGATACCTCACTTGTGTGGGTAGGCCTAGCGCCCCGCAACAGGAAACGCCCCAAAGCGCAAAGTGGACACATCCAAATTTTTTAAAGAAAACAGAGGTGTTTTTTCCTAGTGCCGACCTGTAGATTTTGGCCTCTAGCTCAGCCGGCACCTAGGGAAACCTACCAAACCTGTGCATTTCCTGAAAACTAGAGACCTAGGGGAATCCAAGATGGGGTGACTTGTGTGGCTCGTACCAGGTTCTGTTACCTAGAATCCTTTGCAAAACTCAAAATTTGGCTAAAAAAAAACATGTTACTCACATTTCTTTGGCAGAAAGTTTCTGGAATCTGAGAAGAGCCACAAATTTCCTTCCACCCATCGTTCCCCCAAGTCTCCCGATAAAAATGATACCTCACTTGTGTGGGTAGGCCTAGCGCCCGCAACAGGAAACACCCCAAAGCGCAACGTGGACACATCCACATTTTTTTTAAGAAAACAGAGGTGTTTTTTGCAAAGTGCCTACCTGCAGAATTTGGCCTCTAGCTCAGCCGGCACCTCGGGAAACCTACCAAACCTGTGCATTTCTGAAAACTAGAGACCTAGGGGAATCCAAGATGGGGTGACTTGTGTGGCTCGGACCAGGTTCTGTTACCCAGAATCCTTTGCAAACCTCAAAATTTGGCTAAAAAAAGACATGTTCCTCATATTTCTGTGGCAGAAAGTTCTGGAATCTGAGAGGAGCCACAAATTTCCTTCCACCCAGCGTTCCCCCAAGTCTGCCGATAAAAATTATACCTCACTTGTGTGGGTAGGCCTAGCGCCCGCGACAGGAAACACCCCAAAGTGCAACGTGGACACATCCAAATTTTTGAAAGAAAACAGAGGTGTTTTTTGCAAAGTGCCTACCTGTAGATTTTGGCCTCTAGCTCAGCCGGCACCTAGGGAATCCTACCAAACCTGTGCATTTCTGAAAACTAGAGACCTAGGGGAATCCAAGATGGGGTGACTTGTGTGGCTCGGACCAGGTTCTGTTACCCAGAATCCTTTGCAAACCTCAAAATTTGGCTAAAAAAACACATGATACTCACATTTCTGTGGCAGAAAGTTCTGGAATCTGAAAGGAGCCACAAATTACCTTCCACCCAGCATTCCCCCACGGCTCCCGATAAAAATGATACCTCACTTGTGTGGGTAGGGCCTAGCGCCGGCGACAGGAAACGCCCCAAAGCGCAACGTGGACACATCCATATTTTTGAAAGAAAACAGAGGTGTTTTTTGCAAAGTGCCTACTGTAGATTTTGGCCTCTAGGTCAGCCGGCACCTAGGGAAACCTACCAAACCTGTGCTTTTCTGAAAACTAGAGACCTAGGGGAATCCAAGATGGGGTGACTTGTGTGGCTCGGACCAGGTTCTGTTACCCAGAATCCTTTGCAAACCTCAAAATTTGGCTAAAAAAACACATGTTCCTCACATTTCTGTAGCAGAAAGTGCTGGAATCTGAGAGGAGCCACAAATTTCCTTCCACCCAGCGTTCCCCCAAGTCTCCCGATAAAAATGATACCTCACTTGTGTTCGTAGGCCTAGCGCCCGCGACAGGAAACGCCCCAAAGCGCAACGTGGACACATCCAAATTTTTTTAAGAAAACAGAGGTGTTTTTTGCAAAGTGCTACATGTAGATTTTGGCCTCTAGCTCAGCCGGCACCTAGGGAAACCTACCAAAGCTGTGCATTTCTGAAAACTAGAGACCTAGGGGAATCCAAGACAGGGTGACTTGTGAGCTCGGACCAGGTTCTGTTACCCAGAATCCTTTGCAAACCTCAAAATTTGGCTAAAAAAACACATGTTCCTCACATTTCTGTGGCAGAAAGTTCTGGAATCTGAGAGGAGCCACAAATTTCCTTCCACCCAGCGTTCCCCCAAGTCTGCCGATAAAAATTATACCTCACTTGTGTGGGTAGGCCTAGCGCCCGCGACAGGAAACGCCCCAAAGTGCAACGTGGACACATCCAAATTTTTGAAAGAAAACAGAGGTGTTTTTTGCAAAGTGCCTACCTGTAGATTTTGGCCTCCAGCTCAGCCGGCACCTAGGGAAACCTACCAAACCTGTGCATTTCTGAAAACTAGAGACCTAGGGGAATCTAAGATGGGGTGACTTGTGTGGCTCGGACCAGGTTCTGTTACCCAGAATCCTTTGCAAACCTAAAAATTTGGCAAAAAAAACACATGTTCCTCAAATTTCTGTGGCAGAAAGTTCTGGAATCTGAGAGGAGCCACAAATTTCCTTCCACCCAGCGTTCTCCCAAGTCTCCCGATAAAAATGATACCTCACTTGTGTGGGTAGGCCTAGCGCCCGCAACAGGAAACGCCCCAAAGCGCAAAGTGGACACATCCAAATTTTTTAAAGAAAACAGAGGTGTTTTTTGCAAAGTGCCTACCTGTAGATTTTGGCCTCTAGCTCAGCCGGCACCTAGGGAATCCTACCAAACCTGTGCATTTCTGAAAACTAGAGACCTAGGGGAATCCAAGATGGGGTGACTTGTGTGGCTCGGACCAGGTTCTGTTACCCAGAATCCTTTGCAAACCTCAAAATTTGGCAAAAAAAACACATGTTCCTCAAATTTCTGTGGAGAAAGTTCTGGAATCTGAGAGGAGCCACAAATTTCCTTCCACCCAGCGTTCCCCCAAGTCTCCCGATAAAAATGATACCTCATTTGTGTGGGTAGGCCTAGCGCCCGCGACAGGAAACGCCCCAAAGCGCAACGTGGACACATCCACATTTTTTAAAGAAAACAGAGGTGTTTTTTGCAAAGTGCCTACCTGCAGAATTTGGCCTCTAGCTCAGCCGGCACCTCGGGAAACCTACCAAACCTGTGCATTTCTGAAAACTAGAGACCTAGGGGAATCCAAGAGGGGGTGACTTGTGTGGCTCGGACCAGGTTCTGTTACCCAGAATCCTTTGCAAACCTCAAAATTTGGCTAAAAAAACACATGTTCCTCATATTTCTGTGGCAGAAAGTTCTGGAATCTGAGAGGAGCCACAAATTTCCTTCCACCCAGCGTTCCCCCAAGTCTGCCGATAAAAATTATACCTCACTTGTGTGGGTAGGCCTAGCGCCCGCGACAGGAAACGCCCCAAACTGCAACGTGGACACATCCACATTTTTGAAAGAAAACAGAGGTGTTTTTTGCAAAGTGCCTACCTGTAGATTTTGGCCTCCAGCTCAGCCGGTACCTAGGGAAACCTACCAAACCTGTGCATTTCTGAAAACTAGAGACCTAGGGGAATCTAAGATGGTGTGACTTGTGTGGCTCGGACCAGGTTCTGTTACCCAGAATCCTTTGCAAACCTCAAAATTTGGCAAAAAAAACACATGTTCCTCACATTTCTGTGGCAGAAAGTTCTGGAATCTGAGAGAATAGCCACAAATTTCCTTCCACCCAGCGTTCTCCCAAGTCTCCCGATAAAAATGATACCTCACTTGTGTGGGTAGGCCTAGCGCCCGCAACAGGAAACGCCCCAAAGCGCAAAGTGGACACATCCAAATTTTTTAAAGAAAACAGAGGTGTTTTTTGCAAAGTGCCTACCTGTAGATTTTGGCCTCTAGCTCAGCCGGCACCTAGGGAATCCTACCAAACCTGTGCATTTCTGAAAACTAGAGACCTAGGGGAATCCAAGATGGGGTGACTTGTGTGGCTCGGACCAGGTTCTGTTACCCAGAATCCTTTGCAAACCTCAAAATTTGGCTAAAAAAACACATGTTACTCACATTTCTTTGGCAGAAAGTTCTGGAATCTGAGAGGAGCCACAAATTTCCTTCCACCCATCGTTCCCCCAAGTCTCCCGATAAAAATGATACCTCACTTGTGTGGGTAGGCCTAGCGCCCGCAACAGGAAACACCCCAAAGCGCAACGTGGACACATCCACATTTTTAAAAGAAAACAGAGGTGTTTTTTGCAAAGTGCCTACCTGCAGAATTTGGCCTCTAGCTCAGCCGGCACCTCGGGAAACCTACCAAACCTGTGCATTTCTGAAAACTAGAGACCTAGGGGAATCCAAGATGGGGTGACTTGTGTGGCTCGGACCAGGTTCTGTTACCCAGAATCCTTTGCAAACCTCAAAATTTGGCTAAAAAAAGACATGTTCCTCATATTTCTGTGGCAGAAAGTTCTGGAATCTGAGAGGAGCCACAAATTTCCTTCCACCCAGCGTTCCCCCAAGTCTGCCGATAAAAATTATACCTCACTTGTGTGGGTAGGCCTAGCGCCCGCGACAGGAAACACCCCAAAGTGCAACGTGGACACATCCAAATTTTTGAAAGAAAACAGAGGTGTTTTTTGCAAAGTGCCTACCTGTAGATTTTGGCCTCCAGCTCAGCCGGCACCTAGGGAAACCTACCAAACCTGTGCATTTCTGAAAACTAGAGACCTAGGGGAATCTAAGATGGGGTGACTTGTGTGGCTCGGACCAGGTTCTGTTACCCAGAATCCTTTGCAAACCTCAAAATTTGGCAAAAAAAACACATGTTCCTCACATTTCTGTGGCAGAAAGTTCTGGAATCTGAGAGGAGCCACAAATTTCCTTCCACCCAGCGTTCTCCCAAGTCTCCCGATAAAAATGATACTTCACTTGTGTGGGTAGGCCTAGCGCCCGCAACAGGAAACGCCCCAAAGCGCAAAGTGGACACATCCAAATTTTTTAAAGAAAACAGAGGTGTTTTTTGCAAAGTGCCTACCTGTAGATTTTGGCCTCTAGCTCAGCCGGCACCTAGGGAATCCTACCAAACCTGTGCATTTCTGAAAACTAGAGACCTAGGGGAATCCAAGATGGGGTGACTTGTGTGGCTCGGACCAGGTTCTGTTACCCAGAATCCTTTGCAAACCTCAAAATTTGGCTAAAAAAACACATGATACTCACATTTCTGTGGCAGAAAGTTCTGGAATCTGAAAGGAGCCACAAATTACCTTCCACCCAGCATTCCCCCACGGCTCCCGATAAAAATGATACCTCACTTGTGTGGGTAGGCCTAGCGCCCGCGACAGGAAACGCCCCAAAGCGCAACGTGGACACATCCATATTTTTGAAAGAAAACAGAGGTGTTTTTTGCAAAGTGCCTACTGTAGATTTTGGCCTCTAGGTCAGCCGGCACCTAGGGAAACCTACCAAACCTGTGCTTTTCTGAAAACTAGAGACCTAGGGGAATCCAAGATGGGGTGACTTGTGTGGCTCGGACCAGGTTCTGTTACCCAGAATCCTTTGCAAACCTCAAAATTTGGCTAAAAAAACACATGTTCCTCACATTTCTGTAGCAGAAAGTGCTGGAATCTGAGAGGAGCCACAAATTTCCTTCCACCCAGCGTTCCCCCAAGTCTCCCGATAAAAATGATACCTCACTTGTGTGGGTAGGCCTAGCGCCCGCGACAGGAATCGCCCCAAAGCGCAACGTGGACACATCCAAATTTTTTAAAGAAAACAGAGGTGTTTTTTGCAAAGTGCTACATGTAGATTTTGGCCTCTAGCTCAGCCGGCACCTAGGGAAACCTACCAAAGCTGTGCATTTCTGAAAACTAGAGACCTAGGGGAATCCAAGACAGGGTGACTTGTGTGGCTCGGACCAGGTTCTGTTACCCAGAATCCTTTGCAAACCTAAAAATTTGGCTAAAAAAACACATGTTCCTCACATTTCTGTGGCAGAAAGTTCTGGAATCTAAGTGGAGCCACAAATTTCCTTCCACCCAGCGTTCCCCCAAGTCTGCCGATAAAAATTATACCTCACTTGTGTGGGTAGGCCTAGCGCCCGCAACAGGAAACGCCCCAAAGCGCAAAGTGGACACATCCAAATTTTTTAAAGAAAACAGAGGTGTTTTTTGCAAAGTGCCTACCTGTAGATTTTGGCCTCTAGCTCAGCCGGCACCTAGGGAATCCTACCAAACCTGTGCATTTCTGAAAACTAGAGACCTAGGGGAATCCAAGATGGGGTGACTTGTGTGGCTCGGACCAGGTTCTGTTACCCAGAATCCTTTGCAAACCTCAAAATTTGGCAAAAAAAACACATGTTCCTCACATTTCTGTGGCAGAAAGTTCTGGAATCTGAGAGGAGCCACAAATTTCCTTCCACCCAGCGTTCCCCCAAGTCTGCCGATAAAAATTATACCTCACTTGTGTGGGTAGGCCTAGCGCCCGCGACAGGAAACACCCCAAAGTGCAACGTGGACACATCCAAATTTTTGAAAGAAAACAGAGGTGTTTTTTGCAAAGTGCCTACCTGTAGATTTTGGCCTCCAGCTCAGCCGGCACCTAGGGAAACCTACCAAACCTGTGCATTTCTGAAAACTAGAGACCTAGGGGAATCTAAGATGGGGTGACTTGTGTGGCTCGGACCAGGTTCTGTTACCCAGAATCCTTTGCAAACCTCAAAATTTGGCAAAAAAAACACATGTTCCTCACATTTCTGTGGCAGAAAGTTCTGGAATCTGAGAGGAGCCACAAATTTCCTTCCACCCAGCTTTCTCCCAAGTCTCCCGATAAAAATGATACTTCACTTGTGTGGGTAGGCCTAGCGCCCGCAACAGGAAACGCCCCAAAGCGCAAAGTGGACACATCCAAATTTTTTAAAGAAAACAGAGGTGTTTTTTGCAAAGTGCCTACCTGTAGATTTTGGCCTCTAGCTCAGCCGGCACCTAGGGAATCCTACCAAACCTGTGCATTTCTGAAAACTAGAGACCTAGGGGAATCCAAGATGGGGTGACTTGTGTGGCTCGGACCAGGTTCTGTTACCCAGAATCCTTTGCAAACCTCAAAATTTGGCTAAAAAAACACATGATACTCACATTTCTGTGGCAGAAAGTTCTGGAATCTGAAAGGAGCCACAAATTACCTTCCACCCAGCATTCCCCCACGGCTCCCGATAAAAATGATACCTCACTTGTGTGGGTAGGCCTAGCGCCCGCGACAGGAAACGCCCCAAAGCGCAACGTGGACACATCCATATTTTTGAAAGAAAACAGAGGTGTTTTTTGCAAAGTGCCTACTGTAGATTTTGGCCTCTAGGTCAGCCGGCACCTAGGGAAACCTACCAAACCTGTGCTTTTCTGAAAACTAGAGACCTAGGGGAATCCAAGATGGGGTGACTTGTGTGGCTCGGACCAGGTTCTGTTACCCAGAATCCTTTGCAAACCTCAAAATTTGGCTAAAAAAACACATGTTCCTCACATTTCTGTAGCAGAAAGTGCTGGAATCTGAGAGGAGCCACAAATTTCCTTCCACCCAGCGTTCCCCCAAGTCTCCCGATAAAAATGATACCTCACTTGTGTGGGTAGGCCTAGCGCCCGCGACAGGAATCGCCCCAAAGCGCAACGTGGACACATCCAAATTTTTTTAAGAAAACAGAGGTGTTTTTTGCAAAGTGCTACATGTAGATTTTGGCCTCTAGCTCAGCCGGCACCTAGGGAAACCTACCAAAGCTGTGCATTTCTGAAAACTAGAGACCTAGGGGAATCCAAGACAGGGTGACTTGTGTGGCTCGGACCAGGTTCTGTTACCCAGAATCCTTTGCAAACCTAAAAATTTGGCTAAAAAAACACATGTTCCTCACATTTCTGTGGCAGAAAGTTCTGGAATCTAAGTGGAGCCACAAATTTCCTTCCACCCAGCGTTCCCCCAAGTCTGCCGATAAAAATTATACCTCACTTGTGTGGGTAGGCCTAGCGCCCGCGACAGGAAACGCCCCAAAGTGCAACGTGGACACATCCAAATTTTTGAAAGAAAACAGAGGTGTTTTTTGCAAAGTGCCTACCTGTAGATTTTGGCCTCCAGCTCAGCCGGCACCTAGGGAAACCTACCAAACCTGTGCATTTCTGAAAACTAGAGACCTAGGGGAATCTAAGATGGGGTGACTTGTGTGGCTCGGACCAGGTTCTGTTACCCAGAATCCTTTGCAAACCTAAAAATTTGGCAAAAAAAACACATGTTCCTCAAATTTCTGTGGCAGAAAGTTCTGGAATCTGAGAGGAGCCACAAATTTCCTTCCACCCAGCGTTCTCCCAAGTCTCCCGATAAAAATGATACCTCACTTGTGTGGGTAGGCCTAGCGCCCGCAACAGGAAACGCCCCAAAGCGCAAAGTGGACACATCCAAATTTTTTAAAGAAAACAGAGGTGTTTTTTGCAAAGTGCCTACCTGTAGATTTTGGCCTCTAGCTCAGCCGGCACCTAGGGAATCCTACCAAACCTGTGCATTTCTGAAAACTAGAGACCTAGGGGAATCCAAGATGGGGTGACTTGTGTGGCTCGGACCAGGTTCTGTTACCCAGAATCCTTTGCAAACCTCAAAATTTGGCAAAAAAAACACATGTTCCTCAAATTTCTGTGGAGAAAGTTCTGGAATCTGAGAGGAGCCACAAATTTCCTTCCACCCAGCGTTCCCCCAAGTCTCCCGATAAAAATGATACCTCATTTGTGTGGGTAGGCCTAGCGCCCGCGACAGGAAACGCCCCAAAGCGCAACGTGGACACATCCACATTTTTTAAAGAAAACAGAGGTGTTTTTTGCAAAGTGCCTACCTGCAGAATTTGGCCTCTAGCTCAGCCGGCACCTCGGGAAACCTACCAAACCTGTGCATTTCTGAAAACTAGAGACCTAGGGGAATCCAAGAGGGGGTGACTTGTGTGGCTCGGACCAGGTTCTGTTACCCAGAATCCTTTGCAAACCTCAAAATTTGGCTAAAAAAACACATGTTCCTCATATTTCTGTGGCAGAAAGTTCTGGAATCTGAGAGGAGCCACAAATTTCCTTCCACCCAGCGTTCCCCCAAGTCTGCCGATAAAAATTATACCTCACTTGTGTGGGTAGGCCTAGCGCCCGCGACAGGAAACGCCCCAAACTGCAACGTGGACACATCCAAATTTTTGAAAGAAAACAGAGGTGTTTTTTGCAAAGTGCCTACCTGTAGATTTTGGCCTCCAGCTCAGCCGGCACCTAGGGAAACCTACCAAACCTGTGCATTTCTGAAAACTAGAGACCTAGGGGAATCTAAGATGGTGTGACTTGTGTGGCTCGGACCAGGTTCTGTTACCCAGAATCCTTTGCAAACCTCAAAATTTGGCAAAAAAAACACATGTTCCTCACATTTCTGTGGCAGAAAGTTCTGGAATCTGAGAGAATAGCCACAAATTTCCTTCCACCCAGCGTTCTCCCAAGTCTCCCGATAAAAATGATACCTCACTTGTGTGGGTAGGCCTAGCGCCCGCAACAGGAAACGCCCCAAAGCGCAAAGTGGACACATCCAAATTTTTTAAAGAAAACAGAGGTGTTTTTTGCAAAGTGCCTACCTGTAGATTTTGGCCTCTAGCTCAGCCGGCACCTAGGGAATCCTACCAAACCTGTGCATTTCTGAAAACTAGAGACCTAGGGGAATCCAAGATGGGGTGACTTGTGTGGCTCGGACCAGGTTCTGTTACCCAGAATCCTTTGCAAACCTCAAAATTTGGCTAAAAAAACACATGTTACTCACATTTCTTTGGCAGAAAGTTCTGGAATCTGAGAGGAGCCACAAATTTCCTTCCACCCATCGTTCCCCCAAGTCTCCCGATAAAAATGATACCTCACTTGTGTGGGTAGGCCTAGCGCCCGCAACAGGAAACACCCCAAAGCGCAACGTGGACACATCCACATTTTTTAAAGAAAACAGAGGTGTTTTTTGCAAAGTGCCTACCTGCAGAATTTGGCCTCTAGCTCAGCCGGCACCTCGGGAAACCTACCAAACCTGTGCATTTCTGAAAACTAGAGACCTAGGGGAATCCAAGATGGGGTGACTTGTGTGGCTCGGACCAGGTTCTGTTACCCAGAATCCTTTGCAAACCTCAAAATTTGGCTAAAAAAAGACATGTTCCTCATATTTCTGTGGCAGAAAGTT
This sequence comes from Pleurodeles waltl, assembly GCF_031143425.1. Taxonomy (NCBI): domain Eukaryota; kingdom Metazoa; phylum Chordata; class Amphibia; order Caudata; family Salamandridae; genus Pleurodeles; species Pleurodeles waltl. Next base: position 1,365,473 of record NW_027149811.1, on the reverse strand, counting down.
CTGGAATCTGAGAGGAGCCACAAATTTCCTTCCACCCAGCGTTCCCCCAAGTCTGCCGATAAAAATTATACCTCACTTGTGTGGGTAGGCCTAGCGCCCGCGACAGGAAACACCCCAAAGTGCAACGTGGACACATCCAAATTTTTGAAAGAAAACAGAGGTGTTTTTTGCAAAGTGCCTACCTGTAGATTTTGGCCTCCAGCTCAGCCGGCACCTAGGGAAACCTACCAAACCTGTGCATTTCTGAAAACTAGAGACCTAGGGGAATCTAAGATGGGGTGACTTGTGTGGCTCGGACCAGGTTCTGTTACCCAGAATCCTTTGCAAACCTCAAAATTTGGCAAAAAAAAACACATGTTCCTCACATTTCTGTGGCAGAAAGTTCTGGAATCTGAGAGGAGCCACAAATTTCCTTCCACCCAGCGTTCTCCCAAGTCTCCCGATAAAAATGATACTTCACTTGTGTGGGTAGGCCTAGCGCCCGCAACAGGAAACGCCCCAAAGCGCAAAGTGGACACATCCAAATTTTTTAAAGAAAACAGAGGTGTTTTTTGCAAAGTGCCTACCTGTAGATTTTGGCCTCTAGCTCAGCCGGCACCTAGGGAATCCTACCAAACCTGTGCATTTCTGAAAACTAGAGACCTAGGGGAATCCAAGATGGGGTGACTTGTGTGTCTCGGACCAGGTTCTGTTACCCAGAATCCTTTGCAAACCTCAAAATTTGGCTAAAAAAACACATGATACTCACATTTCTGTGGCAGAAAGTTCTGGAATCTGAAAGGAGCCACAAATTACCTTCCACCCAGCATTCCCCCACGGCTCCCGATAAAAATGATACCTCACTTGTGTGGGTAGGCCTAGCGCCCGCGACAGGAAACGCCCCAAAGCGCAACGTGGACACATCCATATTTTTGAAAGAAAACAGAGGTGTTTTTTGCAAAGTGCCTACTGTAGATTTTGGCCTCTAGGTCAGCCGGCACCTAGGGAAACCTACCAAACCTGTGCTTTTCTGAAAACTAGAGACCTAGGGGAATCCAAGATGGGGTGACTTGTGTGGCTCGGACCAGGTTCTGTTACCCAGAATCCTTTGCAAACCTCAAAATTTGGCTAAAAAAACACATGTTCCTCACATTTCTGTAGCAGAAAGTGCTGGAATCTGAGAGGAGCCACAAATTTCCTTCCACCCAGCGTTCCCCCAAGTCTCCCGATAAAAATGATACCTCACTTGTGTGGGTAGGCCTAGCGCCCGCAACAGGAAACGCCCCAAAGCGCAAAGTGGACACATCCAAATTTTTTAAAGAAAACAGAGGTGTTTTTTGCAAAGTGCCTACCTGTAGATTTTGGCCTCTAGCTCAGCCGGCACCTAGGGAATCCTACCAAACCTGTGCATTTCTGAAAACTAGAGACCTAGGGGAATCCAAGATGGGGTGACTTGTGTGGCTCGGACCAGGTTCTGTTACCCAGAATCCTTTGCAAACCTCAAAATTTGGCTAAAAAAACACATGATACTCACATTTCTGTGGCAGAAAGTTCTGGAATCTGAAAGGAGCCACAAATTACCTTCCACCCAGCATTCCCCCACGGCTCCCGATAAAAATGATACCTCACTTGTGTGGGTAGGCCTAGCGCCCGCGACAGGAAACGCCCCAAAGCGCAACGTGGACACATCCATATTTTTGAAAGAAAACAGAGGTGTTTTTTGCAAAGTGCCTACTGTAGATTTTGGCCTCTAGGTCAGCCGGCACCTAGGGAAACCTACCAAACCTGTGCTTTTCTGAAAACTAGAGACCTAGGGGAATCCAAGATGGGGTGACTTGTGTGGCTCGGACCAGGTTCTGTTACCCAGAATCCTTTGCAAACCTCAAAATTTGGCTAAAAAAACACATGTTCCTCACATTTCTGTAGCAGAAAGTGCTGGAATCTGAGAGGAGCCACAAATTTCCTTCCACCCAGCGTTCCCCCAAGTCTCCCGATAAAAATGATACCTCACTTGTGTGGGTAGGCCTAGCGCCCGCGACAGGAATCGCCCCAAAGCGCAACGTGGACACATCCAAATTTTTTTAAGAAAACAGAGGTGTTTTTTGCAAAGTGCTACATGTAGATTTTGGCCTCTAGCTCAGCCGGCACCTAGGGAAACCTACCAAAGCTGTGCATTTCTGAAAACTAGAGACCTAGGGGAATCCAAGACAGGGTGACTTGTGTGGCTCGGACCAGGTTCTGTTACCCAGAATCCTTTGCAAACCTAAAAATTTGGCTAAAAAAACACATGTTCCTCACATTTCTGTGGCAGAAAGTTCTGGAATCTAAGTGGAGCCACAAATTTCCTTCCACCCAGCGTTCCCCCAAGTCTGCCGATAAAAATTATACCTCACTTGTGTGGGTAGGCCTAGCGCCCGCGACAGGAAACGCCCCAAAGTGCAACGTGGACACATCCAAATTTTTGAAAGAAAACAGAGGTGTTTTTTGCAAAGTGCCTACCTGTAGATTTTGGCCTCCAGCTCAGCCGGCACCTAGGGAAACCTACCAAAGCTGTGCATTTCTGAAAACTAGAGACCTAGGGGAATCTAAGATGGGGTGACTTGTGTGGCTCGGACCAGGTTCTGTTACCCAGAATCCTTTGCAAACCTAAAAATTTGGCAAAAAAAACACATGTTCCTCAAATTTCTGTGGCAGAAAGTTCTGGAATCTGAGAGGAGCCACAAATTTCCTTCCACCCAGCGTTCTCCCAAGTCTCCCGATAAAAATGATACCTCACTTGTGTGGGTAGGCCTAGCGCCCGCAACAGGAAACGCCCCAAAGCGCAAAGTGGACACATCCACATTTTTTAAAGAAAACAGAGGTGTTTTTTGCAAGTGCCTACCTGTAGATTTTGGCCTCTAGCTCAGCCGGCACCTAGGGAATCCTACCAAACCTGTGCATTTCTGAAAACTAGAGACCTAGGGGAATCCAAGATGGGGTGACTTGTGTGGCTCGGACCAGGTTCTGTTACCCAGAATCCTTTGCAAACCTCAAAATTTGGCTAAAAAAACACATGTTCCTCACATTTCTGTGGCAGAAAGTTCTGGAATCTGAGAGGAGCCACAAATTACCTTCCACCCAGCATTCCCCCACGGCTCCCGATAAAAATGATACCTCACTTGTGTGGGTAGGCCTAGCGCCCGCGACAGGAAACGCCCCAAAGCGCAACGTGGACACATCCACATTTTTGAAAGAAAACAGAGGTGTTTTTTGCAAAGTGCCTACTGTAGATTTTGGCCTCTAGGTCAGCCGGCACCTAGGGAAACCTACCAAACCTGTGCTTTTCTGAAAACTAGAGACCTAGGGGAATCCAAGATGGGGTGACTTGTGTGGCTCGGACCAGGTTCTGTTACCCAGAATCCTTTGCAAACCTCAAAATTTGGCTAAAAAAACACATGTTCCTCACATTTCTGTGGCAGAAAGTGCTGGAATCTGAGAGGTGCCACAAATTTCCTTCCACCCAGCGTTCCCCCAAGTCTCCTGATAAAAATGATACCTCAGTTGTGTGGGTAGGCCTATCGCCCGCGACAGGAAATGCCCCAAAGCGCAACGTGGACACATCCAAATTTTTGAAAGAAAACAGAGGTGTTTTTTGCAAAGTGCCTACCTGTAGATTTTGGCCTCTAGGTCAGCCGGCACCTAGGGAAACCTACCAAACCTGTGCATTTCTGAAAACTAGAGACCTAGGGGAATCCAAGATGGGGTGACTTGTGTGGCTCGGACACGTTCTGTTACCCAGAATCCTTTGCAAACCTCAAAATTTGGCTAAAAAAACACATGTTCTTCAAATTTCTGTGGCAGAAAGTTCTGGAATCTGAGAGGAGCCACAAATTTCCTTCCACCCAGCGTTCCCCCAAGTCTCCCGATAAAAATGATACCTCACTTGTGTGGGTAGGCCTAGCGCCCGCGACAGGAAACGCCCCAAAGCGCAACGTGGACACATCCACATTTTTTAAAGAAAACAGAGGTGTTTTTTGCAAAGTGCTACATGTAGATTTTGGCCTCTAGCTCAGCCGGCACCTAGGGAAACCTATCAAAGCTGTGCATTTCTGAAAACTAGAGACCTAGGGGAATCCAAGACGGGGTGACTTGTGTGGCTCGGACCAGGTTCTGTTACCCAGAATCCTTTGCAAACCTCAAAATTTAGCTAAAAAAACACATGTTCCTCACATTTCTGTGGCAGAAAGTTCTGGAATCTGAGAGGAGCCACAAATTTCCTTCCACCCAGCGTTCCCCCAAGTCTGCCGATAAAAATGATACCTCACTTGTGTGGGTAGGCCTAGCGCCCGCGACAGGAAACGCCCCAAAGTGCAACGTGGACAAATCCAAATTTTTGAAATGAAACAGAGGTGTTTTTTGCAAAGTGCCTACCTGTAGATTTTGGCCTCCAGCTCAGCCGGCACCTAGGGAAACCTACCAAACCTGTGCATTTCTGAAAACTAGAGACCTAGGGGAATCTAAGATGGGGTGACTTGTGTGGCTCGGACCAGGTTCTGTTACCCAGAATCCTTTGCAAACCTCAAAATTTGGCAAAAAAAACACATGTTTCTCACATTTCTGTGGCAGAAAGTTCTGGAATCTGAGAGGAGCCACAAATTTCCTTCCACCCAGCGTCCTCCCAAGTCTCCCGATAAAAATGATACCTCACTTGTGTGGGTAGGCCTAGCGCTCGCAACAGGAAATGCCCCAAAGCGCAAAGTGAACACATCCACATTTTTTAAAGAAAACAGAGGTGTTTTTTGCAAAGTGCCTACCTGTAGATTTTGGCCTCTAGGTCAGCCGGCACCTAGGGAAACCTACCAAACCTGTGCTTTTCCAAAAACTAGAGACCTAGGGGTATCCAAGATGGGGTGACTTGTGTGGCTCGGACCAGGTTCTGTTACCCAGAATCCTTTGCAAACCTCAAAATTTGGCTAAAAAAACACATGTTCCTCACATTTCTGTGGCAGAAAGTGCTGGAATCTGAGAGGAGCCACAAATTTCCTTCCGCCCAGCGTTCCCCCAAGTCTCCCGATAAAAATGATACCTCACTTGTGTGGGTGGGCCTAGCGCCCGTGACAGGAAACGCCCCAAAGCGCAAAGTGGACACATCCACATTTTTTAAAGAAAACAGAGGTGTTTTTTGCAAAGTGCCTACCTGTAGATTTTGGCCTCTAGCTCAGCCGGCACCTAGGGAATCCTACCAAACATGTGCATTTCTGAAAACTAGAGACCTAGGGGAATCCAAGATGGGGTGACTTCTGTGGCTCGTACCAGGTTCTGTTACCCAGAATCCTTTGCAAAACTCAAAATTTGGCTAAAAAAAAACATGTTACTCACATTTCTTTGGCAGAAAGTTCTGGAATCTGAGAGGAGCCACAAATTTCCTTCCACCCATCGTTCCCCCAAGTCTCCTGATAAAAATGATACCTCACTTGTGTGGGTAGGCCTAGCGCCCGCGACAGGAAACACCCCAAAGCGCAACGTGGACACATCCACATTTTTGAAAGAAAACAGAGGTGTTTTTTGCAAAGTGCCTACCTGCAGAATTTAGCCTCTAGTTCAGCCGGCACCTCGGGAAACCTACCAAACCTGTGCATTTCTGAAAACTAGAGACCTAGGGGAATCCAAGAGGGGGTGACTTGTGTGGCTCGGACCAGGTTCTGTTACCCAGAATCCTTTGCAAACCTCTAAATTTGGCTAAAAAAACACATGTTCCTCCTATTTCTGTGGCAGAAAGTTCTGGAATCTGAGAGGAGCCACTAATTTCCTTCCACCCAGCGTTCCCCCAAGTCTGCCGATAAAAATTATACCTCACTTGTGTGGGTAGGCCTAGCGCACGCGACAGGAAACGCCCCAAAGTGCAACGTGGACACATCCAAATTTTTGAAAGAAAACAGAGGTGTTTTTTGCAAAGTGCCTACCTGTAGATTTTGGCCTCCAGCTCAGCCGGCACCTAGGGAAACCTACCAAACCTGTGCATTTCTGAAAACTAGAGACCTAGGGGATCTAAGATGGGGTGACTTGTGTGGCTCGGACCAGGTTCTGTTACCCAGAATCCTTTGTAAACCTCAAAATTTGGCACAAAAAACACATGTTCCTCACATTTCTGTGGCAGAAAGTTCTGGAATCTGAGAGGAGCCACAAATTTCCTTCCACCCAGCGTTCTCCCATGTCTCCTGATAAAAATGATACCTCACTTGTGTGGGTAGGCCTAGCGCCCGCAACAGGAAACGCCCCAAAGCGCAAAGTGGACACATCCACATTTTTTAAAGAAAACAGAGGTGTTTTTTGCAAAGTGCCTACCTGTAGATTTTGGCCTCTAGCTCAGCCGGCACCTAGGGAAACCTACCAAACCTGTGCATTTCTGAAAACTAGAGACCTAGGGGAATCCAAGATGGGGTGACTTCTGTGGCTCGTACCAGGTTCTGTTACCCAGAATCCTTTGCAAAACTCAAAATTTGGCTAAAAAAAAACATGTTACTCACATTTCTTTGGCAGAAAGTTCTGGAATCTGAGAGGAGCCACAAATTTCCTTCCACCCATCGTTCCCCCAAGTCTCCTGATAAAAATGATACCTCACTTGTGTGGGTAGGCCTAGCGCCCGCGACAGGAAACACCCCAAAGCGCAACGTGGACACATCCACATTTTTTAAAGAAAACAGAGGTGTTTTTTGCAAAGTGCCTACCTGCAGAATTTGGCCTCTAGCTCAGCCGGCACCTCGGGAAACCTACCAAACCTGTGCATTTCTGAAAACTAGAGACCTAGGGGAATCCAAGAGGGGGTGACTTGTGTGGCTCGGACCAGGTTGTGTTACCCAGAATCCTTTGCAAACCTCTAAATTTGGCTAAAAAAACACATGTTCCTCCTATTTCTGTGGCAGAAAGATCTGGAATCTGAGAGGAGCCACAAATTTCCTTCCACCCAGCGTTCCCCCAAGTCTGCCGATAAAAATTATACCTCACTTGTGTGGGTAGGCCTAGCGCCCGCGACAGGAGACGCCCCAAAGTGCAACGTGGACACATCCAAATTTTTGAAAGAAAACAGAGGTGTTTTTTGCAAAGTGCCTACCTGTAGATTTTGGCCTCCAGCTCAGCCGGCACCTAGGGAAACCTACCAAACCTGTGCATTTCTGAAAACTAGAGACCTAGGGGAATCTAAGATGGGGTGACTTGTGTGGCTCGGACCAGGTTCTGTTACCCAGAATCCTTTGCAAACCTCAAAATTTGGCACAAAAAACACATGTTCCTCACATTTCTGTGGCAGAAAGTTCTGGAATCTGAGAGGAGCCACAAATTTCCTTCCACCCAGCGTTCTCCCAAGTCTCCTGATAAAAATGATACCTCACTTGTGTGGGTAGGCCTAGCGCCCGCAACAGGAAACGCCCCAAAGCGCAAAGTGGACACATCCACATTTTTTAAAGAAAATAGAGGTGTTTTTTGCAAAGTGCCTACCTGTAGATTTTTGCCTCTAGCTCAGCAGGCACCTAGGGAAACCTACCAAACCTGTGCATTTCTGAAAACTAGAGACCTAGGGGAATCCAAGATGGGGTGACTTGTGTGGCTCGGACCAGGTTCTGTTACCCAGAATCCTTTGCAAACCTCAAAATTTGGCTAAAAAAACACATGTTCCTCACATTTCTGTGGCAGAAAGTTCTGGAATCTGAGAGGACCCACAAATTTCCTTCCACCCAGCATTCCCCCACGGCTCCCGATAAAAATGATACCTCACTTGTGTGGGTAGGCCTAGCGCCCGCGACAGGAAACGCCCCAAAGCGCAAAGTGGACACATCCAAATTTTTTAAAGAAAACAGAGGTGTTTTTTGCAAAGTGCCTACCTGCAGAATTTGGCCTCTAGCTCAGCCGGCACCTCAGGAAACCTACCAAACCTGTGCATTTCTGAAAACTAGAGACCTAGGGGAATCCAAGAGGGGGTGACTTGTGAGGCTCGGACCAGGTTGTGTTACCCAGAATCCTTTGCAAACCTCTAAATTTGGCTAAAAAAACACATGTTCCTCCTATTTCTGTGGCAGAAAGTTCTGGAATCTGAGAGGAGCCACAAATTTCCTTCCACCCAGCTTTCCCCCAAGTCTGCCGATAAAAATTATACCTCACTTGTGTGGGTAGGCCTAGCGCCCGCGACAGGAGACGCCCCAAAGTGCAACGTGGACACATCCAAATTTTTGAAAGAAAACAAAGGTGTTTTTTGCAAAGTGCCTACCTGTAGATTTTGGCCTCCAGCTCAGCCGGCACCTAGGGATACCTACCAAACCTGTGCATTTCTGAAAACTAGAGACCTAGGGGAATCTAAGATGGGGTGACTTGTGTGGCTCGGACCAGGTTCTGTTACCCAGAATCCTTTGCAAACCTCAAAATTTGGCACAAAAAACACATGTTCCTCACATTTCTGTGGCAGAAAGTTCTGGAATCTGAGAGGAGCCACAAATTTCCTTCCACCCAGCGTTCTCCCAAGTCTCCTGATAAAAATGATACCTCACTTGTGTGGGTAGGCGTAGCGCCCGCAACAGGAAACGCCCCAAAGCGCAAAGTGGACACATCCACATTTTTTAAAGAAAACAGAGGTGTTTTTTGCAAAGTGCCTACCTGTAGATTTTGGCCTCTAGCTCAGCCGGCACCTAGGGAAACCTACCAAACCTGTGCATTTCTGAAAACTAGAGACCTAGGGGAATCCAAGATGGGGTGACTTGTGTGGCTCGGACCAGGTTCTGTTACCCAGAATCCTTTGCAAACCTCTAAATTTGGCTAAAAAAACACATGTTCCTCCTATTTCTGTGGCAGAAAGTTCTGGAATCTGAGAGGAGCCACATATTTCCTTCCACCCAGCGTTCCCCCAAGTCTGCCGATAAAAATTATATCTCACTTGTGTGGGTAGGCCTAGCGCCCGCGACAGGAAACGCTCCAAAGTGCACCGTGGACACATCCAAATTTTTGAAAGAAAACAGAGGTGTTTTTTGCAAAGTGCCTACCTGTAGATTTTGGCCTCCAGCTCAGCCGGCACCTAGGGAAACCTACCAAACCTGTGCATTTCTGAAAACTAGAGACCTAGGGGAATCTAAGATGGGGTGACTTGTGTGGCTCGGACCAGGTTCTGTTACCCAGAATCCTTTGCAAACCTCAAAATTTGGCACAAAAAACACATGTTCCTCACATTTCTGTGGCAGAAAGTTCTGGAATCTGAGAGGAGCCACAAATTTCCTTCCACCCAGCGTTCTCCCAAGTCTCCTGATAAAAATGATACCTCACTTGTGTGGGTAGGCCTAGCGCCCGCAACAGGAAACGCCCCAAAGCGCAAAGTGGACACATCCACATTTTTTAAAGAAAACAGAGGTGTTTTTTGCAAAGTGCCTACCTGTAGATTTTGGCCTCTAGCTCAGCCGGCACCTAGGGAAACCTACCAAACCTGTGCATTTCTGAAAACTAGAGACCTAGGGGAATCCAAGATGGTGTGACTTGTGTGGCTCGGACCAGGTTCTGTTACCCAGAATCCTTTGCAAACCTCAAAATTTGGCTAAAAAAACACATGTTCCTCACATTTCTGTGGCAGAAAGTTCTGGAATCTGAGAGGAGCCACAAATTTCCTTCCACCCAGCATTCCCCCACGGCTCCCGATAAAAATGATACCTGTCTTGTGTGGGTAGGCCTAGCGCCCGCGACAGGAAACGCCCCAAAGCGCAAAGTGAACACATCCAAATTTTTGAAAGAAAACAGAGGTGTTTTTTGCAAAGTGCCTATTGTAGATTTTGGCCTCTAGGTCAGCCGGCACCTAGGGAAACCTACCAAAACTGTGCTTTTCTGAAAACTAGAGACCTAGGGGAATCCAAGATGGGGTGACTTGTGTGGCTCGGACCAGGTTCTGTTACCCAGAATCCTTTGCAAACCTCAAAATTTGGCTAAAAAAACACATGTTCCTCATATTTCTGTGGCAGAATGTTCTGGAATCTGAGAGGAGCCACAAATTTCCTTCCACCCAGTGTTCCCCCAAGTCTGCCGATAAAAATTATACCTCACTTGTGTGGGTAGGCCTAGCGCCCGATACAGGAAACGCCCCAAAGTGCAACGTGGACACATCCAAATTTTTGAAAGAAAACAGAGGTGTTTTTTGCAAAGTGCCTACCTGTAGATTTTGGCCTCCAGCTCTGCCGGCACCTAGGGAAACCTACCAAACCTGTGCATTTCTGAAAACTAGAGACCTAGGGGAATCTAAGATGGGGTGACTTGTGTGGCTCGGACCAGGTTCTGTTACCCAGAATCCTTTGAAAACCTCAAAATTTGGCAAAATAAACACATGTTCCTCACATTTCTGTGGCAGAAAGTTCTGGAATCTGAGAGGAGCCACAAATTTCCTTCCACCCAGCGTTCTCCCAAGTCTCCCGATGAAAATGATACCTCACTTGTGTGGGTAGGCCTAGCGCCCGCAACAGGAAACGCCCCAAAGCGCAAAGTGGACACATCCAAATTTTTTAAAGAAAACAGAGGTGTTTTTTCCTAGTGCCGACCTGTCGATTTTGGCCTCTAGCTTAGCCGGCACCTAGGGAAACCTACCAAACCTGTGCATTTCTGAAAACTAGAGACCTAGGGGAATCCAAGATGGGGTGACTTGTGTGGCTCGTACCAGGTTCTGTTACCCAGAATCCTTTGCAAAACTCAAAATTTGGCTAAAAAAAAACATGTTACTCACATTTCTTTGGCCGAAATTTCTGGAATCTGAGAGGAGCCACAAATTTCCTTCCACCCATCGTTCCCACAAGTCTCCCGATAAAAATGATACCTCACTTGTGTGGGTAGGCCTAGCGCCCGCGACAGGAAACACCCCAAAGCGCAACGTGGACACATCCACATTTTTTAAAGAAAACAGAGGTGTTTTTTGCAAAGTGCCTACCTGCAGAATTTGGCCTCTAGCTCAGCCGGCACCTCGGGAAACCTACCAAACCTGTGCATTTCTGAAAACTAGAGACCTAGGGGAATCCAAGAGGGGGTGACTTGTGTGGCTCGGACCAGGATCTGTTACCCAGAATCCTTTGCAAACCTCAAAATTTGGCTAAAAAAAGACATGTTCCTCATATTTCTGTGGCAGAAAGTTCTGGAATCTGAGAGGAGCCACAAATTTCCTTCCACCTAGCGTTCCCCCAAGTCTGCCGATAAAAATTATACCTCACTTGTGTGGGTAGGCCTAGCGCCCGCGACAGGAAACGCCCCAAAGTGCAACGTGGACACATCCAAATTTTTGAAAGAAAACAGAGGTGTTTTTTGCAAAGTGCCTACGTGTAGATTTTGGCCTCCAGCTCAGCCGGCACCTAGGGAAACCTACCAAACCTGTGCATTTCTGAAAACTAGAGACCTAGGGGAATCTAAGATGGGGTGACTTGTGTGGCTCGGACCAGGTTCTGTTACCCAGAATCCTTTGCAAACCTCAAAATTTGGCAAAAAAATCACATGTTCTTCAAATTTCTGTGGCAGAAAGTTCTGGAATCTGAGAGGAGCCACAAATTACCTTCCACCCAGCATTCCCCCACGGCTCCCGATAAAAATGATACCTCACTTGTGTGGGTAGGCCTAGCGCCCGCGACAGGAAACGCCCCAAAGCGCAACGTGGACACATCCACATTTTTGAAAGAAAACAGAGGTGTTTTTTGCAAAGTGCCTACTGTAGATTTTGGCCTCTAGGTCAGCCGGTACCTAGGGAAACCTACCAAACCTGTGCTTTTCTGAAAACTAGAGACCTAGGGGAATCCAAGATGGGGTGACTTGTGTGGCTCGGACCAGGATTTGTTACCCAGAATCCTTTGCAAACCTCAAAATTTGGCTAAAAAAACACATGTTCCTCACATTTCTGTGGCAGAAAGTGCTGGAATCTGAGAGGTGCCACAAATTTCCTTCCACCCAGCGTTCCCCCAAGTCTCCCGATAAAAATTATACCTCAGTTGTGTGGGTAGGCCTAGCGCCCGCGACAGGAAACGCCCCAAAGTGCAACGTGGACACATCCAAATTTTTGAAAGGAAACAGAGGTGTTTTTTGCAAAGTGCCTACCTGTAGATTTTGGCCTCCAGCTCAGCCGGCACCTAGGGAAACCTACCAAACCTGTGCATTTCTGAAAACTAGAGACCTAGGGGAATCTAAGATGGGGTGACTTGTGTGGCTCGGACCAGGTTCTGTTACCCAGAATCCTTTGCAAACCTCAAAATTTGGCAAAAAAAAACACATGTTCCTCACATTTCTGTGGCAGAAAGTTCTGGAATCTGAGAGGAGCCACAAATTTCCTTCCACCCAGCGTTCTCCCAAGTCTCCCGATAAAAATGATACCTCACTTGTGTGGGTAGGCCTAGCGCCCGCAACAGGAAACGCCCCAAAGCGCAAAGTGGACACATCCAAATTTTTGAAAGAAAACAGAGGTGTTTTTTGCAAAGTGCCTACCTGTAGATTTTGGCCTCTAGCTCAGCCGGCACCTAAGGAAACCTACCAAACCTGTGCATTTCTGAATACTAGAGACCTAGGGGAATCCAAGATGGGGTGACTTGTGTGGCTCGGACCAGGTTCTTTTACCCAGAATCCTTTGCAAACCTCTAAATTTGGCTAAAAAAACACATGTTCCTCCTATTTCTGTGGCAGAAAGTTCTGGAATCTGAGAGGAGCCACAAATTTCCTTCCACCCAGCGTTCCCCCAAGTCTGCCGATAAAAATTATACCTCACTTGTGTGGGTAGGCCTAGCGCCCGCGACAGGAGACGCCCCAAAGTGCAACGTGGACACATCCAAATTTTTGAAAGAAAACAGAGGTGTTTTTTGCAAAGTGCCTACCTGTAGATTTTGGCCTCCAGCTCAGCCGGCACCTATGAAACCTACCAAACCTGTGCATTTCTGAAAACTAGAGACCTAGGGGAATCTAAGATGGGGTGACTTGTGTGGCTCGGACCAGGTTCTGTTACCCAGAATCCTTTGCAAACCTCAAAATTTGGCACAAAAAACACATGTTCCTCACATTTCTGTGGCAGAAAGTTCTGGAATCTGAGAGGAGCCACAAATTTCCTTCCACCCAGCGTTCTCCCAAGCCTCCTGATAAAAATGATACCTCACTTGTGTGGGTAGGCCTAGCGCCCGCAACAGGAAACGCCCCAAAGCGCAAAGTGGACACATCCACATTTTTTAAAGAAAACAGAGGTGTTTTTTGCAAAGTGCCTACCTGTAGATTTTGGCCTCTAGCTCAGCCGGCACCTAGGGAAACCTACCAAACCTGTGCATTTCTAAAAACTAGAGACCTAGGGGAATCCAAGATGGGGTGACTTGTGTGGCTCGGACCAGGTTCTGTTACCCAGAATCCTTTGCAAACCTCTAAATTTGGCTAAAAAAACACATGTTCCTCCTATTTCTGTGGCAGAAAGTTCTGGAATCTGAGAGGAGCCACAAATTTCCTTCCACCCAGCGTTCCCCCAAGTCTGCCGATAAAAATTATACCTCACTTGTGTGGGTATTCCTAGCGCCCGCAACAGGAAACGCCCGAAAGTGCAACGTGGACACATCCAAATTTTTGAAAGAAAACAGAGGTGTTTTTTGCAAAGTGCCTACCTGTAGATTTTGGCCTCCAGCTCAGCCGGAGCCTAGGGAAACCTACCAAACCTGTGCATTTCTGAAAACTAGAGACCTAGGGGAATCTAAGATGGGGTGACTTGTGTGGCTCGGACCAGGTTCTGTTACCCAGAATCCTTTGCAAACCTCAAAATTTGGCACAAAAAACACATGTTCCTCACATTTCTGTGGCAGAAAGTTCTGGAATCTGAGAGGAGCCACAAATTTCCTTCCACCCAGCGTTCTCCCAAGTCTCCTGATAAAAATGATACCTCACTTGTGTGGGTAGGCCTAGCGCCCGCAACAGGAAACGCCCCAAAGCGCAAAGTGGACACATCCACATTTTTTAAAGAAAACAGAGGTGTTTTTTGCAAAGTGCCTACCTGTAGATTTTGGCCTCTAGCTCAGCCGGCACCTAGGGAAACCTACCAAACCTGTGCATTTCTGAAAACTAGAGACCTAGGGGAATCCAAGATGGGGTGACTTGTGTGGCTCGGACCAGGTTCTGTTACCCAGAATCCTTTGCAAACCTCAAAATTTGGCTAAAAAAACACATGTTCCTCACATTTCTGTGGCAGAAAGTTCTGGAATCTGAGAGGAGCCACAAATTTCCTTCCACCCAGCATTCCCCCACGGCTCCCGATAAAAATGATACCTTACTTGTGTGGGTAGGCCTAGCGCCCGCGACAGGAAACGCCCCAAAGCGCAAAGTGGACACATCCAAATTTTTGAAAGAAAACAGAGGTGTTTTTTGCAAAGTGCCTATTGTAGATTTTGGCCTCTAGGTCAGCCGGCACCTAGGGAAACCTACCAAAACTGTGCTTTTCTGAAAACTAGAGACCTAGGGGAATCCAAGATGGGGTGACTTGTGTGGCTCGGACCAGGTTCTGTTACCCAGAATCCTTTGCAAACCTCAAAATTTGGCTAAAAAAACACATGTTCCTCATATTTCTGTGGCAGAATGTTCTGGAATCTGAGAGGAGCCACAAATTTCCTTCCACCCAGTGTTCACCCAAGTCTGCCGATAAAAATTATTCCTCACTTGTGTGGGTAGGCCTAGCGCCCGCAACAGGAAAGGCCCCAAAGTGCAACATGGACACATCCTAATTTTTGAAAGAAAACAGATGTGTTTTTTGCAAAGTGCCTACCTGTAGATTTTGGCCTCCAGCTCAGCCGGCACCTAGGGAAACCTACCAAACATGTGCATTTCTGAAAACTAGAGACCTAGGGGAATCTAAGATGGGGTGACTTGTGTGGCTCGGACCAGGTTCTGTTACCCAGAATCCTTTGAAAACCTCAAAATTTGGCAAAATAAACACATGTTCCTCACATTTCTGTGGCAGAAAGTTCTGGAATCTGAGAGGAGCCACAAATTTCCTTCCACCCAGCGTTCTCCTAAGTCTCCCGATGAAAATGATACCTCACTTGTGTGGGTAGGCCTAGCGCCCGCAACAGGAAACGCCCCAAAGCGCAAAGTGGACACATCCAAATTTTTTAAAGAAAACAGAGGTGTTTTTTCCTAGTGCCGACCTGTAGATTTTGGCCTCTAGCTCAGCCGGCACCTAGGGAAACCTACCAAACCTGTGCATTTCTGAAAACTAGAGACCTAGGGGAATCCAAGATGGGGTGACTTGTGTGGCTCGTACCAGGTTTTGTTACCCAGAATCCTTTGCAAAACTCAAAATTTGGCTAAAAAAAAACATGTTACTCACATTTCTTAGGCAGAAAGTTCTGGAATCTGAGAGGAGCCACAAATTTCCTTCCACCCATCGTTCCCCCAAGTCTCCCGATAAAAATGATACCTCACTTGTGTGGGTAGGCCTAGCGCCCGCAACAGGAAACGCCCCAAAGCGCAAAGTGGACACATCCAAATTTTTGAAAGAAAACAGAGGTGTTTTTTGCAAAGTGCCTACCTGTAGATTTTGGCCTCTAGCTCAGCCGGCACCTAGGGAAACCTACCAAACCTGTGCATTTCTGAATACTAGAGACCTAGGGGAATCCAAGATGGGGTGACTTGTGTGGCTCGGACCAGGTTCTGTTACCCAGAATCCTTTGCAAACCTCAAAATTTGGCTAAAAAAACACATGTTCCTCATATTTCTGTGGCAGAAAGTTCTGGAATCTGAGAGGAGCCAAAAATTTACTTCCACCCAGCATTCCCCCACGGCTCCCGATAAAAATTATACCTCACTTGTGTGGGTAGGCCTAGCGCCCGCGACAGGAAACGCCCCAAAGCGCAACGTGGACACATCCAAATTTTTTAAAGAAAATAGAGGTGTTTTTTGCAAAGTGCCTACTGTAGATTTTGGCCTCTAGGTCAGCCGGCACCTAGGGAAACCTACCAAACCTGTGCTTTTCTGAAAACTAGAGACCTAGGGGAATCCAAGATGGGGTGACTTGTGTGGCTCGGACCAGGTTCTGTTACCCAGAATCCTTTGCAAACCTCAAAATTTGGTTAAAAAAACACATGTTTCCTCATATTTCTGTGGCAGAAAGTTCTGGAATCTGAGAGGAGCCACAAATTTCCTTCCACCCAGCATTCCCCCACGGCTCCCGATAAAAATGATACCTCACTTGTGTGGGTAGGCCTAGCGCCCGCGACAGGAAACGCCCCAAAGCGCAACGTGGACACATCCAAATTTTTGAAAGAAAACTGAGGTGTTTTTTGCAAAGTGCATACTGTAGATTTTGGCCTCTAGGTCAGCCGGCACCTAGGGAAACCTACCAAACCTGTGCTTTTCTGAAAACTAGAGACCTAGGGGAATCCAAGATGGGGTGACTTGTGTGGCTCGGACCAGGTTCTGTTACCCAGAATCCTTTGCAAACCTCTAAATTTGGCTAAAAAAACACATGTTCCTCCTATTTCTGTGGCAGAAAGTTCTGGAATCTGAGAGGAGCCACAAATTTCCTTCCACCCAGCGTTCCCCCAAGTCTGCCGATAAAAATTATACCTCACTTGTGTGGGTAGGCCTAGCGCCCGCGACAGGAGACGCCCCAAAGTGCAACGTGGACACATCCAAATTTTTGAAAGAAAACAGAGGTGTTTTTTGCAAAGTGCCTACCTGTAGATTTTGGCCTCCAGCTCAGCCGGCACCTAGGGAAACCTACCAAACCTGTGCATTTCTGAAAACTAGAGACCTAGGGGAATCTAAGATGGGGTGACTTGTGTGGCTCGGACCAGGTTCTGTTACCCAGAATCCTTTGCAAACCTCAAAATTTGGCACAAAAAACACATGTTCCTCACATTTCTGTGGCAGAAAGTTCTGGAATCTGAGAGGAGCCACAAATTTCCTTCCACCCAGCGTTCTCCCAAGCCTCCTGATAAAAATGATACCTCACTTGTGTGGGTAGGCCTAGCGCCCGCAACAGGAAACGCCCCAAAGCGCAAAGTGGACACATCCACATTTTTTAAAGAAAACAGAGGTGTTTTTTGCAAAGTGCCTACCTGTAGATTTTGGCCTCTAGCTCAGCCGGCACCTAGGGAAACCTACCAAACCTGTGCATTTCTAAAAACTAGAGACCTAGGGGAATCCAAGATGGGGTGACTTGTGTGGCTCGGACCAGGTTCGGTTACCCAGAATCCTTTGCAAACCTCTAAATTTGGCTAAAAAAACACATGTTCCTCCTATTTCTGTGGCAGAAAGTTCTGGAATCTGAGAGGAGCCACAAATTTCCTTCCACCCAGCGTTCCCCCAAGTCTGCCGATAAAAATTATACCTCACTTGTGTGGGTATTCCTAGCGCCCGCGACAGGAAACGCCCGAAAGTGCAACGTGGACACATCCAAATTTTTGAAAGAAAACAGAGGTGTTTTTTGCAAAGTGCCTACCTGTAGATTTTGGCCTCCAGCTCAGCCGGAGCCTAGGGAAACCTACCAAACCTGTGCTTTTCTGAAAACTAGAGACCTAGGGGAATCCAAGATGGGGTGACTTGTGTGGCTCGGACCAGGTTCTGTTACCCAGAATCCTTTGCAAACCTCAAAATTTGGTTAAAAAAACACATGTTCCTCATATTTCTGTGGCAGAAAGTTCTGGAATCTGAGAGGAGCCACAAATTTCCTTCCACCCAGCATTCCCCCACGGCTCCCGATAAAAATGATACCTCACTTGTGTGGGTAGGCCTAGCTCCCGCAACAGGAAACGCCCCAAAGCGCAAAGTGGACACATCCAAATTTTTTAAAGAAAACAGAGGTGTTTTTTGCAAAGTGCCTACCTGTAGATTTTGTCCTCTAGCTCAGCCGGCACCTAGGGAATCCTACCAGCCTGTGCATTTCTGAAAACTAGAGACCTAGGGGAATCCAAGATGGGGTGACTTGTGTGGCTCGGACCAGGTTCTGTTACCCAGAATCCTTTGCAAACCTCAAAATTTGGCTAAAAAAACACATGTTCCTCACATTTCTGTGGCAGAAAGTTCTGGAATCTGAGAGGAGCCACAAATTACCTTCCACCCAGCATTCCCCCACGGCTCCCGATAAAAATGATACCTCACTTGTGTGGGTAGGCCTAGCGCCCGCGACAGGAAACGCCCCAAAGCGCAACGTGGACACATCCACATTTTTGAAAGAAAACAGAGGTGTTTTTTGCAAAGTGCCTACTGTAGATTTTGGCCTCTAGGTCAGCCGGGCACCTAGGGAAACCTACCAAACCTGTGCTTTTCTGAAAACTAGAGACCTAGGGGAATCCAAGATGGGGTGACTTGTGTGGCTCGGACCAGGTTCTGTTACCCAGAATCCTTTGCAAACCTCAAAATTTGGCTAAAAAAACACATGTTCCTCACATTTCTGTGGCAGAAAGTGCTGGAATCTGAGAGGTGCCACAAATTTCCTTCCACCCAGCGTTCCCCCAAGTCTCCCGATAAAAATGATACCTCAGTTGTGTGGGTAGGACTAGCGCCCGCGACAGGAAACGCCCCAAAGCGCAACGTGGACACATCCAAATTTTTGAAAGAAAACAGAGGTGTTTTTTGCAAAGTGCCTACCTGTAGATTTTGGCCTCTAGGTCAGCCGGCACCTAGGGAAACCTACCAAACCTGTGCATTTCTGAAAACTAGAGACCTAGGGGAATCCAAGATGGGGTGACTTGTGTGGCTCGGACACGTTCTGTTACCCAGAATCCTTTGCAAACCTCAAAATTTGGCTAAAAAAACACATGTTCCTCACATTTCTGTGGCAGAAAGTGCTGGAATCTGAGAGGAGCCACAAATTTCCTTCACCCAGCGTTCCCCCAAGTCTCCCGATAAAAATGATACCTCACTTGTGTGGGTAGGCCTAGCGCCTGCGACAGGAAACGCCCCAAAGCGCAACGTGGACACATCCAAATTTTTTAAAGAAAACAGAGGTGTTTTTTGCAAAGTGCTACATGTAGATTTTGGCCTCTAGCTCAGCCGGCACCTAGGGAAACCTACCAAAGCTGTGCATTTCTGAAAACTAGAGACCTAGGGGAATCCAAGACGGGGTGACTTGTGTGGCTCGGACCAGGTTCTGTTACCCAGAATCCTTTGCAAACCTCAAAATTTGGCTAAAAAAACACATGTTCTTCATATTTCTGTGGCAGAAAGTTCTGGAATCTGAGAGGAGCCAAAAATTTCCTTCCACCCAGCGTTCCCCCAAGTCTGCCGATAAAAATTATACCTCACTTGTGTGGGTAGGCCTAGCGCCCGCGACAGGAGACGCCCCAAAGTGCAACGTGGACACATCCAAATTTTTGAAAGAAAACAGAGGTGTTTTTTGCAAAGTGCCTACCTGTAGATTTTGGCCTCCAGCTCAGCCGGCACCTAGGGAAACCTACCAAACCTGTGCATTTCTGAAAACTAGAGACCTAGGGGAATCTAAGATGGGGTGACTTGTGTGGCTCGGACCAGGTTCTGTTACCCAGAATCCTTTGCAAACCTCAAAATTTGGCACAAAAAACACATGTTCCTCACATTTCTGTGGCAGAAAGTTCTGGAATCTGAGAGGAGCCACAAATTTCCTTCCACCCAGCGTTCTCCCAAGCCTCCTGATAAAAATGATACCTCACTTGTGTGGGTAGGCCTAGCGCCCGCAACAGGAAACGCCCCAAAGCGCAAAGTGGACACATCCACATTTTTTAAAGAAAACAGAGGTGTTTTTTGCAAAGTGCCTACCTGTAGATTTTGGCCTCTAGCTCAGCCGGCACCTAGGGAAACCTACCAAACCTGTGCATTTCTAAAAACTAGAGACCTAGGGGAATCCAAGATGGGGTGACTTGTGTGGCTCGGACCAGGTTCGGTTACCCAGAATCCTTTGCAAACCTCTAAATTTGGCTAAAAAAACACATGTTCCTCCTATTTCTGTGGCAGAAAGTTCTGGAATCTGAGAGGAGCCACAAATTTCCTTCCACCCAGCGTTCCCCCAAGTCTGCCGATAAAAATTATACCTCACTTGTGTGGGTATTCCTAGCGCCCGCGACAGGAAACGCCCGAAAGTGCAACGTGGACACATCCAAATTTTTGAAAGAAAACAGAGGTGTTTTTTTGCAAAGTGCCTACCTGTAGATTTTGGCCTCCAGCTCAGCCGGAGCCTAGGGAAACCTACCAAACCTGTGCTTTTCTGAAAACTAGAGACCTAGGGGAATCCAAGATGGGGTGACTTGTGTGGCTCGGACCAGGTTCTGTTACCCAGAATCCTTTGCAAACCTCAAAATTTGGTTAAAAAAACACATGTTCCTCATATTTCTGTGGCAGAAAGTTCTGGAATCTGAGAGGAGCCACAAATTTCCTTCCACCCAGCATTCCCCCACGGCTCCCGATAAAAATGATACCTCACTTGTGTGGGTAGGCCTAGCTCCCGCAACAGGAAACGCCCCAAAGCGCAAAGTGGACACATCCAAATTTTTTAAAGAAAACAGAGGTGTTTTTTGCAAAGTGCCTACCTGTAGATTTTGTCCTCTAGCTCAGCCGGCACCTAGGGAATCCTACCAGCCTGTGCATTTCTGAAAACTAGAGACCTAGGGGAATCCAAGATGGGGTGACTTGTGTGGCTCGGACCAGGTTCTGTTACCCAGAATCCTTTGCAAACCTCAAAATTTGGCTAAAAAAACACATGTTCCTCACATTTCTGTGGCAGAAAGTTCTGGAATCTGAGAGGAGCCACAAATTACCTTCCACCCAGCATTCCCCCACGGCTCCCGATAAAAATGATACCTCACTTGTGTGGGTAGGCCTAGCGCCCGCGACAGGAAACGCCCCAAAGCGCAACGTGGACACATCCACATTTTTGAAAGAAAACAGAGGTGTTTTTTGCAAAGTGCCTACTGTAGATTTTGGCCTCTAGGTCAGCCGGCACCTAGGGAAACCTACCAAACCTGTGCTTTTCTGAAAACTAGAGACCTAGGGGAATCCAAGATGGGGTGACTTGTGTGGCTCGGACCAGGTTCTGTTACCCAGAATCCTTTGCAAACCTCAAAATTTGGCTAAAAAAACACATGTTCCTCACATTTCTGTGGCAGAAAGTGCTGGAATCTGAGAGGTGCCACAAATTTCCTTCCACCCAGCGTTCCCCCAAGTCTCCCGATAAAAATGATACCTCAGTTGTGTGGGTAGGCCTAGCGCCCGCGACAGGAAACGCCCCAAAGCGCAACGTGGACACATCCAAATTTTTGAAAGAAAACAGAGGTGTTTTTTGCAAAGTGCCTACCTGTAGATTTTGGCCTCTAGGTCAGCCGGCACCTAGGGAAACCTACCAAACCTGTGCATTTCTGAAAACTAGAGACCTAGGGGAATCCAAGATGGGGTGACTTGTGTGGCTCGGACACGTTCTGTTACCCAGAATCCTTTGCAAACCTCAAAATTTGGCTAAAAAAACACATGTTCCTCACATTTCTGTGGCAGAAAGTGCTGGAATCTGAGAGGAGCCACAAATTTCCTTCACCCAGCGTTCCCCCAAGTCTCCCGATAAAAATGATACCTCACTTGTGTGGGTAGGCCTAGCGCCTGCGACAGGAAACGCCCCAAAGCGCAACGTGGACACATCCAAATTTTTTAAAGAAAACAGAGGTGTTTTTTGCAAAGTGCTACATGTAGATTTTGGCCTCTAGCTCAGCCGGCACCTAGGGAAACCTACCAAAGCTGTGCATTTCTGAAAACTAGAGACCTAGGGGAATCCAAGACGGGGTGACTTGTGTGGCTCGGACCAGGTTCTGTTACCCAGAATCCTTTGCAAACCTCAAAATTTGGCTAAAAAAACACATGTTCCTCATATTTCTGTGGCAGAAAGTTCTGGAATCTGAGAGGAGCCACAAATTTCCTTCCACCCAGCGTTCCCCCAAGTCTGCCGATAAAAATTATACCTCACTTGTGTGGGTAGGCCTAGCGCCCGCGACAGGAAACGCCCCAAAGTGCAACGTGGACACATCCAAATTTTTGAAAGGAAACAGAGGTGTTTTTTGCAAAGTGCCTACCTGTAGATTTTGGCCTCCAGCTCAGCCGGCACCTAGGGAAACCTACCAAACCTGTGCATTTCTGAAAACTAGAGACCTAGGGGAATCTAAGATGGGGTGACTTGTGTGGCTCGGACCAGGTTCTGTTACCCAGAATCCTTTGCAAACCTCAAAATTTGGCAAAAAAAACACATGTTCCTCACATTTCTGTGGCAGAAAGTTCTGGAATCTGAGAGGAGCCACAAATTTCCTTCTACCCAGCGTTCTCCCAAGTCTCCCGATAAAAATGATACCTCACTTGTGTGGGTAGGCCTAGCGCCCGCAACAGGAAACGCCCCAAAGCGCAAAGTGGACACATCCAAATTTTTTAAAGAAAACAGAGGTGTTTTTTGCAAAGTGCCTACCTGTAGATTTTGGCCTCTAGGTCAGCCGGCACCTAGGGAAACCTACCAAACCTGTGCTTTTCTGAAAACTAGAGACCTAGGGGAATCCAAGATGGGGTGACTTGTGTGGCTCGGACCAGGTTCTGTTACCCAGAATCCTTTGCAAACCTCAAAATTTGGTTAAAAAAACACATGTTCCTCATATTTCTGTGGCAGAAAGTTCTGGAATCTGAGAGGAGCCACAAATTTCCTTCCACCCAGCATTCCCCCACGGCTCCCGATAAAAATGATACCTCACTTGTGTGGGTAGGCCTAGCGCCCGCGACAGGAAACGCCCCAAAGCGCAACGTGGACACATCCAAATTTTTGAAAGAAAACTGAGGTGTTTTTTGCAAAGTGCATACTGTAGATTTTGGCCTCTAGGTCAGCCGGCACCTAGGGAAACCTACCAAACCTGTGCTTTTCTGAAAACTAGAGACCTAGGGGAATCCAAGATGGGGTGACTTGTGTGGCTCGGACCAGGTTCTGTTACCCAGAATCCTTTGCAAACCTCAAAATTTGGCTAAAAAAACACATGTTCCTCACATTTCTGTGGCAGAAAGTGCTGGAATCTGAGAGGTGCCACAAATTTCCTTCCACCCAGCGTTCCCCCAAGTCTCCCGATAAAAATGATACCTCACTTGTGTGGGTAGGCCTAGCGCCCGCGACAGGAAACGCCCCAAAGCGCAACGTTGACACATCCAAATTTTTGAAAGAAAACAGAGGTGTTTTTTGCAAAGTGCCTACCTGTAGATTTTGGCCTCTAGGTCAGCCGGCACCTAGGAAAAACTACCAAACCTGTGCATTTCTGAAAACTAGAGACCTAGGGTAATCCAAGATGGGGTGACTTGTGTGGCTCGGACCAGGTTCTGTTACCCAGAATCCTTTGCAAACCTCAAAATTTGGCTAAAAAAACACATGTTCCTCACATTTCTGTGGCAGAAAGAGCTGGAATCTGAGAGGAGCCACAAATTTCCTACCACCCAGCGTTCCCCCAAGTCTCCCGATAAAAATGATACCTCACTTGTGTGGGTAGGCCTAGCGCCCGCGACAGGAAACGACCCAAAGCGCAACGTGGACACATCCAAATTTTTGAAAGAAAACAGAGGTGTTTTTTGCAAAGTGCCTACCTGTAGATTTTGGCCTCTAGCTCAGCCTGCACCTTGGAAACCTACCAAAGCTGTGCATTTCTGAAAACTAGAGACGTAGGGGAATCCAAGATGGGGTGACTTGTGTGGCTCGGACCAGGTTCTGTTACCCAGAATCCTTTGCAAACCTCAAAATTTGGCAAAAAAAAACACATGTTCCTCACATTTCTGTGGCAGAAAGTTCTGGAATCTGAGAGGAGCCACAAATTTCCTTCCACCCAGCGTTCCCCCAAGTCTCCCGATAAAAATGATACCTCACATGTGTGGGTAGGCCTAGCGCCCGCGACAGGAAACGCCCCAAAGCGCAACGTGGACACATCCAAATTTTTGAAAGAAAACAGAGGTGTTTTTTCCAAATGCCGATCTGTAGATTTTGGCCTCTAGCTCTGCCGGCACCTAGGGAAACCTACCAAACCTGTGCATTTCTGAAAACTAGAGACCTAGGGGAATCCAAGATGGGGTGACTTGTGTGGCTCGGACCAGGTTCTGTTACCCAGAATCCTTTGCAAAACTCAAAATTTGGATAAAAAAAAAACATGTTCCTCACATTTCTGTGGCAGAAAGTTCTGGAATCTGAGAGGAGCCACAAATTTCCTTCCACCCAGCGTTCCCCCAAGTCTCCCGATAAAAATAATACCTCACTTGTGTGGGTAGGCCCAGCGACCGCGACAGGAAACGCCCCAAAGCGCAACGTGGACACATCCAAATTTTTGAAAGAAAACAGAGGTGTTTTTTGCAAAGTGCCTACCTGTAGATTTTGGCCTCTAGCTCAGCCGGCACCTAGGGAAACCTACCAAACCTGTGCATTTCTGAAAACTAGAGACCTAGGGGAATCCAGGATGGGGTGACTTGTGTGGCTCGGACCAGGTTCTGTTACCCAGAATCCTTTGCAAACCTCAAAATTTGGCTAAAAAAACACATGTTCCACACATTTCTGTGGCAGAAAGTTCTGGAATCTGAGAGGAGCCACAAATTTCCTTCCACCCAGCGTTCCCCCAAGTCTCCCGATAAAAATGATAGCTCACTTGTGTGGGTACGCCTAGCGCCCGCGACAGGAAACGCCCCAAAGCGCAACGTGGACACATCCAAATTTTTCAAAGAAAACAGAGGTGTTTTTTGCAAAGTGCCTACCTGTAGATTTTGGCCTCTAGCTCAGCCGGCACCTAGGGAAACCTACCAAACCTGTGCTTTTCTGAAAACTAGAGACCTAGGGGAATCCAAGATGGGGTGACTTGTGTGGCTCGGACCAGGTTCTGTTACCCAGAATCCTTTGCAAACCTCAAAATTTGGCTAAAAAAACACATGTTCCTCATATTTCTGTGGCAGAAAGTTCTGGAATCTGAGAGGAGCCACAAATTTCCTTCCACCCAGCATTCCCCCACGGCTCCCGATAAAAATGATACCTCACTTGTGTGGGTAGGCCTAGCGCCCGCGACAGGAAACGCCCCAAAGCGCAACGTGGACACATCCAAATTTTTGAAAGAAAACTAAGGTGTTTTTTGCAAAGTGCATACTGTAGATTTTGGCCTCTAGGTCAGCCGGCACCTAGGGAAACCTACCAAACCTGTGCTTTTCTGAAAACTAGAGACCTAGGGTAATCCAAGATGGGGTGACTTGTGTGGCTCGGACCAGGTTCTGTTACCCAGAATCCTTTGCAAACCTCAAAATTTGGCTAAAAAAACACATGTTCCTCACATTTCTGTGGCAGAAAGTGCTGGAATCTGAGAGGAGCCACAAATTTCCTTCCACCCAGCGTTCCCCCAAGTCTCCCGATAAAAATGATACCTCACTTGTGTGGGTAGGCCTAGCGCCCGCGACAGGAAACGACCCAAAGCGCAACGTGGACACATCCAAATTATTGAAAGAAAACAGAGGTGTTTTTTGCAAAGTGCCTACCTGTAGATTTTGGCCTCTAGCTCAGCCTGCACCTTGGAAACCTACCAAAGCTGTGCATTTCTGAAAACTAGAGACGTAGGGGAATCCAAGATGGGGTGACTTGTGTGGCTCGGACCAGGTTCTGTTACCCAGAATCCTTTGCAAACCTCAAAATTTGGCAAAAAAAACACATGTTCCTCACATTTCTGTGGCAGAAAGTTCTGGAATCTGAGAGGAGCCACAAATTTCCTTCCACCCAGCGTTCCCCCAAGTCTCCCGATAAAAATGATACCTCACATGTGTGGGTAGGCCTAGCGCCCGCGACAGGAAACGCCCCAAAGCGCAACGTGGACACATCCAAATTTTTGAAAGAAAACAGAGGTGTTTTTTCCAAATGCCGATCTGTAGATTTTAGCCTCTAGCTCTGCCGGCACCTAGGGAAACCTACCAAACCTGTGCATTTCTGAAAACTAGAGACCTAGGGGAATCCAAGATGGGGTGACTTGTGTGGCTCGGACCAGGTTCTGTTACCCAGAATCCTTTGCAAACCTCAAAATTTGGCTAAAAAAACACATGTTCCTCACATTTCTGTGGCAGAAAGTTCTGGAATCTGAGAGGAGCCACAAATTTCCTTCCACCCAGCGTTCCCCCAAGTCTCCCGATAAAAATGATAGCTAACTTGTGTGGGTACGCCTAGCGCCCGCGACAGGAAACGCCCCAAAGCGCAACGTGGACACATCCAAATTTTTCAAAGAAAACAGAGGTGTTTTTTGCAAAGTGCCTACCTGTAGATTTTGGCCTCTAGCTCAGCCGGCACCTAGGGAAACCTACCAAACCTGTGCTTTTCTGAAAACTAGAGACCTAGGGGAATCCAAGATGGGGTGACTTGTGTGGCTCGGACCAGGTTCTGTTACCCAGAATCCTTTGCAAACCTCAAAATTTGGCTAAAAAAACACATGTTCCTCATATTTCTGTGGCAGAAAGTTCTGGAATCTGAGAGGAGCCACAAATTTCCTTCCACCCAGCATTCCCCCACGGCTCCCGATAAAAATGATACCTCACTTGTGTGGGTAGGCCTAGCGCCCGCGACAGGAAACGCCCCAAAGCGCAACGTGGACACATCCAAATTTTTGAAAGAAAACTAAGGTGTTTTTTGCAAAGTGCATACTGTAGATTTTGGCCTCTAGGTCAGCCGGCACCTAGGGAAACCTACCAAACCTGTGCTTTTCTGAAAACTAGAGACCTAGGGTAATCCAAGATGGGGTGACTTGTGTGGCTCGGAACAGGTTCTGTTACCCAGAATCCTTTGCAAACCTCAAAATTTGGCTAAAAAAACACATGTTCCTCACATTTCTGTGGCAGAAAGTGCTGGAATCTGAGAGGAGCCACAAATTTCCTTCCACCCAGCGTTCCCCCAAGTCTCCCGATAAAAATGATACCTCACTTGTGTGGGTAGGCCTAGCGCCCGCGACAGGAAACGACCCAAAGCGCAACGTGGACACATCCAAATTATTGAAAGAAAACAGAGGTGTTTTTTGCAAAGTGCCTACCTGTAGATTTTGGCCTCTAGCTCAGCCTGCACCTTGGAAACCTACCAAAGCTGTGCATTTCTGAAAACTAGAGACGTAGGGGAATCCAAGATGGGGTGACTTGTGTGGCTCGGACCAGGTTCTGTTACCCAGAATCCTTTGCAAACCTCAAAATTTGGCAAAAAAAACACATGTTCCTCACATTTCTGTGGCAGAAAGTTCTGGAATCTGAGAGGAGCCACAAATTTCCTTCCACCCAGCGTTCCCCCAAGTCTCCCGATAAAAATGATACCTCACATGTGTGGGTAGGCCTAGCGCCCGCGACAGGAAACGCCCCAAAGCGCAACGTGGACACATCCAAATTTTTGAAAGAAAACAGAGGTGTTTTTTCCAAATGCCGATCTGTAGATTTTAGCCTCTAGCTCTGCCGGCACCTAGGGAAACCTACCAAACCTGTGCATTTCTGAAAACTAGAGACCTAGGGGAATCCAAGATGGGGTGACTTGTGTGGCTCGGACCAGGTTCTGTTACCCAGAATCCTTTGCAAACCTCAAAATTTGGCTAAAAAAACACATGTTCCTCACATTTCTGTGGCAGAAAGTTCTGGAATCTGAGAGGAGCCACAAATTTCCTTCCACCCAGCGTTCCCCCAAGTCTCCCGATAAAAATGATAGCTAACTTGTGTGGGTACGCCTAGCGCCCGCGACAGGAAACGCCCCAAAGCGCAACGTGGACACATCCAAATTTTTCAAAGAAAACAGAGGTGTTTTTTGCAAAGTGCCTACCTGTAGATTTTGGCCTCTAGCTCAGCCGGCACCTAGGGAAACCTACCAAACCTGTGCTTTTCTGAAAACTAGAGACCTAGGGGAATCCAAGATGGGGTGACTTGTGTGGCTCGGACCAGGTTCTGTTACCCAGAATCCTTTGCAAACCTCAAAATTTGGCTAAAAAAACACATGTTCCTCATATTTCTGTGGCAGAAAGTTCTGGAATCTGAGAGGAGCCACAAATTTCCTTCCACCCAGCATTCCCCCACGGCTCCCGATAAAAATGATACCTCACTTGTGTGGGTAGGCCTAGCGCCCGCGACAGGAAACGCCCCAAAGCGCAACGTGGACACATCCAAATTTTTGAAAGAAAACTAAGGTGTTTTTTGCAAAGTGCATACTGTAGATTTTGGCCTCTAGGTCAGCCGGCACCTAGGGAAACCTACCAAACCTGTGCTTTTCTGAAAACTAGAGACCTAGGGTAATCCAAGATGGGGTGACTTGTGTGGCTCGGACCAGGTTCTGTTACCCAGAATCCTTTGCAAACCTCAAAATTTGGCTAAAAAAACACATGTTCCTCACATTTCTGTGGCAGAAAGTGCTGGAATCTGAGAGGAGCCACAAATTTCCTTCCACCCAGCGTTCCCCCAAGTCTCCCGATAAAAATGATACCTCACTTGTGTGGGTAGGCCTAGCGCCCGCGACAGGAAACGACCCAAAGCGCAACGTGGACACATCCAAATTATTGAAAGAAAACAGAGGTGTTTTTTGCAAAGTGCCTACCTGTAGATTTTGGCCTCTAGCTCAGCCTGCACCTTGGAAACCTACCAAAGCTGTGCATTTCTGAAAACTAGAGACGTAGGGGAATCCAAGATGGGGTGACTTGTGTGGCTCGGACCAGGTTCTGTTACCCAGAATCCTTTGCAAACCTCAAAATTTGGCAAAAAAAACACATGTTCCTCACATTTCTGTGGCAGAAAGTTCTGGAATCTGAGAGGAGCCACAAATTTCCTTCCACCCAGCGTTCCCCCAAGTCTCCCGATAAAAATGATACCTCACATGTGTGGGTAGGCCTAGCGCCCGCGACAGGAAACGCCCCAAAGCGCAACGTGGACACATCCAAATTTTTGAAAGAAAACAGAGGTGTTTTTTCCAAATGCCGATCTGTAGATTTTAGCCTCTAGCTCTGCCGGCACCTAGGGAAACCTACCAAACCTGTGCATTTCTGAAAACTAGAGACCTAGGGGAATCCAAGATGGGGTGACTTGTGTGGCTCGGACCAGGTTCTGTTACCCAGAATCCTTTGCAAACCTCAAAATTTGGCTAAAAAAACACATGTTCCTCACATTTCTGTGGCAGAAAGTTCTGGAATCTGAGAGGAGCCACAAATTTCCTTCCACCCAGCGTTCCCCCAAGTCTCCCGATAAAAATGATAGCTAACTTGTGTGGGTACGCCTAGCGCCCGCGACAGGAAACGCCCCAAAGCGCAACGTGGACACATCCAAATTTTTCAAAGAAAACAGAGGTGTTTTTTGCAAAGTGCCTACCTGTAGATTTTGGCCTCTAGCTCAGCCGGCACCTAGGGAAACCTACCAAACCTGTGCATTTCTGAAAACTAGAGACCTAGGGGAATCCAAGATGGGGTGAGTTGTGTGGCTCGGACCAGGTTCTGTTACCCAGAATCCTTTGCAAAACTCAAAATTTGGCTAAAAAAAAACATGTTCCTCACATTTCTGTGGCAGAAAGTTCTGGAATCTGAGAGGAGCCACAAATTTCCTTCCACACAGCGTTCCCCCAAGTCTCCCGATAAAAATGATACCTCACTTGTGTGGGTAGGCCTAGCGCCCGCGACAGGAAACACCCCAAAGCGCAACGTGGACACATCCATATTTTTGAAAGAAAACATTGGTGTTTTTTGCAAAGTGCCTACCTGTAGATTTTGGCCTCCAGCTCAGCCGGCACCTAGGGAAACCTACCAAACCTGTGCATTTCTGAAAACTAGAGACCTAGGGGAATCCAAGATGGGGTGACTTGTGTGGCTCGGACCAGGTTCTGTTACCCAGAATCCTTTGCAAACCTCAAAATTTGGCTAAAAAAACACATGTTCCTCACATTTCTGTGGCAGAAAGTGCTGGAATCTGAGAGGTGCCACAAATTTCCTTCCACCCAGCGTTCCCCCAAGTCTCCCGATAAAAATGATACCTCACTTGTGTGGGTAGGCCTAGCGCCCGCGACAGGAAACGCCCCAAAGCGCAACGTTGACACATCCAAATTTTTTAGAAGAAAACAGAGGTGTTTTTTGCAAAGTGCCTACCTGTAGATTTTGGCCTCTAGCTCAGCCTGCACCTTGGAAACCTACCAAAGCTGTGCATTTCTGAAAACTAGAGACGTAGGGGAATCCAAGATGGGGTGACTTGTGTGGCTCGGACCAGGTTCTGTTACCCAGATTCCTTTGCAAACCTCAAAATTTGGCAAAAAAAACACATGTTCCTCACATTTCTGTGGCAGAAAGTTCTGGAATCTGAGAGGAGCCACAAATTTCCTTCCACCCAGCGTTCCCCCAAGTCTCCCGATAAAAATGATACCTCACATGTGTGGGTAGGCCTAGCGCCCGCGACAGGAAACGCCCCAAAGCGCAACGTGGACACATCCAAATTTTTGAAAGAAAACAGAGGTGTTTTTTCCAAATGCCGATCTGTAGATTTTGGCCTCTAGCTCTGCCGGCACCTAGGGAAACCTACCAAACCTGTGCATTTCTGAAAACTAGAGACCTAGGGGAATCCAAGATGGGGTGACTTGTGTGGCTCGGACCAGGTTCTGTTACCCAGAATCCTTTGCAAACCTCAAAATTTGGCTAAAAAAACACATGTTCCTCACATTTCTGTGGTAGAAAGTTCTGGAATCTGAGAGGAGCCACAAATTTCCTTCCACCCAGCGTTCCCCCAAGTCTCCCGATAAAAATGATAGCTCACTTGTGTGGGTACGCCTAGCGCCCGCGACAGGAAACGCCCCAAAGCGCAACGTGGACACATCCAAATTTTTCAAAGAAAACAGAGGTGTTTTTTGCAAAGTGCCTACCTGTAGATTTTGGCCTCTAGCTCAGCCGGGCACCTAGGGAAACCTACCAAACCTGTGCATTTCTGAAAACTAGAGACCTAGGGGAATCCAAGATGGGGTGACTTGTGTGGCTCGGACCAGGTTCTGTTACCCAGAATCCTTTGCAAAACTCAAAATTTGGCTAAAAAAAAACATGTTCCTCACATTTCTGTGGCAGAAAGTTCTGGAATCTGAGAGGAGCCACAAATTTCCTTCCACACAGCGTTCCCCCAAGTCTCCCGATAAAAATGATACCTCACTTGTGTGGGTAGGCCTAGCGCCCGCGACAGGAAACACCCCAAAGCGCAACGTGGACACATCCATATTTTTGAAAGAAAACATTGGTGTTTTTTGCAAAGTGCCTACCTGTAGATTTTGGCCTCCAGCTCAGCCGGCACCTAGGGAAACCTACCAAACCTGTGCATTTCTGAAAACTAGAGACCTAGGGGAATCCAAGATGGGGTGACTTGTGTGGCTCGGACCAGGTTCTGTTACCCAGAATCCTTTGCAAACCTCAAAATTTGGCTAAAAAAACACATGTTCCTCATATTTCTGTGGCAGAAAGTTCTGGAATCTGAGAGGAGCCACAAATTTCCTTCCACCCAGCGTTCCCCCAAGTCTCCCGATAAAAATGATACCTCACTTGTGTGGGTAGGCCTAGCGCCCGCAACAGGAAACACCCCAAAGCGTAACGTGGACACATCCAAATTTTTGAAAGAAAACAGAGGTGTTTTTTGCAAAGTGCCTACCTGTAGATTTTGGACTCGAGCTCAGCCGGCACCTAGGTAAACCTACCAAAGCTGTGCATTTCTGAAAACTAGAGACCTAGGGGAATCCAAGATGGGGTGACTTGTGTGGCTTGGAATAGGTTCTGTTACCCAGAATCCTTTGCAAACCTCAAAATTTGGCCAAAAAAACACATGTTCCTCACATTTCTGTGGCAGAAAGTTCTGGAATCTCAGAGGAGGCACAAATTTCCTTCCAACCAGCGTTCCCCCAAGTCTCCCGATAAAAATGATACTTCACTTTTGTGGGTAGGCCTAGCGCCCGCGACAGGAAACGGCCCAAAGCGCAACGTGGACACATCCAAATTTTTGAAAGAAAACAGAGGTGTTTTTTCCAAGTGCCGACCTGTAGATTTTGGACTCTAGCTCAGTCGGCACCTAGGTAAACCTACCAAAGCTGTGCATTTCTGAAAACTAGAGACCTAGGGGAATCCAAGATGGGGTGACTTGTGTGGCTCGGACCAGGTTCTGTTACCCAGAATCCTTTGCAAAACTCAAAATTTGGCTAAAAAAAAACATGTTCCTCACATTTCTGTGGCAGAAAGTTCTGGAATCTGAGAGGAGCCACAAATTTCCTTCCACACAGCGTTCCCCCAAGTCTCCCGATAAAAATGATACCTCACTTGTGTGGGTAGGCCTAGCGCCCGCGACAGGAAACACCCCAAAGCGCAACGTGGACACATCCACATTTTTGAAAGAAAACAGAGGTGTTTTTTGCAAAGTGCCTACCTGTAGATTTTGGCCTCCAGCTCAGCCGGCACCTAGGGAAACCTACCAAAACTGTGCATTTCTGAAAACTAGAGATCTAGGGGAATCCAAGATGGGGTGACTTGTGTGGCTCGGACCAGGTTCTGTTACCCAGAATCCTTTGCAAACCTCAAAATTTGGCTAAAAAAACACATGTTCCTCATATTTCTGTGGCAGAAAGTTCTGGAATCTGAGAGGAGCCACAAATTTCCTTCCACCCAGCGTTCCCCCAAGTCTCCCGATAAAAATGATACCTCACTTGGGTGGGTAGGCCTAGCGCCCGCAACAGGAAACACCCCAAAGCGTAACGTGGACACATTCAAATTTTTGAAAGAAAACAGAGGTGTTTTTTGCAAAGTGCCTACCTGTAGATTTTGGACTCTAGCTCAGCCGGCACCTAGGGAAACCTACCAAAGCTGTGCATTTCTGAAAACTAGAGACCTAGGGGAATCCAAGATGAGGTGACTTGTGTGGCTCGGACCAGGTTCTGTTACCCAGAATCCTTTGCAAACCTCAAAATTTGGCAAAAAAAACACATGTTCCTCACATTTCTGTGGCAGAAAGTTCTGGAAACTGAGAGGAACCACAAATTTCCTTCCACCCAGCGTTCCCCCAAGTCTCCCGATAAAAATGATACCTCACTTGTGTGGTTAGGCCTAGCGCCCGCGACAGGAAACGCCCCAAAGCGCAACGTGGACACATCCAAATTTTTGAAAGAAAACAGAGGTGTTTTTTCAAAGTGCCGACCTGTAGATTTTGGCCTCTAGCTCAGCCGGCACCTAGGGAAACCTACCAAACCTGTGCATTTCTGAAAACTAGAGACCTAGGGGAATCCAAGATGGGGTGACTTGTGTGGCTCGGACCAGGTTCTGTTACCCAGAATCCTTTGCAAAACTCAAAATTTGGCTAAAAAAAAAGATTTTCCTCACATTTCTGTGGCAGAAAGTTCTGGAATCTGAGAGGAGCCACAAATTTCCTTCCACCCAGCGTTCCCCCAAGTCTCCCGATAAAAATGATACCTCACTTGTGTGGGTAGGCCTAGCGCCCGCGACAAGAAACGCCCCAAAAGCGCAACGTGGACACATCCAAATTTTTGAAAGAAAACAAAGGTGTTTTTTGCAAAGTGCCTACCTGTAGATTTTGGCCTCCAGCTCAGCCGGCACCTAGGAAAACCTACCAAACCTGTGCATTTCTGAAAACTAGAGACCTAGGGGAATCCAAGATGGGGTGACTTATGTGGCTCGGACCAGGTCCTGTTACCCAGAATCCTTTGCAAACCTCAAAATTTGGCTAAAAAAACACATGTTCCTCACATTTCTGTGGCAGAAAGTTCTGGAATCTGAGAGGAGCCACAAATTTCCTTCCACCCAGCGTTTCCCCAAGTCTCCCGATAAAAATGATACCTCACTTGTGTGGGAAAGCCTAGCGCCCGCGACAGGAAACGCCCCAAAGCGCAACGTGGACACATCCACATTTTTGAAAGAAAACAGAGGTGTTTTTTGCAAAGTGCCTACCTGTAGATTTTGGCCTCCAGCTCAGCCGGCACCTAGGGAAACCTACCAAACCTGTGCATTTCTGGAAACTAGAGACAGAGGGGAATCCAAGATGGGGTGAGTTGTGTGGCTCGGACCAGGTTCTGTTACCCAGAATCCTTTGCAAACCTCAAAATTTGGCTAAAAAAACACATGTTCCTCACATTTCTGTGGCAGAAAGTTCTGGAATCTGACAGGAGCCACAAATTTCCTTCCACCCAGCGTTCCCCCAAGTCTCCCGATAAAAATGATACCTCACTTGTGTGGGAAGGCCTAGCGCCCGCGACAGGAAACGCCCCAAAGCGCAACTTGGACACATCCACATTTTTGAAAGAAAACAGAGGTGTTTTTTGCAAAGTGCCTACCTGTAGAATTTGGCCTCTAGCTCAGCTGGCACCTAGGTAAACCTACCAAACCTGTGCATTTCTGAAAACTAGAGACCTAGGGGAATCCAAGATGGGGTGACTTGTGTGGCTCGGACCAGGTTCTGTTACCCAGAATCCTTTGCAAACCTCAAAATTTGGCTAAAAAAACACATGTTCCTCACATTTCTGTGGCAGAAAGTTCTGGAATCTGAGAGGAGCCACAAATTTTCTTCCACCCAGCGTTCCCCCAAGCCTCCCGATAAAAATGATACCTCACTTGTGTGGGTAGGCCTAGCGCCCACGACAGGAAATGCCCTAAAGCGCAACGTGGACACATCCAAATTTTTGAAAGAAAACAGAGGTGTTTTTTGCAAAGTGCTACCTGTAGATTTTGGCCTCTAGCTCAGCCGGCACCTAGGGAAACCTACCAAAGCTGTGCATTTCTGAAAGCTAGAGACCTAGGGGAATCCAAGATGGGGTGACTT
The DNA here is from genome assembly GCF_031143425.1 of Pleurodeles waltl. Lineage (NCBI taxonomy): Eukaryota > Metazoa > Chordata > Amphibia > Caudata > Salamandridae > Pleurodeles > Pleurodeles waltl. The sequence goes on along the minus strand of NW_027149811.1, from coordinate 1,330,751 downwards.
GTGTGGCTCGGACCAGGTTCTGTTACCCAGAATCTTTTGCAAACCTCAAAATTTGGCCAAAAAAACACATGTTCCTCACATTTCTGTGGCAGAAAGTTCTGGAATCTGAGAGGAGCCACACATTTCCTTCCACCCAGCGTTCCCCCAAGTCTCCCGATAAAAATTATACCTCACATGTGTGGGTAGGCCTACCGCCCGCGACAGGAAACGCCCCAAAGCGCAACGTGGACACATCCAAATTTTTGAAAGAATACAGAGGTGTTTTTTGCAAAGTGCCTAACTGTAGATTTTGGCCTCCAGCTCAGCCGGCACCTAGGGAAACCTACCAAACCTATGCATTTCTGAAATCTAGAGACCTAGGGGAATCCAAGATGGGGTGACTTGTGTGGCTCGGACCAGGTTCTGTTACCCAGAATCCTTTGCAAACCTCAAAATTTGGCTAAAAAAACACATGTTCCTCATATTTCTGTGGCAGAAAGTTCTGGAATCTGAGAGGAGCCACAAATTTCCTTCCAACCAGCGTTCCCCCAAGTCTCCCAATAATAATGATACCTCACTTGTGTGGGTAGGCCTAGCGCCCGCGACAGGAAACAACCCAAAGCGCAAAGTGGACACATCCACATTTTTGAAAGAAAACAGAGGTGTTTTTTGAAAAGTGCCTAACTGTATATTTTGGCCTCTATCTCAGCCGGCACCTAGGGAAACTTACCAAACCTATGCATTTCTGAAAACTAGAGACCTAGGGGAATCCAAGATGGGGTGACTTGTGTGGCTCGGACCTGGTTCCGTTACCCAGAATCCTTTGCAAACCTCAAAATTTGGCTAAAAAAACACATGTTCCTCATATTTCTGTGGCAGAAAGTTCTGGAATCTGAGTGGAGCCACAAATTTCCTTCCACCCAGCGTTCCCCCAAGTCTCCCGATAAAAATGATACCTCACTTGTGTGGGTAGGCCTAGCGCCCGCGACAAGAAACGCCCCAAAAGCGCAACGTGGACACATCCAATTTTTTGAAAGAAAACAAAGGTGTTTTTTGCAAAGTGCCTACCTGTAGATTTTGGCCTCCAGCTCAGCCGGCACCTAGGAAAACCTACCAAACCTGTGCATTTCTGAAAACTAGAGACCTAGGGGAATCCAAGATGGGGTGACTTATGTGGCTCGGACCAGGTCCTGTTACCCAGAATCCTTTGCAAACCTCAAAATTTGGCTAAAAAAACACATGTTCCTCAAATTTCTGTGGCAGAAAGTTCTGGAATCTGAGAGGAGACACAAATTTCCTTCCACCCAGCGTTCCCCCAAGTCTCCCGATAAAAATGATACCTCACTTGTGTGGGAAGGCCTAGCGCCCGCGACAGGAAATGCCCCAAAGTGCAACGTGGACACATCCACATTTTTTAAAGAAAACAGAGGTGTTTTTTGCAAAGTGCCTACCTATAGATTTTGGCCTCCAGCTCAGCCGGCACCTAGGGAAACCTACCAAACCTATGCATTTCTGAAAACTAGAGACCTAGGGGAATCCTAAATGGGGTGACTTGTGTGGCTCGGACCAGGTTCTGTTACCCAGAATCCTTTGCAAACCTCAAAATTTGGCTAAAAAAACACATGTTCCTCATATTTCTGTGGCAGAATGTTCTGGAATCTGAGAGGAGCCACAAATTTCCTTCCACCCAGCGTTCCCCCAAGTCTCCCGATAAAAATGATACCTCACTTGTGTGGGAAGGCCTAGCGCCCGCGACAGGAAACGCCCCAAAGCGCAACGTGGACACATCCACATTTTTTAAAGAAAACAGAGGTGTTTTTTGCAAAGTGCCTACCTGTAGATTTTGGCCTCCAGCTCAGCCGGCACCTAGGGAAACCTACCAAACCTGTGCATTTCTGGAAACTAAAGACAGAGGGGAATCCAAGATGGGGTGAGTTGTGTGGCTCGGACCAGGTTCTGTTACCCAGAATCCTTTGCAAACCTCAAAATTTGGCTAAAAAAACACATGTTCCTCACATTTCTGTGGCAGAAAGTTCTGGAATCTGAGAGGAGCCACAAATTTCCTTCCACCCAGCGTTCCCCCAAGTCTCCCGATAAAAATGATACCTCACTTGTGTGGGTAGGCCTAGCGCCCGCGACAGGAAACGCCCCAAAGCGCAACGTGGACACATCCACATTTTTGAAAGAAAACAGAGGTGTTTTTTGCAAAGTGCCTACCTGTAGAATTTGGCCTCTAGCTCAGCTGGCACCTAGGTAAACCTACCAAACCTGTGCATTTCTGAAAACTAGAGACCTAGGGGAATCCAAGATGGGGTGACTTGTGTGGCTCGGACCAGGTTCTGTTACCCAGAATCCTTTGCAAACCTCAAAATTTGGCTAAAAAAACACATGTTCCTCACATTTCTGTGGCAGAAAGTTCTGGAATCTGAGAGGAGCCACAAATTTCCTTCCACCCAGCGTTCCCCCAAGCCTCCCGATAAAAATGATACCTCACTTGTGTGGGTAGGCCTAGCGCCCACGACAGGAAATGCCCTAAAGCGCAACGTGGACACATCCAAATTTTTGAAAGAAAACAGAGGTGTTTTTTGCAAAGTGCTACCTGTAGATTTTGGCCTCTAGCTCAGCCGGCAACTAGGGAAACCTACCAAAGCTGTGCATTTCTGAAAGCTAGAGACCTAGGGGAATCCAAGATGGGGTGACTTGTGTGGCTCGGACCAGGTTCTGTTACCCAGAATCTTTTGCAAACCTCAAAATTTGGCCAAAAAAACACATGTTCCTCACATTTCTGTGGCAGAAAGTTCTGGAATCTGAGAGGAGCCACACATTTCCTTCCACCCAGCGTTCCCCCAAGTCTCCTGATAAAAATTATACCTCACATGTGTGGGTAGGCCTACCGCCCGCGACAGGAAACGCCCCAAAGCGCAACGTGGACACATTCAAATTTTTGAAAGAAAACAGAGGTGTTTTTTGCAAAGTGCCTACCTGTAGATTTTGGACTCTAGCTCAGCCGGCACCTAGGGAAACCTACCAAAGCTGTGTATTTCTGAAAACTAGAGACCTAGGGGAATCCAAGATGAGGTGACTTGTGTGGCTCGGACCAGGTTCTGTTACCCAGAATCCTTTGCAAACCTCAAAATTTGGCAAAAAAAACATATGTTCCTCACATTTCTGTGGCAGAAAGTTCTGGAAACTGAGAGGAACCACAAATTTCCTTCCACCCAGCGTTCCCCCAAGTCTCCCGATAAAAATGATACCTCACTTGTGTGGTTAGGCCTAGCGCCCGCGACAGGAAACGCCCCAAAGCGCAACGTGGACACATCCAAATTTTTGAAAGAAAACAGAGGAGTTTTTTCAAAGTGCCGACCTGTAGATTTTGGCCTCTAGCTCAGCCGGCACCTAGGGAAACCTACCAAACCTGTGCATTTCTGAAAACTAGAGACCTAGGGGAATCCAAGATGTGGTGACTTGTGTGGCTCGGACCAGGTTCTGTTACCCAGAATCCTTTGCAAAACTCAAAATTTGGCTAAAAAAAAAGATTTTCCTCACATTTCTGTGGCAGAAAGTTCTAGAATCTGAGAGGAGCCACAAATTTCCTTCCACCCAGCGTTCCCCCAAGTCTCCCGATAAAAATGATACCTCACTTGTGTGGGTAGGCCTAGCGCCCGCGACAAGAAACGCCCCAAAAGCGCAACGTGGACACATCCAAATTTTTGAAAGAAAACAAAGGTGTTTTTTGCAAAGTGCCTACCTGTAGATTTTGGCCTCCAGCTCAGCCGGCACCTAGGAAAACCTACCAAACCTGTGCATTTCTGAAAACTAGAGACCTAGGGGAATCCAAGATGGGGTGACTTATGTGGCTCGGACCAGGTCCTGTTACCCAGAATCCTTTGCAAACCTCAAAATTTGGCTAAAAAAACACATGTTCCTCACATTTCTGTGGCAGAAAGTTCTGGAATCTGAGAGGAGCCACAAATTTCCTTCCACCCAGCGTTTCCCCAAGTCTCCCGATAAAAATGATACCTCACTTGTGTGGGAAGGCCTAGCGCCCGCGACAGGAAACGCCCCAAAACGCAACGTGGACACATCCACATTTTTGAAAGAAAACAGAGGTGTTTTTTGCAAAGTGCCTACCTGTAGATTTTGGCCTCCAGCTCAGCCGGCACCTAGGGAAACCTACCAAACCTGTGCATTTCTGGAAACTAGAGACAGAGGGGAATCCAAGATGGGGTGAGTTGTGTGGCTCGGACCAGGTTCTGTTACCCAGAATCCTTTGCAAACCTCAAAATTTGGCTAAAAAAACACATGTTCCTCACATTTCTGTGGCCGAAAGTTCTGGAATCTGACAGGAGCCACAAATTTCCTTCCACCCAGCGTTCCCCTAAGTCTCCCGATAAAAATGATACCTCACTTGTGTGGGAAGGCCTAGCGCCCGCGACAGGAAACGCCCCAAAGCGCAACGTGGACACATCCACATTTTTGAAAGAAAACAGAGGTGTTTTTTGCAAAGTGCCTACCTGTAGAATTTGGCCTCTAGCTCAGCTGGCACCTAGGTAAACCTACCAAACCTGTGCATTTCTGAAAACTAGAGACCTAGGGGAATCCAAGATGGGGTGACTTGTGTGGCTCGGACCAGGTTCTGTTACCCAGAATCCTTTGCAAACCTCAAAATTTGGCTAAAAAAACACATGTTCCTCACATTTCTGTGGCAGAAAGTTCTGGAATCTGAGAGGAGCCACAAATTTTCTTCCACCCAGCGTTCCCCCAAGCCTCCCGATAAAAATGATACCTCACTTGTGTGGGTAGGCCTAGCGCCCACGACAGGAAATGCCCTAAAGCGCAACGTGGACACATCCAAATTTTTGAAAGAAAACAGAGGTGTTTTTTGCAAAGTGCTACCTGTAGATTTAGGCCTCTAGCTCAGCCGGCACCTAGGGAAACCTACCAAAGCTGTGCATTTCTGAAAGCTAGAGACCTAGGGGAATCCAAGATGGGGTGACTTGTGTGGCTCGGACCAGGTTCTGTTACCCAGAATCTTTTGCAAACCTCAAAATTTGGCCAAAAAAACACATGTTCCTCACATTTCTGTGGCAGAAAGTTCTGGAATCTGAGAGGAGCCACACATTTCCTTCCACCCAGAGTTCCCCCAAGTCTCCCGATAAAAATTATACCTCACATGTGTGGGTAGGCCTACCGCCCGCGACAGGAAACGCCCCAAAGCGCAACGTGGACACATCCAAATTTTTGAAAGAATACAGAGGTGTTTTTTGCAAAGTGCCTAACTGTAGATTTTGGCCTCCAGCTCAGCCGGCACCTAGGGAAACCTACCAAACCTATGCATTTCTGAAATCTAGAGACCTAGGGGAATCCAAGATGGGGTGACTTGTGTGGCTCGGACCAGGTTCTGTTACCCAGAATCCTTTGCAAACCTCAAAATTTGGCTAAAAAAACACATGTTCCTCATATTTCTGTGGCAGAAAGTTCTGGAATCTGAGAGGAGCCACAAATTTCCTTCCAACCAGCGTTCCCCCAAGTCTCCCAATAATAATGATACCTCACTTGTGTGGGTAGGCCTAGCGCCCGCGACAGGAAACACCCCAAAGCGCAAAGTGGACACATCCACATTTTTGAAAGAAAACAGAGGTGTTTTTTGAAAAGTGCCTAACTGTATATTTTGGCCTCTATCTCAGCCGGCACCTAGGGAAACCTACCAAACCTATGCATTTCTGAAAACTAGAGACCTAGGGGAATCCAAGATGGGGTGACTTGTGTGGCTCGGACCAGGTTCCGTTACCCAGAATCCTTTGCAAACCTCAAAATTTGGCTAAAAAAACACATGTTCCTCATATTTCTGTGGCAGAAAGTTCTGGAATCTGAGAGGAGCCACAAATTTCCTTCCACCCAGCGTTCCCCCAAGTCTCCCGATAAAAATGATACCTCACTTGTGTGGGTAGGTCTAGCGCCCGCGACAAGAAACGCCCCAAAAGTGCAACGTGGACACATCCAAATTTTTGAAAGAAAACAAAGGTGTTTTTTGCAAAGTGCCTACCTGTAGATTTTGGCCTCCAGCTCAGCCGGCACCTAGGAAAACCTACCAAACCTCTGCATTTCTGAAAACTAGAGACCTAGGGGAATCCAAGATGGGGTGACTTATGTGGCTCGGACCAGGTCCTGTTACCCAGAATCCTTTGCAAACCTCAAAATTTGGCTAAAAAAACACATGTTCCTCAAATTTCTGTGGCAGAAAGTTCTGGAATCTGAGAGGAGCCACAAATTTCCTTCCACCCAGCGTTCCCCCAAGTCTCCCGATAAAAATGATACCTCACTTGTGTGGGAAGGCCTAGCGCCCGCGACAGGAAATGCCCCAAAGTGCAACGTGGACACATCCACATTTTTTAAAGAAAACAGAGGTGTTTTTTGCAAAGTGCCTACCTGTAGATTTTGGCCTCCAGCTCAGCCGGCACCTAGGGAAACCTACCATACCTATGCATTTCTGAAAACTAGAGACCTAGGGGAATCCTAAATGGGGTGACTTGTGTGGCTCGGACCAGGTTCTGTTACCCAGAATCCTTTGCAAACCTCAAAATTTGGCTAAAAAAACACATGTTCCTCATATTTCTGTGGCAGAATGTTCTGGAATCTGAGAGAAGCCACAAATTTCCTTCCACCCAGCGTTCCCCCAAGTCTCCCGATAAAAATGATACCTCACTTGTGTGGGAAGGCCTAGCGCCCGCGACAGGAAACGCCCCAAAGCGCAACGTGGACACATCCACATTTTTGAAAGAAAACAGAGGTGTTTTTTGCAAAGTGCCTACCTGTAGATTTTGGCCTCCAGCTCAGCCGGCACCTAGGGAAACCTACCAAACCTGTGCATTTCTGGAAACTAAAGACAGAGGGGAATCCAAGATGGGGTGAGTTGTGTGGCTCGGACCAGGTTCTGTTACCCAGAATCCTTTGCAAACCTCAAAATTTGGCTAAAAAAACACATGTTCCTCACATTTCTGTGGCAGAAAGTTCTGGAATCTGACAGGAGCCACAAATTTCCTTCCACCCAGCGTTCCCCCAAGTCTCCCGATAAAAATGATACCTCACTTGTGTGGGAAGGCCTAGCGCCCGCGACAGGAAACGCCCCAAAGGGCAACGTGGACACATCCACATTTTTGAAAGAAAACAGAGGTGTTTTTTGCAAAGTGCCTACCTGTAGAATTTGGCCTCTAGCTCAGCTGGCACCTAGGTAAACCTACCAAACCTGTGCATTTCTGAAAACTAGAGACCTAGGGGAATCCAAGATGGGGTGACTTGTGTGGCTCGGACCAGGTTCTGTTACCCAGAATCCTTTGCAAACCTCAAAATTTGGCTAAAAAAACACATGTTCCTCACATTTCTGTGGCAGAAAGTTCTGGAATCTGAGAGGAGCCACAAATTTCCTTCCACCCAGCGTTCCCCCAAGCCTCCCGATAAAAATGATACCTCACTTGTGTGGGTAGGCCTAGCGCCCACGACAGGAAATGCCCTAAAGCGCAACGTGGACACATCCAAATTTTTGAAAGAAAACAGAGGTGTTTTTTGCAAAGTGCTACCTGTAGATTTTGGCCTCTAGCTTAGCCGGCACCTAGGGAAACCTACCAAAGCTGTGCATTTCTGAAAGCTAGAGACCTAGGGGAATCCAAGATGGGGTGACTTGTGTGGCTCGGACCAGGTTCTGTTACCCAGAATCTTTTGCAAACCTCAAAATTTGGCCAAAAAAACACATGTTCCTCACATTTCTGTGGCAGAAAGTTCTGGAATCTGAGAGGAGCCACACATTTCCTTCCACCCAGCGTTCCCCCAAGTCTCCCGATAAAAATTATACCTCACATGTGTGGGTAGGCCTACCGCCCGCGACAGGAAACGCCCCAAAGCGCAACGTGGACACATCCAAATTTTTGAAAGAATACAGAGGTGTTTTTTGCAAAGTGCCTAACTGTAGATTTTGGCCTCCAGCTCAGCCGGCACCTAGGGAAACCTACCAAACCTATGCATTTCTGAAATCTAGAGACCTAGGGGAATCCAAGATGGGGTGACTTGTGTGGCTCGGACCAGGTTCTGTTACCCAGAATCCTTTGCAAACCTCAATATTTGGCTAAAAAAACACATGTTCCTCATATTTCTGTGGCAGAAAGTTCTGGAATCTGAGAGGAGCCACAAATTTCCTTCCAACCAGCGTTCCCCCAAGTCTCCCAATAATAATGATACCTCACTTGTGTGGGTAGGCCTAGCGCCCGCGACAGGAAACACCCCAAAGCGCAAAGTGGACACATCCACATTTTTGAAAGAAAACAGAGGTGTTTTTTGAAAAGTGCCTAACTGTATATTTTGGCCTCTATCTCAGCCGGCACCTAGGGAAACCTACCAAACCTATGCATTTCTGAAAACTAGAGACCTAGGGGAATCCAAGATGGGGTGACTTGTGTGGCTCGGACCAGGTTCCGTTACCCAGAATCCTTTGCAAACCTCAAAATTTGGCTAAAAAAACACATGTTCCTCATATTTCTGTGGCAGAAAGTTCTGGAATCTGAGAGGAGCCACAAATTTCCTTCCACCCAGCGTTCCCCCAAGTCTCCCGATAAAAATGATACCTCACTTGTGTGGGTAGGCCTAGCGCCCGCGACAAGAAACGCCCCAAAAGCGCAACGTGGACACATCCAAATTTTTGAAAGAAAACAAAGGTGTTTTTTGCAAAGTGCCTACCTGTAGATTTTGGCATCCAGCTCAGCCGGCACCTAGGAAAACCTACCAAACCTGTGCATTTCTGAAAACTAGAGACCTAGGGGAATCCAAGATGGGGTGACTTATGTGGCTCGGACCAGGTCCTGTTACCCAGAATCCTTTGCAAACCTCAAAATTTGGCTAAAAAAACACATGTTCCTCAAATTTCTGTGGCAGAAAGTTCTGGAATCTGAGAGGAGCCACAAATTTCCTTCCACCCAGCGTTCCCCCAAGTCTCCCGATAAAAATGATACCTCACTTGTGTGGGAAGGCCTAGCGCCCGCGACAGGAAAGGCCCCAAAGTGCAACGTGGACACATCCACATTTTTTAAAGAAAACAGAGGTGTTTTTTGCAAAGTGCCTACCTGTAGATTTTGGCCTCCAGCTCAGCCGGCACCTAGGGAAACCTACCAAACCTGTGCATTTCTGGAAACTAGAGACCGAGGGGAATCCAAGATGGGGTGACTTGTGTGGCTCGGACCAGGTTCTGTTACCCAGAATCCTTTGCAAACGTCAAAATTTGGCTAAAAAAACACATGTTCCTCATATTTCTGTGGCAGAAAGTTCTGGAATCTGAGAGGAGCCACAAATTTCCTTCCAACCAGCGTTCCCCCAAGTCTCCCGATAAAAATGATACCTCACTTGTGTGGGTAGGCCTAGCGCCCGCGACAGGAAACGACCCAAAGCGCAACGTGGACACATCCAAATTTTTGAAAGAAAACAGAGGTGTTTTTTGCAAAGTGCCTACCTGTAGATTTTGGCCTTTAGCTCAGCCGGCACCTAGGGAAACCTACCAAAGCTGTGCATTTCTGAAAACTAGAGACCTAGGGGAATCCAAGATGGGGTGACTTGTGTGGCTCGGACCAGGTTCTGTTACCGAGAATCCTTTGCAAACCTCAAAATGTGGCCAAAAAAACACATGTTCCTCTCATTTCTGTGGCAGAAAGTTCTGGAATCTGAGAGGAGCCACAAATTTCCTTCCACCCAGCGTTCCCCCAAGTCTCCCGATAAAAATGATACTTCACTTTTGTGGGTAGGCCTAGCGCCCGCGACAGGAAACGCCCCAAAGCGCAACGTGGACACATCCAAATTTTTGAAAGAAAACAGAGGTGTTTTTTCCAAGTGCCGACCTGTAGATTTTGGCCTCTAGCTCATCCGGCACCTAGGGAAACCTACCAAACCTGTGCATTTCTGAAAACTAGAGACCCAGGGAAATCCAAGATGGGGTGACTTGTGTGGCTCGGACCAGGTTCTGTTACCCAGAATCCTTTGCAAAACTCAAAATTTGGCTAAAAAAAACATGTTCCTCACATTTCTGTGGCAGAAAGTTCTGGAATCTGAGAGGAGCCACAAATTTCCTTCCACCCAGCGTTCCCCCAAGTCTCCCGATAAAAATGATACCTCACTTGTGTGGGTAGGCCTAGCACCCGTGACAGGAAACGCCCCAAAGCGCAACGTGGACACATCCACATTTTTGAAAGAAAACAGAGGTGTTTTTTACAAAGTGCCTACCTATAGAATTTGGCCTCTAGCTCAGCCGGCACCTAAGTAAACCTACCAAACCTGTGCATTTCTGAAAACTAGAGACCTAGGGGAATCCAAGATGGGGTGACTTGTGTCGCTCGGACCAGGTTCTGTTACCCAGAATCCTTTGCAAACAACAAAATTTGGCTAAAAAAACACATGTTCCTCACATTTCTGTGGCAGAAAGTTCTGGAATCTGAGAGGAGCCACAAATTTCCTTCCACCCAGCGTTCCCCCAAGTCTCCCGATAAAAATGATACCTCACTTGTGTGGGTAGGCCTAGCGCCCGCGACAGGAAACGCCCTAAAGCGCAACGTGGACACATCCAAATTTTTGAAAGAAAAAAAAGGTGTTTTTTGAAAAGTTCTTACCTGTTGATTTTGGCCTCCAGCTCAGCCGGCACCTAGGGAAACCTACCAAACCTATGCATTTCTGAAAACTAGAGACCTAGGGGAATCCAAGATGGGGTGACTTATGTGGCTCGGACCAGGTCCTGTTACCCAGAATCCTTTGCAAACCTCAAAATTTGGCTAAAAAAACACATGTTCCTCACATTTCTGTGGCAGAAAGTTCTGGAATCTGAGAGGAGCCACAAATTTCCTTCCACCCAGCGTTCCCCCACGGCTCCCGATAAAAATTATACCTCACTTGTGTGGGAAGGCCTAGCGCCCGCGACAGGAAACGCCCCAAAGCGCAACGTGGACACATCCACATTTTTGAAAGAAAACAGAGGTGTTTTTTGCAAAGTGCCTACCTGTAGATTTTGGCCTCCAGCTCAGCCGGCACCTAGGGAAACCTACCAAACCTGTGCATTTCTGGAAACTAAAGACAGAGGGGAATCCAAGATGGGGTGAGTTGTGTGGCTCGGACCAGGTTCTGTTACCCAGAATCCTTTGCAAACCTCAAAATTTGGCTAAAAAAACACATGTTCCTCACATTTCTGTGGCAGAAAGTTCTGGAATCTGACAGGAGCCACAAATTTCCTTCCACCCAGCGTTCCCCCAAGTCTCCCGATAAAAATGATACCTCACTTGTGTGGGAAGGCCTAGCGCCCGCGACAGGAAACGCCCCAAAGGGCAACGTGGACACATCCACATTTTTGAAAGAAAACAGAGGTGTTTTTTGCAAAGTGCCTACCTGTAGAATTTGGCCTCTAGCTCAGCTGGCACCTAGGTAAACCTACCAAACCTGTGCATTTCTGAAAACTAGAGACCTAGGGGAATCCAAGATGGGGTGACTTGTGTGGCTCGGACCAGGTTCTGTTACCCAGAATCCTTTGCAAACCTCAAAATTTGGCTAAAAAAACACATGTTCCTCACATTTCTGTGGCAGAAAGTTCTGGAATCTGAGAGGAGCCACAAATTTCCTTCCACCCAGCGTTCCCCCAAGCCTCCCGATAAAAATGATACCTCACTTGTGTGGGTAGGCCTAGCGCCCACGACAGGAAATGCCCTAAAGCGCAACGTGGACACATCCAAATTTTTGAAAGAAAACAGAGGTGTTTTTTGCAAAGTGCTACCTGTAGATTTTGGCCTCTAGCTTAGCCGGCACCTAGGGAAACCTACCAAAGCTGTGCATTTCTGAAAGCTAGAGACCTAGGGGAATCCAAGATGGGGTGACTTGTGTGGCTCGGACCAGGTTCTGTTACCCAGAATCTTTTGCAAACCTCAAAATTTGGCCAAAAAAACACATGTTCCTCACATTTCTGTGGCAGAAAGTTCTGGAATCTGAGAGGAGCCACACATTTCCTTCCACCCAGCGTTCCCCCAAGTCTCCCGATAAAAATTATACCTCACATGTGTGGGTAGGCCTACCGCCCGCGACAGGAAACGCCCCAAAGCGCAACGTGGACACATCCAAATTTTTGAAAGAATACAGAGGTGTTTTTTGCAAAGTGCCTAACTGTAGATTTTGGCCTCCAGCTCAGCCGGCACCTAGGGAAACCTACCAAACCTATGCATTTCTGAAATCTAGAGACCTAGGGGAATCCAAGATGGGGTGACTTGTGTGGCTCGGACCAGGTTCTGTTACCCAGAATCCTTTGCAAACCTCAATATTTGGCTAAAAAAACACATGTTCCTCATATTTCTGTGGCAGAAAGTTCTGGAATCTGAGAGGAGCCACAAATTTCCTTCCAACCAGCGTTCCCCCAAGTCTCCCAATAATAATGATACCTCACTTGTGTGGGTAGGCCTAGCGCCCGCGACAGGAAACACCCCAAAGCGCAAAGTGGACACATCCACATTTTTGAAAGAAAACAGAGGTGTTTTTTGAAAAGTGCCTAACTGTATATTTTGGCCTCTATCTCAGCCGGCACCTAGGGAAACCTACCAAACCTATGCATTTCTGAAAACTAGAGACCTAGGGGAATCCAAGATGGGGTGACTTGTGTGGCTCGGACCAGGTTCCGTTACCCAGAATCCTTTGCAAACCTCAAAATTTGGCTAAAAAAACACATGTTCCTCATATTTCTGTGGCAGAAAGTTCTGGAATCTGAGAGGAGCCACAAATTTCCTTCCACCCAGCGTTCCCCCAAGTCTCCCGATAAAAATGATACCTCACTTGTGTGGGTAGGCCTAGCGCCCGCGACAAGAAACGCCCCAAAAGCGCAACGTGGACACATCCAAATTTTTGAAAGAAAACAAAGGTGTTTTTTGCAAAGTGCCTACCTGTAGATTTTGGCATCCAGCTCAGCCGGAACCTAGGAAAACCTACCAAACCTGTGCATTTCTGAAAACTAGAGACCTAGGGGAATCCAAGATGGGGTGACTTATGTGGCTCGGACCAGGTCCTGTTACCCAGAATCCTTTGCAAACCTCAAAATTTGGCTAAAAAAACACATGTTCCTCAAATTTCTGTGGCAGAAAGTTCTGGAATCTGAGAGGAGCCACAAATTTCCTTCCACCCAGCGTTCCCCCAAGTCTCCCGATAAAAATGATACCTCACTTGTGTGGGAAGGCCTAGCGCCCGCGACAGGAAAGGCCCCAAAGTGCAACGTGGACACATCCACATTTTTTAAAGAAAACAGAGGTGTTTTTTGCAAAGTGCCTACCTGTAGATTTTGGCCTCCAGCTCAGCCGGCACCTAGGGAAACCTACCAAACCTGTGCATTTCTGGAAACTAGAGACCGAGGGGAATCCAAGATGGGGTGACTTGTGTGGCTCGGACCAGGTTCTGTTACCCAGAATCCTTTGCAAACGTCAAAATTTGGCTAAAAAAACACATGTTCCTCATATTTCTGTGGCAGAAAGTTCTGGAATCTGAGAGGAGCCACAAATTTCCTTCCAACCAGCGTTCCCCCAAGTCTCCCGATAAAAATGATACCTCACTTGTGTGGGTAGGCCTAGCGCCCGCGACAGGAAACGACCCAAAGCGCAACGTGGACACATTCAAATTTTTGAAAGAAAACAGAGGTGTTTTTTGCAAAGTGCCTACCTGTAGATTTTGGCCTTTAGCTCAGCCGGCACCTAGGGAAACCTACCAAAGCTGTGTATTTCTGAAAACTAGAGACCTAGGGGAATCCAAGATGGGGTGACTTGTGTGGCTCGGACCAGGTTCTGTTACCGAGAATCCTTTGCAAACCTCAAAATGTGGCCAAAAAAACACATGTTCCTCTCATTTCTGTGGCAGAAAGTTCTGGAATCTGAGAGGAGCCACAAATTTCCTTCCACCCAGCGTTCCCCCAAGTCTCCCGATAAAAATGATACTTCACTTTTGTGGGTAGGCCTAGCGCCCGCGACAGGAAACGCCCCAAAGCGCAACGTGGACACATCCAAATTTTTGAAAGAAAACAGAGGTGTTTTTTCCAAGTGCCGACCTGTAGATTTTGGCCTCTAGCTCATCCGGCACCTAGGGAAACCTACCAAACCTGTGCATTTCTGAAAACTAGAGACCCAGGGAAATCCAAGATGGGGTGACTTGTGTGGCTCGGACCAGGTTCTGTTACCCAGAATCCTTTGCAAAACTCAAAATTTGGCTAAAAAAAAACATGTTCCTCACATTTCTGTGGCAGAAAGTTCTGGAATCTGAGAGGAGCCACAAATTTCCTTCCACCCAGCGTTCCCCCAAGTCTCCCGATAAAAATGATACCTCACTTGTGTGGGTAGGCCTAGCACCCGTGACAGGAAACGCCCCAAAGCGCAACGTGGACACATCCACATTTTTGAAAGAAAACAGAGGTGTTTTTTACAAAGTGCCTACCTATAGAATTTGGCCTCTAGCTCAGCCGGCACCTAAGTAAACCTACCAAACCTGTGCATTTCTGAAAACTAGAGACCTAGGGGAATCCAAGATGGGGTGACTTGTGTCGCTCGGACCAGGTTCTGTTACCCAGAATCCTTTGCAAACAACAAAATTTGGCTAAAAAAACACATGTTCCTCACATTTCTGTGGCAGAAAGTTCTGGAATCTGAGAGGAGCCACAAATTTCCTTCCACCCAGCGTTCCCCCAAGTCTCCCGATAAAAATGATACCTCACTTGTGTGGGTAGGCCTAGCGCCCGCGACAGGAAACGCCCTAAAGCGCAACGTGGACACATCCAAATTTTTGAAAGAAAAAAAAGGTGTTTTTTGAAAAGTTCTTACCTGTTGATTTTGGCCTCCAGCTCAGCCGGCACCTAGGGAAACCTACCAAACCTATGCATTTCTGAAAACTAGAGACCTAGGGGAATCCAAGATGGGGTGACTTGTGTGGCTCGGACCAGGTTCTGTAACCCAGAATCCTTTGCAAACAACAAAATTTGGCTAAAAAAACACATGTTCCTCATATTTCTGTGGCAGAAAGTTCTGGAATCTGAGAGGAGCCACAAATTTCCTTCCACCCAGCGTTCCCCCAAGTCTCCCGATAAAAATGATACCTCACTTGTGTGGGTAGGCCTAGCGCCCGCGACAAGAAACGCCCCAAAAGCGCAACGTGGACACATCCAAATTTTTGAAAGAAAACAAAGGTGTTTTTTGCAAAGTGCCTACCTGTAGATTTTGGCATCCAGCTCAGCCGGCACCTAGGAAAACCTACCAAACCTGTGCATTTCTGAAAACTAGAGACCTAGGGGAATCCAAGATGGGGTGACTTATGTGGCTCGGACCAGGTCCTGTTACCCAGAATCCTTTGCAAACCTCAAAATTTGGCTAAAAAAACACATGTTCCTCAAATTTCTGTGGCAGAAAGTTCTGGAATCTGAGAGGAGCCACAAATTTCCTTCCACCCAGCGTTCCCCCAAGTCTCCCGATAAAAATGATACCTCACTTGTGTGGGAAGGCCTAGCGCCCGCGACAGGAAAGGCCCCAAAGTGCAACGTGGACACATCCACATTTTTTAAAGAAAACAGAGGTGTTTTTTGCAAAGTGCCTACCTGTAGATTTTGGCCTCCAGCTCAGCCGGCACCTAGGGAAACCTACCAAACCTGTGCATTTCTGGAAACTAGAGACCGAGGGGAATCCAAGAAGGGGTGACTTGTGTGGCTCGGACCAGGTTCTGTTACCCAGAATCCTTTGCAAACGTCAAAATTTGGCTAAAAAAACACATGTTCCTCATATTTCTGTGGCAGAAAGTTCTGGAATCTGAGAGGAGCCACAAATTTCCTTCCAACCAGCGTTCCCCCAAGTCTCCCGATAAAAATGATACCTCACTTGTGTGGGTAGGCCTAGCGCCCGCGACAGGAAACGACCCAAAGCGCAACGTGGACACATTCAAATTTTTGAAAGAAAACAGAGGTGTTTTTTGCAAAGTGCCTACCTGTAGATTTTGGCCTTTAGCTCAGCCGGCACCTAGGGAAACCTACCAAAGCTGTGCATTTCTGAAAACTAGAGACCTAGGGGAATCCAAGATGGGGTGACTTGTGTGGCTCGGACCAGGTTCTGTTACCGAGAATCCTTTGCAAACCTCAAAATGTGGCCAAAAAAACACATGTTCCTCTCATTTCTGTGGCAGAAAGTTCTGGAATCTGAGAGGAGCCACAAATTTCCTTCCACCCAGCGTTCCCCCAAGTCTCCCGATAAAAATGATACTTCACTTTTGTGGGTAGGCCTAGCGCCCGCGACAGGAAACGCCCCAAAGCGCAACGTGGACACATCCAAATTTTTGAAAGAAAACAGAGGTGTTTTTTCCAAGTGCCGACCTGTAGATTTTGGCCTCTAGCTCATCCGGCACCTAGGGAAACCTACCAAACCTGTGCATTTCTGAAAACTAGAGACCCAGGGAAATCCAAGATGGGGTGACTTGTGTGGCTCGGACCAGGTTCTGTTACCCAGAATCCTTTGCAAAACTCAAAATTTGGCTAAAAAAAAACATGTTCCTCACATTTCTGTGGCAGAAAGTTCTGGAATCTGAGAGGAGCCACAAATTTCCTTCCACCCAGCGTTCCCCCAAGTCTCCCGATAAAAATGATACCTCACTTGTGTGGGTAGGCCTAGCACCCGTGACAGGAAACGCCCCAAAGCGCAACGTGGACACATCCACATTTTTGAAAGAAAACAGAGGTGTTTTTTACAAAGTGCCTACCTATAGAATTTGGCCTCTAGCTCAGCCGGCACCTAAGTAAACCTACCAAACCTGTGCATTTCTGAAAACTAGAGACCTAGGGGAATCCAAGATGGGGTGACTTGTGTCGCTCGGACCAGGTTCTGTTACCCAGAATCCTTTGCAAACAACAAAATTTGGCTAAAAAAACACATGTTCCTCACATTTCTGTGGCAGAAAGTTCTGGAATCTGAGAGGAGCCACAAATTTCCTTCCACCCAGCGTTCCCCCAAGTCTCCCGATAAAAATGATACCTCACTTGTGTGGGTAGGCCTAGCGCCCGCGACAGGAAACGCCCTAAAGCGCAACGTGGACACATCCAAATTTTTGAAAGAAAAAAAAGGTGTTTTTTGAAAAGTTCTTACCTGTTGATTTTGGCCTCCAGCTCAGCCGGCACCTAGGGAAACCTACCAAACCTATGCATTTCTGAAAACTAGAGACCTAGGGGAATCCAAGATGGGGTGACTTGTGTGGCTCGGACCAGGTTCTGTTACCCAGAATCCTTTGCAAACCTCAAAATTTGGCTAAAAAAACACATGTTCCTCACATTTCTGTGGCAGAAAGTTCTGGAATCTGAGAGGAGCCACAAATTTCCTTCCACCCAGCGTTCCCCCAAGTCTCCCGATAAAAATGATACCTCACTTGTGTGGGTAGGCCTAGCGCCCGCGACAGGAAACGCCCTAAAGCGCAACGTGGACACATCCAAATTTTTGAAAGAAAAAAAAGGTGTTTTTTGAAAAGTTCTTACCTGTTGATTTTGGCCTCCAGCTCAGCCGGCACCTAGGGAAACCTACCAAACCTATGCATTTCTGAAAACTAGAGACCTAGGGGAATCCAAGATGGGGTGACTTGTGTGGCTCGGACCAGGTTCTGTAACCCAGAATCCTTTGCAAACCTCAAAATTTGGCTAAAAAAACACATGTTCCTCACATTTCTGTGGCAGAAAGTTCTGGAATCTGAGAGGAGCCACAAATTTCCTTCCACCCAGCGTTCCCCCAAGTCTCCCGATAAAAATGATACTTCACTTTTGTGGGTAGGCCTAGCGCCCGCGACAGGAAACGCCCCAAAGCGCAACGTGGACACATCCAAATTTTTGAAAGAAAACAGAGGTGTTTTTTGCAAAGTGCCTACCTGTAGATTTTGGCCTCTAGGTCAGCCGGCACCTAGGGAAACCTACCAAACCTGTGCTTTTCTGAAAACTAGAGACCTAGGGGAATCCAAGATGGGGTGACTTGTGTGGCTCGGACCAGGTTCTGTTACCCAGAATCCTTTGCAAACCTCAAAATTTGGCTAAAAAAACACATGTTCCTCATATTTCTGTGGCAGAAAGTTCTGGAATCTGAGAGGAGCCACAAATTTCCTTCCACACAGCGTTCCCCCAAGTCTCCCGATAAAAATGATACCTCACTTGTGTGGGTAGGCCTAGCGCCCGCGACAAGAAACGCCCCAAAAGCGAAACGTGGACACATCCAAATTTTTGAAAGAAAACAAAGGTGTTTTTTGCAAAGTGCCTACCTGTAGATTTTGGCCTCCAGCTCAGCCGGCACCTAGGAAAACCTACCAAACCTGTGCATTTCTGAAAACTAGAGACCTAGGGGAATCCAAGATGGGGTGACTTATGTGGCTCGGACCAGGTCCTGTAACCCAGAATCCTTTGCAAACCTCAAAATTTGGCTAAAAAAACACATGTTCCTCACATTTCTGTGGCAGAAAGTTCTGGAATCTGAGAGGAGCCACAAATTTCCTTCCACCCAGCGTTCCCCCAAGTCTCCCGATAAAAATGATACCTCACTTGTGTGGGAAGGCCTAGCGCCCGCGACAGGAAACGCCCCAAAGCGCAACGTGGACACATCCACATTTTTGAAAGAAAACAGAGGTGTTTTTTGCAAAGTGCCTACCTGTAGATTTTGGCCTCCAGCTCAGCCGGCACCTAGGGAAACCTACCAAACCTGTGCATTTCTGGAAACTAGAGACAGAGGGGAATCCAAGATGGGGTGAGTTGTGTGGCTCGGACCAGGTTCTGTTACCCAGAATCCTTTGCAAACCTCAAAATTTGGCTAAAAAAACACATGTTCCTCACATTTCTGTGGCAGAAAGTTCTGGAATCTGACAGGAGCCACAAATTTCCTTCCACCCAGCGTTCCCCCAAATCTCCCGATAAAAATGATACCTCACTTGTGTGGGAAGGCCTAGCGCCCGCGACAGGAAACGCCCCAAAGCGCAACGTGGACACATCCACATTTTTGAAAGAAAACAGAGGTGTTTTTTGCAAAGTGCCTACCTGTAGAATTTGGCCTCTAGCTCAGCTGGCACCTAGGTAAACCTACCAAACCTGTGCATTTCTGAACACTAGAGACCTAGGGGAATCCAAGATGTGGTGAGTTGTGTGGCTCGGACCAGGTTCTGTTACCCAGAATCCTTTGCAAACCTCAAAATTTGGCTAAAAAAACACATGTTCCTCACATTTCTGTGGCAGAAAGTTCTGGAATCTGAGAGGAGCCACAAATTTCCTTCCACCCAGCGTTCCCCCAAGCCTCCCGATAAAAATGATACCTCACTTGTGTGGGTAGGCCTAGCGCCCACGACAGGAAACGCCCTAAAGCGCAACGTTGACACATCCAAATTTTTGAAAGAAAACAGAGGTGTTTTTTGCAAAGTGCTACCTGTAGATTTTGGCCTCTAGCTCAGCCGGCACCTAGTGAAACCTACCAAAGCTGTGCATTTCTGAAAGCTAGAGACCTAGGGGAATCCAAGATGGGGTGACTTGTGTGGCTCGGACCAGGTTCTGTTACCCAGAATTTTTTGCAAACCTCAAAATTTGGCCAAAAAAACACATGTTCCTCACATTTCTGTGGCAGAAAGTTCTGGAATCTGAGAGGAGCCACACATTTCTTTCCACTCAGCGTTCCCCCAAGTCTCCCGATAAAAATTATACCTCACTTGTGTGGGTAGGCCTACCGCCCGCGACAGGAAACGCCCCAAAGCGCAACGTGGACACATCCAAATTTTTGAAAGAATACAGAGGTGTTTTTTGCAAAGTGCCTAACTGTAGATGTTGGCCTCCAGCTCAGCCGGCACCTAGGGAAACCTACCAAACCTATGCATTTCTGAAATCTAGAGACCTAGGGGAATCCAAGATGGGGTGACTTGTGTGGCTCGGACCAGGTTCTGTTACCCAGAATCCTTTGCAAACCTCAAAATTTGGCTAAAAAAACACATGTTCCTCATATTTCTGTGGCAGAAAGTTCTGGAATCTGAGAGGAGCCACAAATTTCCTTCCAACCAGCGTTCCCCCAAGTCTCCCAATAATAATGATACCTCACTTGTGTGGGTAGGCCTAGCGCCCGCGACAGGAAACACCCCAAAGCGCAAAGTGGACACATCCACATTTTTGAAAGAAAACAGAGGTGTTTTTTGAAAAGTGCCTAACTGTATATTTTGGCCTCTATCTCAGCCGGCACCTAGGGAAACCTACCAAACCTATGCATTTCTGAAAACTAGAGACCTAGGGGAATCCAAGATGGGGTGACTTGTGTGGCTCGGACCAGGTTCTGTTACCCAGAATCCTTTGCAAACCTCAAAATTTGGCTAAAAAAACACATGTTCCTCATATTTCTGTGGCAGAAAGTTCTGGAATCTGAGAGGAGCCACAAATTTCCTTCCACCCAGCGTTCCCCCAAGTCTCCCGATAAAAATGATACCTCACTTGTGTGGGTAGGCCTTGCGCCCGCGACAGGAAACGCCCCAAAGCGCAACGTGGACACATCCAAATTTTTGAAAGAAAACAGAGGTGTTTTTTGCAAAGTGCCTACCTGCAGATTTTGGCCTCCAGCTCAGCCGGCACCTAGGGAAACCTACCAAACCTATGCATTTCTGAAAACTAGAGACCTAGGGGAATCCTAAATGGGGTGACTTGTGTGGCTCGGACCAGGTTCTGTTACCCAGAATCCTTTGCAAACCTCAAAATTTGGCTAAAAAAACACATGTTCCTCATATTTCTGTGGCAGAAAGTTCTGGAATCTGAGAGGAGCCACAAATTTCCTTCCAACCAGCGTTCCCCCAAGTCTCCCGATAAAAATGATACCTCACTTGTGTGGGTAGGCCTAGCGCCCGCGACAGGTAACGACCCAAAGCGCAACGTGGACACATCCAAATTTTTGAAAGAAAACAGAGGTGTTTTTTGCAAAGTGCCTACCTGTAGATTTTGGCCTTTAGCTCAGCCGGCACCTAGGGAAACCTACCAAAGCTGTGCATTTCTGAAAACTAGAGACCTAGGGGAATCCAAGATGGGGTGACTTGTGTGGCTCGGACCAGGTTCTGTTACCCAGAATCCTTTGCAAAACTCAAAATTTGGCTAAAAAAAACATGTTCCTCACATTTCTGTGGCAGAAAGTTCTGGAATCTGAGAGGAGCCACAAATTTCCTTCCACCCAGCGTTCCCCCAAGTCTCCCGATAAAAATGATACCTCACTTGTGTGGGTAGGCCTAGCACCCGTGACAGGAAACGCCCCAAAGCGCAACGTGGACACATCCACATTTTTGAAAGAAAACAGAGGTGTTTTTTACAAAGTGCCTACCTGTAGAATTTGGCCTCTAGCTCAGCCGGCACCTAAGTAAACCTACCAAACCTGTGCATTTCTGAAAACTAGAGACCTAGGGGAATCCAAGATGGGGTGACTTGTGTCGCTCGGACCAGGTTCTGTTACCCAGAATCCTTTGCAAACCTCAAAATTTGGCTAAAAAAACACATGTTCCTCACATTTCTGTGGCAGAAAGTTCTGGAATCTGAGAGGAGCCACACATTTCCTTCCACCCAGCGTTCCCCCAAGTCTCCCGATAAAAATTATACCTCACATGTGTGGGTAGGCCTACCGCCCGCGACAGGAAATGCCCCAAAGCGCAACGTGGACACATCCAAATTTTTGAAAGAATACAGAGGTGTTTTTTGCAAAGTGCCTAACTGTAGATTTTGGCCTCCAGCTCAGCCGGCACCTAGGGAAACCTACCAAACCTATGCATTTCTGAAATCTAGAGACCTAGGGGAATCCAAGATGGGGTGACTTGTGTGGCTCGGACCAGGTTCTGTTACCCAGAATCCTTTGCAAACCTCAAAATTTGGCTAAAAAAACACATGTTCCTCATATTTCTGTGGCAGAAAGTTCTGGAATCTGAGAGGAGCCACAAATTTCCTTCCAACCAGCGTTCCCCCAAGTCTCCCAATAATAATGATACCTCACTTGTGTGGGTAGGCCTAGCGCCCGCGACAGGAAACACCCCAAAGCGCAAAGTGGACACATCCACATTTTTGAAAGAAAACAGAGGTGTTTTTTGAAAAGTGCCTAACTGTATATTTTGGCCTCTATCTCAGCCGGCACCTAGGGAAACCTACCAAACCTATGCATTTCTGAAAACTAGAGACCTAGGGGAATCCAAGATGGGGTGACTTGTGTGGCTCGGACCAGGTTCCGTTACCCAGAATCCTTTGCAAACCTCAAAATTTGGCTAAAAAAACACATGTTCCTCATATTTCTGTGGCAGAAAGTTCTGGAATCTGAGAGGAGCCACAAATTTCCTTCCACCCAGCGTTCCCCCAAGTCTCCCGATAAAAATGATACCTCACTTGTGTGGGTAGGCCTAGCGCCCGCGACAAGAAACGCCACAAAAGCGCAACGTGGACACATCCAAATTTTTGAAAGAAAACAAAGGTGTTTTTTGCAAAGTGCCTACCTGTAGATTTTGGCCTCCAGCTCAGCCGGCACCTAGGAAAACCTACCAAACCTGTGCATTTCTGAAAACTAGAGACCTAGGGGAATCCAAGATGGGGTGACTTATGTGGCTCGGACCAGGTCCTGTTACCCAGAATCCTTTGCAAACCTCAAAATTTGGCTAAAAAAACACATGTTCCTCAAATTTCTGTGGCAGAAAGTTCTGGAATCTGAGAGGAGCCACAAATTTCCTTCCACCCAGCGTTCCCCCAAGTCTCCCGATAAAAATGATACCTCACTTGTGTGGGAAGGCCTAGCGCCCGCGACAGGAAATGCCCCAAAGTGCAACGTGGACACATCCACATTTTTTAAAGAAAACAGAGGTGTTTTTTGCAAAGTGCCTACCTGTGGATTTTGGCCTCCAGCTCAGCCGGCACCTAGGGAAACCTACCAAACCTATGCATTTCTGAAAACTAGAGACCTAGGGGAATCCTAAATGGGGTGACTTGTGTGGCTCGGACCAGGTTCTGTTACCCAGAATCCTTTGCAAACCTCAAAATTTGGCTAAAAAAACACATGTTCCTCACATTTCTGTGGCAGAAAGTTCTGGAATCTGAGAGGAGCCACAAATTTCCTTCCACCCAGCGTTCCCCCAAGTCTCCCGATAAAAATGATACCTCACTTGTGTGGGTAGGCCTAGCGCCCGTGACAGGAAACGCCCCAAAGCGCAACGTGGACACATCCACATTTTTGAAAGAAAACAGAGGTGTTTTTTGCAAAGTGCCTACCTGTAGATTTTGGCCTCCAGCTCAGCCGGCACCTAGGGAAACCTACCAAACCTGTGCATTTCTGGAAACTAGAGACAGAGGGGAATCCAAGATGGGGTGAGTTGTGTGGCTCGGACCAGGTTCTGTTACCCAGAATCCTTTGCAAACCTCAAAATTTGGCTAAAAAAACACATGTTCCTCACATTTCTGTGGCAGAAAGTTCTGGAATCTGACAGGAGCCACAAATTTCCTTCCACCCAGCGTTCCCCCAAGTCTCCCGATAAAAATGATACCTCACTTGTGTGGGAAGGCCTAGCGCCCGCGACAGGAAACGCCCCAAAGCGCAACGTGGACACATCCACATTTTTGAAAGAAAACAGAGGTGTTTTTTGCAAAGTGCCTACCTGTAGAATTTGGCCTCTAGCTCAGCTGGCACCTAGGTAAACCTACCAAACCTGTGCATTTCTGAAAACTAGAGACCTAGGGGAATCCAAGATGGGGTGACTTGTGTGGCTCGGACCAGGTTCTGTTACCCAGAATCCTTTGCAAACCTCAAAATTTGGCTAAAAAAACACATGTTCCTCACATTTCTGTGGCAGAAAGTTCTGGAATCTGAGAGGAGCCACAAATTTCCTTCCACCCAGCGTTCCCCCAAGCCTCCCGATAAAAATGATACCTCACTTGTGTGGGTAGGCCTAGCGCCCACGACAGGAAATGCCCTAAAGCGCAACGTGGACACATCCAAATTTTTGAAAGAAAACAGAGGTGTTTTTTGCAAAGTGCTACCTGTAGATTTTGGCCTCTAGCTCAGCCGGCACCTAGGGAAACCTACCAAAGCTGTGCATTTCTGAAAGCTAGAGACCTAGGGGAATCCAAGATGGGGTGACTTGTGTGGCTCGGACCAGGTTCTGTTACCCAGAATCTTTTGCAAACCTCAAAATTTGGCCAAAAATACACATGTTCCTCACATTTCTGTGGCAGAAAGTTCTGGAATCTGAGAGGAGCCACACATTTCCTTCCACCCAGCGTTCCCCCAAGTCTCCCGATAAAAATTATACCTCACATGTGTGGGTAGGCCTACCGCCCGCGACAGGAAACGCCCCAAAGCGCAACGTGGACACATCCAAATTTTTTAAAGAATACAGAGGTGTTTTTTGCAAAGTGCCTAACTGTAGATTTTGGCCTCCAGCTCAGCCGGCACCTAGGGAAACCTACCAAACCTATGCATTTCTGAAATCTAGAGACCTAGGGGAATCCAAGATGGGGTGACTTGTGTGGCTCGGACCAGGTTCTGTTACCCAGAATCCTTTGCAAAACTCAAAATTTGGCTAAAAAAAAACATGTTCCTCACATTTCTGTGGCAGAAAGTTCTGGAATCTGAGAGGAGCCACCAATTTCCTTCCACACAGCGTTCCCCCAAGTCTCCCGATAAAAATGATACCTCACTTGTGTGGGTAGGCCTAGCGCCCGCGACAGGAAACACCCCAAAGCGCAACGTGGACACATCCACATTTTTGAAAGAAAACAGGTGTTTTTTGCAAAGTGCCTACCTGTAGATTTTGGCCTCCAGCTCAGCCGGCACCTAGGGAAACCTACCAAACCTGTGCATTTCTGAAAACTAGAGACCTAGGGGAATCCAAGATGGGGTGACTTGTGTGGCTCGGACCAAGTTCTGTTACCCAGAATCCTTTGCAAACCTCAAAATTTGGCTAAAAAAACACATGTTCCTCATATTTCTGTGGCAGAAAGTTCTGGAATCTGAGAGGAGCCACAAATTTCCTTCCAACCAGCGTTCCCCCAAGTCTCCCAATAATAATGATACCTCACTTGTGTGGGTAGGCCTAGCGCCCGCGACAGGAAACACCCCAAAGCGCAAAGTGGACACATCCACATTTTTGAAAGAAAACAGAGGTGTTTTTTGAAAAGTGCCTAACTGTATATTTTGGCCTCTATCTCAGCCGGCACCTAGGGAAACCTACCAAACCTATGCATTTCTGAAAACTAGAGACCTAGGGGAATCCAGGATGGGGTGACTTGTGTGGCTCGGACCAGGTTCTGTTACCCAGAATCCTTTGCAAACCTCAAAATTTGGCTAAAAAAACACATGTTCCTCATATTTCTGTGGCAGAAAGTTCTGGAATCTGAGAGGAGCCACAAATTTCCTTCCACCCAGCGTTCCCCCAAGTCTCCCGATAAAAATGATACCTCACTTGTGTGGGTAGGCCTAGCGCCCGCGACAAGAAACGCCCCAAAAGCGCAACGTGGACACATCCAAATTTTTGAAAGAAAACAAAGGTGTTTTTTGCAAAGTGCCTACCTGTAGATTTTGGCCTCCAGCTCAGCCGGCACCTAGGAAAACCTACCAAACCTGTGCATTTCTGAAAACTAGAGACCTAGGGGAATCCAAGATGGGGTGACTTATGTGGCTCGGACCAAGTCCTGTTACCCAGAATCCTTTGCAAACCTCAAAATTTGGCTAAAAAAACACATGTTCGTCACATTTCTGTGGCAGAAAGTTCTGGAATCTGAGAGGAGCCACAAATTTCCTTCCACCCAGCGTTCCCCCAAGTCTCCCGATAAAAATGATACCTCACTTGTGTGGGTAGGCCTAGCGCCCGCGACAAGAAACGCCCCAAAAGCGCAACGTGGACACATCCAAATTTTTGAAAGAAAACAAAGGTGTTTTTTGCAAAGTGCCTACCTGTAGATTTTGGCCTCCAGCTCAGCCGGCACCTAGGAAAACCTACCAAACCTGTGCATTTCTGAAAACTAGAGACCTAGGGGAATCCAAGATGGGGTGACTTATGTGGCTCGGACCAGGTCCTGTTACCCAGAATCCTTTGCAAACCTCAAAATTTGGCTAAAAAAACACATGTTCGTCACATTTCTGTGGCAGAAAGTTCTGGAATCTGAGAGGAGCCACAAATTTCCTTCCACCCAGCGTTCCCCCAAGTCTCCCGATAAAAATGATACCTCACTTGTGTGGGAAGGCCTAGCGCCCGCGACAGGAAACGCCCCAAAGCGCAACGTGGACACATCCACATTTTTGAAAGAAAACAGAGGTGTTTTTTGCAAAGTGCCTACCTGTAGATTTTGGCCTCCAGCTCAGCCGGCACCTAGGGAAACCTACCAAACCTGTGCTTTTCTGAAAACTAGAGACCTAGGGGAATCCAAGATGGGGTGACTTGTGTGGCTCGGACCAGGTTCTGTTACCCAGAATCCTTTGCAAACCTCAAAATTTGGCTAAAAAAACACATGTTCCTCATATTTCTGTGGCAGAAAGTTCTGGAATCTGAGAGGAGCCACAAATTTCCTTCCACACAGCGTTCCCCCAAGTCTCCCGATAAAAATGATACCTCACTTGTGTGGGTAGGCCTAGCGCCCGCGACAGGAAACACCCCAAAGCGCAACGTGGACACATCCACATTTTTGAAAGAAAACAGAGGTGTTTTTTGCAAAGTGCCTACCTGTAGATTTTGGCCTCCAGCTCAGCCGGCACCTAGGGAAACCTACCAAACCTGTGCATTTCTGAAAACTAGAGACCTAGGGGAATCCAAGATGGGGTGACTTGTGTGGCTCGGACCAGGTTCTGTTACCCAGAATCTTTTGCAAACCTCAAAATTTCGCTAAAAAAACACATGTTCCTCATATTTCTGTGGCAGAAAGTTCTGGAATCTGAGAGGAGCCACAAATTTCCTTCCAACCAGCGTTCCCCCAAGTCTCCCAATAATAATGATACCTCACTTGTGTGGGTAGGCCTAGCGCCCGCGACAGGAAACACCCCAAAGCGCAAAGTGGACACATCCACATTTTTGAAAGAAAACAGAGGTGTTTTTTGAAAAGTGCCTAACTGTATATTTTGGCCTCTATCTCAGCCGGCACCTAGGGAAACCTACCAAACCTATGCATTTCTGAAAACTAGAGACCTAGGGGAATCCAGGATGGGGTGACTTGTGTGGCTCGGACCAGGTTCTGTTACCCAGAATCCTTTGCAAACCTCAAAATTTGGCTAAAAAAACACATGCTCCTCATATTTCTGTGGCAGAAAGTTCTGGAATCTGAGAGGAGCCACAAATTTCCTTCCACCCAGCGTTCCCCCAAGTCTCCCGATAAAAATGATACCTCACTTGTGTGGGTAGGCCTAGCGCCCGCGACAAGAAACGCCCCAAAAGCGCAACGTGGACACATCCAAATTTTTGAAAGAAAACAAAGGTGTTTTTTGCAAAGTGCCTACCTGTAGATTTTGGCCTCCAGCTCAGCCGGCACCTAGGAAAACCTACCAAACCTGTGCATTTCTGAAAACTAGAGACCTAGGGGAATCCAAGATGGGGTGACTTATGTGGCTCGGACCAAGTCCTGTTACCCAGAATCCTTTGCAAACCTCAAAATTTGGCTAAAAAAACACATGTTCCTCACATTTCTGTGGCAGAAAGTTCTGGAATCTGAGAGGAGCCACAAATTTCCTTCCACCCAGCGTTCCCCCAAGTCTCCCGATAAAAATGATACCTCACTTGTGTGGGAAGGCCTAGCGCCCGCGACAGGAAACGCCCCAAAGGGCAACGTGGACACATCCACATTTTTGAAAGAAAACAGAGGTGTTTTTTGCAAAGTGCCTACCTGTAGATTTTGGCCTCCAGCTCAGCCGGCACCTAGGGAAACCTACCAAACCTGTGCATTTCTGGAAACTAGAGACAGAGGGGAATCCAAGATGGGGTGAGTTGTGTAGCTCGGACTAGGTTCTGTTACCCAGAATCCTTTGCAAAACTCAAAATTTGGCTAAAAAAACACATGTTCCTCACATTTCTGTGGCAGAAAGTTCTGGAATCTGAGAGGAGCCACAAATTTCCTTCCACCCAGCGTTCCCCCAAGCCTCCCGATAAAAATGATACCTCACTTGTGTGGGTAGGCCTAGCGCCCACGACAGGAACCGCCCTAAAGCGCAACGTGGACACATCCAAATTTTTGAAAGAAAACAGAGGTGTTTTTAGCAAAGTGCTACCTGTAGATTTTGGCCTCTAGCTCAGCCGGCACCTAGGGAAACCTAC
This sequence comes from Pleurodeles waltl, assembly GCF_031143425.1. Lineage (NCBI taxonomy): Eukaryota > Metazoa > Chordata > Amphibia > Caudata > Salamandridae > Pleurodeles > Pleurodeles waltl. The sequence goes on along the minus strand of NW_027149811.1, from coordinate 1,302,470 downwards.
CAAACCTATGCATTTCTGAAATCTAGAGACCTAGGGGAATCCAAGATGGGGTGACTTGTGTGGCTCGGACCAGGTTCTGTTACCCAGAATCCTTTGCAAACCTCAAAATTTGGCTAAAAAAACACATGTTCCTCATATTTCTGTGGCAGAAAGTTCTGGAATCTGAGAGGAGCCACAAATTTCCTTCCACCCAGCGTTCCCCCAAGTCTCCCGATAAAAATGATACCTCACTTGTGTGGGAAGGCCTAGAGCCCGCGACAGGAAATGCCCCAAAGTGCAACGTGGACACATCCACATTTTTGAAAGAAAACAGAGGTGTTTTTTGCAAAGTGCCTACCTGTAGATTTTGGCCTCCAGCTCAGCCGGCACCTAGGGAAACCTACCAAACCTGTGCATTTCTGGAAACTAGAGACCGAGGGGAATCCAAGATGGGGAGACTTGTGTGGCTCGGACCAGGTTCTGTTACCCAGAATCCTTTGCAAACCTCAAAATTTGGCTAAAAAAACACATGTTCCTCACATTTCTGTGGCAGAAAGTTCTGGAATCTGACAGGAGCCACAAATTTCCTTCCAACCAGCGTTCCCCCAAGTCTCCCGATAAAAATGATACCTCACTTGTGTGGGTAGGCCTAGCGCCCGCGACAGGAAACGACCCAAAGCGCAACGTGGACACATCAAAATTTTTGAAAGAAAACAGAGGTGTTTTTTGCAAAGTGCCTACCTGTAGATTTTGGCCTTTAGCTCAGCCGGCACCTAGGGAAACCTACCAAAGCTGTGCATTTCTGAAAACTAGAGACCTAGGGGAATCCAAGATGGGGTGACTTGTGTGGCTCGGACCAGGTTCTGTTACCCAGAATCCTTTGCAAAACTCAAAATTTGGCTAAAAAAAAACATGTTCCTCACATTTCTGTGGCAGAAAGTTCTGGAATCTGAGAGGAGCCACAAATTTCCTTCCACCCAGCGTTCCCCCAAGTCTCCCGATAAAAATGATACCTCACTTGTGTGGGTAGGCCTAGCACCCGTGACAGGAAACGCCCCAAAGCGCAACGTGGACACATCCACATTTTTGAAAGAAAACAGAGGTGTTTTTTACAAAGTGCCTACCTGTAGAATTTGGCCTCTAGCTCAGCCGGCACCTAAGTAAACCTACCAAGCCTGTGCATTTCTGAAAACTAGAGACCTAGGGGAATCCAAGATGGGGTGACTTGTGTCGCTCGGACCAGGTTCTGTTACCCAGAATCCTTTGCAAACCTCAAAATTGGGCTAAAAAAACACATGTTCCTCACATTTCTGTGGCAGAAAGTTCTGGAATCTGAGAGGAGCCACAAATTTCCTTCCACCCAGCGTTCCCCCAAGTCTCCCGATAAAAATGATACCTCACTTGTGTGGGTAGGCCTAGCGCCCGCGACAGGAAACGCCCTAAAGCGCAACGTGGACACATCCAAATTTTTTAAAGAAAAAAAAGGTGTTTTTTGAAAAGTTCTTACCTGTAGATTTTGGCCTCCAGCTCAGCCGGCACCTAGGGAAACCTACCAAACCTATGCTTTTCTGAAAACTAGAGACCTAGGGGAATCCAAGATGGGGTGACTTGTGTGGCTCGGACCAGGTTCTGTAACCCAGAATCCTTTGCAATCCTCAAAATTTGGCTAAAAAAACACATGTTCCTCACATTTCTGTGGCAGAAAGTTCTGGAATCTGAGAGGAGCCACAAATTTCCTTCCACCCAGTGTTCCCCCAAGTCTCCCGATAAAAATGATACCTCACTTGTGTGGGTAGGCCTAGCGCCCGTGACAGGAAACGCCCCAAAGCGCAACGTGGACACATCCACATTTTTGAAAGAAAACAGAGGTGTTTTTTACAAAGTGCCTACCTGTAGAATTTGGCCTCTAGCTCAGCCGGCACCTAAGTAAACCTACCAAACCTGTGCATTTCTGAAAACTAGAGACCTAGGGGAATCCAAGATGGGGTGACTTGTGTGGCTCGGACCAGGTTCTGTTACCCAGAATCCTTTGCAAACCTCAAAATTTGGCTAAAAAAACACATGTTCCTCACATTTCTGTGGCAGAAAGTTCTGGAATCTGACAGGAGCCACAAATTTCCTCCACCCAGCGTTCCCCCAAGTCTCCCGATAAAAATGATACCTCACTTGTGTGGGTAGGCCTTGCGCCCGCGACAGGAAACGCCCCAAAGCGCAACGTGGACACATCCAAATTTTTGAAAGAAAACTGAGGTGTTTTTTGCAAAGTGCCTACCTGTAGATTTTGGCCTCCAGCTCAGCCGGCACCTAGGGAAACCTACCAAACTTGTGCATTTCTGAAAACTAGAGACCTAGGGGAATCCTAAATGGGGTGACTTGTGTGGCTCGGACCAGGTTCTGTTACCCAGAATCCTTTGCAAACCTCAAAATTTGGCTAAAAAAACACATGTTCCTCATATTTCTGAGGCAGAAAGTTCTGGAATCTGAGAGGAGCCACAAATTTCCTTCCAACCAGCGTTCCCCCAAGTCTCCCGATAAAAATGATACCTCACTTGTGTGGGTAGGCCTAGCGCCCGCGACAGGAAACGCCCCAAAGCGCAACGTGGACACATCCACATTTTTGAAAGAAAACAGAGGTGTTTTTTCCAAGTGCCGACCTGTAGATTTTGGCCTCTAGCTCAGCCGGCACCTAGGGAAACCTACCAAACCTGTGCATTTCTGAAAACTAGAGACCTAGGGAAATCCAAGATGGGGTGACTTGTGTGGCTCGGACCAGGTTCTGTTACCCAGAATCCTTTGCAAACCTCAAAATTTGGCTAAAAAAACACATGTTACTCACATTTCTGTGGCATAAAGATCTGGAATCTGAGAGGAGCCACAAATTTCCTTCCACCCAACGTTCCCCCACGGCTCCCGATAAAAATGATACCTCACTTGTGCTGGTAGGCCTAGCGCCCGCGACAGGAAACGCCCCAAAGCGCAACGTGGACACATCCAAATTTTTGAAAGAAAACAGAGGTGTTTTTTGCAAAGTGCCTACTGTAGATTTTGGCCTCTAGGTCAGCCGGCACCTAGGGAAACCTACCAAACCTGTGCTTTTCTGAAAACTAGAGACCTAGGGGAATCCAAGATGGGGTGACTTGTGTGGCTCGGACCAGGTTCTGTTACCCAGAATCCTTTGCAAACCTCAAAATTTGGCTAAAAAAACACATGTTCCTCAAATTTCTGTGGCAGAATGTTCTGGAATCTGAGAGGAGCCACAAATTTTCTTCAAACCAGCGTTCCCCCAAGTCTCCCAATAAAAATGATACCTCACTTGTGTGGGTAGGCCTAGCGCCCGCGACAGGAAACACCCCAAAGCGCAAAGTGGACACATCCACATTTTTGAAAGAAAACAGAGGTGTTTTTTGAAAAGTGCCTAACTGTAGATTTTGGCCTCCAGCTCAGCCGGCACCTAGGGAAAACTACCAAACCTATGCATTTCTGAAAACTAGAGACCTAGGGGAATCCAAGATGGGGTGACTTGTGTGGCTCGGACCAGGTTCTGTTACCCAGAATCCTTTGCAAAACTCAAAATTTGGCTAAAAAAAAACATGTTCCTCACATTTCTGTGGCAGAAAGTTCTGGAATCTGAGAGGAGCCACAAATTTCCTTCCACACAGCGTTCCCCCAAGTCTCCCGATAAAAATTATACCTCACTTGTGTGGGTAGGCCTAGCGCCCGCGACAGGAAACACCCCAAAGCGCAACGTGGACACATCCACATTTTTGAAAGAAAACAGAGGTGTTTTTTGCAAAGTGCCTACCTGTAGATTTTGGCCTCCAGCTCAGCCGGCACCTAGGGAAACCTACCAAACCTGTGCATTTCTGAAAACTAGAGACCTAGGGGAATCCAAGATGGGGTGACTTGTGTGGCTCGGACCAGGTTCTGTTACCCAGAATCCTTTGCAAACCTCAAAATTTGGAAAAAAAACACATGTTCCTCACATTTCTGTGGCAGAAAGTTCTGGAATCTGAGAGGAGCCACAAATTTCCTTCCACCCAGCGTTCTCCCAAGTCTCCCGATAAAAATGATACCTCACTTGTGTGGGTAGGCCTAGCGCCTGCAACAGGAAACGCCCCAAAGTGCAAAGTGGACACATCCACATTTTTTAAAGAAAACAGAGGTGTTTTTTGCAAAGTGCCTACCTGTAGATTTTGGCCTCTAGCTCAGCCGGCACCTAGGGAAACCTACCAAACCTGTGCATTTCTGAAAACTAGAGACCTAGGGGAATCCAAGATGGGTGTGGCTCGGACCAGGTTCTGTTACCCAGAATCCTTTGCAAACCTCAATATTTGGCTAAAAAAACACATGTTCCTCACATTTCTGTGGCAGAAAGTTCTGGAATCTGAGAGGAGCCACAAATTTTCTTCCACCCAGCGTTCCCCCAAGTCTCCCGATAAAAATGATACCTCACTTGTGTGGGTAGGCCCAGCGACCGCGACAGGAAACGCCCCAAAGCGCAACGTGGACAAATCCAAATTTTTTAAAGAAAACAGAGGTGTTTTTTGCTAAGTGCTACCTGTAGATTTTGGCCTCTAGCTCTGCCGGCACCTAGGGAAACCTACCAAAGCTGTGCATTTCTGAAAACTAGAGACCGAGGGGAATCCAAGATGGAGTGACTTGTGTGGCTCGGACCAGGTTCTGTTACCCAGAATCCTTTGCAAACCTCAAAATTTGGCTAAAAAAACACATGTTCCTCACATTTCTGTGGCAGAAAGTTCTGGAATCTGAGAGGAGCCACAAAAGTCCATCCACCCAGCGTTCCCCCAAGTCTCCCGATAAAAATGATACCTCACTTGTGTGGGTAGGCCCAGCGACCGCGACAGGAAACGCCCCAAAGCGCAACGTGGACAAATCCAAATTTTTTAAAGAAAACAGAGGTGTTTTTTGCTAAGTGCTACCTGTAGATTTTGGCCTCTAGCTCAGCCGGCACCTAGGGAAACCTACCAAAGCTGTGCATTTCTGAAAACTAGAGACCGAGGGGAATCCAAGATGGAGTGACTTGTGTGGCTCGGACCAGGTTCTGTTACCCAGAATCCTTTGCAAACCTCAAAATTTGGCTAAAAAAACACATGTTCCTCACATTTCTGTGGCAGAAAGTTCTGGAATCTGAGAGGAGCCACAAATTTCCTTCCACCCAGGGTTCCCCCAAGTCTCCCGATAAAAATGATACCTCACTTGTGTGGGTAGGCCTTGCGCCCGCGACAGGAAACGCTCCAAAGCGCAGCGTGGAAACATCCACATTTTTGAAAGAAAACAGAGGTGTTTTTTGTAAAGTGCCTACCTGTAGATTTTGGCCTCCAGCTCAGCCGGCACCTAGGGAAACCTACCAAACCTATGCATTTCTGAAAACTAGAGACTTAGGGGAATCCATGATCGGGTGACTTGTGTGGCTCGGACCAGGTTCTGTTACCCAGAATCCTTTGCAAATCTCAAAATTTGGCTAAAAAAACACACGTTCCTCATATTTCTGTGGCAGAAAGTTCTGGAATCTGAGAGGAGCCACAAATTTCCTTCCAACCAGCGTTCCCCCAAGTCTCCCAATAAAAATGATACCTCACTTGTGTGGGTAGGACTAGCGCCCGCGACAGGAAACGACCCAAAGCGCAACGTGGAAACATCCAAATATTTGAAAGAAAACAGAGGTGTTTTTTGCAAAGTGCCTACCTGTAGATTTTGGCCTCTAGCTCAGCCGGCACCTAGGGAAACCTACCAAAGCTGTGCATTTCTGAAAACTAGAGACCTAGGGGAATCCAAGATGGGGTGACTTGTGTGGCTCGGACCATATTCTGTTACCCAGAATCCTTTGCAAACCTCAATATTTGGCTAAAAAAACACATGTTCCTCACATTTCTGTGGCAGAAAGTTCTGGAATCTGAGAGGAGCCACAAATTTTCTTCCACCCAGCGTTCCCCCAAGTCTCCCGATAAAAATGATACCTCACTTGTGTGGGTAGGCCCAGCGACCGCGACAGGAAACGCCCCAAAGCGCAACGTGGACAAATCCAAATTTTTTAAAGAAAACAGAGGTGTTTTTTGCTAAGTGCTACCTGTAGATTTTGGCCTCTAGCTCTGCCGGCACCTAGGGAAACCTACCAAAGCTGTGCATTTCTGAAAACTAGAGACCGAGGGGAATCCAAGATGGAGTGACTTGTGTGGCTCGGACCAGGTTCTGTTACCCAGAATCCTTTGCAAACCTCAAAATTTGGCTAAAAAAACACATGTTCCTCACATTTCTGTGGCAGAAAGTTCTGGAATCTGAGAGGAGCCACAAATGTCCTTCCACCCTGCGTTCCCCCAAGTCTCCCGATAAAAATGATACCTCACTTGTGTGGGTAGGCCCAGCGACCGCGACAGGAAACGCCCCAAAGCGCAACGTGGACAAATCCAAATTTTTTAAAGAAAACAGAGGTGTTTTTTGCTAAGTGCTACCTGTAGATTTTGGCCTCTAGCTCAGCCGGCACCTAGGGAAACCTACCAAAGCTGTGCATTTCTGAAAACTAGAGACCGAGGGGAATCCAAGATGGAGTGACTTGTGTGGCTCGGACCAGGTTCTGTTACCCAGAATCCTTTGCAAACCTCAAAATTTGGCTAAAAAAACACATGTTCCTCACATTTCTGTGGCAGAAAGTTCTGGAATCTGAGAGGAGCCACAAATTTCCTTCCACCCAGGGTTCCCCCAAGTCTCCCGATAAAAATGATACCTCACTTGTGTGGGTAGGCCTAGCGCCCGTGACAGGAAACGCCCCAAAGCGCAACGTGGACACATCCACATTTTTGAAAGAAAACAGAGGTGTTTTTTACAAAGTGCCTACCTGTAGAATTTGGCCTCTAGCTCAGCCGGCACCTAAGTAAACCTACCAAACCTGTGCATTTCTGAAAACTAGAGACCTAGGGGAATCCAAGATGGGGTGACTTGTGTGGCTTGGACCAGGTTCTGTTACCCAGAATCCTTTGCAAACCTCAAAATTTGGCTAAAAAAACACATGTTCCTCACATTTCTGTGGCAGAAAGTTCTGGAATCTGACAGGAGCCACAAATTTCCTCCACCCAGCGTTCCCCCAAGTCTCCCGATAAAAATGATACCTCACTTGTGTGGGTAGGCCTTGCGCCCGCGACAGGAAACGCCCCAAAGCGCAACGTGGACACATCCAAATTTTTGAAAGAAAACTGAGGTGTTTTTTGCAAAGTGCCTACCTGTAGATTTTGGCCTCCAGCTCAGCCGGCACCTAGGGAAACCTACCAAACTTGTGCATTTCTGAAAACTAGAGACCTAGGGGAATCCTAAATGGGGTGACTTGTGTGGCTCGGACCAGGTTCTGTTACCCAGAATCCTTTGCAAACCTCAAAATTTGGCTAAAAAAACACATGTTCCTCATATTTCTGAGGCAGAAAGTTCTGGAATCTGAGAGGAGCCACAAATTTCCTTCCAACCAGCGTTCCCCCAAGTCTCCCGATAAAAATGATACCTCACTTGTGTGGGTAGGCCTAGCGCCCGCGACAGGAAACGCCCCAAAGCGCAACGTGGACACATCCACATTTTTGAAAGAAAACAGAGGAGTTTTTTCCAAGTGCCGACCTGTAGATTTTGGCCTCTAGCTCAGCCGGCACCTAGGGAAACCTACCAAACCTGTGCATTTCTGAAAACTAGAGACCTAGGGAAATCCAAGATGGGGTGACTTGTGTGGCTCGGACCAGGTTCTGTTACCCAGAATCCTTTGCAAACCTCAAAATTTGGCTAAAAAAACACATGTTACTCACATTTCTGTGGCAGAAAGTTCTGGAATCTGAGAGGAGCCACAAATTTCCTTCCACCCAACGTTCCCCCACGGCTCCCGATAAAAATGATACCTCACTTGTGCTGGTAGGCCTAGCGCCCGCGACAGGAAACGCCCCAAAGCGCAACGTGGACACATCCAAATTTTTGAAAGAAAACAGAGGTGTTTTTTGCAAAGTGCCTACTGTAGATTTTGGCCTCTAGGTCAGCCGGCACCTAGGGAAACCTACCAAACCTGTGCTTTTCTGAAAACTAGAGACCTAGGGGAATCCAAGATGGGGTGACTTGTGTGGCTCGGACCAGGTTCTGTTACCCAGAATCCTTTGCAAACCTCAAAATTTGGCTAAAAAAACACATGTTCCTCAAATTTCTGTGGCAGAATGTTCTGGAATCTGAGAGGAGCCACAAATTTTCTTCAAACCAGCGTTCCCCCAAGTCTCCCAATAAAAATGATACCTCACTTGTGTGGGTAGGCCTAGCGCCCGCGACAGGAAACACCCCAAAGCGCAAAGTGGACACATCCACATTTTTGAAAGAAAACAGAGGTGTTTTTTGAAAAGTGCCTAACTGTAGATTTTGGCCTCCAGCTCAGCCGGCACCTAGGGAAAACTACCAAACCTATGCATTTCTGAAAACTAGAGACCTAGGGGAATCCAAGATGGGGTGACTTGTGTGGCTCGGACCAGGTTCTGTTACCCAGAATCCTTTGCAAAACTCAAAATTTGGCTAAAAAAAAACATGTTCCTCACATTTCTGTGGCAGAAAGTTCTGGAATCTGAGAGGAGCCACAAATTTCCTTCCACACAGCGTTCCCCCAAGTCTCCCGATAAAAATTATACCTCACTTGTGTGGGTAGGCCTAGCGCCCGCGACAGGAAACACCCCAAAGCGCAACGTGGACACATCCACATTTTTGAAAGAAAACAGAGGTGTTTTTTGCAAAGTGCCTACCTGTAGATTTTGGCCTCCAGCTCAGCCGGCACCTAGGGAAACCTACCAAACCTGTGCATTTCTGAAAACTAGAGACCTAGGGGAATCCAAGATGGGGTGACTTGTGTGGCTCGGACCAGGTTCTGTTACCCAGAATCCTTTGCAAACCTCAAAATTTGGAAAAAAAACACATGTTCCTCACATTTCTGTGGCAGAAAGTTCTGGAATCTGAGAGGAGCCACAAATTTCCTTCCACCCAGCGTTCTCCCAAGTCTCCCGATAAAAATGATACCTCACTTGTGTGGGTAGGCCTAGCGCCTGCAACAGGAAACGCCCCAAAGTGCAAAGTGGACACATCCACATTTTTTAAAGAAAACAGAGGTGTTTTTTGCAAAGTGCCTACCTGTAGATTTTGGCCTCTAGCTCAGCCGGCACCTAGGGAAACCTACCAAACCTGTGCATTTCTGAAAACTAGAGACCTAGGGGAATCCAAGATGGGTGTGGCTCGGACCAGGTTCTCTTACCGAGAATCCTTTGCAAACCTCAATATTTGGCTAAAAAAACACATGTTCCTCACATTTCTGTGGCAGAAAGTTCTGGAATCTGAGAGGAGCCACAAATTTTCTTCCACCCAGCGTTCCCCCAAGTCTCCCGATAAAAATGATACCTCACTTGTGTGGGTAGGCCCAGCGACCGCGACAGGAAACGCCCCAAAGCGCAACGTGGACAAATCCAAATTTTTTAAAGAAAACAGAGGTGTTTTTTGCTAAGTGCTACCTGTAGATTTTGGCCTCTAGCTCAGCCGGCACCTAGGGAAACCTACCAAAGCTGTGCATTTCTGAAAACTAGAGACCGAGGGGAATCCAAGATGGAGTGACTTGTGTGGCTCGGACCAGGTTCTGTTACCCAGAATCCTTTGCAAACCTCAAAATTTGGCTAAAAAAACACATGTTCCTCACATTTCTGTGGCAGAAAGTTCTGGAATCTGAGAGGAGCCACAAAAGTCCATCCACCCAGCGTTCCCCCAAGTCTCCCGATAAAAATGATACCTCACTTGTGTGGGTAGGCCCAGCGACCGCGACAGGAAACGCCCCAAAGCGCAACGTGGACAAATCCAAATTTTTTAAAGAAAACAGAGGTGTTTTTTGCTAAGTGCTACCTGTAGATTTTGGCCTCTAGCTCAGCCGGCACCGAGGGAAACCTACCAAAGCTGTGCATTTCTGAAAACTAGAGATCGAGGGGAATCCAAGATGGAGTGACTTGTGTGGCTCGGACCAGGTTCTGTTACCCAGAATCCTTTGCAAACCTCAAAATTTGGCTAAAAAAACACATGTTCCTCACATTTCTGTGGCAGAAAGTTCTGGAATCTGAGAGGAGCCACAAATTTCCTTCCACCCAGGGTTCCCCCAAGTCTCCCGATAAAAATGATACCTCACTTGTGTGGGTAGGCCTTGCGCCCGCGACAGGAAACGCTCCAAAGCGCAACGTGGAAACATCCACATTTTTGAAAGAAAACAGAGGTGTTTTTTGTAAAGTGCCTACCTGTAGATTTTGGCCTCCAGCTCAGCCGGCACCTAGGGAAACCTACCAAACCTATGCATTTCTGAAAACTAGAGACTTAGGGGAATCCATGATCGGGTGACTTGTGTGGCTCGGACCAGGTTCTGTTACCCAGAATCCTTTGCAAATCTCAAAATTTGGCTAAAAAAACACACGTTCCTCATATTTCTGTGGCAGAAAGTTCTGGAATCTGAGAGGAGCCACAAATTTCCTTCCAACCAGCGTTCCCCCAAGTCTCCCAATAAAAATGATACCTCACTTGTGTGGGTAGGACTAGCGCCCGCGACAGGAAACGACCCAAAGCGCAACGTGGAAACATCCAAATATTTGAAAGAAAACAGAGGTGTTTTTTGCAAAGTGCCTACCTGTAGATTTTGGCCTCTAGCTCAGCCGGCACCTAGGGAAACCTACCAAAGCTGTGCATTTCTGAAAACTAGAGACCTAGGGGAATCCAAGATGGGGTGACTTGTGTGGCTCGGACCAGATTCTGTTACCCAGAATCCTTTGCAAACCTCAATATTTGGCTAAAAAAACACATGTTCCTCACATTTCTGTGGCAGAAAGTTCTGGAATCTGAGAGGAGCCACAAATTTTCTTCCACCCAGCGTTCCCCCAAGTCTCCCGATAAAAATGATACCTCACTTGTGTGGGTAGGCCCAGCGACCGCGACAGGAAACGCCCCAAAGCGCAACGTGGACAAATCCAAATTTTTTAAAGAAAACAGAGGTGTTTTTTGCTAAGTGCTACCTGTAGATTTTGGCCTCTAGCTCAGCCGGCACCTAGGGAAACCTACCAAAGCTGTGCATTTCTGAAAACTAGAGACCGAGGGGAATCCAAGATGGAGTGACTTGTGTGGCTCGGACCAGGTTCTGTTACCCAGAATCCTTTGCAAACCTCAAAATTTGGCTAAAAAAACACATGTTCCTCACATTTCTGTGGCAGAAAGTTCTGGAATCTGAGAGGAGCCACAAAAGTCCATCCACCCAGCGTTCCCCCAAGTCTCCCGATAAAAATGATACCTCACTTGTGTGGGTAGGCCCAGCGACCGCGACAGGAAACGCCCCAAAGCGCAACGTGGACAAATCCAAATTTTTTAAAGAAAACAGAGGTGTTTTTTGCTAAGTGCTACCTGTAGATTTTGGCCTCTAGCTCAGCCGGCACCGAGGGAAACCTACCAAAGCTGTGCATTTCTGAAAACTAGAGATCGAGGGGAATCCAAGATGGAGTGACTTGTGTGGCTCGGACCAGGTTCTGTTACCCAGAATCCTTTGCAAACCTCAAAATTTGGCTAAAAAAACACATGTTCCTCACATTTCTGTGGCAGAAAGTTCTGGAATCTGAGAGGAGCCACAAATTTCCTTCCACCCAGGGTTCCCCCAAGTCTCCCGATAAAAATGATACCTCACTTGTGTGGGTAGGCCTTGCGCCCGCGACAGGAAACGCTCCAAAGCGCAACGTGGAAACATCCACATTTTTGAAAGAAAACAGAGGTGTTTTTTGTAAAGTGCCTACCTGTAGATTTTGGCCTCCAGCTCAGCCGGCACCTAGGGAAACCTACCAAACCTATGCATTTCTGAAAACTAGAGACTTAGGGGAATCCATGATCGGGTGACTTGTGTGGCTCGGACCAGGTTCTGTTACCCAGAATCCTTTGCAAATCTCAAAATTTGGCTAAAAAAACACACGTTCCTCATATTTCTGTGGCAGAAAGTTCTGGAATCTGAGAGGAGCCACAAATTTCCTTCCAACCAGCGTTCCCCCAAGTCTCCCAATAAAAATGATACCTCACTTGTGTGGGTAGGACTAGCGCCCGCGACAGGAAACGACCCAAAGCGCAACGTGGAAACATCCAAATATTTGAAAGAAAACAGAGGTGTTTTTTGCAAAGTGCCTACCTGTAGATTTTGGCCTCTAGCTCAGCCGGCACCTAGGGAAACCTACCAAAGCTGTGCATTTCTGAAAACTAGAGACCTAGGGGAATCCAAGATGGGGTGACTTGTGTGGCTCGGACCAGATTCTGTTACCCAGAATCCTTTGCAAACCTCAATATTTGGCTAAAAAAACACATGTTCCTCACATTTCTGTGGCAGAAAGTTCTGGAATCTGAGAGGAGCCACAAATTTTCTTCCACCCAGCGTTCCCCCAAGTATCCCGATAAAAATGATACCTCACTTGTGTGGGTAGGCCCAGCGACCGCGACAGGAAACGCCCCAAAGCGCAACGTGGACAAATCCAAATTTTTTAAAGAAAACAGAGGTGTTTTTTGCTAAGTGCTACCTGTAGATTTTGGCCTCTAGCTCTGCCGGCACCTAGGGAAACCTACCAAAGCTGTGCATTTCTGAAAACTAGAGACCGAGGGGAATCCAAGATGGAGTGACTTGTGTGGCTCGGACCAGGTTCTGTTACCCAGAATCCTTTGCAAACCTCAAAATTTGGCTAAAAAAACACATGTTCCTCACATTTCTGTGGCAGAAAGTTCTGGAATCTGAGAGGAGCCACAAATGTCCTTCCACCCTGCGTTCCCCCAAGTCTCCCGATAAAAATGATACCTCACTTGTGTGGGTAGGCCCAGCGACCGCGACAGGAAACGCCCCAAAGCGCAACGTGGACAAATCCAAATTTTTTAAAGAAAACAGAGGTGTTTTTTGCTAAGTGCTACCTGTAGATTTTGGCCTCTAGCTCAGCCGGCACCTAGGGAAACCTACCAAAGCTGTGCATTTCTGAAAAGTAGAGACCGAGGGGAATCCAAGATGGAGTGACTTGTGTGGCTCGGACCAGGTTCTGTTACCCAGAATCCTTTGCAAACCTCAAAATTTGGCTAAAAAAACACATGTTCCTCACATTTCTGTGGCAGAAAGTTCTGGAATCTGAGAGGAGCCACAAATTTCCTTCCACCCAGGGTTCCCCCAAGTCTCCCGATAAAAATGATACCTCACTTGTGTGGGTAGGCCTTGCGCCCGCGACAGGAAACGCTCCAAAGCGCAACGTGGACACATCAAAATTTTTGAAAGAAAACAGAGGTGTTTTTTGTAAAGTGCCTACCTGTAGATTTTGGCCTCCAGCTCAGCCGGCACCTAGGGAAACCTACCAAACCTATGCATTTCTGAAAACTAGAGACTTAGGGGAATCCATGATCGGGTGACTTGTGTGGCTCGGACCAGGTTCTGTTACCCAGAATCCTTTGCAAATCTCAAAATTTGGCTAAAAAAACACACGTTCCTCATATTTCTGTGGCAGAAAGTTCTGGAATCTGAGAGGAGCCACAAATTTCCTTCCAACCAGCGTTCCCCCAAGTCTCCCAATAAAAATGATACCTCACTTGTGTGGGTAGGACTAGCGCCCGCGACAGGAAACGACCCAAAGCGCAACGTGGAAACATCCAAATATTTGAAAGAAAACAGAGGTGTTTTTTGCAAAGTGCCTACCTGTAGATTTTGGCCTCTAGCTCAGCCGGCACCTAGGGAAACCTACCAAAGCTGTGCATTTCTGAAAACTAGAGACCTAGGGGAATCCAAGATGGGGTGACTTGTGTGGCTCGGACCAGATTCTGTTACCCAGAATCCTTTGCAAACCTCAATATTTGGCTAAAAAAACACATGTTCCTCACATTTCTGTGGCAGAAAGTTCTGGAATCTGAGAGGAGCCACAAATTTTCTTCCACCCAGCGTTCCCCCAAGTCTCCCGATAAAAATGATACCTCACTTGTGTGGGTAGGCCCAGCGACCGCGACAGGAAACGCCCCAAAGCGCAACGTGGACAAATCCAAATTTTTTAAAGAAAACAGAGGTGTTTTTTGCTAAGTGCTACCTGTAGATTTTGGCCTCTAGCTCTGCCGGCACCTAGGGAAACCTACCAAAGCTGTGCATTTCTGAAAACTAGAGACCGAGGGGAATCCAAGATGGAGTGACTTGTGTGGCTCGGACCAGGTTCTGTTACCCAGAATCCTTTGCAAACCTCAAAATTTGGCTAAAAAAACACATGTTCCTCACATTTCTGTGGCAGAAAGTTCTGGAATCTGAGAGGAGCCACAAATGTCCTTCCACCCTGCGTTCCCCCAAGTCTCCCGATAAAAATGATACCTCACTTGTGTGGGTAGGCCCAGCGACCGCGACAGGAAACGCCCCAAAGCGCAACGTGGACAAATCCAAATTTTTAAAAGAAAACAGAGGTGTTTTTTGCTAAGTGCTACCTGTAGATTTTGGCCTCTAGCTCAGCCGGCACCTAGGGAAACCTACCAAAGCTGTGCATTTCTGAAAACTAGAGACCGAGGGGAATCCAAGATGGAGTGACTTGTGTGGCTCGGACCAGGTTCTGTTACCCAGAATCCTTTGCAAACCTCAAAATTTGGCTAAAAAAACACATGTTCCTTACATTTCTGTGGCAGAAAGTTCTGGAATCTGAGAGGAGCCACAAATTTCCTTCCACCCAGGGTTCCCCCAAGTCTCCCGATAAAAATGATACCTCACTTGTGTGGGTAGGCCTTGCGCCCGCGACAGGAAACGCTCCAAAGCGCAACGTGGACACATCCAAATTTTTGAAAGAAAACAGAGGTGTTTTTTGTAAAGTGCCTACCTGTAGATTTTGGCCTCCAGCTCAGCCGGCACCTAGTGAAACCTACCAAACCTATGCATTTCTGAAAACTAGAGACTTAGGGGAATCCATGATCGGGTGACTTGTGTGGCTCGGACCAGGTTCTGTTACCCAGAATCCTTTGCAAATCTCAAAATTTGGCTAAAAAAACACACGTTCCTCATATTTCTGTGGCAGAAAGTTCTGCAATCTGAGAGGAGCCACAAATTTCCTTCCAACCAGCGTTCCCCCAAGTCTCCCAATAAAAATGATACCTCACTTGTGTGGGTAGGACTAGCGCCCGCGACAGGAAACGACCCAAAGCGCAACGTGGAAACATCCAAATATTTGAAAGAAAACAGAGGTGTTTTTTGCAAAGTGCCTACCTGTAGATTTTGGCCTCTAGCTCAGCCGGCACCTAGGGAAACCTACCAAAGCTGTGCATTTCTGAAAACTAGAGACCTAGGGGAATCCAAGATGGGGTGACTTGTGTGGCTCGGACCAGATTCTGTTACCCAGAATCCTTTGCAAACCTCAATATTTGGCTAAAAAAACACATGTTCCTCACATTTCTGTGGCAGAAAGTTCTGGAATCTGAGAGGAGCCACAAATTTTCTTCCACCCAGCGTTCCCCCAAGTCTCCCGATAAAAATGATACCTCACTTGTGTGGGTAGGCCCAGCGACCGCAACAGGAAACGCCCCAAAGCGCAACGTGGACAAATCCAAATTTTTTAAAGAAGACAGAGGTGTTTTTTGCTAAGTGCTACCTGTAGATTTTGGCCTCTAGCTCTGCCGGCACCTAGGGAAACCTACCAAAGCTGTGCATTTCTGAAAACTAGAGACCGAGGGGAATCCAAGATGGAGTGACTTGTGTGGCTCGGAACAGGTTCTGTTACCCAGAATCCTTTGCAAACCTCAAAATTTGGCTAAAAAAACACATGTTCCTCACATTTCTGTGGCAGAAAGTTCTGGAATCTGAGAGGAGCCACAAATGTCCTTCCACCCAGCGTTCCCCCAAGTCTCCCGATAAAAATGATACCTCACTTGTGTGGGTAGGCCCAGCAACCGCGACAGGAAACGCCCCAAAGCGCAACGTGGACAAATCCAAATTTTTTAAAGAAAACAGAGGTGTTTTTTGCTAAGTGCTACCTGTAGATTTTGGCCTCTAGCTCAGCCGGCACCTAGGGAAACCTACCAAAGCTGTGCATTTCTGAAAACTAGAGACCGAGGGGAATCCAAGATGGAGTGACTTGTGTGGCTCGGACCAGGTTCTGTTACCCAGAATCCTTTGCAAACCTCAAAATTTGGCTAAAAAAACACATGTTCCTCACATTTCTGTGGCAGAAAGTTCTGGAATCTGAGAGGAGCCACAAATTTCCTTCCACCCAGGGTTCCCCCAAGTCTCCCGATAAAAATGATACCTCACTTGTGTGGGTAGGCCTTGCGCCCGCGACAGGAAACGCTCCAAAGCGCAATGTGGACACATCCAAATTTTTGAAAGAAAACAGAGGTGTTTTTTGTAAAGTGCCTACCTGTAGATTTTGGCCTCCAGCTCAGCCGGCTCCTAGGGAAACCTACCAAACCTATGCATTTCTGAAAACTAGAGACTTAGGGGAATCCATGATCGGGTGACTTGTGTGGCTCGGACCAGGTTCTGTTACCCAGAATCCTTTGCAAATCTCAAAATTTGGCTAAAGAAACACACGTTCCTCATATTTCTGTGGCAGAAAGTTCTGCAATCTGAGAGGAGCCACAAATTTCCTTCCAACCAGCGTTCCCCCAAGTCTCCCAATAAAAATGATACCTCACTTGTGTGGGTAGGACTAGCGCCCGCGACAGGAAATGACCCAAAGCGCAACGTGGAAACATCCAAATATTTGAAAGAAAACAGAGGTGTTTTTTGCAAAGTGCCTACCTGTAGATTTTGGCCTCTAGCTCAGCCGGCACCTGGGGAACCTACCAAAGCTGTGCATTTCTGAAAACTAGAGACCTAGGGGAATCCAAGATGGGGTGACTTGTGTGGCTCGGACCGGATTCTGTTACCCAGAATCCTTTGCAAACCTCAAAATTTGGCTAAAAAAACACATGTTCCTAAAATTTCTGTGGCAGAAAGTTCTGGAATCTGAGAGGAGCCACAAATTTCCTTCCACCCAGCGTTCCCCCAAGTCTCCCGATACAAATGATACCTCACTTGTGTGGGTAGGCCCAGCGACCGCGACAGGAAACGCCCCAAAGCGCAACGTGGACAAATCCAAATTTTTTAAAGAAAACAGAGGTGTTTTTTGCAAAGTGCCTACCTGTAGATTTTAGCCTCTAGCTCAGCCGGCACCTAGGGAAACCTACCAAAGCTGTGCATTTCTGAAAACTAGAGACCGAGGGGAATCCAAGATGGGGTGACTTGTGTGGCTCGGACCAGGTTCTGTTACCCAGAATCCTTTGCAAACCTCAAAATTTGGCTAAAAAAACACATGTTACTCACATTTCTGTGGCAGAAAGTTCTGGAATCTGAGAGGAGCCACAAATTTCCTTCCAACCAGCGTTCCCCCAAGTCTCCCAATAAAAATGATACCTCACTTGTGTGGGTAGGCCTAGCGCCCGCGACAGGAAACGACCCAAAGCGCAACGTGGACACATCCAAATTTTTGAAAGAAAACAGAGGTGTTTTTTCCAAGTGCCGACCTGTAGTTTTTGGCCTCTAGCTCAGCCGGCACCTAGGAAAACCTACCAAACCTGTGCATTTCTGAAAACTAGAGACCTAGGGAAATCCAAGATGGGGTGACTTGTGTGGCTCGGACCAGGTTCTGTTACCCAGAATCCTTTGCAAAACTCAAAATTTAGCTAAAAAAAAACATGTTCCTCACATTTCTGTGGCAGAAACTTCTGGAATCTGAGAGGAGCCACAAATTTCCTTCCACCCAGCGTTCCCCCAAGTCTCCCGATAAAAATGATACCTCACTTGTGTGGGTAGGCCTAGAGCCTGCAACAGGAAACGCCCCAAAGCGCAAAGTGGACACATCCAAATTTTTTAAAGAAAACAGAGGTGTTTTTTGCAAAGTGCCTACCTGTAGATTTTGGCCTCTAGCTCAGCCGGCACCTAGGGAAACCTACCAAACCTGTGCATTTCTGAAAACTAGAGACCTAGGGGAATCCAAGATGGGGTGACTTGTGTGGCTCGGACCAGGTTCTGTTACCCAGAATCCTTTGCAAACCTCAAAATTTGGCTAAAAAAACACGTTACTCACATTTCTGTGGCAGAAAGTTCTGGAATCTGAGAGGAGCCACAAATTTCCTTCCAACCAGCGTTCCCCCAAGTCTCCCGATAAAAATGATACCTCACTTGTGTGGGTATGCCTAGCGCCCGTGACAGGAAACGCCCCAAAGCGCAACGTGGACACATCCACATTTTTGAAAGAAAACAGAGGTGTTTTTTACAAAGTGCCTACCTGTAGAATTTGGCCTCTAGCTCAGCCAGCACCTAAGTAAACCTACCAAACCTGTGCATTTCTGAAAACTAGAGACCTAGGGGAATCCAAGATGGGGTGACTTGTGTTTCTCGGACCAGGTTCTGTTACCCAGAATCCTTTGCAAACCTCAAAATTTGGCTAAAAAAACACATGTTACTCACATTTCTGTGGCAGAAAGTTCTGGAATCTGAGAGGAGCCACAAATTTCCTTCCAACCAGCGTTCCCCCAAGTCTCCCAATAAAAATGATACCTCACTTGTGTGGGTAGGCCTAGCGCCCGCGACAAGAAACGACCCAAAGCGCAACGTGGACACATCCAAATTTTTGAAAGAAAACAGAGGTGTTTTTTCCAAGTGCCGACCTGTAGTTTTTGGCCTCTAGATCAGCCGGCACCTAGGAAAACCTACCAAACCTGTGCATTTCTGAAAACTAGAGACCTAGGGAAATCCAAGATGGGGTGACTTGTGTGGCTCGGACCAGGTTCTGTTACCCAGAATCCTTTGCAAACCTCAAAATTTGGCTAAAAAAACACATGTTCCTCACATTTCTGTGGCAGAAAGTTCTGGAATCTGAGAGGAGCCACAAATTTCCTTCCACCCAGCGTTCCCCCAAGTCTCCCGATACAAATGATACCTCACTTGTGTGGGTAGGCCCAGCGACCGCGACAGGAAACGCCCCAAAGCGCAACGTGGACAAATCCAAATTTTTTACAGAAAACAGAGGTGTTTTTTGCAAAGTGCTACCTGTAGATTTTAGCCTCTAGCTCAGCCGGCACCTAGGGAAACCTACCAAAGCTGTGCATTTCTGAAAACTAGAGACCGAGGGGAATCCAAGATGGGGTGACTTGTGTGGCTCGGACCAGGTTCTGTTACCCAGAATCCTTTGCAAACCTCAAAATTTGGCTAAAAAAACACATGTTCCTCACATTTCTCTGGCAGAAAGTTCTGGAATCTGAGAGGAGCCACAAATGTCCTTCCACCCAGCGTTCCCCCAAGTCTCCAGATAAAAATGATACCTCACTTGTGTGGGTAGGCCTTGCGCCCGCGACAGGAAACGTCCCAAAGCGCAACGTGGACACATCCAAATTTTTGAAAGAAAACAGAGGTGTTTTTTGCAAAGTGCCTACCTGTAGATTTTGGCCTCCAGCTCAGCCGGCACCTAGGGAAACCTACCAAACCTATGCATTTCTGAAAACTAGAGACCTAGGGGAATCCATGATGGGGTGACTTGTGTGGCTCGGACCAGGTTCTGTTACCCAGAATCCTTTGCAAACCTCAAAATTTGGCTAAAAAAACACATGTTCCTCATATTTCTGTGCAGAAAGTTCTGGAATCTGAGAGGAGGCACAAATTTCCTTCCAACCAGCGTTCCCCCAAGTCTCCCAATAAAAATGATACCTCACTTGTGTGGGTAGGCCTAGCGCCCGCAACAGGAAACGACCCAAAGCGCAACGTGGACACATCCAAATTTTTGAAAGAAAACAGAGGTGTTTTTTCCAAGTGCCGACCTGTAGATTTTGGCCTCTAGCTCAGCCGGCACCTAGGAAAACCTACCAAACCTGTGCATTTCTGAAAACTAGAGACCTGGGGAAATCCAAGATGGGGTGACTTGTGTGGCTCGGACCAGGTTCTGTTACCCAGAATCCTTTGCAAAACTCAAAATTTGGCTAAAAAAAAACATGTTCCTCACATTTCTGTGGCAGAAACCTCTGGAATCTGAGAGGAGCCACAAATTTCCTTCCACCCAGCGTTCCCCCAAGTCTCCCGATAAAAATGATACCTCACTTGTGTGGGTAGGCCTAGCGCCCGTGACAGGAAACGCCCCAAAGCGCAACGTGGACACATCCACATTTTTGAAAGAAAACAGAGGTGTTTTTTACAAAGTGCCTACCTGTAGAATTTGGCCTCTAGCTCAGCCGGCACCTAAGTAAACCTACCAAACCTGTGCATTTCTGAAAACTAGAGACCTAGGGGAATCCAAGATGGGGTGACTTGTGTGGCTCGGACCAGGTTCTGTTACCCAGAATCCTTTGCAAACCTCAAAATTTGGCTAAAAAAACACATGTTACTCACATTTCTGTGGCAGAAAGTTCTGGAATCTGAGAGGAGCCACAAATTTCCTTCCAACCAGCGTTCCCCCAAGTCTCCCAATAAAAATGATACCTCACTTGTGTGGGTAGGCCTAGCGCCCGCGACAGGAAACGACCCAAAGCGCAACGTGGACACATCCAAATTTTTGAAAGAAAACAGAGGTGTTTTTTCCAAGTGCCGACCTGTAGATTTTGGCCTCTAGCTCAGCCGGCACCTAGGAAAACCTACCAAACCTGTGCATTTCTGAAAACTAGAGACCTAGGGAAATCCAAGATGGGGTGACTTGTGTGGCTCGGACCAGGTTCTGTTACCCAGAATCCTTTGCAAAACTCAAAATTTGGCTAAAAAAAAACATGTTCCTCACATTTCTGTGGCAGAAACTTCTGGAATCTGAGAGGAGCCACAAATTTCCTTCCACCCAGCGTTCCCCCAAGTCTCCCGATAAAAATGATACCTCACTTGTGTGGGTAGGCCTAGCGCCCGTGACAGGAAACGCCCCAAAGCGCAACGTGGACACATCCACATTTTTGAAAGAAAACAGAGGTGTTTTTTACAAAGTGCCTACCTGTAGAATTTGGCCTCTAGCTCAGCCGGCACCTAAGTAAACCTACCAAACCTGTGCATTTCTGAAAACTAGAGACCTAGGGGAATCCAAGATGGGGTGACTTGTGTGGCTCGGACCAGGTTCTGTTACCCAGAATCCTTTGCAAACCTCAAAATTTGGCTAAAAAAACACGTTACTCACATTTCTGTGGCAGAAAGTTCTGGAATCTGAGAGGAGCCACAAATTTCCTTCCACCCAGGGTTCCCCCAAGTCTCCCGATAAAAATGATACCTCACTTGTGTGGGTAGGCCTTGTGCCCGCGACAGGAAACGCCCCAAAGCGCAACGTGGACAAATCCAAATTTTTTAAAGAAAACAGAGGTGTTTTTTGCAAAGTGCTACCTGTAGATTTTAGCCTCTAGCTCAGCCGGCACCTAGGGAAACCTACCAAAGCTGTGCATTTCTGAAAACTAGAGACCGAGGGGAATCCAAGATGGGGTGACTTGTGTGGCTCGGACCAGGTTCTGTTACCCAGAATCCTTTGCAAACCTCAAAATTTGGCTAAAAAAACACATGTTCCTCACATTTCTCTGGCAGAAAGTTCTGGAATCTGAGAGGAGCCACAAATGTCCTTCCACCCAGCGTTCCCCCAAGTCTCCAGATAAAAATGATACCTCACTTGTGTGGGTAGGCCTTGCGCCCGCGACAGGAAACGTCCCAAAGCGCAACGTGGACACATCCAAATTTTTGAAAGAAAACAGAGGTGTTTTTTGCAAAGTGCCTACCTGTAGATTTTGGCCTCCAGCTCAGCCGGCACCTAGGGAAACCTACCAAACCTATGCATTTCTGAAAACTAGAGACCTAGGGGAATCCATGATGGGGTGACTTGTGTGGCTCGGACCAGGTTCTGTTACCCAGAATCCTTTGCAAACCTCAAAATTTGGCTAAAAAAACACATGTTCCTCATATTTCTGTGCAGAAAGTTCTGGAATCTGAGAGGAGGCACAAATTTCCTTCCAACCAGCGTTCCCCCAAGTCTCCCAATAAAAATGATACCTCACTTGTGTGGGTAGGCCTAGCGCCCGCAACAGGAAACGACCCAAAGCGCAACGTGGACACATCCAAATTTTTGAAAGAAAACAGAGGTGTTTTTTCCAAGTGCCGACCTGTAGATTTTGGCCTCTAGCTCAGCCGGCACGTAGGAAAACCTACCAAACCTGTGCATTTCTGAAAACTAGAGACCTGGGGAAATCCAAGATGGGATGACTTGTGTGGCTCGGACCAGGTTCTGTTACCCAGAATCCTTTGCAAAACTCAAAATTTGGCTAAAAAAAAACATGTTCCTCACATTTCTGTGGCAGAAACCTCTGGAATCTGAGAGGAGCCACAAATTTCCTTCCACCCAGCGTTCCCCCAAGTCTCCCAATAAAAATGATACATCACTTGTGTGGGTAGGCCTAGCGCCCGCGACAGGAAACGACCCAAAGCGCAACGTGGACACATCCAAATTTTTGAAAGAAAACAGAGGTGTTTTTTCCAAGTGCCGACCTGTAGATTTTGGCCTCTAGCTCAGCCGGCACCTAGGAAAACCTACCAAACCTGTGCATTTCTGAAAACTAGAGACCTAGGGAAATCCAAGATGGGGTGACTTGTGTGGCTCGGACCAGGTTCTGTTACCCAGAATCCTTTGCAAAACTCAAAATTTGGCTAAAAAAAAACATGTTCCTCACATTTCTGTGGCAGAAACTTCTGGAATCTGAGAGGAGCCACAAATTTCCTTCCACCCAGCGTTCCCCCAAGTCTCCCGATAAAAATGATACCTCACTTGTGTGGGTAGGCCTAGCGCCCGTGACAGGAAACGCCCCAAAGCGCAACGTGGACACATCCACATTTTTGAAAGAAAACAGAGGTGTTTTTTACAAAGTGCCTACCTGTAGAATTTGGCCTCTAGCTCAGCCGGCACCTAAGTAAACCTACCAAACCTGTGCATTTCTGAAAACTAGAGACCTAGGGGAATCCAAGATGGGGTGACTTGTGTGGCTCGGACCAGGTTCTGTTACCCAGAATCCTTTGCAAACCTCAAAATTTGGCTAAAAAAACACGTTACTCACATTTCTGTGGCAGAAAGTTCTGGAATCTGAGAGGAGCCACAAATTTCCTTCCACCCAGCGTTCCCCCAAGTCTCCCGATAAAAATGATACCTCACTTGTGTGGGTAGGAATAGCGCCCGCGACAGGAAACGCCCTAAAGCGCAACGTGGACACATCCAAATTTTTGAAAGAAAAAAAAGGTGTTTTTTGAAAAGTGCATACCTGTAGATATTGGCCTCCAGCTCAGCCAGCACCTAGGGAAACCTACCAAACCTATGCATTTCTGAAAACTAGAGACCTAGGGGAATCCAAGATGGGGTAACTTGTGTGGCTCGGACCAGGTTCTGTAACCCAGAATCCTTTGCAAACCTCAAAATTTGGCTAAAAAAACACATGTTCCTCACATTTCTGTGGCAGAAAGTTCTGGAATCTGAGAGGAGCCACAAATTTCCTTCCACCCAGCGTTCCCCCACGGATCCCGATAAAAATTATACCTCACTTGTGTGGGTAGGCCTAGCGCCCGCGACAGGAAACGCCCCAAAGCGCAACGTGGACACATCGAAATTTTTGAAAGAAAACAGAGGTGTTTTTTGCAAAGTGCCTACTGTAGATTTTGGCATCTAGGTCAGCCGCCACCTAGGGAAACCTACCAAACCTGTGCATTTCTGAAAACTAGAGACCTAGGGGAATCCAAGATGGGGTGACTTGTGTGGCTCGGACCAGGTTCTGTTACCCAGAATCCTTTGCAAACCTCAAAATTTGGCTAAAAAAACACATGTTCCTCATATTTCTGTGGCAGAAAGTTCTGGAATCTGAGAGGAGCCACAAATTTCCTTCCACCCAGCGTTGCCCAAAGTCTCCCGATAAAAATGATACCTCACTTGTGTGGGTAGGCCTAGCGCCCGCAACAAGAAACGCCCCAAAAGCGCAACGTGGACACATCCAAATTTTTTTAAGAAAACAGAGGTGTTTTTTCCAAATGCCGACCTGTAGATTTTGGCCTCTAGCTCAGCCGGCACCTAGGGAAACCTACCAAACCTGTGCATTTCTGAAAACTAGAGACCTAGGGGAATCCAAGATGGGGTGACTTGTGTGGCTCGGACCAGGTTCTGTTACCCAGAATCCTTTACAAAATTCAAAATTTGGCTAAAAAAAAACATGTTCCTCACATTTCTGTGGCAGAAAGTTCTGGAATCTGAGAGGAGCCACAAATTACCTTCCACACAGCGTACCCCCAAGCCTCCCGATAAAAATGATACCTCACTTGTGTGGGTAGGCCTAGCGCCCGCGACAGGAAACACCCCAAAGCGCAACGTGGACACATCCACATTTTTGAAAGAAAACAGAGGTATTTTTTGCAAAGTGCCTACCTGTAGATTTTGGCCTCCAGCTCAGCCGGCACCTAGGGAAACCTTCCAAACCTGTGCATTTCTGAAAACTAGAGACCTAGGGGAATCCAAGATGGGGTGACTTGTGTGGCTCGGACCAGGTTATGTTACCCAGAATCCTTTGCAAACCTCAAAATTTGGCTAAAAAAACACATGTTCCTCACATTTCTGTGGCAGAAAGTTCTGGAATCTGAAAGGAGCCACAAATTTCCTTCCACCCAGCGTTCTCCCAAGTCCCCCGATAAAAATGATACCTCACTTGTGTGGGTAGGCCTAGCGCCCGCGACAGGAAACACCCCAAAGCGCAACGTGGACACATCCACATTTTTGAAAGAAAACAGAGGTGTTTTTTGCAAAGTGCCTACCTGTAGATTTTGGCCTCCAGCTCAGCCGGCACCTAGGGAAACCTACCAAACCTGTGCATTTCTGAAAACTAGAGACCTAGGGAAATCCAAGATGGGGTGACTTGTGTGGCTCGGACCAGGTTCTGTTACCCAGAATCCGTTGCAAACCTCAAAATTTGGCAAAAAAAACACATGTTCTTCACATTTCTGTGGCAGAAAGTTCTGGAATCTGAGATGAGCCACAAATTTCCTTCCACCCAGCGTTCTCCCAAGTCTCCCGATAAAAATGATACCTCACTTGTGTGGGTAGGCCTAGCGCCTGCAACAGGAAACGCCCCAAAGCGCAAAGTGGACACATCCAAATTTTTGAAAGGAAACAGAGGTGTTTTTTGCAAAGTGCCTACCTGTAGATTTTGGCCTCTAGCTCAGCCGGCACCTAGGGAAACCTACCAAACCTGTGCATTTCTGAAAACTAGAGACCTAGGGGAATCCAAGATGGGGTGACTTGTGTGCTCGGACCAGGTTCTGTTACCCAGAATCCTTTGCAAACCTCAATATTTGGCTAAAAAAACACATGTTCCTCACATTTCTGTGGCAGAAAGTTCTGGAATCAGAGAGGAGCCACAGATTTCCTTCCACCCAGCGTTCCCCCAAGTCTCCCGATAAAAATGATACCTCACTTGTGTGGGTAGGCCTTGCGCCCGTGACAGGAAACGCCCCAAAGCGCAACGTGGACACATCCAAATTTTTGAAAGAAAACAGAGGTGTTTTTTGCAAAGTGCCTACCTGTAGATTTTGGCCTCCAGCTCAGCCGGCACCTAGGGAAACCTACCAAACCTATGCATTTCTGAAAACTAGAGACTTAGGGGAATCCATGATCGGGTGACTTGTGTGGCTCGGACCAGGTTCTGTTACCCAGAATCCTTTGCAAACCTCAAAATCTGGCTAAAAAAACACATGTTACTCACATTTCTGTGGCAGAAAGTTCTGGAATCTGAGAGGAGCCACAAATTTCCTTCCACCCAGCGTTCCCCCAAGTCTCCCGATAAAAATGATACCTCACTTGTGTGGGTAGGCCTAGCGCCCGCGACAGGAAACGGCCTAAAGCGCAACGTGGACACATCCAAATTTTTAAAAGAAAAAAAAGGTGTTTTTTGAAAAGTGCCTACCTGTAGATTTTGGCCTCCAGCTCAGCCGGCACCTAGGGAAACCTACCAAACCTATGCATTTCTGAAAACTAGAGACGTAGGGGAATCCAAGATGGGGTGACTTGTGTGGCTCGGACCAGGTTCTGTAACCCAGAATCCTTTGCAAACCTCAAAATTTGGCTAAAAAAACACATGTTCCTCACATTTCTGTGGCAGAAAGTTCTGGAATCTGAGAGGAGCCACAAATTTCCTTCCACCCAGCGTTCCCCCACGGATCCCGATAAAAATGATACCTCACTTGTGTGGGTAGGCCTAGCGCCCGCGACAGGAAACGCCCCAAAGCGCAACGTGGACACATCCAGATTTTTGAAAGAAAACAGAGGTGTTTTTTGCAAAGTGCCTACTGTAGATTTTGGCCTCTAGGTCAGCAAGCACCTAGGGAAACCTACCAAACCTGTGCTTTTCTGAAAACTAGAGACCTAGGGGAATCCAAGATGGGGTGACTTGTGTGGCTCGGACCAGGTTCTGTTACCCAGAATCCTTTGCAAACCTCAATATTTGGCTAAAAAAACACATGTTCCTAATATTTCTGTGGCAGAAAGTTCTGGAATCTGAGAGGAGCCACAAATTACCTTCCACCCAGCGTTCCCCCAAGTCTCCCGATAAAAATTATACCTCACTTGTGTGGGTAGGCCTAGCGCCCGCGACAAGAAACGCCCCAAAAGCGCAACGTGGACACATCCAAATTTTTGAAAGAAAACAAAGGTGTTTTTTGCAAAGTGCCTACCTGTAAATTTTGGCCTCCAGCTCAGCCGGCACCTAGGGAAACCTACCAAACCTGTGCATTTCTGAAAACTAGAGACCTATGGGAATCCAAGATGGGGTGACTTGTGTGGCTCGGACCAGGTCCTGTTACCCAGAATCCTTTGCAAACTCAAAATTTGGCAAAAAAAACACATGTTCCTCACATTTCTGTGTGCAGAAAGTTCTGGAATCTGAGAGGAGCCACAAATTTCCTTCCACCCAGCGTTCCCCCACGTCTCCAGATAAAAATGATACCTCACTTGTGTGGGTAGGCCTAGCGCCCGCGACAGGAAACACCCCAAAGCGCAACGTGGACACATCCAAATTTTTGAAAGAAAACAGAGGTGTGTTTTGCAAAGTGCCTACTGTAGATTTAGGCCTCTAGGTCAGCCGGCACCTAGGGAAACCTACCAAACCTGTGCATTTCTGAAAACTAGAGACCTAGGGGAATCCAAGATGGGGTGACTTGTGTGGCTCGGACCAGGTCCTGTTACCCAGAATCCTTTGCAAACCTCAAAATTTGGCTAAAAAAACACATGTTCCTCACATTTCTGTGGCAGAAAGTGCTGGAATCTGGGAGGAGCCACAAATGTCCTTACACCCAGCGTTCCCCCAAGTCTCCTGATAAAAATGATACCTTATTTGTGTGGGTAGGCCTAGCGCCCGCGACAGGAAACGCCCCAAAGCGCAACGTGGACACATCCAAATTTTTGAAAGAAAACAGAGGTTTTTTTTTCCAAGTGCCGACCTGTAGATTTTGGCCTCTAGCTCAGCTGGCACCTAGGGAAACCTACCAAACCTGTGCATTTCTGAAAACTAGAGACCTAGGGGAATCCAAGATGGGGTGACTTGTGTGGCTCGGACCAGGTTCTGTTACCCAGAATCCTTTGCAAAACTCAAAATTTGGCAAAAAAAAAACATGTTCCTCACATTTCTGTGGCAGAAAGTTCTGGAATCTGAGAGGAGCCACAAATTTCCTTCCACCCAGCGTTCCCCCAAGTCTCCCGATAAAAATGATACTTCACTTGTGTGGGTAGGCCTAGCGGCCGCGACAGGAAACGCCCCAAAGCGCAACGTGGACACATCCAAATTTTTGAAAGAAAACAGAGGTGTTTTTTGCAAAGTGCCTACCTGTAGATTTTGGCCTCCAGCTCAGCCGGCACCTAGGGAAATCTACCAAACCTATGCATTTCTGAAAACTAGAGACCTAGGGGAATCCAAGATGGGGTGACTTGTGTGGCTCGGCCCAGGTTCTGTTACCCAGAATCCTTTGCAAACCTCAAAATTTGGCTAAAAAAACACATGTTGCTCACATTTCTGTGGCAGAAAGTTCTGGAATCTGAGAAGAGCCACAAATTTCCTTCCATCCAGCGTTCTCCCAAGTCTCCCGATAAAAATGATACCTCACTTGTGTGGGTAGGCCTAAAGCTCGCGACAGGAAACGCCCCAAAGCGCAACATGGACACACCCAAATTTTTTAAAGAAAACAGAGGTATTTTTTGCAAAGTGCCTACCTGTAGATTTTGGCCTCTAGCTCAGCTGGCACCTAGGGAAACCTACCAAACCTGTGCATTTCTGAACACTAGAGACCTAGGGGTATCCAAGATGGGGTGACTTGTGTGGCCCGGACCAGGTTCTGTTACCCAGAATCCTTTGCAAACCTCAAAATTTGGCTAAAAAAACACATGTTCCTCATATTTCTGTGGCAGAAAGTTCTGGAATCTGAGAGGAGCCACAAATTTCCTTCCACCCAGCGTTCCCCCAAGTCTGCCGATAAAAATGATACCTCACTTGTGTGGGTAGGCCTAGCGCCCGTGACAGGAAACGCCCCAAAGCGCAACATGGACACATCCAAATTTTTGAAAGAAAACAGAGGTGTTTTTTGCAAAGTGCCTACCTGTAGATTTTGGCCTCCAGCTCAGCCGGCACCTAGGGAAACCTACCAAACCTGTGCATTTCTGAAAACTAGAGACCTAGGGGAATCTAAGATGGGGTGACTTGTGTGGCTCGGACCAGGTTCTGTTACCCAGAATACTTTGCAAACCTCAAAATTTGGCAAAAAAAACACATGTTCCTCACATTTCTGTGGCAGAAAGTTCTGGAATCTGAGAGGAGCCACAAATTTCCTTCCACCCAGCGTTCTCCCAAGTCTCCCGATAAAAATGATAACTCACTTGTGTGGCTAGGCCTAGCGCCCGCAACAGGAAACGCCCCAAAGCGCAAAGTGGACACATCCAAATTGTTGAAAGAAAACAGAGGTGTTTTTTGCAAAGTGCCTACCTGTAGATTTTGGCCTCTAGCTCAGCCGGCACCTAGGGAAACCTACCAAACCTGTGCATTTCTGAAAACTAGAGACCTAGGGGAATCCAAGATGGGGTGACTTGTGTGGCTCGGACCAGGTTCTGTTACCCAGAATCCTTTGCAAACCTCAAAATTTGGCTAAAAAAACACATGTTCCTCACATTTCTGTGGCAGAAAGGTCTGGAATCTGAAAGGAGCCACAAATTTCCTTCCACCCAGCGTTCCCCCAAGGCTCCCGATACAAAATGATACCTCACTTGTGTGGGTAGGCCTAGCGCCCGCGACAGGAAACGCCCCAAAGCGCAACGTGGACACATCCAAATTTTTGAAAGAAAACAGAGGTGTTTTTTGCAAAGTGCCTACCTGTAGATTTTGGCCTCTAGCTCAGCCGGCACCTAGGGAAACCTACCAAACCTGTGCATTTCTGAAAACTAGAGACCAAGGGGAATCCAAGATGGGGTGACTTGTGTGGCTCGGACCAGGTTCTGTTACCCAGAATCCTTTTCAAACCTCAAAATTTGGCAAAAAAAACACATGTTCCTCACATTTCTGTGGCAGAAAGTTCTGGAATCTGAGAGGAGCATAAATTTCCTTCCACCCAGCCTTCCCCCAAGTCTCCCGATAAAAATGATACCTCACTTGTGTGGGTAGGCCTAGCGCCCGCGACAGGAAACGCCCCAAAGCGCAACGTGGACACATCCAAATTTTTGAAAGAAAACAGAGGTGTTTTTTGCAAAGTGCCTACCTGTAGATTTTGGCCACTAGCTCAGCCGGCACCTAGGGAAACCTACCAAACCTGTGCATTTCTGAAAACTAGAGACCTAGGGGAATCCAAGATGGGGTGACTTGTGTGGCTCGGACCAGGTTCTGTTACCCAGAATCCTTTGCAAACCTCAAAATTTGGCTAAAAAAACACATGTTCCTCACATTTCTGTGGCAGAAAGTGCTGGAATCTGAGAGGAGCCACAAATTTCCTTCCACCCAGCGTTCCCCCAAGTCTCCCGATAAAAATGATACCTCACTTGTGTGGGTAGGCCTAGCACCCGCGACAAGAAACGCCCCAAAAGCGCAACGTGGACACATCCACATTTTTGAAAGAAAACAAAGGTGTTTTTTGCAAAGTGCCTACCTGTAGATTTTGGCTTCCAGCTCAGCCGGCACCTAGGGAAACCTACCAAACCTGTGCATTTCTGAAAACTAGAGACCTAGGGGAATCCAAGATGGGGTGACTTGTGTGGCTCGGACCAGGTCCTGTTACCCAGAAACCTTGGCAAACCTCAAAATTTGGCTAAAAAAACACATGTTCCTCACATTTCTGTGGCAGAAAGTTCTGGAATCTGAGAGGAGCCACAAATTTCCTTCCACCCAGCATTCCCCCAAGTCTCCCGATAAAAATGATTCCTCACTTGTGTGGGTAGGCCTAGCGCCCGCGACAGGAAACGCCCCAAAGCGCAACGTGGACACATCCAAATTTTTGAAAGAAAACAGAGGTGTTTTTTGCAAAGTGCCTACCTGTAGAATTTGGCCTCCAGCTCA
The DNA here is from genome assembly GCF_031143425.1 of Pleurodeles waltl. NCBI lineage: Eukaryota > Metazoa > Chordata > Amphibia > Caudata > Salamandridae > Pleurodeles > Pleurodeles waltl. The sequence continues at coordinate 1,271,909 of NW_027149811.1, read as the reverse complement.
GCCGGCACCTAGGGAAACCTACCAAACCTATGCATTTCTGAAAACTAGAGACCTAGGGGAATCCAAGATGGGGTGACTTGTGTGGCTCGGCCCAGGTTCTGTTACCCAGAATCCTTTGCAAACCTCAAAATTTGGCTAAAAAAACACATGTTGCTCACATTTCTGTGGCAGAAAGTTCTGGAATCTGAGAAGAGCCACAAATTTCCTACCAACCAGCGTTCCCCCAAGTCTCCCAATAAAAATGATACCTCACTTGTGTGGGTAGGCCTAGCGCCCCCGACAGGAAACGACCCAAAGCGCAACGTGGACACAACCAAATTTTTGAAAGAAAACAGAGGTGTTTTTTGCAAAGTGCCTACCTGTAGAATTTGGCCTCTAGCTCAGCCGGCACCTAAGTAAACCTACCAAACCTTTGCATTTCTGAAAACTAGAGACCTAGGGGAATCCAAGATGGGGTGACTTGTGTGGCTCGGACCAGGTTCTGTTACCCAGAATCCTTTGCAAACCTCAAAATTTGGCTAAAAAAACACATGTTCCTCACATTTCTGTGGCAGAAAGGTCTGGAATCTGAAAGGAGCCACAAATTTCCTTCCACCCAGCGTTCCCCCAAGGCTCCCGATACAAAATGATACCTCACTTGTGTGGGTAGGCCTAGCGCCCGCGACAGGAAACGCCCCAAAGCGCAACGTGGACACATCCAAATTTTTGAAAGAAAACAGAGGTGTTTTTTGCAAAGTGCCTACCTGTAGATTTTGGCCTCTAGCTCAGCCGGCACCTAGGGAAACCTACCAAACCTGTGCATTTCTGAAAACTAGAGACCAAGGGGAATCCAAGATGGGGTGACTTGTGTGGCTCGGACCAGGTTCTGTTACCCAGAATCCTTTTCAAACCACAAAATTTGGCAAAAAAAACACATGTTCCTCACATTTCTGTGGCAGAAAGTTCTGGAATCTGAGAGGAGCATAAATTTCCTTCCACCCAGCCTTCCCCCAAGTCTCCCGATAAAAATGATACCTCACTTGTGTGGGTAGGCCTAGCGCCCGCGACAGCAAACGCCCCAAAGCGCAACGTGGACACATCCAAATTTTTTAAAGAAAACAGAGGTGTTTTTTGCAAAGTGCCGACCTGTAGATTTTGGCCTCTAGCTCAGCCGGCACCTAGGGAAACCTACCAAACCTGTGCATTTCTGAAAACTAGAGACCTAGGGGAATCCAAGATGGGGTGACTTGTGTGGCTCGGACCAGGTCCTGTTACCCAGAAACCTTGGCAAACCTCAAAATGTGGCTAAAAAAACACATGTTCCTCACATTTCTGTGGCAGAAAGTTCTGGAATCTGAGAGGAGCCACAAATTTCCTTCCACCCAGCATTCCCCCAAGTCTCCCGATAAAAATGATACCTCACTTGTGTGGGTAGGCCTAGCGCCCCCGACAGGAAACGACCCAAAGCGCAACGTGGACACATCCAAATTTTTGAAAGAAAACAGAGGTGTTTTTTGCAAAGTGCCTACCTGTAGAATTTGGCCTCTAGCTCAGCCGGCACCTAAGTAAACCTACCAAACCTTTGCATTTCTGAAAACTAGAGACCTAGGGGAATCCAAGATGGGGTGACTTGTGTGGCTCGGACCAGGTTCTGTTACCCAGAATCCTTTGCAAACCTCAAAATTTGGCTAAAAAAACACATGTTCCTCACATTTCTGTGGCAGAAAGGTCTGGAATCTGAAAGGAGCCACAAATTTCCTTCCACCCAGCGTTCCCCCAAGGCTCCCGATACAAAATGATACCTCACTTGTGTGGGTAGGCCTAGCGCCCGCGACAGGAAACGCCCCAAAGCGCAACGTGGACACATCCAAATTTTTGAAAGAAAACAGAGGTGTTTTTTGCAAAGTGCCTACCTGTAGATTTTGGCCTCTAGCTCAGCCGGCACCTAGGGAAACCTACCAAACCTGTGCATTTCTGAAAACTAGAGACCAAGGGGAATCCAAGATGGGGTGACTTGTGTGGCTCGGACCAGGTTCTGTTACCCAGAATCCTTTTCAAACCACAAAATTTGGCAAAAAAAACACATGTTCCTCACATTTCTGTGGCAGAAAGTTCTGGAATCTGAGAGGAGCATAAATTTCCTTCCACCCAGCCTTCCCCCAAGTCTCCCGATAAAAATGATACCTCACTTGTGTGGGTAGGCCTAGCGCCCGCGACAGCAAACGCCCCAAAGCGCAACGTGGACACATCCAAATTTTTGAAAGAAAACAGAGGTGTTTTTTGCAAAATGCCTACCTGTAGATTTTGGCTCCAGCTCAGCCGGCACCTTGGGAAACCTACCAAACCTGTGCATTTCTGAAAACTAGAGACCTAGGGGAATCCAAGATGGGGTGACTTGTGTGGCTCGGACCAGGTTCTGTTACCCAGAATCCTTTGCAAACCTCAAAATTTGGCTAAAAAAACACATGTTCCTCATATTTCTGTGGCAGAAAGTTCTGGAATCTGAGAGGAGCCATAAATTTCCTTCCACCCAGCGTTCCCCCACGGCTCCCGATAAAAATGATACCTCACTTGTGTGGGTAGGCCTAGCGCCCGCGACAGGAAACGCCCCAAAGCGCAACGTGGACACATCCAAATTTTTGAAAGAAAACAGAGGTGTTTTTTGCAAAGTGCCTACTGTAGATTTTGGCCTCTAGGTCAGCCGGCACCTAGGGAAACCTACCAAACCTGTGCTTTTCTGAAAACTAGAGACCTAAGGGAATCCAAGATGGGGTGACTTGTGTGGCTCGGACCAGGTTCTGTTACCCAGAATCCTTTGCAAACCTCAAAATTTGGCTAAAAAAACACATGTTCCTCATATTTCTGTGGCAGAAAGTTCTGGAATCTGAGAGGAGCCACAAATTTCCTTCCACCTAGCGTTCCCCCAAGTCTCCCGATAAAAAATATACCTCACTTGTGTGGGTAGGCCTAGCGCCCGCGACAAGAAACGCCCCAAAAGCGCAACCTGGACACATCCAAATTTTTGAAAGAAAACAAAGGTGTTTTTTGCAAAGTGCCTACCTGTAGATTTTGGCCTCCAGCTCAGCCGGCACCTAGGGTAACCTACCAAACCTGTGCATTTCTGAAAACTAGAGACCTAGGGGAATCCAAGATGGGGTGACTTGTGTGGCTCGGACCAGGTCCTGTTACCCAGAATCCTTTGCAAACCTCAACATTTGGCAAAAAGAACACATGTTCCTCACATTTCTGTGGCAGAAAGTTCTGGAATCTGAGAGGAGCCACAAATGTCCTTACACCCAGTGTTCCCCCAAGTCTCCCAATAAAAATGATACCTTACTTGTGTGGGTAGGCCTAGCGCCCGCGACAGGAAACGCCCCAAAGCGCAACGTGGACACATCCAAATTTTTGAAAGAAAACAGAGGTTTTTTTTTCCAAGTGCCGACCTGTAGATTTTGGCCTGTAGCTCAGCCGGCACCTAGGGAAACCTACCAAACCTGTGCATTTCTGAAAACTAGAGACCTAGGGGAATCCAAGATGGGGTGACTTGTGTGGCTCGGACCAGGTTCTGTTACCCAGAATCCTTTGCAAACCTCAAAATTTGGCTAAAAAAAAACATGTTCCTCACATTTCTGTGGCAGAAAGTTCTGGAATCTGAGAGGAGCGTCAAATTTCCTTCCACCCAGCGTTCCCCCAAGTCTCCCGATAAAAATGATACTTCACTTGTGTGGGTAGGCCTAGCGGCCGCGACACGAGACACCCCAAAGCGCAACGTGGACACATCCACATTTTTTAAAGAAAACAGAGGTGTTTTTTGCAAAGTGCCTACCTGTAGAATTTGGCCTCTAGCTCAGCCGGCACCTAGGGAAACCTACCATACCTGTGAATTTCTGAAAACTAGAGACCTAGGGGAATCCAAGATGGGGTGACTTGTGTGGCTCGGCCCAGGTTCTGTTACCCAGAATCCTTTGCAAACCTCAAAATTTGGCTAAAAAACACATGTTGCTCACATTTCTGTGGCAGAAAGTTCTGGAATCTGAGAAGAGCCACAAATTTCCTTCCATCCAGCGTTCTCCCAAGTCTCCCGATAAAAATGATACCTCACTTGTGTGGGTAGGCCTAAAGCTTGCAACAGGAAACGCCCCAAAGCGCAACATGGACACATCCAAATTTTTTAAAGAAAACAGAGGTATTTTTTGCAAAGTGCCTACCTGTAGATTTTGGCCTCTAGCTCAGCCGGCACCTAGGGAAACCTACTAAACCTGTGCATTTCTGAACACTAGAGACCTAGGTGTATCCAAGATGGGGTGACTTGTGTGGCTCGGACCAGGTTCTGTTACCCAGAATCCTTTGCAAACCTCAAAATTTGGCTAAAAAAACACATGTTCCTCATATTTCTGTGGCAGAAAGTTCTGGAATCTGAGAGGAGCCACAAATTTCCTTCCACCCAGCGTTCCCCCAAGTCTGCCGATAAAAATGATACCTCACTTGTGTGGGTAGGCCTAGCGCCCGCGACAGGAAACGCCCCAAAGCGCAACATGGACACATCCAAATTTTTGAAAGAAAACAGAGGTGTTTTTTGCAAAGTGCCTACCTGTAGATTTTGGCCTCTAGCTCAGCCGGCACCTAGGGAAACCTACCAAACCTGTGCATTTCTGAAAACTAGAGACCTAGGGGAATCCAAGATGGGGTGACTTGTGTGGCTCGGACCAGGTTCTGTTACCCAGAATCCTTTGCAAACCTCAAAATTTGGCTAAAAAAACACATGTTCCTCACATTTCTGTGGCAGAAAGTTCTGGAATCTGAAAGGAGCCACAAATTTCCTTCCACCCAGCGTTCCCCCAAGGCTCCCGATACAAAATGATACCTCACTTGTGTGGGTAGGCCTAGCGCCCGCGACAGGAAACGCCCCAAAGCGCAACGTGGACACATCCAAATTTTTAAAAGAAAACAGAGGTGTTCTTTGCATAGTGCCTACCTGTAGATTTTGGCCTCTAGCTCAGCCGGCACCTAGGGAAACCTACCAAACCTGTGCATTTCTGAAAACTAGAGACCAAGGGGAATCCAAGATGGGGTGACTTGTGTGGCTCGGACCAGGTTCTGATACTCAGAATCCTTTTCAAACCTCAAAATTTGGCAAAAAAAACACATGTTCCTCACATTTCTGTGGCAGAAAGTTCTGGAATCTGAGAGGAGCATAAATTTCCTTCCACCCAGCGTTCCCCCAAGTCTCCCGATACAAAATGATACCTCAATTGTGTGTGTAGGCCTAGCGCCCGCAACAGGAAACGCCCCAAAGCGCAACGTGGACACATCCAAATTTTTGAAAGAAAACAGAGTTGTTTTTTGCAAAGTGCCTACCTGTAGATTTTGGCCTCCAGCTCAGCCGGCACCTAGGGAAACCTACCAAACCTATGCATTTCTGAACACTAGAGACCTAGGGGAATCCATGATGGGGTGACTTGTGTGGCTCGGACCAGGTTCTGTTACCCAGAATCCTTTGCAAACCTCAAAATTTGGCTAAAAAAACAAATGTATCTCATACTTCTGTGGCAGAAAGTTCTGGAATCTGAGAGGAGCCACAAATTTCCTACCAACCAGCGTTCCCCCAAGTCTCCCAATAAAAATGATACCTCACTTGTGTGGGTAGGCCTAGCGCCCGCGACAGGAAACGACCCAAAGCGCAACGTGGACACATCCAAATTTTTGAAAGAAAACAGAGGTGTTTTTTGCAAAGTGCCTACCTGTAGATTTTGGCCACTAGCTCAGCTGGCACCTAGGGAAACCTACCAAACCTGTGCATTTCTGAAAACTAGAGACCTAGGGGAATCCAAGATGGGGTGACTTGTGTGGCTCGGACCAGGTTCTGTTACCCAGAATCCTTTGCAAAACTCAAAATTTGGCTATAAAAACACATGTTCCTCACATTTCTGTGGCAGAAAGTGCTGGAATCTGAGAGGAGCCAAAAATTTCCTTCCACCCAGCATTCCCCCAAGTCTCCCGATAAAAATGATACCTCACTTGTGTGGGTAGGCCTAGCGCCCGCGACAAGAAACGCCCCAAAAGCGCAACGTGGACACATCCACATTTTTGAAAGAAAACAAAGGTGTTTTTTGCAAAGTGCCTACCTGTAGATTTTGGCTTCCAGCTCAGCCGGCACCTAGGGAAACCTACCAAACCTGTGCATTTCTGAAAACTAGAGACCTAGGGGAATCCAAGATGGGGTGACTTGTGTGGCTCGGACCAGGTCCTGTTACCCAGAAACCTTGGCAAACCTCAAAATTTGGCTAAAAAAACACATGTTCCTCACATTTCTGTGGCAGAAAGTTCTGGAATCTGAGAGGAGCCACAAATTTCCTTCCACCCAGCGTTCCCCCAAGTCTCCCGATAAAAATGATACCTCACTTGTGTGGGTAGGCATAGCGCCCGCGACAGAAAACGCCCCAAAGCGCAACGTGGACACATCCAAATTTTTGAAAGAAAACAGAGGTGTTTTTTGCAAAGTGCCTACCTGTAGATTTTGGCCTCCAGCTCAGCCGGCACCTAGGGAAACCTACCAAACCTATGCATTTCTGAAAACTAGGGACCTAGGGGAATCCAAGATGGGGTGACTTGTGTAGCTCGGACCAGGTTCAGTTACCCAGAATCCTTTGCAAACCTCAAAATTTGGCTAAAAAAACACATGTTCCTCATATTTCTGTGGCAGAAAGTTCTGGAATCTGAGAGGAGCCACAAATTTCCTTCCAACCAGCGTTCCCCCAAGTCTCCCAATAAAAATGATACCTCACTTGTGTGGGTAGGCCTAGCGCCCGGAACAGGAAACGACCCAAAGCGCAACGTGGACACATCCAAATTTTTTAAAGAAAAAAGAGGTGTTTTTTGCAAAGTGCCTACATGTAGATTTTGGCCTCAAGCTCAGCCGGCACCTAGGGAAACCTACCAAACCTGTGCATTTCTGAAAACTAGAGACCTAGGGGAATCCAAGATGGGGTGACTTGTGTGGCTCGGACCAGGTTCTGTTACCCAGAATCCTTTGCAAACCTGAAAATTTGGCTAAAAAAACACATGTTCTTCACATTTCTGTGGCAGAAAGTTCTGGAATCTGAGAGGAGCCACAAATTTCCTTCCACCCAGCGTTCCCCCAAGTCTCCCGATAAAAATGATACCTCACTTGTGTGGGTAGGGCTAGCGCCCGCGACAAGAAACGCCCCAAAAGCGCAACGTGGACACATCCAAATTTTTGAAAGAAAACAAAGGTGTTTTTTGCAAAGTGCCTACCTGTAGATGTTGGCCTCCAGCTCAGCCGGCACCTAGGGAAACCTACCAAACCTGTGCATTTCTGAAAACTAGATTCCTAGGGGAATCCAAGATGGGGTGACTTGTGTGGCTCGGACCAGGTCCTGTTACCCAGAATCCTTTGCAAACCTCCAAATTTGGCAAAAAAAACACATGTTCCTCACATTTCTGTGGCATAAAGTTCTGGAATCTGAGAGGAGCCACAAATTTCCTTCCACCCAGCGTTCCCCCAAGTCTCCCGATAAAAATGATACCTCACTTGTGTGGGTAGGCCTAGCGCCCGCGACAGGAAACGCCCCAAAGCGCAACGTGGACACATCCAAATTTTTGAAAGATAACAGAGTTGTTTTTTCCAAGTGCCGACCTGTAGATTTTGGCCTCTAGCTCAGCAGGCACCTAGGGAAACCTACCAAACCTGTGCATTTCTGAAAACTAGAGACCTAGGGGAATCCATGATGGGGTGACTTGTGTGGCTCGGACCAGGTTCTGTTACCCAGAATCCTTTGCAAAACTCAAAATTTGGCTAAAAAAACACATGTTCCTCATATTTCTGTGGCAGAAAGTTCTGGAATCTGAGAGGAGCCACAAATTTCCTTCCACCCAGCGTTCCCCCAAGTCTGCCGATAAAAATGATACCTCACTTGTGTGGGTAGGCCTAGCGCCCGCGACAGGAAACGCCCCAAAGCGTAACGTGGAAACATCCAAATTTTTGAAAGAAAACAGAGGTGTTTTTTGCAAAGTGCCTACCTGTAGATTTTGGCCTCCAGCTCAGCCGGCACCTAGGGAAACCTACCAAACCTGTGCATTTCTGAAAACTAGAGACCTAGGGGAATCTAAGATGGGGTGACTTGTGTGGCTCGGACCAGGTTCTGTTACCCAGAATCCTTTGCAAACCTCAAAATTTGGCAAAAAAAACACATGTTCCTCACATTTCTGTGACAGAAAGTTCTGGAATCTGAGAGGAGCCACAAATTTCCTTCCACCCAGCCTTCTCCCAAGTCTCCCGATAAAAATGATACCTCACTTGTGTGGGTAGGCCTAGCGCCCGCAACAGGAAACGCCCCAAAGCGCAAAGTGGACACATCTAAATTTTTGAAAGAAAACAGAGGTGTTTTTTGCAAAGTGACTACCTGTAGATTTTGGCCTCTAGCTCAGCCGACACCTAGGGAAACTTGCCAAACCTGTGCATTTCTGAAAACTAGAGACCTACGGGAATCAAGATAAGGTGACTTGTGTGGCTCGGACCAGGTTATGTTACCCAGAATCCTTTGCAAACCTCAAAATTTGGATAAAAAAACATATGTTCCTCACATTTCTGTGGCATAAAGTTCTGGAATCTGAGAGGAGCTACAAATTTCCTTCCACCCAGCGTTCCCCCAAGGCTCCCGATAAAAATGATACCTCACTTGTGTGGGTAGGCGTAGCGCCCGCGACAGGAAACGCCCCAAAGCGCAACGTGGACACATCCAAATTTTTGAAAGAAAACAGAGGTTATTTTTGCAAAGTGCCTACTGTAGAATTTGGCCTCTAGGTCAGCCGGCACCTAGGGAAACCTACCAAACGTGTGCTTTTCTGAAAACTAGAGACCTAGGGGAATCCAAGATGGGGTGACTTGTGTGGCTCGGACCAGGTTCTGTTACCCAGAATCCTTTGCAAACCTCAAAATTTGGCTAAAAAAACACATGTTCCTCATATTTCTGTGGCAGAAAGTTCTGGAATCTGAGAGGAGCCACAAATTTCCTACCAACCAGCGTTCCCCCAAGTCTCCCAATAAAAATGATACCTCACTTGTGTGGGTGGGCCTAGCGCCCGCGACAGGAAACGACCCAAAGCGCAATGTGGACACATCCAAATTTTTGAAAGAAAACAGAGGTGTTTTTTGCAAAGTGCCTACCTGTAGATTTTGGCCTCTAGCTCACCCGGCACCTAGGGAAACCTACCAAACCTGTGCATTTCTGAAAACTAGAGACCTAGGGGAATCCAAGATGGGGTGACTTGTGTGGCTCGGACCAGGTTCTGTTACCCAGAATCCTTTGCAAACCTCAAAATTTGGCTATAAAAACACATGTTCCTCACATTTCTGTGGCAGAAAGTGCTGGAATCTGAGAGGAGCCAAAAATTTCCTTCCACCCAGCATTCCCCCAAGTCTCCCGATAAAAATGATACCTCACTTGTGTGGGTAGGCCTAGCGCCCGCGACAAGAAACGCCCCAAAAGCGCAACGTGGACACATCCACATTTTTGAAAGAAAACAAAGGTGTTTTTTGCAAAGTGCCTACCTGTAGATTTTGGCTTCCAGCTCAGCCGGCACCTAGGGAAACCTACCAAACCTGTGCATTTCTGAAAACTAGAGACCTAGGGGAATCCAAGATGGGGTGACTTGTGTGGCTCGGACCAGGTCCTGTTAGCCAGAAACCTTGGCAAACCTCAAAATTTGGCTAAAAAAACACATGTTCCTCACATTTCTGTGGCAGAAAGTTCTGGAATCTGAGAGGAGCCACAAATTTCCTTCCACCCAGCGTTCCCCCAAGTCTCCCGATAAAAATGATACCTCACTTGTGTGGGTAGGCCTAGCGCCCGCGACAGGAAACGCCCCAAAGCGCAACGTGGACACATCCAAATTTTTGAAAGAAAACAGAGGTGTTTTTTGCAAAGTGCTTACCTGTAGATTTTGGCCTCCAGCTCAGCCGGCACCTAGGGAAACCTACCAAACCTATGCATTTCTGAAAACTAGGGACCTAGGGGAATCCAAGATGGGGTGACTTGTGTAGCTCGGACCAGGTTCAGTTACCCAGAATCCTTTGCAAACCTCAAAATTTGGCTAAAAAAACAAATGTTCCTCATATTTCTGTGGCAGAAAGTTCTGGAATCTGAGAGGAGCCACAAATTTCCTTCCAACCAGCGTTCCCCCAAGTCTCCCAATAAAAATGATACCTCACTTGTGTGGGTAGGCCTAGCGCCCGGAACAGGAAACGACCCAAAGCGCAACGTGGACACATCCAAATTTTTTAAAGAAAACAGAGGTGTTTTTTGCAAAGTGCCTACATGTAGATTTTGGCCTCAAGCTCAGCCGGCACCTAGGGAAACCTACCAAACCTGTGCATTTCTGAAAACTAGAGACCTAGGGGAATCCAAGATGGGGTGACTTGTGTGGTTCGGACCAGGTTCTGTTACCCAGAATCCTTTGCAAACCTGAAAATTTGGCTAAAAAAACACATGTTCTTCACATTTCTGTGGCAGAAAGTTCTGGAATCTGAGAGGAGCCACAAATTTCCTTCCACCCAGCGTTCCCCCAAGTCTCCCGATAAAAATGATACCTCACTTGTATGGGTAGGGCTAGCGCCCGCGACAAGAAACGCCCCAAAAGCGCAACGTGGACACATCCAAATTTTTGAAAGAAAACAAAGGTGTTTTTTGCAAAGTGCCTACCTGTAGATGTTGGCCTCCAGCTCAGCCGGCACCTAGGGAAACCTACCAAACCTGTGCATTTCTGAAAACTAGATTCCTAGGGGAATCCAAGATGGGGTGACTTGTGTGGCTCGGACCAGGTCCTGTTACCCAGAATCCTTTGCAAACCTCCAAATTTGGCAAAAAAAACACATGTTCCTCACATTTCTGTGGCATAAAGTTCTGGAATCTGAGAGGAGCCACAAATTTCCTTCCACCCAGCGTTCCCCCAAGTCTCCCGATAAAAATGATACCTCACTTGTGTGGGTAGGCCTAGCGCCCGCGACAGGAAACGCCCCAAAGCGCAACGTGGACACATCCAAATTTTTGAAAGATAACAGAGGTGTTTTTTCCAAGTGCCGACCTGTAGATTTTGGCCTCTAGCTCAGCAGGCACCTAGGGAAACCTACCAAACCTGTGCATTTCTGAAAACTAGAGACCTAGGGGAATCCATGATGGGGTGACTTGTGTGGCTCGGACCAGGTTCTGTTACCCAGAATCCTTTGCAAAACTCAAAATTTGGCTAAAAAAACACATGTTCCTCATATTACTGTGGCAGAAAGTTCTGGAATCTGAGAGGAGCCACAAATTTCCTTCCACCCAGCGTTCCCCCAAGTCTGCCGATAAAAATGATACCTCACTTGTGTGGGTAGGCCTAGCGCCCGCGACAGGAAACGCCCCAAAGCGTAACGTGGAAACATCCAAATTTTTGAAAGAAAACAGAGGTGTTTTTTGCAAAGTGCCTACCTGTAGATTTTGGCCTCCAGCTCAGCCGGCACCTAGGGAAACCTACCAAACCTGTGCATTTCTGAAAACTAGAGACCTACGGGAATCAAGATAAGGTGACTTGTGTGGCTCGGACCAGGTTATGTTACCCAGAATCCTTTGCAAACCTCAAAATTTGGATAAAAAAACATATGTTCCTCACATTTCTGTGGCATAAAGTTCTGGAATCTGAGAGGAGCTACAAATTTCCTTCCACCCAGCGTTCCCCCAAGGCTCCCGATAAAAATGATACCTCACTTGTGTGGGTAGGCCCAGCGCCCGCGACAGAAAACGCCCCAAAGCGCAACGTGGACACATCCAAATTTTTGAAAGAAAACAGAGGTTATTTTTGCAAAGTGCCTACTGTAGATTTTGGCCTCTAGGTCAGCCGGCACCTAGGGAAACCTACCAAACGTGTGCTTTTCTGAAAACTAGAGACCTAGGGGAATCCAAGATGGGGTGACTTGTGTGGCTCGGACCAGGTTCTGTTACCCAGAATCCTTTGCAAACCTCAAAATTTGGCTAAAAAAACACATGTTCCTCATATTTCTGTGGCAGAAAGTTCTGGAATCTGAGAGGAGCCACAAATTTCCTACCAACCAGCGTTCCCCCAAGTCTCCCAATAAAAATGATACCTCACTTGTGTGGGTGGGCCTAGCGCCCGCGACAGGAAACGACCCAAAGCGCAACGTGGACACATCCAAATTTTTGAAAGAAAACAGAGGTGTTTTTTGCAAAGTGCCTACCTGTAGAATTTGGCCTCTAGCTCAGCCGACACCTAGGGAAACCTACCAAACCTGTGCATTTCTGAAAACTAGAGACCTAGGGGAATCCAAGATGAGGTGACTTGTGTGGCTCGGACCAGGTTCAGTTACCCAGAATCCTTTGCAAACCTCAAAATTTGGCTAATTAAACACATGTTCCTCATATTTCTGTGGCAGAAAGTTCTGGAATCTGAGAGGAGCCACAAATTTCCTTCCAACCAGCGTTCCCCCAAGTCTCCCAATAAAAATGATACCTCACTTGTGTGGGTAGGCCTAGCGCCCGCGACAGGAAACGACCCAAAGCGCAACGTGGACACATCCAAATTTTTGAAAGATAACAGAGTTGTTTTTTCCAAGTGCCGACCTGTAGATTTTGGCCTCTAGCTCAGCAGGCACCTAGGGAAACCTACCAAACCTGTGCATTTCTGAAAACTAGAGACCTAGGGGAATCCAAGATGGGGTGACTTGTGTGGCTCGGACCAGGTTCTGTTACCCAGAATCCTTTGCAAACCTGAAAATGTGGCTAAAAAAACACATGTTCTTCATATTTCTGTGGCAGAAAGTTCTGGAATCTGAGAGGAGCCACAAATTTCCTTCCACCCAGCGTTCCCCCAAGTCTCCCGATAAAAATGATACCTCACTTGTGTGGGTAGGCCTAGCGCCCGCGACAAGAAATGCCCCAAAAGCGCAACGTGGACACATCCAAATTTTTGAAAGAAAACAAAGGTGTTTTTTGCAAAGTGCCTACCTGTAGATGTTGGCCTCCAGCTCAGCCGGCACCTAGGGAAACCTACCAAACCTGTGCATTTCTGAAAACTAGATTCCTAGGGGAATCCAAGATGGGGTGACTTGTGTGGCTCGGACCAGGTTCTGTTACCCAGAATCCATTGCAAAACTCAAAATTTGGCTAAAAAAACACATGTTCCTCACATTTCTGTGGCAGAAAGTTCTGGAATCTGAGAGGAGCCACAAATTTCCTTCCACCCAGCGTTCCCCCAAGTCTCCCGATAAAAATGATACCTCACTTGTGTGGGTAGGCCTAGCGCCCGCGACAGGAAACACCCCAAAGCGCAACGTGGACACATCCACATTTTTGAAAGAAAACAGAGGTGTTTTTTGCAAAGTGCCTACCTGTAGAATTTGACCTGTAGCTCAGCCGGCACCTAGGGAAACCTACCAAACCTGTGCATTTCTGAAAACTAGAGACCATGGGGAATCCAAGATGGGGTGACTTGTGTGGCTCGGACCAGATTCTGTTACCCAGAACGCTTTAGAAACCTCAAAATTTGGCTAAAAAAACACATGTTGCTCACATTTCTGTGGCAGAAAGTTCTGGAATCTGAGACGAGCCACAAATTTCCTTCCACCCAGCGTTCTCCCAAGTCTCCTGATAAAAATGATACCTCACTTGTGTGGGTAGGCCGAGAACCCGCGACAGGAAACGCCCCAAAGTGCATCGAGGAAACATCGAAATTTTTGAAAGAAAACAGAGGTGTTTTTTGCAAAGTGCCTACCTGTAGATTTTGGCCTCTAGCTCAGCCGGCACCTAGGGAAACCTACCAAACCTGTGCATTTCTGAAAACTAGAGACCTAGGGGAATCCAAGATGGGGTGACGTGTGTGGCTCGGACCAGGTTCTGTTACCCAGAATCCTTTGCAAACCTCAAAATTTGGCTAAAAAAACACATGTTCCTCATATTTCTGTGGCAGAAAGTTCTGGAATCTGAGAGGAGCCACAAATTTCCTGCCACCCAGCGTTCCCCCAAGTCTGCCGATAAAAATGATACCTCACTTGTGTGGGTAGGCCTAGCGCCCGCGACAGGAAACGCCCCAAAGCGCAACGTGGAAACATCCAAATTTTTTAAAGAAAACAGAGGTGTTTTTTGCAAAGTGCCTACCTGTAGATTTTGGCCTCCAGCTCAGCCGGCACCTAGGGAAACCTACAAAACCTGTGCATTTCTGAAAACTAGAGACCTAGGGGAATCCAAGATGGGGTGACTTGTGTGGCTCGGACCTGGTTCTGTTACCCAGAATCCTTTGCAAACCTCAAAATTTGGCTAAAAAAACACATGTTGCTCACATTTCTGTGGCAGAAAGTTCTGGAATCTGAGACGAGCCACAAATTTCCTTCCACCCAGCGTTCTCCCAAGTCTCCTGATAAAAATGATACCTCACTTGTGTGGGTAGGCCGAGAACCCGCGACAGGAAACGCCCCAAAGTGCATCGAGGAAACATCAAAATTTTTGAAAGAAAACAGAGGTGTTTTTTGCAAAGTGCCTACCTGTAGATTTTGGCCTCTAGCTCAGCCGGCACCTAGGGAAACCTACCAAACCTGTGCATTTCTGAAAACTAGAGACCTAGGGGAATCCAAGATGGGGTGACGTGTGTGGCTCGGACCAGGTTCTGTTACCCAGAATCCTTTGCAAACCTCAAAATTTGGCTAAAAAAACACATGTTCCTCATATTTCTGTGGCAGAAAGTTCTGGAATCTGAGAGGAGCCACAAATTTCCTGCCACCCAGCGTTCCCCCAAGTCTGCCGATAAAAATGATACCTCACTTGTGTGGGTAGGCCTAGCGCCCGCGACAGGAAACGCCCCAAAGCGCAACGTGGAAACATCCAAATTTTTGAAAGAAAACAGAGGTGTTTTTTGCAAAGTGCCTACCTGTAGATTTTGGCCTCCAGCTCAGCCGGCACCTAGGGAAACCTATAAAACCTGTGCATTTCTGAAAACTAGAGACCTAGGGGAATCTAAGATGGGGTGACTTGTGTGGCTCGGACCAGGTTCTGTTACCCAGAATCCTTTGCAAACCTCAAAATTTGGCAAAAAAACCACATGTTCCTCACATTTCTGTGACAGAAAGTTCTGGAATCTGAGAGGAGCCACAAATTTCCTTCCACCCAGCGTTCTCCCAAGTCTCCCGATAAAAATTATATCTCACTTGTGTGGGTAGGCCTAGCGCCCGCAACAGGAAACGCCCCAAAGCGCAAAGTGGACACATCTAAATTTTTGAAAGAAAACAGAGGTGTTTTTTGCAAAGTGCCTACCTGTAGATTTTGGCCTCTAGCTCAGCCGACACCTAGGGAAACCTACCAAACCTGTGCATTTCTGAAAACTAGAGACCTACGGGAATCAGGATAGGGTGACTTGTGTGGCTCGGACCAGGTTATGTTACCCAGAATCCTTTGCAAACCTCAAAATTTGGATAAAAAAACATATGTTCCTCACATTTCTGTGGCAGAAAGTTCTGGAATCTGAGAGGAGCTACAAATTTCCTTCCACCCAGCGTTCCCCCAAGGCTCCCGATAAAAATGATACCTCACTTGTGTGGGTAGGCCTAGCGCCCGCGACAGGAAACGCCCCAAAGCGCAACGTGGACACATCCAAATTTTTTAAAGAAAACAGAAGTTATTTTTGCAAAGTGCCTACTGTAGATTGTGGCCTCTAGGTCAGCCGGCACCTAGGGAAACCTACCAAACCTGTGCTTTTCTGAAAACTAGAGACCTAGGGGAATCCAAGATGGGGTGACTTGTGTGGCTCGGACCAGATTCTGTTACCCAGAATCCATTGCAAACCTCAAAATTTGGCTAAAAAAACACATGTTCCTCATATTTCTGTGGCAGAAAGTTCTGGAATCTGAGAGGAGCCACAAATTTCCTACCAACCAGCGTTCCCCCAAGTCTCCCAATAAAAATGATACCTCACTTGTGTGGGTGGGCCTATCGCCCGCGACAGGAAACGACCCAAAGCGCAACGTGGACACATCCAAATTTTTGAAAGAAAACAGAGGTGTTTTTTGCAAAGGGCCTACCTGTAGATTTTGGCCTCTAGCTCAGCCGGCACCTAGGGAAACCTACCAAACCTGTGCATTTCTGAAAACTAGAAACCTAGGGGAATCCAAGATGGGGTGACTTGTGTGGCTCGGACCAGGTTCTGTTACCCAGAATCCTTTGCAAACCTCAAAATTTGGCTAAAAAAACACATGTTCCTCATATTTCTGTGGCAGAAAGTTCTGGAATCTGAGAGGAGCCACAAATTTCCTTCCAACCAGCGTTCCCCCAAGTCTCCCAATAAAAATGATACCTCACTTGTGTGGGTAGGCCTAGCGCCCACGACAGAAAACGCCCCAAAGCGCAACGTGGACACATCCAAATTTTTGAAAGAAAACAGAGGTGTTTTTTCCAAGTGCCGACCTGTAGATTTTGGCCTCTAGCTCAGCCGGCACCTAGGGAAACCTACCAAACCTGTGCATTTCTGAAAACTAGAGACCTAGGGGAATCCAAGATGGGGTGACTTGTGTGGCTCGGACCAGGTTCTGTTACCCAGAATCCTTTGCAAACCTCAAAATTTGGCTAAAAAAACACATGTTCCTCATATTTCTGTGGCAGAAAGTTCTGGAATCTGAGAGGAGCCACAAATTTCCTTCCACCCAGCGTTCCCCCAAGTCTCCCGATAAAAATGATACCTCACTTGTGTGGGTAGGGCTAGCGCCCGCGACAAGAAACGCCCCAAAAGCGCAACGTGGACACATCCAAATTTTTGAAAGAAAACAAAGGTGTTTTTTGCAAACTGCCTACCTGTAGATGTTGGCCTCCAGCTCAGCCGGCACCTAGGGAAACCTACCAAACCTGTGCATTTCTGAAAACTAGATTCCTAGGGGAATCCAAGATGGGGTGACTTGTGTGGCTCGGACCAGGTCCTGTTACCCAGAATCCTTTGCAAACCTCCAAATTTGGCAAAAAAAACACATGTTCCTCACATTTCTGTGGCATAAAGTTCTGGAATCTGAGAGGAGCCACAAATTTCCTTCCACCCAGCGTTCCCCCAAGTCTCCCGATAAAAATGATACCTCACTTGTGTGGGTAGGCCTAGCGCCCGCGACAGGAAACGCCCCAAAGCGCAACGTGGACACATCCAAATTTTTGAAAGATAACAGAGGTGTTTTTTCCAAGTGCCGACCTGTAGATTTTGGCCTCTAGCTCAGCAGGCACCTAGGGAAACCTACCAAACCTGTGCATTTCTGAAAACTAGAGACCTAGGGGAATCCATGATGGGGTGACTTGTGTGGCTCGGACCAGGTTCTGTTACCCAGAATCCTTTGCAAAACTCAAAATTTGGCTAAAAAAACACATGTTCCTCATATTTCTGTGGCAGAAAGTTCTGGAATCTGAGAGGAGCCACAAATTTCCTGCCACCCAGCGTTCCCCCAAGTCTGCCGATAAAAATGATACCTCACTTGTGTGGGTAGGCCTAGCGCCCGCGACAGGAAACGCCCCAAAGCGCAACGTGGAAACATCCAAATTTTTGAAAGAAAACAAAGGTGTTTTTTGCAAAGTGCCTACCTGTAGATTTTGGCCTCCAGCTCAACCGGCACCTAGGGAAACCTACAAAACCTGTGCATTTCTGAAAACTAGATTCCTAGGGGAATCCAAGATGGGGTGACTTGTGTGGCTCGGACCAGGTTCTGTTACCCAGAATCCTTTGCAAACCTCAAAATTTGGCAAAAAAACCACATGTTCCTCACATTTCTGTGACAGAAAGTTCTGGAATCTGAGAGGAGCCACAAATTTCCTTCCACCCAGCGTTCTCCCAAGTCTCCCGATAAAAATTATATCTCACTTGTGTGGGTAGGCCTAGCGCCCGCAACAGGAAACGCCCCAAAGCGCAAAGTGGACACATCTAAATTTTTGAAAGAAAACAGAGGTGTTTTTTGCAAAGTGCCTACCTGTAGATTTTGGCCTCCAGCTCAGCCGGCACCTAGGGAAACCTATAAAACCTGTGCATTTCTGAAAACTAGAGTCCTACGGGAATCAAGATAAGGTGACTTGTGTGGCTCGGACCAGGTTATGTTACCCAGAATCCTTTGCAAACCTCAAAATTTGGATAAAAAAACATATGTTCCTCATATTTCTGTGGCATAAAGTTCTGGAATCTGAGAGGAGCTACAAATTTCCTTCCACCCAGCGTTCCCCCAAGGCTCCCGATAAAAATGATACCTCACTTGTGTGGGTAGGCCTAGCGCCCGCGACAGGAAACGCCCCAAAGCGCAACGTGGACACATCCAAATTTTTGAATGAAAACAGAGGTTATTTTTGCAAAGTTCCTACTGTAGATTTTGGCCTCTAGGTCAGCCGGCACCTAGGGAAACCTACCAAACGTGTGCTTTTCTGAAAACTAGAGACCTAGGGGAATCCAAGATGGGGTGACTTGTGTGGCTCGGACCAGGTTCTGTTACCCAGAATCCTTTGCAAACCTCAAAATTTGGCTAAAAAAACACATGTTCCTCATATTTCTGTGGCAGAAAGTTCTGGAATCTGAGAGGAGCCACAAATTTCCTACCAACCAGCGTTCCCCCAGGTCTCCCAATAAAAATGATACCTCACTTGTGTGGGTGAGCCTAGCGCCCGCGACAGGAAACGACCCAAAGCGCAACGTGGACACATCCAAATTTTTGAAAGAAAACAGAGGTGTTTTTTGCAAAGGGCCTACCTGTAGATTTTGGCCTCTAGCTCAGCCGGCACCTAGGGAAACCTACCAAACCTGTGCATTTCTGAAAACTAGAAACCTAGGGGAATCCAAGATGGGGTGACTTGTGTGGCTCGGACCAGGTTCTGTTACCCAGAATCCTTTGCAAACCTCAAAATTTGGCTAAAAAAACACATGTTCCTCATATTTCTGTGGCAGAAAGTTCTGGAATCTGAGAGGAGCCACAAATTTCCTTCCAACCAGCGTTCCCCCAAGTCTCCCAATAAAAATGATACCTCACTTGTGTGGGTAGGCCTAGCGCCCGCGACAGGAAACGCCCCAAAGCGCAACGTGGACACATCCAAATTTTTTAAAGAAAACAGAGGTGTTTTTTCCAAGTGCCGACCTGTAGATTTTGGCCTCTAGCTCAGCCGGCACCTAGGGAAACCTACCAAACCTGTGCATTTCTGAAAACTAGAGACCTAGGGGAATCCAAGATGGGGTGACTTGTGTGGCTTGGACCAGGTTCTGTTACCCAGAATCCTTTGCAAACCTCAAAATTTGGCTAAAAAAACATATGTTCCTCACATTTCTGTGGCAGAAAGTTCTGGAATCTGAGAGGAGCCACAAATATCCTTCCACCCAGCGTTCCCCCAAGTCTCCCGATAAAAATGATACCTCACTTGTGTGGGTAGGCCTAGCGCCCGCGACAGGAAATACCCCAAAGCGCAACGTGGACACATCCACATTTTTGAAAGAAAACAGAGGTGTTTTTTGCAAAGTGCCGTCCTGTAGAATTTGGCCTCTAGCTCAGCCGCCACCTAGGGAAACCTACCAAACCTGTGCATTTCTGAAAACTAGAGACCTAGGGGAAACCAAGATGGGGTGAATTGTGTGGCTCGGACCAGATTCTGTTACCCAGAATCCTTTGCAAACCTCAAAATTTGGCTAAAAAAACACATGTTGCTCACATTTCTGTGGCAGAAAGTTCTGGAATCTGAGAAGAGCCACAAATTTCCTTCCACCCAGCGTTCTCCCAAGTCTCCCGATGAAAATGATACCTCACTTGTGTGGGTAGGCCTAGAACCCGCGACAGGAAACGCCCCAAAGTGCATCGTGGACACATCGAAATTTTTGAAAGAAAACAGAGGTGTTTTTTGCAAAGTGTCTACCTGTAGATTTTGGCCTCTAGCTCAGCCGGCACCTAGGGAAACCTACCAAACCTGTGCATTTCTGAAAACTAGAGACCTAGGGGAATCCAAGATGGGGTGACGTGTGTGGCTCGGACCAGGTTCTGTTACCCAGAATCCTTTGCAAACCTCAAAATTTGGCTAAAAAAATACATGTTCCTCATATTTCTGTGGCAGAAAGTTCTGGAATCTGAGAGGAGCCACAAATTTCCTTCCACCCAGCGTTCCCCCAAGTCTGCCGATAAAAATGATACCTCACTTGTGAGGGTAGGCCTAGCGCCCGCGACAGGAAACGCCCCAAAGAGCAATGTGGAAACATCCACATTTTTGAAAGAAAACAGAGGTGTTTTTTGCAAAGTGCCTACCTGTAGATTTTGGCCTCCAGCTCAGCCGGCACCTAGGGAAACCTACCAAACCTGTGCATTTCTGAAAACTAGAGACCTAGTGGAATCTAAGATGGGGTGACTTGTGTGGCTCGGACCAGGTTCTGTTACCCAGAATCCTTTGCAAACCTCAAAATTTGGCAAAAAAAAACACATGTTCCTCACATTTCTGTGACAGAAAGTTCTGGAATCTGAGAGGAGCCACAAATTTCCTTCCTCCAGCGTTCTCCCAAGTCTCCTGATACAAATGATACCTCACTTGTGTGGGTAGGCCTAGCGCCCGCAACAGGAAACGCCCCAAAGCGCAACGTGGACACATCCAAATTTTTGAATGAAAACAGAGGTTATTTTTGCAAAGTTCCTACTGTAGATTTTGGCCTCTAGGTCAGCCGGCACCTAGGGAAACCTACCAAACGTGTGCTTTTCTGAAAACTAGAGACCTAGGGGAATCCAAGATGGGGTGACTTGTGTGGCTCGGACCAGGTTCTGTTACCCAGAATCCTTTGCAAACCTCAAAATTTGGCTAAAAAAACACATGTTCCTCATATTTCTGTGGCAGAAAGTTCTGGAATCTGAGAGGAGCCACAAATTTCCTACCAACCAGCGTTCCCCCAAGTCTCCCAATAAAAATGATACCTCACTTGTGTGGGTGGGCCTAGCGCCCGCGACAGGAAACGACTCAAAGCGCAACGTGGACACATCCAAATTTTTGAAAGAAAACAGAGGTGTTTTTTGCAAAGGGCCTACCTGTAGATTTTGGCCTCTAGCTCAGCCGGCACCTAGGGAAACCTACCAAACCTGTGCATTTCTGAAAACTAGAAACCTAGGGGAATCCAAGATGGGGTGACTTGTGTGGCTCGGACCAGGTTCTGTTACCCAGAATCCTTTGCAAACCTCAAAATTTGGCTAAAAAAACACATGTTCCTCATATTTCTGTGTCAGAAAGTTCTGGAATCTGAGAGGAGCCACAAATTTCCTTCCAACCAGCGTTCCCCCAAGTCTCCCAATAAAAATGATACCTCACTTGTATGGGTAGGCCTAGCGCCCGCGACAGGAAACGCCCCAAAGCGCAACGTGGACACATCCAAATTTTTTAAAGAAAACAGAGGTGTTTTTTCCAAGTGCCGACCTGTAGATTTTGGCCTCTAGCTCAGCCGGCACCTAGGGAAACCTACCAAACCTGTGCATTTCTGAAAACTAGAGACCTAGGGGAATCCAAGATGGGGTGACTTGTGTGGCTCGGACCAGGTTCTGTTACCCAGAATCCTTTGCAAACCTCAAAATTTGGCTAAAAAAACACATGTTCCTCACATTTCTGTGGCAGAAAGTTCTGGAATCTGAGAGGAGCCACAAATATCCTTCCACCCAGCGTTCCCCCAAGTCTCCCGATAAAAATGATACCTCACTTGTGTGGGTAGGCCTAGCGCCCGCGACAGGAAATACCCCAAAGCGCAACGTGGACACATCCACATTTTTGAAAGAAAACAGAGGTGTTTTTTGCAAAGTGCCGTCCTGTAGAATTTGGCCTCTAGCTCAGCCGCCACCTAGGGAAACCTACCAAACCTGTGCATTTCTGAAAACTAGAGACCTAGGGGAAACCAAGATGGGGTGAATTGTGTGGCTCGGACCAGATTCTGTTACCCAGAATCCTTTGCAAACCTCAAAATTTGGCTAAAAAAACACATGTTCCTCACATTTCTGTGGCAGAAAGTTCTGGAATCTGAGAAGAGCCACAAATTTCCTTCCACCCAGCGTTCTCCCAAGTCTCCCGATGAAAATGATACCTCACTTGTGTGGGTAGGCCTAGAACCCGCGACAGGAAACGCCCCAAAGTGCATCGTGGACACATCGAAATTTTTGAAAGAAAACAGAGGTGTTTTTTGCAAAGTGTCTACCTGTAGATTTTGGCCTCTAGCTCAGCCGGCACCTAGGGAAACCTACCAACCTGTGCATTTCTGAAAACTAGAGACCTAGGGGAATCCAAGATGGGGTGACGTGTGTGGCTCGGACCAGGTTCTGTTACCCAGAATCCTTTGCAAACCTCAAAATTTGGCTAAAAAAATACATGTTCCTCATATTTCTGTGGCAGAAAGTTCTGGAATCTGAGAGGAGCCACAAATTTCCTTCCACCCAGCGTTCCGCCAAGTCTGCCGATAAAAATGATACCTCACTTGTGAGGGTAGGCCTAGCGCCCGCGACAGGAAACGCCCCAAAGCGCAATGTGGAAACATCCACATTTTTGAAAGAAAACAGAGGTGTTTTTTTGCAAAGTGCCTACCTGTAGATTTTGGCCTCCAGCTCAGCCGGCACCTAGGGAAACCTACCAAACCTGTGCATTTCTGAAAACTAGAGACCTAGTGGAATCTAAGATGGGGTGACTTGTGTGGCTCGGACCAGGTTCTGTTACCCAGAATCCTTTGCAAACATCAAAATTTGGCAAAAAAAACACATGTTCCTCACATTTCTGTGACAGAAAGTTCTGGAATCTGAGAGGAGCCACAAATTTCCTTCCGCCAAGCGTTCTCCCAAGTCTCCTGATACAAATGATACCTCACTTGTGTGGGTAGGCCTAGCGCCCGCAACAGGAAACGCCCCAAAGCGCAAAGTGGACACATCCAAATTTTTGAAAGAAAACAGAGGTGTTTTTTGCAAAGTGCCTACCTGTAGATTTTGGCCTCCAGCTCAGCCGGTACCTAGGGAAACCTACCAAACCTGTGCATTTCTGAAAACTAGAGACCTAGGGGAATCTAAGATGGGGTGACTTGTGTGGCTCGGACCAGGTTCTGTTACCCAGAATCCTTTGCAAACCTCAAAATTTGGCAAAAAAAACACATGTTCCTCACATTTCTGTGACAGAAAGTTCTGGAATCTGAGAGGAGCCACAAATTTCCTTTCACCCAGCGTTCTCCCAAGTCTCCCGATAAAAATGATACCTCACTTGTGTGGGTAGGCCTAGCGCCCGCAACAGGAAACGCCCCAAAGCGCAAAGTGGACACATCTAAATTTTTGAAAGAAAACAGAGGTGTTTTTTGCAAAGTGACTACCTGTAGATTTTGGCCTCTAGCTCAGCCGACACCTAGGGAAACCTGCCAAACCTGTGCATTTCTGAAAACTAGAGACCTACGGGAATCAAGATAGGGTGACTTGTGTGGCTCGGACCAGGTTATGTTACCCAGAATCCTTTGCAAACCTCAAAATTTGGATAAAAAAACATATGTTCCTCACATTTCTGTGGCAGAAAGTTCTGGAATCTGAGAGGAGCTACAAATTTCCTTCCACCCAGCGTTCCCCCAAGGCTCCCGATAAAAATGATACCTCACTTGTGTGGGTAGGCCTAGCGCCCGCGACAGGAAACGCCCCAAAGCGCAACGTGGACACATCCAAATTTTTGAAAGAAAACAGAGGTTATTTTTGCAAAGTGCCTACTGTAGATTTTGGCCTCTAGGTCAGCCGGCACCTAGGGAAACCTACCAAACCTGTGCTTTTCTGAAAACTAGAGACCTAGGGGAATCCAAGATGGGGTGACTTGGACCAGGTTTTGTTACCCAGAATCCTTTGCAAACCTCAAAATTTGGCTAAAAAAACACATGTTCCTCATATTTCTGTGGCAGAAAGTTCTGGAATCTGAGAGGAGCCACAAATTTCCTACCAACCAGCGTTCCCCCAAGTCTCCCAATAAAAATGATACCTCACTTGTGTGGGTGGGCCTAGCGCCCGTGACAGCAAACGACCCAAAGCGCAACGTGGACACATCCAAATTTTTGAAAGAAAACAGAGGTGTTTTTTGCAAAGGGCCTACCTGTAGATTTTGGCCTCTAGCTCAGCCGGCACCTAGGGAAACCTACCAAACCTGTGCATTTCTGAAAACTAGAGACCTAGGGGAATCCAAGATGGGGTGACTTGTGTGGCTCGGATCAGGTTCTGTTACCCAGAATCCTTTGCAAAACTCAAAATTTGGCTTAAAAAAACACATGTTCCTCACATTTCTGTGGCAGAAAGTTCTGGAATCTGAGAGGAGCCACAAATTTCCTTCCACCCAGCGTTCCCCCAAGTCTCCCGATAAAAATGATACCTCACTTGTGTGGGTAGGCCTAGCGCCCACGACAGGAAACACCCCAAAGCGCAACGTGGACACATCCACATTTTTGAAAGAAAACAGAGGTGTTTTTTGCAAAGTGCCTACCTGTAGAATTTGGCCTCTAGCTCAGCCGCCACCTAGGGAAACCTACCAAACCTGTGCATTTCTGAAAACTAGAGACCTAGGGGAATCCAAGATGGGGTGAATTGTGTGGCTCGGACCAGATTCTGTTACCCAGAATCCTTTGCAAACCTCAAAATGTGGCTAAAAAAACACATGTTGCTCACATTTCTGTGGCAGAAAGTTCTGGAATCTGAGAAGAGCCACAAATTTCCTTCCACCCAGCGTTCTCCCAAGTCTCCCGATAAAAATGATACCTCACTTGTGTGGGTAGGCCTAGAACCCGCGACAGGAAACGCCCCAAAGTGCATCGTGGACACATCGAAATTTTTGAAAGAAAACAGAGGTGTTTTTTGCAAAGTGCCTACCTGTAGATTTTGGCCTCTAGCTCAGCCGGCACCTAGGGAAACCTACCAAACCTGTGCATTTCTGAAAACTAGAGACCTAGGGGAATCCAAGATGGGGTGACGTGTGTGGCTCGGACCAGGTTCTGTTACCCAGAATCCTTTGCAAACCTCAAAATTTGGCAAAAAAAACACATGTTCCTCACATTTCTGTGGCATAAAGTTCTGGAATCTGAGAGGAGCTACAAATTTCCTTCCACAAGCGTTCCCCCAAGGCTCCCGATAAAAATGATACCTCACTTGTGTGGGTAGGCCTAGCGCCCGCGACAGGAAACGCCCCAAAGCGCAACGTGGACACATCCAAATTTTTGAAAGAAAACAGAGGTTATTTTTGCAAAGTGCCTACTGTAGATTTTGGCCTCTAGGTCAGCCGGCACCTAGGGAAACCTACAAAACGTGTGCTTTCCTGAAAACTAGAGACCTAGGGGAATCCAAGATGGGGTGACTTGTGTGGCTCGGACCAGGTTCTGTTACCCAGAATCCTTTGCAAACCTCAAAATTTGGCTAAAAAAACACATGTTCCTCATATTTCTGTGGCAGAAAGTTCTGGAATCTGAGAGGAGCCACAAATTTCCTTCCAACCAGCGTTCCCCCAAGTCTCCCAATAAAAATGATACCTCACTTGTGTGGGTAGGCCTAGCGCCCGCGACAGGAAACGCCCCAAAGCGCAACGTGGACACATCCAAATTTTTGAAAGAAAACAGAGGTGTTTTTTCCAAGTGCCGACCTGTAGATTTTGGCCTCTAGCTCAGCCGGCACCTAGGGAAACCTACCAAACCTGTGCATTTCTGAAAACTAGAGACCTAGGGGAATCCAAGATGGGGTGACTTGTGTGGCTCGGACCAGGTTCTGTTACCCAGAATCCTTTGCAAACCTCAAAATTTGGCTAAAAAAACACATGTTCCTCACATTTCTGTGGCAGAAAGTTCTGGAATCTGAGAGGAGCCACAAATATCCTTCCACCCAGCGTTCCCCCAAGTCTCCCGATAAAAATGATACCTCACTTGTGTGGGTAGGCCTAGCGCCCGCGACAGGAAATACCCCAAAGCGCAACGTGGACACATCCACATTTTTGAAAGAAAACAGAGGTGTTTTTTGCAAAGTGCCGTCCTGTAGAATTTGGCCTCTAGCTCAGCCGCCAACTAGGGAAACCTACCAAACCTGTGCATTTCTGAAAACTAGAGACCTAGGGGAAACCAAGATGGGGTGAATTGTGTGGCTCGGACCAGATTCTGTTACCCAGAATCCTTTGCAAACCTCAAAATTTGGCTAAAAAAACACATGTTGCTCACATTTCTGTGGCAGAAAGTTCTGGAATCTGAGAAGAGCCACAAATTTCCTTCCACCCAGCGTTCTCCCAAGTCTCCCGATGAAAATGATACCTCACTTGTGTGGGTAGGCCTAGAACCCGCGACAGGAAACGCCCCAAAGTGCATCGTGGACACATCAAAATTTTTGAAAGAAAACAGAGGTGTTTTTTGCAAAGTGTCTACCTGTAGATTTTGGCCTCTAGCTCAGCCGGCACCTAGGGAAACCTACCAAACCTGTGCATTTCTGAAAACTAGAGACCTAGGGGAATCCAAGATGGGGTGACGTGTGTGGCTCGGACCAGGTTCTGTTACCCAGAATCCTTTGCAAACCTCAAAATTTGGCTAAAAAAATACATGTTCCTCATATTTCTGTGGCAGAAAGTTCTGGAATCTGAGAGGAGCCACAAATTTCCTTCCACCCAGCGTTCCCCCAAGTCTGCCGATAAAAATGATACCTCACTTGTGAGGGTAGGCCTAGCGCCCGCCACAGGAAACGCCCCAAAGCGCAATGTGGAAACATCCACATTTTTGAAAGAAAACAGAGGTGTTTTTTGCAAAGTGCCTACCTGTAGATTTTGGCCTCCAGCTCAGCCGGCACCTAGGGAAACCTACCAAACCTGTGCATTTCTGAAAACTAGAGACCTAGTGGAATCTAAGATGGGGTGACTTGTGTGGCTCGGACCAGGTTCTGTTACCCAGAATCCTTTGCAAACCTCAAAATTTGGCAAAAAAAACACATGTTCCTCACATTTCTGTGACAGAAAGTTCTGGAATCTGAGAGGAGCCACAAATTTCCTTCCTCCAAGCGTTCTCCCAAGTCTCCTGATACAAATGATACCTCACTTGTGTGGGTAGGCCTAGCGCCCGCAACAGGAAACGCCCCAAAGCGCAAAGTGGACACATCCAAATTTTTGAAAGAAAACAGAGGTGTTTTTTGCAAAGTGCCTACCTGTAGATTTTGGCCTCCAGCTCAGCCGGTACCTAGGGAAACCTACCAAACCTGTGCATTTCTGAAAACTAGAGACCTAGGGGAATCTAAGATGGGGTGACTTGTGTGGCTCGGACCAGGTTCTGTTACCCAGAATCCTTTGCAAACCTCAAAATTTGGCAAAAAAAACACATGTTCCTCACATTTCTGTGACAGAAAGTTCTGGAATCTGAGAGGAGCCACAAATTTCCTTCCACCCAGCGTTCTCCCAAGTCTCCCGATAAAAATGATACCTCACTTGTGTGGGTAGGCCTAGCGCCCGCAACAGGAAACGCCCCAAAGCGCAAAGTGGACACATCTAAATTTTTGAAAGAAAACCGAGGTGTTTTTTGCAAAGTGACTACCTGTAGATTTTGGCCTCTAGCTCAGCCGACACCTAGGGAAACCTGCCAAACCTGTGCATTTCTGAAAACTAGAGACCTACGGGAATCAAGATAGGGTGACTTGTGTGGCTCGGACCAGGTTATGTTACCCAGAATCCTTTGCAAACCTCAAAATTTGGATAAAAAAACATATGTTCCTCACATTTCTGTGGCAGAAAGTTCTGGAATCTGAGAGGAGCTACAAATTTCCTTCCACCCAGCGTTCCCCCAAGGCTCCCGATAAAAATGATACCTCACTTGTGTGGGTAGGCCTAGCGCCCGCGACAGGAAACGCCCCAAAGCGCAACGTGGACACATCCAAATTTTTGAAAGAAAACAGAGGTTATTTTTGCAAAGTGCCTACTGTAGATTTTGGCCTCTAGGTCAGCCGGCACCTAGGGAAACCTACCAAACCTGTGCTTTTCTGAAAACTAGAGACCTAGGGGAATCCAAGATGGGGTGACTTGGACCAGGTTTTGTTACCCAGAATCCTTTGCAAACCTCAAAATTTGGCTAAAAAAACACATGTTCCTCATATTTCTGTGGCAGAAAGTTCTGGAATCTGAGAGGAGCCACAAATTTCCTACCAACCAGCGTTCCCCCAAGTCTCCCAATAAAAATGATACCTCACTTGTGTGGGTGGGCCTAGCGCCCGCGACAGCAAACGACCCAAAGCGCAACGTGGACACATCCAAATTTTTGAAAGAAAACAGAGGTGTTTTTTGCAAAGGGCCTACCTGTAGATTTTGGCCTCTAGCTCAGCCGGCACCTAGGGAAACCTACCAAACCTGTGCATTTCTGAAAACTAGAGACCTAGGGGAATCCAAGATGGGGTGACTTGTGTGGCTCGGACCAGGTTCTGTTACCCAGAATCCTTTGCAAAACTCAAAATTTGGCTAAAAAAACACATGTTCCTCACATTTCTGTGGCAGAAAGTTCTGGAATCTGAGAGGAGCCACAAATTTCCTTCCACCCAGCGTTCCCCCAAGTCTCCCGATAAAAATGATACCTCACTTGTGTGGGTAGGCCTAGCGCCCACGACAGGAAACACCCCAAAGCGCAACATGGACACATCCACATTTTTGAAAGAAAACAGAGGTGTTTTTTGCAAAGTGCCTACCTGTAGAATTTGGCCTCTAGCTCAGCCGCCACCTAGGGAAACCTACCAAACCTGTGCATTTCTGAAAACTAGAGACCTAGGGGAATCCAAGATGGGGTGAATTGTGTGGCTCGGACCAGATTCTGTTACCCAGAATCCTTTGCAAACCTCAAAATTTGGCTAAAAAAACACATGTTGCTCACATTTCTGTGGCAGAAAGTTCTGGAATCTGAGAAGAGCCACAAATTTCCTTCCACCCAGCGTTCTCCCAAGTCTCCCGATAAAAATGATACCTCACTTGTGTGGGTAGGCCTAGAACCCGCGACAGGAAACGCCCCAAAGTGCATCGTGGACACATCGAAATTTTTGAAAGAAAACAGAGGTGTTTTTTGCAAAGTGCCTACCTGTAGATTTTGGCCTCTAGCTCAGCCGGCACCTAGGGAAACCTACCAAACCTGTGCATTTCTGAAAACTAGAGACCTAGGGGAATCCAAGATGGGGTGACGTGTGTGGCTCGGACCAGGTTCTGTTACCCAGAATCCTTTGCAAACCTCAAAATGTGGCTAAAAAAAACATGTTCCTCATATTTCTGTGGCAGAAAGTTCTGGAATCTGAGAGGAGCCACAAATTTCCTTCCACCCAGCGGTCCCCCGAGTCTGCCGATAAAAATGATACCTCACTTGTGAGGGTAGGCCTAGCGCCCGCGACAGGAAACGCCCCAAAGCGCAATGTGGAAACATCCAAATTTTTGAAAGAAAACAGAGGTGTTTTTTGCAAAGTGCCTACCTGTAGATTTTGGCCTCCAGCTCAGCCGGCACCTAGGGAAACCTACCAAACCTGTGCATTTCTGAAAACTAGAGACCTAGTGGAATCTAAGATGGGGTGACTTGTGTGGCTCGGACCAGGTTCTGTTACCCAGAATCCTTTGCAAACCTCAAAATTTGGCAAAAAAAACACATGTTCCTCACATTTCTGTGACAGAAAGTTCTGGAATCTGAGAGGAGCCACAAATTTCCTTCCTCCCAGCGTTCTCCCAAGTCTCCCGATACAAATGATACCTCACTTGTGTGGGTAGGCCTAGCGCCCGCAACAGGAAACGCCCCAAAGCGCAAAGTGGACACATCCAAATTTTTGAAAGAAAACAGAGGTGTTTTTTGCAAAGTGCCTAAATGTAGATTTTGGCCTCCAGCTCAGCCGGGTACCTAGGGAAACCTACCAAACCTGTGTATTTCTGAAAAATAGAGACCTAGGGGAATCTAAGATGGGGTGACTTGTGTGGCTCGGACCAGGTTCTGTTACCCAGAATCCTTTGCAAACCTCAAAATTTGGCTAAAAAAACACATGTTGCTCACATTTCTGTGGCAGAAAGTTCTGGAATCTGAGAAGAGCCACAAATTTCCTTCCACCCAGCGTTCCCCCAAGGCTCCCGATAAAAATGATACCTCACTTGTGAGGGTAGGCCTAGCGCCCGCGACAGGAAACGCCCCAAAGCGCAATGTGGAAACATCCAAATTTTTGAAAGAAAACAGAGGTGTTTTTTGCAAAGTGCCTACCTGTAGATTTTGGCCTCCAGCTCAGCCGGCACCTAGGGAAACCTACCAAACCTGTGCATTTCTGAAAACTAGAGACCTAGTGGAATCTAAGATGGGGTGACTTGTGTGGCTCGGACCAGGTTCTGTTACCCAGAATCCTTTGCAAACCTCAAAATTTGGCAAAAAAAACACATGTTCCTCACATTTCTGTGGCAGAAAGTTCTGGAATCTGAGAAGAGCCACAAATTTCCTTCCACCCAGCGTTCCCCCAAGGCTCCCGATAAAAATGATACCTCACTTGTGTGGGTAGGCCTAGCGCCCGCGACAGGAAACGCCCCAAAGCGCAACGTGGACACATCCAAATTTTTGAAAGAAAACAGAGGTTATTTTTGCAAAGTGCCTACTGTAGATTTTGGCCTCTAGGTCAGCCGGCACCTAGGGAAACCTACCAAACCTGTGCTTTTCTGAAAACTAGAGACCTAGGGGAATCCAAGATGGGGTGACTTGTGTGGCTTGGACCAGGTTTTGTTACCCAGAATCCTTTGCAAACCTCAAAATTTG
Organism: Pleurodeles waltl; assembly: GCF_031143425.1. Classification (NCBI taxonomy): domain Eukaryota; kingdom Metazoa; phylum Chordata; class Amphibia; order Caudata; family Salamandridae; genus Pleurodeles; species Pleurodeles waltl. The sequence continues at coordinate 1,241,171 of NW_027149811.1, read as the reverse complement.
GCTAAAAAAACACATGTTCCTCATATTTCTGTGGCAGAAAGTTCTGGAATCTGAGAGGAGCCACAAATTTCCTACCAACCAGCGTTCCCCCAAGTCTCCCAATAAAAATGATACCTCACTTGTGTGGGTGGGCCTAGCGCCCGCGACAGCAAACGACCCAAAGCGCAACGTGGACACATCCAAATTTTTGAAAGAAAACAGAGGTGTTTTTTGCAAAGGGCCTACCTGTAGATTTTGGCCTCTAGCTCAGCCGGCACCTAGGGAAACCTACCAAACCTGTGCATTTCTGAAAACTAGAGACCTAGGGGAATCTAAGATGGGGTGACTTGTGTGGCTCGGACCAGGTTCAGTTACCCAGAATCCTTTGCAAACCTCAAAATTTGGCAAAAAAAACACATGTTCCTCACATTTCTGTGACAGAAAGTTCTGGAATCTGAGAGGAGCCACAAATTTCCTTCCACCCAGCGTTCTCCCAAGTCTCCCGATAAAAATGATACCTCACTTGTGTGGGTAGGCCTAGCGCCCGCAACAGGAAACGCCCCAAAGCGCAAAGTGGACACATCTAAATTTTTGAAAGAAAACAGAGGTGTTTTTTGCAAAGTGACTACCTGTAGATTTTGGCCTCTAGCTCAGCCGACACCTAGGGAAACCTGCCAAACCTGTGCATTTCTGAAAACTAGAGACCTACGGGAATCAAGATAGGGTGACTTGTGTGGCTCGGACCAGGTTATGTTACCCAGAATCCTTTGCAAACCTCAAAATTTGGATAAAAAAACATATGTTCCTCACATTTCTGTGGCAGAAAGTTCTGGAATCTGAGAGGAGCTACAAATTTCCTTCCACCCAGCGTTCCCCCAAGGCTCCCGATAAAAATGATACCTCACTTGTGTGGGTAGGCCTAGCGCCCGCGACAGGAAACGCCCCAAAGCGCAACGTGGACACATCTAAATTTTTGAAAGAAAACAGAGGTTATTTTTGCAAAGTGCCTACTGTAGATTTTGGCCTCTAGGTCAGCCGGCACCTAGGGAAACCTACCAAACCTGTGCTTTTCTGAAAACTAGAGACCTAGGGGAATCCAAGATGGGGTGACTTGTGTGGCTTGGACCAGGTTTTGTTACCCAGAATCCTTTGCAAACCTCAAAATTTGGCTAAAAAAACACATGTTCCTCATATTTCTGTGGCAGAAAGTTCTGGAATCTGAGAGGAGCCACAAATTTCCTACCAACCAGCGTTCCCCCAAGTCTCCCAATAAAAATGATACCTCACTTGTGTGGGTGGGCCTAGCGCCAGCGACAGCAAACGACCCAAAGCGCAACGTGGACACATCCAAATTTTTGAAAGAAAACAGAGGTGTTTTTTGCAAAGGGCCTACCTGTAGATTTTGGCCTCTAGCTCAGCCGGCACCTAGGGAAACCTACCAAACCTGTGCATTTCTGAAAACTAGAGACCTAGGGGAATCCAAGATGGGGTGACTTGTGTGGCTCGGACCAGGTTCAGTTACCCAGAATCCTTTGCAAACCTCAAAATTTGGCTAAAAAAACACATGTTCCTCATATTTCTGTGGCAGAAAGTTCTGGAATCTGAGAGGAGACACAAATTTCCTTCCAACCAGCGTTCCCCCAAGTCTCCCTATAAAAATGATACCTCACTTGTGTGGGTAGGCCTAGCGCCCGCGACAGGAAACGACCCAAAGCGCAACGTGGACACATCCAAATTTTTGAAAGAAAACAGAGGTGTTTTTTGCAAAGTGCCTACCTGTAGATTTTGGCCTCAAGCTCAGCCGGCACCTAGGGAAACCTACCAAACCTGTGCATTTCTGAAAACTAGAGACCTAGGGGAATCCAAGATGGGGTGACTTTTGTGGCTCGGACCAGGTTCTGTTACCCAGAATCCTTTGCAAACCTGAAAATTTGGCTAAAAAACACATGTTCTTCATATTTCTGTGGCAGAAAGTTCTGGAATCTGAGAGGAGCCACAAATTTCCTTCCACCCAGCGTTCCCCCAAGTCTCCCGATAAAAATGATACATCACTTGTGTGGGTAGGCCTAGCGCCCGCGACAAGAAACGCCCCAAAAGCGCAACGTGGACACATCCAAATTTTTGAAAGAAAACAAAGGTGTTTTTTGCAAAGTGCCTACCTGTAGATGTTGGCCTCCAGCTCAGCCGGCACCTAGGGAAACCTACCAAACCTGTGCATTTCTGAAAACTAGATTCCTAGGGGAATCCAAGATGGGGTGACTTGTGTGGCGCGGACCAGGTCCTGTTACCCAGAATCCTTTGCAAACCTCCAAATTTGGCAAAAAAAAACACATGTTCCTCACATTTCTGTGGCATAAAGTTCTGGAATCTGAGAGGAGCCACAAATTTCCTTCCACCCAGCGTTCCCCCAAGTCTCCCGATAAAAATGATACCTCACTTGTGTGGGTAGGCCTAGCGCCCGCGACAGGAAACGCCCCAAAGCGCAACGTGGACACATCCAAATTTTTGAAAGAAAACAGAGGTGTTTTTTCCAAGTGCCGACCTGTAGATTTTGGCCTCCAGCTCAGCCGGCACCTAGGGAAACCTACCAAACCTTTGCATTTCTGAAAACTAGATTCCTAGGGGAATCCAAGATGGGGTGACTTGTGTGGCTCGGACCAGGTCCTGTTACCCAGAATCCTTTGCAAACCTCCAAATTTGGCAAAAAAAACACATGTTCCTCACATTTCTGTGGCATAAAGTTCTGGAATCTGAGAGGAGCCACAAATTTCCTTCCACCCAGCGTTCCCCCAAGTCTCCCGATAAAAATGATACCTCACTTGTGTGGGTAGGCCTAGCGCCCGTGACAGGAAACGCCCCAAAGCGCAACGTGGACACATCCACATTTTTGAAAGAAAACAGAGGTGTTTTTTGCAAAGTGCCTACCTGTAGAATTTGACCTCTAGCTCAGCCGGCACCTGGGGAAACCTACCAAACCTGTGCATTTCTGAAAACTAGAGACCATGGGGAATCCAAGATGGGGTGACTTGTGTGGCTCGGACCAGATTCTGTTACCCAGAATCCTTTGCAAACCTCAAAATTTGGCTAAAAAAACACATGTTGCTCATATTTCTGTGGCAGAAAGTTCTGGAATCTGTGAAGAGCCACAAATTTCCTTCCACCCAGCGTTCTCCCAAGTCTCCCGATAAAAATGATACCTCACTTGTGTGGGTAGGCCGAGAACCCGCGACAGGAAACGCCCCAAAGTGCATCGTGGACACATCGAAATTTTTGAAAGAAAACAGAGGTGTTTTTTGCAAAGTGCCTACCTGTAGATTTTGGCCTCTAGCTCAGCCGGCACCTAGGGAAACCTACCAAACCTGTGCATTTCTGAAAACTAGAGACCTAGGGGAATCCAAGATGGGGTGACGTGTGTGGCTCGGACCAGGTTCTGTTACCCAGAATCCTTTGCAAACCTCAAAATTTGGCTAAAAAAAAACATGTTCCTCATATTTCTGTGGCAGAAAGTTCTGGAATCTGAGAGGAGCCACAAATTTCCTGCCACCCAGCGTTCCCCCAAGTCTGCCGATAAAAATGATACCTCATTTGTGTGGGTAGGCCTAGCGCCCGCGACAGGAAACGCCCCAAAGCGCAACGTGGAAACATCCAAATTTTTGAAAGAAAACAGAGGTGTTTTTTGCAAAGTGCCTACCTGTAGATTTTGGCCTCCAGCTCAGCCGGCACCTAGGGAAACCTACCAAACCTGTGCATTTCTGAAAACTAGAGACCTAGGGGAATCTAAGATGGGGTGACTTGTGTGGCTCGGACCAGGTTCTGTTACCCAGAATCCTTTGCAAACCTCAAAATTTGGCAAAAAAAACACATGTTCCTCACATTTCTGTGACAGAAAGTTCTGGAATCTGAGAGGAGCCACAAATTTCCTTCCACCCAGCGTTCTCCCAAGTCTCCCGATAAAAATGATACCTCACTTGTGTGGGTAGGCCTAGCGCCCGCAACAGGAAACGCCCCAAAGCGCAAAGTGGACACATCTAAATTTTTGAAAGAAAACAGAGGTGTTTTTTGCAAAGTGCCTACCTGTAGATTTTGGCCTCTAGCTCAGCCGACACCTAGGGAAAGCTACCAAACCTGTGCATTTCTGAAAACTAGAGACCTACGGGAATCAGGATAGGGTGACTTGTGTGGCTCGGACCAGGTTATGTTACCCAGAATCCTTTGCAAACCTCAAAATTTGGATAAAAAAACATATGTTCCTCACATTTCTGTGGCAGAAAGTTCTGGAATCTGAGAGGAGCTACAAATTTCCTTCCACCCAGCGTTCCCCCAAGGCTCCCGATAAAAATGATACCTCACTTGTGTGGGTAGGCCTAGCGCCCGCGACAGGAAACGCCCCAAAGCGCAACGTGGACACATCCAAATTTTTGAAAGAAAACAGAGGTTATTTTTGCAAAGTGCCTACTGTAGATTGTGGCCTCTAGGTCAGCCGGCACCTAGGGAAACCTTCCAAACCTGTGCTTTTCTGAAAACTAGAGACCTAGGGGAATCCAAGATGGGGTGACTTGTGTGGCTCGGACCAGGTTATGTTACCCAGAATCCTTTGCAAACCTCAAAATTTGGCTAAAAAAAAACATGTTCCTCATATTTCTGTGGCAGAAAGTTCTGGAATCTGAGAGGAGCCACAAATTTCCTGCCTCCCAGCGTTCCCCCAAGTCTGCCGATAAAAATGATACCTCACTTGTGTGGGTAGGCCTAGCGCCCGCGACAGGAAACGCCCCAAAGCGCAACGTGGAAACATCCACATTTTTTGAAAGAAAACAGAGGTGTTTTTTGCAAAGTGCCTACCTGTAGATTTTGGCCTCCAGCTCAGCTGGCACCTAGGGAAACCTACCAAACCTGTGCATTTCTGAAAACTAGAGACCTAGGGGAATCTAAGATGGGGTGACTTGTGTGGCTCGGACCAGGTTCTGTTACCCAGAATCCTTTGCAAACCTCAAAATTTGGCAAAAAAAACACCATGTTCCTCACATTTCTGTGACAGAAAGTTCTGGAATCTGAGAGGAGCCACAAATTTCCTTCCACCCAGCGTTCTCCCAAGTCTCCCGATAAAAATGATACCTCACTTGTGTGGGTAGGCCTAGCGCCCGCAACAGGAAACGCCCCAAAGCGCAAAGTGGACACATCTAAATTTTTGAAAGAAAACAGAGGTGTTTTTTGCAAAGTGCCTACCTGTAGATTTTGGCCTCTAGCTCAGCCGACACCTAGGGAAAGCTACCAAACCTGTGCATTTCTGAAAACTAGAGACCTACGGGAATCAGGATAGGGTGACTTGTGTGGCTCGGACCAGGTTATGTTACCCAGAATCCTTTGCAAACCTCAAAATTTGGATAAAAAAACATATGTTCCTCACATTTTGTGGCAGAAAGTTCTGGAATCTGAGAGGAGCTACAAATTTCCTTCCACCCAGCGTTCCCCCAAGGCTCCCGATAAAAATGATACCTCACTTGTGTGGGTAGGCCTAGCGCCCGCTACAGGAAACGCCCCAAAGCGCAACATGGACACATCCAAATTTTTGAAAGAAAACAGAGGTTATTTTTGCAAAGTGCCTACTGTAGATTGTGGCCTCTAGGTCAGCCGGCACCTAGGGAAACCTACCAAACCTGTGCTTTTCTGAAAACTAGAGACCTAGGGGAATCCAAGATGGGGTGACTTGTGTGGCTCGGACCAGGTTCTGTTACCCAGAATCCTTTGCAAACCTCAAAATTTGGCTAAAAAAACACATGTTCCTCATATTTCTGTGGCAGAAAGTTCTGGAATCTGAGAGGAGCCACAAATTTCCTACCAACCAGCGTTCCCCCAAGTCTCCCAATAAAAATGATACCTCACTTGTGTGGGTGGGCCTAGCGCCCGCGACAGGAAACGACCCAAAGCGCAACGTGGACACATCCAAATTTTTGAAAGAAAACAGAGGTGTTTTTTGCAAAGGGCCTACCTGTATATTTTGGCCTCTAGCTCAGCCGGCACCTAGGGAAACCTACCAAACCTGTGCATTTCTGAAAACTAGAGACCTAGGGGAATCCAAGATGGGGTGACTTGTGTGGTTCGGACCAGGTTCTGTTACCCAGAATCCTTTGCAAACCTCAAAATTTGGCTAAAAAAACACATGTTCCTCATATTTCTGTGGCAGAAAGTTCTGGAATCTGAGAGGAGCCACAAATTTCCTTCCAACCAGCGTTCCCCCAAGTCTCCCAATAAAAATGATACCTCACTTGTGTGGGTAGGCCTAGCGCCCGCGACAGGAAACGCCCCAAAGCGCAACGTGGACACATCCAAATTTTTGAAAGAAAACAGAGGTGTTTTTTCCAAGTGCCGACCTGTAGATTTTGGCCTCTAGCTCAGCCGGCACCTAGGGAAACCTACCAAACCTGTGCATTTCTGAAAACTAGAGACCTAGGGGAATCCAAGATGGGGTGACTTGTGTGGCTCGGACCAGGTTCTGTTACCCAGAATCCTTGCAAAACTCAAAATTTGGCTAAAAAAACACATATTCCTCACATTTCTGTGGCAGAAAGTTCTGGAATCTGAGAGGAGCCACAAATTTCCTTCCACCCAGCGTTCCCCCAAGTCTCCCGATAAAAATGATACCTCACTTGTGTGGGTAGGCCTAGCGCCCGCGACAGGAAACACCCCAAAGCGCAACGTGGACACATCCACATTTTTGAAAGAAAACAGAGGTGTTTTTTGCAAAGTGCCTACCTGTAGAATTTGGCCTCTAGCTCAGCCGGCACCTAGGGAAAACATACCAAACCTGTGCATTTCTGAAAACTAGAGACCTAGGGGAATCCAAGATGGGGTGAATTGTGTGGCTCGGACCAGATTCTGTTACCCAGAATCCTTTGCAAACCTCAAAATTTGGCTAAAAAAACACATGTTGATCAAATTTCTGTGGCAGAAAGTTCTGGAATCTGAGAAGAGCCACAAATTTCCTTCCACCCAGTGTTCTCCCAAGTCTCCCGATAAAAATGATACCTCATTTGTGTGGGTAGGCCTAGAACCCGCGACAGGAAACGCCCCAAAGTGCATCGTGGACACATCGAAATTTTTGAAAGAAAACAGAGGTGTTTTTTGCAAAGTGCCTACCTGTAGATTTTGGCCTCTAGCTCAGCCGGCACCTAGGGAAACCTACCAAACCTGTGCATTTCTGAAAACTAGAGACCTAGGGGAATCCAAGATGGGGTGACGTGTGTGGCTCGGACCAGGTTCTGTTACCCAGAATCCTTTGCAAACCTCAAAATTTGGCTAAAAAAACACATGTTCCTCATATTTCTGTGGCAGAAAGTTCTGGAATCTGAGAGGAGCCACAAATTTCCTTCCACCCAGCGTTCCCCCAAGTCTGCCGATAAAAATGATACCTCACTTGTGTGGGTAGGCCTAGCGCCCGCGACAGGAAACGCCCCAAAGCGCAATGTGGAAACATCCAAATTTTTGAAAGAAAACAGAGGTGTTTTTTGCAAAGTGCCTACCTGTAGATTTTGGCCTCCAGCTCAGCCGGCACCTAGGGAAACCTACCAAACCTGTGCATTTCTGAAAACTAGAGACGTAGGGGAATCTAAGATGGGGTGACTTGTGTGGCTCGGACCAGGTTCTGTTACCCAGAATCCTTTGCAAACCTCAAAATTTGGCAAAAAAAACACATGTTCCTCACATTTCTGTGACAGAAAGTTCTGGAATCTGAGAGGAGCCACAAATTTCCTTCCACCCAGCGTTCTCCCAAGTCTCCCGATAAAAATGATACCTCACTTGTGTGGGTAGGCCTAGCGCCCGCAACAGGAAACGCCCCAAAGCGCAAAGTGGACACATACAAATTTTTGAAAGAAAACAGAGGTGTTTTTTGCAAAGTGCCTACCTGTAGATTTTGGCCTCTAGCTCAGCCGACACCTAGGGAAACCTACCAAACCTGTGCATTTCTGAAAACTAGAGACCTACGGGAATCAAGATAGGGTGACTTGTGTGGCTCGGACCAGGTTATGTTACCCAGAATCCTTTGCAAACCTCAAAATTTGGATAAAAAAACATATGTTCCTCACATTTCTGTGGCAGAAAGTTCTGGAATCTGAGAGGAGCTACAAATTTCCTTCCACCCAGCGTTCCCCCAAGGCTCCCGATAAAAATGATACCTCACTTGTGTGGGTAGGCATAGCGCCCGCGACAGGAAACGCCCCAAAGCGCAACGTGGACACATCCAAATTTTTTAAAGAAAACAGAGGTTTTTTTTGCAAAGTGCCTACTGTAGATTTTGGCCTCTAGGTCAGCCGGCACCTAGGGAAACCTACCAAACCTGTGCTTTTCTGAAAACTAGAGACCTAGGGGAATCCAAGATGGGGTGACTTGTGTGGCTCGGACCAGGTTCTGTTACCCAGAATCCTTTGCAAACCTCAAAATTTGGCTAAAAAAACACATGTTCCTCATATTTCTGTGGCAGAAAGTTCTGGAATCTGAGAGGAGCCACAAATTTCCTACCAACCAGCGTTCCCCCAAGTCTCCCAATAAAAATGATACCTCACTTGTGTGGGTGGGCCTAGCGCCCGCGACAGGAAACGACCCAAAGCGCAACGTGGACACATCCAAATTTTTGAAAGAAAACAGAGGTGTTTTTTGCAAAGTGCCTACCTGTAGATTTTGGCCTCCAGCTCAGCCGGCACCTAGGGAAACCTACCAAACCTGTGCATTTCTGAAAACTAGAGACCTAGGGGAACCCAAGATGGGGTGACTTGTGTGGCTCGGACCAGGTCCAGTTACCCAGAATCCTTTGCAACCCTCAAAATTTGGCAAAAAAAAACACATGTTCCTCACATTTCTGTGGCAGAAAGTTCTGGAATCTGAGAGGAGCCACAAATTTCCTTCCACCCAGCGTTCCCCCAAGTCTCCCGATAAAAATGATACCTCACTTGTGTGGGTAGGCCTAGCGCCCGCGACAGGGAACGCCCCAAAGCGCAACGTGGACACATCCAAATTTTTGAAAGAAAACAGAGGTGTTTTTTGCAAAGTGCCTACCTGTAGATTTTGGCCTCAAGCTCAGCCGGCACCTAGGGAAACCTACCAAACCTGTGCATTTCTGAAAACTAGAGACCTAGGGGAATCCAAGATGGGGTGACTTTTGTGGCTCGGACCAGGTTCTGTTACCCAGAATCCTTTGCAAACCTGAAAATTTGGCTAAAAAACACATGTTCTTCATATTTCTGTGGCAGAAAGTTCTGGAATCTGAGAGGAGCCACAAATTTCCTTCCACCCAGCGTTCCCCCAAGTCTCCCGATAAAAATGATACCTCACTTGTGTGGGTAGGCCTAGCGCCCGCGACAAGAAACGCCCCAAAAGCGCAACGTGGACACATCCAAATTTTTGAAAGAAAACAAAGGTGTTTTTTGCAAAGTGCCTACCTGTAGATGTTGGCCTCCAGCTCAGCCGGCACCTAGGGAAACCTACCAAACCTGTGCATTTCTGAAAACTAGATTCCTAGGGGAATCCAAGATGGGGTGACTTGTGTGGCGCGGACCAGGTCCTGTTACCCAGAATCCTTTGCAAACCTCCAAATTTGGCAAAAAAAACACATGTTCCTCACATTTCTGTGGCATAAAGTTCTGGAATCTGAGAGGAGCCACAAATTTCCTTCCACCCAGCGTTCCCCCAAGTCTCCCGATAAAAATGATACCTCACTTGTGTGGGTAGGCCTAGCGCCCGCGACAGGAAACGCCCCAAAGCGCAACGTGGACACATCCAAATTTTTGAAAGAAAACAGAGGTGTTTTTTCCAAGTGCCGACCTGTAGATTTTGGCCTCCAGCTCAGCCGGCACCTAGGGAAACCTACCAAACCTTTGCATTTCTGAAAACTAGATTCCTAGGGGAATCCAAGATGGGGTGACTTGTGTGGCTCGGACCAGGTCCTGTTACCCAGAATCCTTTGCAAACCTCCAAATTTGGCAAAAAAAACACATGTTCCTCACATTTCTGTGGCATAAAGTTCTGGAATCTGAGAGGAGCCACAAATTTCCTTCCACCCAGCGTTCCCCCAAGTCTCCCGATAAAAATGATACCTCACTTGTGTGGGTAGGCCTAGCGCCCGTGACAGGAAACGCCCCAAAGCGCAACGTGGACACATCCACATTTTTGAAAGAAAACAGAGGTGTTTTTTGCAAAGTGCCTACCTGTAGAATTTGACCTCTAGCTCAGCCGGCACCTGGGGAAACCTACCAAACCTGTGCATTTCTGAAAACTAGAGACCATGGGGAATCCAAGATGGGGTGACTTGTGTGGCTCGGACCAGATTCTGTTACCCAGAATCCTTTGCAAACCTCAAAATTTGGCTAAAAAAACACATGTTGCTCATATTTCTGTGGCAGAAAGTTCTGGAATCTGTGAAGAGCCACAAATTTCCTTCCACCCAGCGTTCTCCCAAGTCTCCCGATAAAAATGATACCTCACTTGTGTGGGTAGGCCGAGAACCCGCGACAGGAAACGCCCCAAAGTGCATCGTGGACACATCGACATTTTTGAAAGAAAACAGAGGTGTTTTTTGCAAAGTGCCTACCTGTAGATTTTGGCCTCTAGCTCAGCCGGCACCTAGGGAAACCCTACCAAACCTGTGCATTTCTGAAAACTAGAGACCTAGGGGAATCCAAGATGGGGTGACGTGTGTGGCTCGGACCAGGTTCTGTTACCCAGAATCCTTTGCAAACCTCAAAATTTGGCTAAAAAAAAACATGTTCCTCATATTTCTGTGGCAGAAAGTTCTGGAATCTGAGAGGAGCCACAAATTTCCTGCCACCCAGCGTTCCCCCAAGTCTGCCGATAAAAATGATACCTCATTTGTGTGGGTAGGCCTAGCGCCCGCGACAGGAAACGCCCCAAAGCGCAACGTGGAAACATCCAAATTTTTGAAAGAAAACAGAGGTGTTTTTTGCAAAGTGCCTACCTGTAGATTTTGGCCTCCAGCTCAGCCGGCACCTAGGGAAACCTACCAAACCTGTGCATTTCTGAAAACTAGAGACCTAGGGGAATCTAAGATGGGGTGACTTGTGTGGCTCGGACCAGGTTCTGTTACCCAGAATCCTTTGCAAACCTCAAAATTTGGCAAAAAAAACACATGTTCCTCACATTTCTGTGACAGAAAGTTCTGGAATCTGAGAGGAGCCACAAATTTCCTTCCACCCAGCGTTCTCCCAAGTCTCCCGATAAAAATGATACCTCACTTGTGTGGGTAGGCCTAGCGCCCGCAACAGGAAACGCCCCAAAGCGCAAAGTGGACACATCTAAATTTTTGAAAGAAAACAGAGGTGTTTTTTGCAAAGTGCCTACCTGTAGATTTTGGCCTCTAGCTCAGCCGACACCTAGGGAAACCTACCAAACCTGTGCATTTCTGAAAACTAGAGACCTACGGGAATCAGGATAGGGTGACTTGTGTGGCTCGGACCAGGTTATGTTACCCAGAATCCTTTGCAAACCTCAAAATTTGGATAAAAAAACATATGTTCCTCACATTTCTGTGGCAGAAAGTTCTGGAATCTGAGAGGAGCTACAAATTTCCTTCCACCCAGCGTTCCCCCAAGGCTCCCGATAAAAATGATACCTCACTTGTGTGGGTAGGCCTAGCGCCCGCGACAGGAAACGCCCCAAAGCGCAACGTGGACACATCCAAATTTTTGAAAGAAAACAGAGGTTATTTTTGCAAAGTGCCTACTGTAGATTGTGGCCTCTAGGTCAGCCGGCACCTAGGGAAACCTTCCAAACCTGTGCTTTTCTGAAAACTAGAGACCTAGGGGAATCCAAGATGGGGTGACTTGTGTGGCTCGGACCAGGTTCTGTTACCCAGAATCCTTTGCAAACCTCAAAATTTGGCTAAAAAAAAACATGTTCCTCATATTTCTGTGGCAGAAAGTTCTGGAATCTGAGAGGAGCCACAAATTTCCTGCCTCCCAGCGTTCCCCCAAGTCTGCCGATAAAAATGATACCTCACTTGTGTGGGTAGGCCTAGCGCCCGCGACAGGAAACGCCCCAAAGCGCAACGTGGAAACATCCACATTTTTTGAAAGAAAACAGAGGTGTTTTTTGCAAAGTGCCTACCTGTAGATTTTGGCCTCCAGCTCAGCTGGCACCTAGGGAAACCTACCAAACCTGTGCATTTCTGAAAACTAGAGACCTAGGGGAATCTAAGATGGGGTGACTTGTGTGGCTCGGACCAGGTTCTGTTACCCAGAATCCTTTGCAAACCTCAAAATTTGGCAAAAAAAACACATGTTCCTCACATTTCTGTGACAGAAAGTTCTGGAATCTGAGAGGAGCCACAAATTTCCTTCCACCCAGCGTTCTCCCAAGTCTCCCGATAAAAATGATACCTCACTTGTGTGGGTAGGCCTAGCGCCCGCAACAGGAAACGCCCCAAAGCGCAAAGTGGACACATCTAAATTTTTGAAAGAAAACAGAGGTGTTTTTTGCAAAGTGCCTACCTGTAGATTTTGGCCTCTAGCTCAGCCGACACCTAGGGAAAGCTACCAAACCTGTGCATTTCTGAAAACTAGAGACCTACGGGAATCAGGATAGGGTGACTTGTGTGGCTCGGACCAGGTTATGTTACCCAGAATCCTTTGCAAACCTCAAAATTTGGATAAAAAAACATATGTTCCTCACATTTCTGTGGCAGAAAGTTCTGGAATCTGAGAGGAGCTACAAATTTCCTTCCACCCAGCGTTCCCCCAAGGCTCCCGATAAAAATGATACCTCACTTGTGTGGGTAGGCCTAGCGCCCGCTACAGGAAACGCCCCAAAGCGCAACATGGACACATCCAAATTTTTGAAAGAAAACAGAGGTTATTTTTGCAAAGTGCCTACTGTAGATTGTGGCCTCTAGGTCAGCCGGCACCTAGGGAAACCTACCAAACCTGTGCTTTTCTGAAAACTAGAGACCTAGGGGAATCCAAGATGGGGTGACTTGTGTGGCTCGGACCAGGTTCTGTTACCCAGAATCCTTTGCAAACCTCAAAATTTGGCTAAAAAAACACATGTTCCTCATATTTCTGTGGCAGAAAGTTCTGGAATCTGAGAGGAGCCACAAATTTCCTAGCAACCAGCGTTCCCCCAAGTCTCCCAATAAAAATGATACCTCACTTGTGTGGGTGGGCCTAGCGCCCGCGACAGGAAACGACCCAAAGCGCAACGTGGACACATCCAAATTTTTGAAAGAAAACAGAGGTGTTTTTTGCAAAGGGCCTACCTGTATATTTTGGCCTCTAGCTCAGCCGGCACCTAGGGAAACCTACCAAACCTGTGCATTTCTGAAAACTAGAGACCTAGGGGAATCCAAGATGGGGTGACTTGTGTGGTTCGGACCAGGTTCTGTTACCCAGAATCCTTTGCAAACCTCAAAATTTGGCTAAAAAAACACATGTTCCTCATATTTCTGTGGCAGAAAGTTCTGGAATCTGAGAGGAGCCACAAATTTCCTTCTAACCAGCGTTCCCCCAAGTCTCCCAATAAAAATGATACCTCACTTGTGTGGGTAGGCCTAGCGCCCGCGACAGGAAACGCCCCAAAGCGCAACGTGGACACATCCAAATTTTTGAAAGAAAACAGAGGTGTTTTTTCCAAGTGCCGACCTGTAGATTTTGGCCTCTAGCTCAGCCGGCACCTAGGGAAACCTACCAAACCTGTGCATTTCTGAAAACTAGAGACCTAGGGGAATCCAAGATGGGGTGACTTGTGTGGCTCGGACCAGGTTCTGTTACCCAGAATCCTTGCAAAACTCAAAATTTGGCTAAAAAAACACATATTCCTCACATTTCTGTGGCAGAAAGTTCTGGAATCTGAGAGGAGCCACAAATTTCCTTCCACCCAGCGTTCCCCCAAGTCTCCCGATAAAAATGATACCTCACTTGTGTGGGTAGGCCTAGCGCCCGCGACAGGAAACACCCCAAAGCGCAACGTGGACACATCCACATTTTTGAAAGAAAACAGAGGTGTTTTTTGCAAAGTGCCTACCTGTAGAATTTGGCCTCTAGCTCAGCCGGCACCTAGGGAAAACATACCAAACCTGTGCATTTCTGAAAACTAGAGACCTAGGGGAATCCAAGATGGGGTGAATTGTGTGGCTCGGACCAGATTCTGTTACCCAGAATCCTTTGCAAACCTCAAAATTTGGCTAAAAAAACACATGTTGATCAAATTTCTGTGGCAGAAAGTTCTGGAATCTGAGAAGAGCCACAAATTTCCTTCCACCCAGTGTTCTCCCAAGTCTCCCGATAAAAATGATACCTCATTTGTGTGGGTAGGCCTAGAACCCGCGACAGGAAACGCCCCAAAGTGCATCGTGGACACATCGAAATTTTTGAAAGAAAACAGAGGTGTTTTTTGCAAAGTGCCTACCTGTAGATTTTGGCCTCTAGCTCAGCCGGCACCTAGGGAAACCTACCAAACCTGTGCATTTCTGAAAACTAGAGACCTAGGGGAATCCAAGATGGGGTGACGTGTGTGGCTCGGACCAGGTTCTGTTACCCAGAATCCTTTGCAAACCTCAAAATTTGGCTAAAAAAACACATGTTCCTCATATTTCTGTGGCAGAAAGTTCTGGAATCTGAGAGGAGCCACAAATTTCCTTCCACCCAGCGTTCCCCCAAGTCTGCCGATAAAAATGATACCTCACTTGTGTGGGTAGGCCTAGCGCCCGCGACAGGAAACGCCCCAAAGCGCAATGTGGAAACATCCAAATTTTTGAAAGAAAACAGAGGTGTTTTTTGCAAAGTGCCTACCTGTAGATTTTGGCCTCCAGCTCAGCCGGCACCTAGGGAAACCTACCAAACCTGTGCATTTCTGAAAACTAGAGACGTAGGGGAATCTAAGATGGGGTGACTTGTGTGGCTCGGACCAGGTTCTGTTACCCAGAATCCTTTGCAAACCTCAAAATTTGGCAAAAAAAAACACATGTTCCTCACATTTCTGTGACAGAAAGTTCTGGAATCTGAGAGGAGCCACAAATTTCCTTCCACCCAGCGTTCTCCCAAGTCTCCCGATAAAAATGATACCTCACTTGTGTGGGTAGGCCTAGCGCCCGCAACAGGAAACGCCCCAAAGCGCAAAGTGGACACATACAAATTTTTGAAAGAAAACAGAGGTGTTTTTTGCAAAGTGCCTACCTGTAGATTTTGGCCTCTAGCTCAGCCGACACCTAGGGAAACCTACCAAACCTGTGCATTTCTGAAAACTAGAGACCTACGGGAATCAAGATAGGGTGACTTGTGTGGCTCGGACCAGGTTATGTTACCCAGAATCCTTTGCAAACCTCAAAATTTGGATAAAAAAACATATGTTCCTCACATTTCTGTGGCAGAAAGTTCTGGAATCTGAGAGGAGCTACAAATTTCCTTCCACCCAGCGTTCCCCCAAGGCTCCCGATAAAAATGATACCTCACTTGTGTGGGTAGGCATAGCGCCCGCGACAGGAAACGCCCCAAAGCGCAACGTGGACACATCCAAATTTTTTAAAGAAAACAGAGGTTTTTTTTGCAAAGTGCCTACTGTAGATTTTGGCCTCTAGGTCAGCCGGCACCTAGGGAAACCTACCAAACCTGTGCTTTTCTGAAAACTAGAGACCTAGGGGAATCCAAGATGGGGTGACTTGTGTGGCTCGGACCAGGTTCTGTTACCCAGAATCCTTTGCAAACCTCAAAATTTGGCTAAAAAAACACATGTTCCTCATATTTCTGTGGCAGAAAGTTCTGGAATCTGAGAGGAGCCACAAATTTCCTACCAACCAGCGTTCCCCCAAGTCTCCCAATAAAAATGATACCTCACTTGTGTGGGTGGGCCTAGCGCCCGCGACAGGAAACGACCCAAAGCGCAACGTGGACACATCCAAATTTTTGAAAGAAAACAGAGGTGTTTTTTGCAAAGTGCCTACCTGTAGATTTTGGCCTCCAGCTCAGCCGGCACCTAGGGAAACCTACCAAACCTGTGCATTTCTGAAAACTAGAGACCTAGGGGAACCCAAGATGGGGTGACTTGTGTGGCTCGGACCAGGTCCAGTTACCCAGAATCCTTTGCAACCCTCAAAATTTGGCAAAAAAAACACATGTTCCTCACATTTCTGTGGCAGAAAGTTCTGGAATCTGAGAGGAGCCACAAATTTCCTTCCACCCAGCGTTCCCCCCAAGTCTCCCGATAAAAATGATACCTCACTTGTGTGGGTAGGCCTAGCGCCCGCGACAGGGAACGCCCCAAAGCGCAACGTGGACACATCCAAATTTTTGAAAGAAAACATAGGTGTTTTTTCCAAGTGCCGACCTGTAGATTTTGGCCTCTAGCTCAGCCGGCACCTAGGGAAACCTACCAAACCTGTGCATTTCTGAAAACTAGAGACCTAGGGGAATCCAAGATGGGGTGACATGTGTGGCTCGGACCAGGTTCTGTTACCCAGAATCCTTTGCAAAACTCAAAATTTGGCTAAAAAAAAATGTTCCTCACATTTCTGTGGCAGAAAGTTCTGGAATCTGAGAGGAGCCACAAATATCCTTCCACCCAGCGTTACCCCAAGTCTCCCCGATAAAAATGATACCTCACTTGTGTGGGTAGGCCTAGCGCCCGCGACAGGAAACACCCCAAAGCGCAACGTGGACACATCCACATTTTTGAAAGAAAACAGAGGTGTTTTTTGCAAAGTGCCTACCTGTAGAATTTGTCCTCTAGCTCAGCCGGCACCTAGGGAAACCTACCAAACCTGTGCATTTCTGAAAACTAGAGACCTAGGGGAATCCAAGATGGGGTGACTTGTGTGGCTCGGACCAGGTTCTGTTACCCAGAATCCTTTGCAAACCTCAAAATTTGGCTAAAAAAACACATGTTTCTCACATTTCTGTGGCAGAAAGTTCTGGAATCTGAGAAGAGCCACAAATTTTCTTCCACCCAGCGTTCTCCCAAGTCTCCCGATAAAAATGATACCTCACTTGTGTGGGTAGGCCTAGAGCCCGCGACAGGAAACGCCCCAAAGCGCAACGTGGACACATCCAAATTTTTGAAAGAAAACAGAGGTGTTTTTTGCAAAGTGCCTACCTGTAGATTTTGGCCTCTAGCTCAGCCCGCACCTAGGGAAACCTACCAAACCTGTGCAGTTCTGAAAACTAGAGACCTGGGGGAATCCAAGATGGGGTGATTGTGTGGCTCGGACCAGGTTCTGTTACCCAGAATCCTTTGCAAACCTCAAAATTTGGCTAAAAAAACACATGTTCCTCATATTTCTGTGGCAGAAAGTTCTGGAATCTGAGAGGAGCCACAAATTTCCCTCCACCCAGCGTTCCCCCAAGTCTGCCGATAAAAATGATACCTCACTTGTGTGGGTAGGCCTAGCGCCCGGGACAGGAAACGCACCAAAGCGCAACGTGGACACATCCACATTTTTGAAGGAAAACAGAGGTGTTTTTTGCAAAGTGCCTACCTGTAGATTTTGGCCTCCAGCTCAGCCGGCACCTAGGGAAACCTACCAAACCTGTGCATTTCTGAAAACTAGAGACCTAGGGGAATCCAAGATGGGGTGACTTGTGTGGCTCGGACCAGGTTCTGTTACCCAGAATCCTTTGCAAACCTCCAAATTTGGCAAAAAAAACACATGTTCCTCACATTTCTGTGGCAGAAAGTTCTGGAATCTGAGAGGAGCCACAAATTTCCTTCCACCCAGCGTTCTCCCAAGTCTCCCGATAAAAATTATACCTCACTTGTGTGGGTAGGCCTAGCGCTCGCAACAGGAAACGCCCCAAAGCGCAAAGTGGACACATCCAAATTTTTGAAAGAAAACAGAGGTGTTTTTTGCAAAGTGCCTACCTGTAGATTTTGGCCTCTAGCTCAGCCGGCACCTAGGGAAACCTACCAAACCTGTGCATTTCTGAAAACTAGAGACCTACGGGAATCAAGATAGGGTGACTTGTGTGGCTCGGACCAGGTTATGTTACCCAGAATCCTTTGCAAACCTCAAAATTTGGATAAAAAAACATATGTTCCTCACATTTCTGTGGCAGAATGTTCTGGAATCTGAGAGGAGCTACAAATTTCCTTCCACCCAGCATTCCCCCAAGGCTCCCGATAAAAATGATACCTCACTTGTGTGGGTAGGCCTAGCGCCCGCGACAGGAAACGCCCCCAAAGCGCAACGTGGACACATCCAAATTTTTGAAAGACAACAGAGGTTTTTTTTGCAAAGTGCCTACTGTAGATTTTGGCCTCTAGGTCAGCCGGCACCTAGGGAAACCTACCAAACCTGTGCTTTTCTGAAAACTAGAGACCTAGGGGAATCCAAGATGGGGTGACTTGTGTGGCTCGGACCAGGTTCTGTTACCCAGAATCCTTTGCAAACCTCAAAATTTGGCAAAAAAAACACATGTTCCTCATATTTCTGTGGCAGAAAGTTCTGGAATCTGAGAGGAGCCACAAATTTCCTTCCAACCAGCGTTCCCCCAAGTCTCCCAATAAAAATGATACCTCACTTGTGTGGGTAGGCCTAGCGCCCGCGACAAGAAACGCCCCAAAAGCGCAACGTGGACACATCCACATTTTTGAAAGAAAACAAAGGTGTTTTTTGCAAAGTGCCTACCTGTAGATTTTGGCCTCCAGCTCAGTCGGCACCTAGGGAAACCTACCAAACCTGTGCATTTCTGAAAACTAGAGACCTAGGGGAATCCAAGATGGGGTGACTTGTGTGGCTCGGACCAGGTCCTCTTACCCAGAATCCTTTGCGAACCTCAAAATTTGGCAAAAAAAAACACATGTTCCTCACATTTCTGTGGCAGAAAGTTCTGGAATCTGAGAGGAGCCACAAATTTCCTTCCACCCAGCGTTCCCCCAAGTCTCCCGATAAAAATGATACCTCACTTGTGTGGGTAGGCCTAGCGCCCGTGACAGGGAACGCCCCAAAGCGCAACGTGGACACATCCAAATTTTTGAAAGAAAACAGAGGTGTTTTTTCCAAGTGCCGACCTGTAGATTTTGGCCTCTAGCTCAGCCGGCACCTAGGGAAACCTACCAAACCTGTGCATTTCTGAAAACTAGAGACCTAGGGGAATCCAAGATGGGGTGACTTGTGTGGCTCGGACCAGGTTCTGTTACCCAGAATCCTTTGCAAAACTCAAAATTTGGCTAAAAAAAAACATGTTCCTCACATTTCTGTGGCAGAAAGTTCTGGAATCTGAGAGGAGCCACAAACATCCTTCCACCCAGCGTTACCCCAAGTCTCCCGATAAAAATGATACCTCACTTGTGTGGGTAGGCCTAGCGCCCGCGACAGGAAACACCCCAAAGCGCAACATGGACACATCCACATTTTTGAAAGAAAACAGAGGTGTTTTTTGCAAAGTGCCTACCTGTAGAATTTGGCCTCTAGCTCAGCCGGCACCTAGGGAAACCTACCAAACCTGTGCATTTCTGAAAACTAGAGACCTAGGGGAATCTAAGATGGGGTGACTTGTGTGGCTCGGACAAGGTTCTGTTACCCAGAATCCTTTGCAAACCTCAAAATTTGGCTAAAAAAACACATGTTTCTCACATTTCTGTGGCAGAAAGTTCTGGAATCTGAGAAGAGCCACAAATTTCCTTCCACCCAGCGTTCTCACAAGTCTCCCGATAAAAATGATACCTCACTTGTGTGGGTAGGCCTATAGCCCGCGACAGGAAACGCCCCAAAGCGCAACGTGGACACATCCAAATTTTTTAAAGAAAACAGAGGTGTTTTTTGCAAAGTGCCTACCTGTAGATTTTGGCCTCTAGCTCAGCCCGCACCTTGGGAAACCTACCAAACCTGTGCAGTTCTGAAAACTAGAGACCTAGGGGAATCCAAGATGGGGTGACTTGTGTGGCTCGGACCAGGTTCTGTTACCCAGAATCCTTTGCAAACCTCAAAATTTGGCTAAAAAAACACCAGTTCCTCATATTTCTGTGGCAGAAAGTTCTGGAATCTGAGAGGAGCCACAAATTTCCCTCCACCCAGCATTCCCCCAAGTCTGCCGATAAAAATGATACCTCACTTGTTTGGGTAGGCCTAGCGCCCGGGACAGGAAACGCACCAAAGCGCAACGTGGACACATCCAAATTTTTGAAAGAAAACAGATGTGTTTTTTGCAAAGTGCCTACCTGTAGATTTTGGCCTCCAGCTCAGCCGGCATCTAGGGAAACCTACCAAACCTGTGCAGTTCTGAAAACTAGAGACCTAGGGGAATCTAAGATGGGGTGACTTGTGTGGCTCGGACCAGGTTCTGTTACCCAGAATCCTTTGCAAACCTCAAAATTTGGGTAAAAAACCACATGTTCCTCACATTTCTGTGGCAGAAAGTTCTGGAATCTGAGAGGAGCCACAAATTTCCTTCCACACAGCGTTCCCCGAAGGCTCCCGATAAAAATGATACCTCACTTGTGTGGGTAGGCCTAGCGCCCGCGACAGGAAACGCCCCAAAGCGCAACGTGGACACATCCACATTTTTGAAAGAAAACAGAGGTGTTTTATGCAAAGTGCCTACTGTAGATTTTTGCCTCTAGGTCAGCCGGCACCTAGGGAAATCTACCAAACCTGTGCATTTCTGAAAACTAGAGACCTAGGGGAATCTAAGATGGGGTGACTTGTGTGGCTCGGACCAGGTTCTGTTACCCAGAATACTTTGCAAACCTCAAAATTTGGCAAAAAAAAACACATGTTCCTCACATTTCTGTGGCAGAAAGTTCTGGAATCTGAGAGGAGCCACAAATTTCCTTCCACCCAGCGTTCTCCCAAGTCTCCCGATAAAAATTATACCTCACTTGTGTGGGTAGGCCTAGCGCCCGCAACAGGAAACGCCCCAAAGCGCAAAGTGGACACATCCAAATTTTTGAAAGAAAACAGAGGTGTTTTTTGCAAAGTGCCTACCTGTAGATTTTGGCCTCTAGCTCAGCCGGCACCTAGGGAAACCTACCAAACCTGTGCATTTCTGAAAACTAGAGACCTAGGGGAATCCAAGATGGGGTGACTTGTGTAGCTCGGACCAGGTTCTGTTACCCAGAATCCTTTGCAAACCTCAAAATGTGGCTAAAAAAACACATGTTCCTCACATTTCTGTGGCAGAAAGTTCTGGAATCTGAAAGGAGCCACAAATTTCCTTCCACCCAGCGTTCCCCCAAGGCTCCCGATACAAAATGATACTTCACTTGTGTGGGTAGGCCTAGCGCCCGCGACAGGAAACGCCCCAAAGCGCAACGTGGACACATCCAAATTTTTGAAAGAAAACAGAGGTGTTTCTTGCAAAGTGCCTACTGTAGATTTTGGCCTCTAGGTCAGCCGGCACCTAGGGAAACCTACCAAACCTGTGCTTTTCTGAAAACTAGAGACCTAGGGGAATCCAAGATGGGGTGACTTGTGTGGCTCGGACCAGGTTCTGTTACCCAGAATCCTTTGCAAACCTCAAAATTTGGCAAAAAAACACATGTTCCTCATATTTCTGTGGCAGAAAGTTCTGGAATCTGAGAGGAGCCACAAATTTCCTTCCAACCAGCGTTCCCCCAAGTCTCCCAATAAAAATGATACCTCACTTGTGTGGGTAGGCCTAGCGCCCGCGACAAGAAACGCCCCAAAAGCGCAACGTGGACACATCCACATTTTTGAAAGAAAACAAAGGTGTTTTTTGCAAAGTGCCTACCTGTAGATTTTGGCCTCCAGCTCAGTCGGCACCTAGGGAAACCTACCAAACCTGTGCATTTCTGAAAACTAGAGACCTAGGGGAATCCAAGATGGGGTGACTTGTGTGGCTCGGACCAGGTCCTCTTACCCAGAATCCTTTGCGAACCTCAAAATTTGGCAAAAAAAACACTTGTTCCTCACATTTCTGTGGCAGAAAGTTCTGGAATCTGAGAGGAGCCACAAATTTCCTTCCACCCAGCGTTCCCCCAAGTCTCCCGATAAAAATGATACCTCACTTGTGTGGGTAGGCCTAGCGCCCGTGACAGGGAACGCCCCAAAGCGCAACGTGGACACATCCAAATTTTTGAAAGAAAACAGAGGTGTTTTTTCCAAGTGCCGACCTGTAGATTTTGGCCTCTAGCTCAGCCGGCACCTAGGGAAACCTACCAAACCTGTGCATTTCTGAAAACTAGAGACCTAGGGGAATCCAAGATGGGGTGACTTGTGTGGCTCGGACCAGGTTCTGTTACCCAGAATCCTTTGCAAAACTCAAAATTTGGCTAAAAAAAAACATGTTCCTCACATTTCTGTGGCAGAAAGTTCTGGAATCTGAGAGGAGCCACAAACATCCTTCCACCCAGCGTTACCCCAAGTCTCCCGATAAAAATGATACCTCACTTGTGTGGGTAGGCCTAGCGCCCGCGACAGGAAACACCCCAAAGCGCAACATGGACACATCCACATTTTTGAAAGAAAACAGAGGTGTTTTTTGCAAAGTGCCTACCTGTAGAATTTGGCCTCTAGCTCAGCCGGCACCTAGGGAAACCTACCAAACCTGTGCATTTCTGAAAACTAGAGACCTAGGGGAATCTAAGATGGGGTGACTTGTGTGGCTCGGACCAGGTTCTGTTACCCAGAATCCTTTGCAAACCTCAAAATTTGGCTAAAAAAACACATGTTTCTCACATTTCTGTGGCAGAAAGTTCTGGAATCTGAGAAGAGCCACAAATTTCCTTCCACCCAGCGTTCTCACAAGTCTCCCGATAAAAATGATACCTCACTTGTGTGGGTAGGCCTAGAGCCCGCGACAGGAAACGCCCCAAAGCGCAACGTGGACACATCCAAATTTTTTAAAGAAAACAGAGGTGTTTTTTGCAAAGTGCCTACCTGTAGATTTTGGCCTCTAGCTCAGCCCGCACCTTGGGAAACCTACCAAACCTGTGCAGTTCTGAAAACTAGAGACCTAGGGGAATCCAAGATGGGGTGACTTGTGTGGCTCGGACCAGGTTCTGTTACCCAGAATCCTTTGCAAACCTCAAAATTTGGCTAAAAAAACACCAGTTCCTCATATTTCTGTGGCAGAAAGTTCTGGAATCTGAGAGGAGCCACAAATTTCCCTCCACCCAGCATTCCCCCAAGTCTGCCGATAAAAATGATACCTCACTTGTTTGGGTAGGCCTAGCGCCCGGGACAGGAAACGCACCAAAGCGCAACGTGGACACATCCAAATTTTTGAAAGAAAACAGATGTGTTTTTTGCAAAGTGCCTACCTGTAGATTTTGGCCTCCAGCTCAGCCGGCATCTAGGGAAACCTACCAAACCTGTGCAGTTCTGAAAACTAGAGACCTAGGGGAATCTAAGATGGGGTGACTTGTGTGGCTCGGACCAGGTTCTGTTACCCAGAATCCTTTGCAAACCTCAAAATTTGGGTAAAAAACCACATGTTCCTCACATTTCTGTGGCAGAAAGTTCTGGAATCTGAGTGGAGCCACAAATTTCCTTCCACACAGTGTTCCCCCAAGGCTCCTGATAAAAATGATACCTCACTTGTGTGGGTAGGCCTAGCGCCCGCGACAGGAAACGCCCCAAAGCGCAACGTGGACACATCCACATTTTTGAAAGAAAACAGAGGTGTTTTATGCAAAGTGCCTACTGTAGATTTTTGCCTCTAGGTCAGCCGGCACCTAGGGAAACCTACCAAACCTGTGCTTTTCTGAAAACTAGAGACCTAGGGGAATCCAATATGGGGTGACTTGTGTGGCTCGGACCAGGTTCTGTTACCCAGAATCGTTTGCAAACCTCAAAATTTGGCTAAAAAAACACATGTTCCTCACATTTCTGTGGCAGAAAGTGCTGGAATCTGAGAGGAGCCACAAATTTCCTTCTACCCAGCGTTCCCCCAAGTCTCCCGATAAAAATGATACCTCACTTGTGTGGGTAGGCCTAGCGCCCGCGACAGGAAACGCCCCAAAGCGCAACATGGACACATCCAAATTTTTTAAAGAAAACAGGTGTTTTTTGCAAAGTGCCTACCTGTAGATTTTGGCCTCTAGCTCAGCCGGCACCTAGGGAAACCAACCAAACCTGTGCATTTCTGAAAACTAGAGACCTTGGGGAATCCAAGATGGGGTGACTTGTGTGGCTCGGACCAGGTTCTGTTACCCAGAATCCTTTGCAAAACTCAAAATTTGGCTAAAAAAACACATGTTCCTCACATTTCTGTGGCAGAAAGTTCTGGAATCTGAGAGGATCCAAAAATTTCCTTCCACCCAGCGTTCCCCCAAGTCTCCCAATAAAAATGATACCTCACTTGTGTGGGTAGTCCTAGCGCCCGCGACAGGAAACGCCCCAAAGCGCAACGTGGACACATCCAAATTTTTGAATGAAAACAGAGGTGTTTTTTGCAAAGTGCCTACCTGTAGATTTTGGCCTCCAGGTCAGCCGGCACCTAGGGAAACCTACCAAACCTGTGCATTTCTGAAACCTAGAGACCTAGGGAAATCCAAGATGGGGTGACTTGTGTGGCTCGGACCAGGTTCTGTTACCCAGAATCCTTTGAAAACCTCAAAATTTGGCTAAAAAAACACATGTTCCTCATATTTCTGTGGCAGAAAGTTCTGGAATCTGAGAGGAGCCACAAATCTCCTTCCATCCAGCGTTCTCCCAAGTCTCCCGATAAAAATGATACCTCACTTGTGTGGGTAGGCCTAGCGCCTGCGACAGGAAACGCCCCAAAGCGCAACGTGGACACATCCAAATTTTTGAAAAAAAACGGAGGTCTTTTTTTTGGAAAGTGCCTACCTATAGATTTTGGCCTCTAGCTCAGCCGGCACCTAGAAAAACCTACCTATCCTGTGCATTTCTGAAAACTAGAGACCTAGGGGAATCCAAGATGGGGTGACTTGTGTGGCTCGGACGAGGTTCTGTTACCCAGAATCCTTTGCAAACCTCAACATTTGGCTAAAAAAACACATGTTCCTCATATTTCTATGGCAGAAAGTTCTGGAATCTGAGAGGAGCCACAAATTTCCTTCCACCCAGCGTTCCCCCAAGTCTCCCGATAAAAATGATACCTCACTTGTGTGGGTAGGCCTAGCGCCCGCGACAGGAAACGCCCCAAAGCGCAATGTGGACACATCCAAATTTTTTAAAGAAAACAGAGGTGTTTTTTGCAAAGTGCCTACCTGTAGATTTTGGCCTCTAGCTCTGCCGGCACCTAGGGAAACCTACCAAACTTGTGCATTTCTGAAAACTAGAGACCTAGGGGAATCCAAGATGGGGTGACTTGTGTGGCTCGGACCAGGTTCTGTTACCCAGAATCCTTTGCAAACCTCAACATTTGGTTAAAAAAAAACACATGTTGATCACATTTCTGTGGCAGAAAGTTCTGGAATCTGAGAAGAGCCACAAATTTCCTTCCACCCAGCGTTCCCCCTAGTCTCCCGATAAAAATGATACCTCACTTGTGTGGGTAGGCCTAGCGCCCGCGACAGGAAACGCCCCAAAGCGCAACGTGGACACATCCAAATTTTTTAAAGAAAACAGAGGTGTTTTTTGCAAAGTGCCTACCTGTAGATTTTGGCCTCTAGCTCAGCTGGCACCTAGGGAAACCTACCAAACCTGTGCATTTCTGAAAACTAGAGACCTAGGGGAATCCAAGACGGGTGACTTTTGTGGCTCGGACCAGGTTCTGTTACCCAGAATCCTTTGCAAACCTCAAAATTTGGCTAAAAAAACACATGTTCCTCACATTTCTGTGGCAGAAAGTTCTGGAATCTGAGGGGAGCCACAAATTTCCTTCCACCCAGCGTTCCCCCAAGTCTCCCGATAAAAATGATACCTCACTTTTGTGGGTAGGCCTAGCGCCCGCGACAGGAAACGCCCCAAAGCGCAACGTGGACACATCCAAATTTTTGAAAGAAAACAGAGTTGTTTTTTCCAAGTGCCGACCTGTAGATTTTGGCCTCTAGCTCAGCCGGCACCTAGGGAAACCTACCTAACCTGTGCATTTCTGAAAACTAGAGACCTAGGGGAATCCAAGATGGGGTGACTTGTGTGGCTCGGACCAGGTTCTGTTACCCAGAATCCTTTGCAAACCTCAAAATTTGGCTAAAAAAACACATGTTCCTCACATTTCTGTGGCAGAAAGTTCTGGAATCTGAGAGGAGCCACAAATTTCCTTCCACCCAGCGTTTCCCCCAAGTCTCCCGATAAAAATGATACCTCACTTGTGTGGGTAGGCCTAGCACCCGCGACAGGAAACGCCCCAAAGCGCAACGTGGACACATCCAAATTTTTGAAAGAAAACAGAGGTGTTTTTTGCAAAGTGCCTACTGTAGATTTTGGCCTCTAGGTCAGCCGGCACCTAGGGAAACCTACCAAACGTGTGCTTTTCTGAAAACTAGAGACCTAGGGGAATCCAAGATGGGGTGACTTGTGTGGCTCGGACCAGGTTCTGTTACCCAGAATCCTTTGCAAACCTCAAAATTTGGCTAAAAAAACACATGTTCCTCATATTTCTGTGGCAGAAAGTTCTGGAATCTGAGAGGAGCCACAAATTTCCTTCCACCCAGCGTTTCCCCAAGTCTCCCGATAAAAATGATACCTCACTTGTGTGGGTAGGCCTAGCGCCCGCGACAAGAAACGCCCCAAAAGCGCAACCTGGACACCTCCAAATTTTTGAAAGAAAACAAAGGTGTTTTTTGCAAAGTGCCTACCTGTAGATTTTGGCCTCCAGCTCAGCCGGCACCTAGGGTAACCTACCAAACCTGTGCATTTCTGAAAACTAGAGACCTAGGGGAATCCAAGATGGGGTGACTTGTGTGGCTCGGACCAGGTCCTGTTACCCAGAATCCTTTGCAAACCTCAACATTTGGCAAAAAGAACACATGTTTCTCACATTTCTGTGGCAGAAAGTTCTGGAATCTGAGAGGAGCCACAAATGTCCTTACACCCAGCGTTCCCCCAAGTCTCCCGATAAAAATGATACCTTACTTGTGTGGGTAGGCCTAGCGCCCGCGACAGGAAACGCCCCAAAGCGCAACGTGGACACATTCAAATTTTTGAAAGAAAACAGAGGTTTTTTTTTCCAAGTGCCGACCTGTAGATTTTGCCCTCTAGCTCAGCCGGCACCTAGGGAAACCTACCAAACCTGTGCATTTCTGAAAACTAGAGACCTAGGGGAATCCAAGATGGGGTGACTTGTGTGGCTCGGACCAGGTTCTGTTACCCAGAATCCTTTGCAAAACTCAAAATTTGGCCAAAAAAAAACATGTTCCTCACATTTCTGTGGCAGAAAGTTCTAGAATCTGAGAGGAGCCACAAATTTCCTTCCACCCAGCGTTCCCCCAAGTCTCCCGATAAAAATGATACTTCACTTGTGTGGGTAGGCCTAGCGGCCGCAACAGGAAAACCCCAAAGCGCAACGTGGACACATCCACATTTTTGAAAGAAAACAGAGGTGTTTTTTTGCAAAGTGCCTACCTGTAGAATTTGGCCTCTAGCTCAGCCGGCACCTAGGGAAACCTACCAAACCTGTGCATTTCTGAAAACTAGAGACCTAGGGGAATCCAAGATGGGGTGACTTGTGTGGCTCGGCCCAGGTTCTGTTACCCAGAATCCTTTGCAAACCTCAAAATTTGGCTAAAAAAACACATGTTGCTCACATTTCTGTGGCAGAAAGTTCTGGAATCTGAGAAGAGCCACAAATTTCCTTCCATCCAGCGTTCTCCCAAGTCTCCCGATAAAAATGATACCTCACTTGTGTGGGTAGGCCTAAAGCTCGCGACAGGAAACGCCCTAAAGCGCAACGTGGACACATCCAAATTTTTGAAAGAAAACAGAGGTGTTTTTTGCAAAGTGCCTACCTGTAGATTTTGGCCTCCAGCTCAGCCGGCACCCAGGGAAACCTACCAAACCTGTGCATTTCTGAAAACTAGAGACCTAGGGGAATCTAAGATGGGGTGACTTGTGTGGCTCGGACCAGGTTCTGTTACCCAGAATACTTTGCAAACCTCAAAATTTGGCAAAAAAAACACATGTTCCTCACATTTCTGTGGCAGAAAGTTCTGGAATCTGAGAGGAGCCACAAATTTCCTTCCACCCAGCGTTCTCCCAAGTCTCCCGATAAAAATGATACCTCACTTGTGTGGGTAGGCCTAGCGACCGCAACAGGAAACGCCCCAAAGCTCAAAGTGGACACATCCAAATTTTGAAAGAAAACAGAGGTGTTTTTTGCAAAGTGCCTACCTGTAGATTTTGGCCTCTAGCTCAGCCGGCACCTAGGGAAACCTACCAAACCTGTGCATTTCTGAAAACTAGAGACCTAGGGGAATCCAAGATGGGGTGACTTGTGTGGCTCGGACCAGGTTCTGTTACCCAGAATCCTTTGCAAACCTCAAAATGTGGCTAAAAAAAACACATGTTCCTCACATTTCTGTGGCAGAAAGTTCTGGAATCTGAAAGGAGCCACAAATTTCCTTCCACCCAGCGTTCCCCCAAGGCTCCCGATACAAAATGATACCTCACTTGTGTGGGTAGGCATAGCGCCCGCGACAGGAAACGCCCCAAAGCGCAACGTGGACACATCCAAATTTTTGAAAGAAAACAGAGGTGTTTCTTGCAAAGTGCCTACTGTAGATTTTGGCCTCTAGGTCAGCCGGCACCTAGGGAAACCTACCAAACCTGTGCTTTTCTGAAAACTAGAGACCTAGGGGAATCCAAGATGGGGTGACTTGTGTGGCTCGGACCAGGTTCTGTTACCCAGAATCCTTTGCAAAACTCAAAATTTGGCTAAAAAAACACATGTTCCTCACATTTCTGTGGCAGAAAGTTCTGGAATCTGAGAGGAGCACAAATTTCTTTCCACCCAGCGTTCCCCCAAGTCTCCCGATAAAAATGATACCTCACTTGTGTGGGTAGGCCTAGCGCCCGCGACAGGAAACGCCCCAAAGCGCAACGTGGACACATCCAAATTTTTTAAAGAAAACAGAGGTGTTTTTTGCAAAGTGCCTACCTGTAGATTTTGGCTTCCAGCTCAGCCGGCACCTAGGGAAACCTACCAAACCTATGCATTTCTGAAAACTAGAGACCTAGGAGAATCCATGATGGGGTGACTTGTGTGGCTCGGACCAGGTTCTGTTACCCAGAATCCTTTGCAAACCTCAAAATTTGGCTAAAAAAACAAATGTTCCTCATACTTCTGTGGCAGAAAGTTCTGGAATCTGAGAGGAGCCACAAATTTCCTACCAACCAGCGTTCCCCCAAGTCTCCCAATAAAAATGATACCTCACTTGTGTGGGTAGGCCTAGCACCCGCGACAGGAAACGACCCAAAGCGCATCGTGGACACATCCAAATTTTTGAAAGAAAACAGAGGTGTTTTTTGCAAAGTGCCTACCTGTAGATTTTGGCCACTAGCTCAGCCGGCACCTAGGGAAACCTACCAAACCTGTGCATTTCTGAAAACTAGAGTCCTAGGGGAATCCAAGATGGGGTGACTTGTGTGGCTCGGACCAGGTTCTGTTACCCAGAATCCTTTGCAAACCTCAAAATTTGGCTCAAAAAACACATGTTCCTCACATTTCTGTGGCAGAAAGTTCTGGAATCTGAGAGGAGCCACAAATTTCCTACCACCCAGCGTTCCCCCAAGTCTCCCGATAAAAATGATACCTCACTTGTGTGGGTAGGCCTAGAGCCCGCGACAAGAAACGCCCCAAAAGCGCAACGTGGACACATCCACATTTTTGAAAGAAAACAAAGGTGTTTTTTGCAAAGTGCCTACCTGTAGATTTTGGCTTCCAGCTCAGCCGGCACCTAGGGAAACCTACCAAACCTGTGCATTTCTGAAAACTAGAGACCTAGGGGAATCCAAGATGGGGTGACTTGTGTGGCTCGGACCAGGTCCTGTTACCCAGAAACCTTTGCAAACCTCAAAATTTGGCTAAAAAAACACATGTTCCTCACATTTCTGTGGCAGAAAGTTCTGGAATCTGAGAGGAGCCACAAATTTCCTTCCACCCAGCGTTCCCCCAAGTCTCCCGATAAAAATGATACCTCACTTGTGTGGGTAGGCCTAGCGCCCGCGACAGGAAACGCCCCAAAGCGCAACGTGGACACATCCACATTTTTGACAGAAAAAAAAGGTGTTTTTTGCAAAGTGCCTACCTGTAGATTTTGGCCTGCAGCTCAGCCGGCGCCTAGGGAAACCTACCAAACCTGTGCATTTCTGAAAACTAGAGACCTAGGGGAATCCAAGATGGGGTGACTTGTGTGGCTCGGACCAGGTTCTGTTACCCAGAATCCTTTGCAAACCTCAAAATTTGGCTAAAAAAACACATGTTCCTCATATTTCTGTGGCAGAAAGTTCTGGAATCTGAGAGGAGCCACAAATTTCCTTCCAACCAGCGTTCCCCCAAGTCTCCCAATAAAAGTGATACCTCACTTGTGTGGGTAGGTCTAGCGCAAGCGACAGGAGACGACCCAAAGCGCAACGTGGACATATCCAAATTTTTGAAAGAAAACAGAGGTGTTTTTTGCAAAGTGCCTACCTGTAGATTTTGTCCTCAAGCTCAGCCGGCACCTAGGGAAACCTATCAAACCTGTGCATTTCTGAAAACTAGAGACCTAGGGGAATCCAAGATGGGGTGACTTGTGTGGCTCGGACCAGGTCCTGTTACCCAGAAACCTTTGCAAACCTCAAAATTTGGCTAAAAAAACACATGTTCCTCACATTTCTGTGGCAGAAAGTTCTGGAATCTGAGAGGAGCCACAAATTTCCTTCCACCCAGCGTTCCCCCAAGTCTCCCGATAAAAATGATACCTCACTTGTGTGGGTAGGCCTAGCGCCCGCGACAGGAAACGCCCCAAAGCGCAACGTGGACACATCCACATTTTTGACAGAAAAAAAAGGTGTTTTTTGCAAAGTGCCTACCTGTAGATTTTGGCCTGCAGCTCAGCCGGCGCCTAGGGAAACCTACCAAACCTGTGCATTTCTGAAAACTAGAGACCTAGGGGAATCCAAGATGGGGTGACTTGTGTGGCTCGGACCAGGTTCTGTTACCCAGAATCCTTTGCAAACCTCAAAATTTGGCTAAAAAAACACATGTTCCTCATATTTCTGTGGCAGAAAGTTCTGGAATCTGAGAGGAGCCACAAATTTCCTTCCAACCAGCGTTCCCCCAAGTCTCCCAATAAAAGTGATACCTCACTTGTGTGGGTAGGTCTAGCGCAAGCGACAGGAGACGACCCAAAGCGCAACGTGGACATATCCAAATTTTTGAAAGAAAACAGAGGTGTTTTTTGCAAAGTGCCTACCTGTAGATTTTGTCCTCAAGCTCAGCGGGCACCTAGGGAAACCTACCAAACCTGTGCATTTCTGAAAACTAGAGACCTAGGGGAATCCAAGATGGGGTGACTTGTGTGGCTCGGACCAGGTTCTGTTACCCAGAATCCTTTGCAAACCTCAAAATTTGGCTAAAAAAACACATGTTCCTCACATTTCTGTGGCAGAAAGTTCTGGAATCTGAGAGGAGCCACAAATTTCCTTCCACCCAGCGTTCCCCCAAGTCTCCCGATAAAAATGATACCTCACTTGTGTGGGTAGGCCTAGCGCCCGCGACAAGAAACGCCCCAAAAGCGCAACGTGGATACATCCAAATTTTTGAAAGAAAACAAAGGTGTTTTTTGCAAAGTGCCTACCTGTAGATGTTGGCCTCCAGCTCAGCCGGCACCTAGGGAAACCTACCAAACCTGTGCATTTCTGAAAACTAGATTCCTAGGGGAATCCAAGATGGGGTGACTTGTGTGGCTCGGACCAGGTCCTGTTACCCAGAATCCTTTGCAAACCTCAAAATTTGGCTAAAAAAACACATGTTCTTCATATTTCTGTGGCAGAAAGTTCTGGAATCTGAGAGGAGCCACAAATTTCCTTCCACCCAGCATTCCCCCAAGTCTCCCGATAAAAATTATACCTCACTTGTGTGGGTAGGCCTAGCGCCCGCGATAGGAAACGCCCCAAAGCGCAACGTGGACACATCCAAATTTTTGAAAGAAAACAGAGGTGTTTTTTCCAAGTGCCGACCTGTAGATTTTGGCCTCTAGCTCAGCCGGCACCTAGGGAAACCTACCAAACCTGTGCATTTCTGAAAACTAGAGACCTAGGGGAATCCAAGATGGGGTGACTTGTGTGGCTCGGACCAGGTTCTGTTACCCAGAATCCTTTGCAAAACTCAAAATTTGGCTAAAAAAAACATGTTCCTCACATTTCTGTGGCAGAAAGTTCTGGAATCTGAGAGGAGCCACAAACATCCTTCCACCCAGCGTTACCCCAAGTCTCCCGATAAAAATGATACCTCACTTGTGTGGGTAGGCCTAGCGCCCGCGACAGGAAACACCCCAAAGCGCAACATGGACACATCCACATTTTTGAAAGAAAACAGAGGTGTTTTTTGCAAAGTGCCTACCTGTAGAATTTGGCCTCTAGCTCAGCCGGCACCTAGGGAAACCTACCAAACCTGTGCATTTCTGAAACTAGAGACCTAGGGGAATCTAAGATGGGGTGACTTGTGTGGCTCGGACCAGGTTCTGTTACCCAGAATCCTTTGCAAACCTCAAAATTTGGCTAAAAAAACACATGTTTCTCACATTTCTGTGGCAGAAAGTTCTGGAATCTGAGAAGAGCCACAAATTTCCTTCCACCCAGCGTTCTCACAAGTCTCCCGATAAAAATGATACCTCACTTGTGTGGGTAGGCCTAGAGCCCGCGACAGGAAACGCCCCAAAGCGCAACGTGGACACATCCAAATTTTTTAAAGAAAACAGAGGTGTTTTTTGCAAAGTGCCTACCTGTAGATTTTGGCCTCTAGCTCAGCCCGCACCTTGGGAAACCTACCAAACCTGTGCAGTTCTGAAAACTAGAGACCTAGGGGAATCCAAGATGGGGTGACTTGTGTGGCTCGGACCAGGTTCTGTTACCCAGAATCCTTTGCAAACCTCAAAATTTGGCTAAAAAAACACCAGTTCCTCATATTTCTGTGGCAGAAAGTTCTGGAATCTGAGAGGAGCCACAAATTTCCCTCCACCCAGCATTCCCCCAAGTCTGCCGATAAAAATGATACCTCACTTGTTTGGGTAGGCCTAGCGCCCGGGACAGGAAACGCACCAAAGCGCAACGTGGACACATCCAAATTTTGAAAGAAAACAGATGTGTTTTTTGCAAAGTGCCTACCTGTAGATTTTGGCCTCCAGCTCAGCCGGCATCTAGGGAAACCTACCAAACCTGTGCAGTTCTGAAAACTAGAGACCTAGGGGAATCTAAGATGGGGTGACTTGTGTGGCTCGGACCAGGTTCTGTTACCCAGAATCCTTTGCAAACCTCAAAATTTGGGTAAAAAACCACATGTTCCTCACATTTCTGTGGCAGAAAGTTCTGGAATCTGAGTGGAGCCACAAATTTCCTTCCACACAGTGTTCCCCCAAGGCTCCTGATAAAAATGATACCTCACTTGTGTGGGTAGGCCTAGCGCCCGCGACAGGAAACGCCCCAAAGCGCAACGTGGACACATCCACATTTTTGAAAGAAAACAGAGGTGTTTTATGCAAAGTGCCTACTGTAGATTTTTGCCTCTAGGTCAGCCGGCACCTAGGGAAACCTACCAAACCTGTGCTTTTCTGAAAACTAGAGACCTAGGGGAATCCAATATGGGGTGACTTGTGTGGCTCGGACCAGGTTCTGTTACCCAGAATCGTTTGCAAACCTCAAAATTTGGCTAAAAAAACACATGTTCCTCACATTTCTGTGGCAGAAAGTGCTGGAATCTGAGAGGAGCCACAAATTTCCTTCTACCCAGCGTTCCCCCAAGTCTCCCGATAAAAATGATACCTCACTTGTGTGGGTAGGCCTAGCGCCCGCGACAGGAAACGCCCCAAAGCGCAACATGGACACATCCAAATTTTTTAAAGAAAACAGGTGTTTTTTGCAAAGTGCCTACCTGTAGATTTTGGCCTCTAGCTCAGCCGGCACCTAGGGAAACCAACCAAACCTGTGCATTTCTGAAAACTAGAGACCTTGGGGAATCCAAGATGGGGTGACTTGTGTGGCTCGGACCAGGTTCTGTTACCCAGAATCCTTTGCAAAACTCAAAATTTGGCTAAAAAAACACATGTTCCTCACATTTCTGTGGCAGAAAGTTCTGGAATCTGAGAGGATCCAAAAATTTCCTTCCACCCAGCGTTCCCCCAAGTCTCCCAATAAAAATGATACCTCACTTGTGTGGGTAGTCCTAGCGCCCGCGACAGGAAACGCCCCAAAGCGCAACGTGGACACATCCAAATTTTTGAATGAAAACAGAGGTGTTTTTTGCAAAGTGCCTACCTGTAGATTTTGGCCTCCAGGTCAGCCGGCACCTAGGGAAACCTACCAAACCTGTGCATTTCTGAAACCTAGAGACCTAGGGAAATCCAAGATGGGGTGACTTGTGTGGCTCGGACCAGGTTCTGTTACCCAGAATCCTTTGAAAACCTCAAAATTTGGCTAAAAAAACACATGTTCCTCATATTTCTGTGGCAGAAAGTTCTGGAATCTGAGAGGAGCCACAAATCTCCTTCCATCCAGCGTTCTCCCAAGTCTCCCGATAAAAATGATACCTCACTTGTGTGGGTAGGCCTAGCGCCTGCGACAGGAAACGCCCCAAAGCGCAACGTGGACACATCCAAATTTTTGAAAAAAAACGGAGGTCTTTTTTTTGGAAAGTGCCTACCTATAGATTTTGGCCTCTAGCTCAGCCGGCACCTAGAAAAACCTACCTATCCTGTGCATTTCTGAAAACTAGAGACCTAGGGGAATCCAAGATGGGGTGACTTGTGTGGCTCGGACGAGGTTCTGTTACCCAGAATCCTTTGCAAACCTCAACATTTGGCTAAAAAAACACATGTTCCTCATATTTCTATGGCAGAAAGTTCTGGAATCTGAGAGGAGCCACAAATTTCCTTCCACCCAGCGTTCCCCCAAGTCTCCCGATAAAAATGATACCTCACTTGTGTGGGTAGGCCTAGCGCCCGCGACAGGAAACGCCCCAAAGCGCAATGTGGACACATCCAAATTTTTTAAAGAAAACAGAGGTGTTTTTTGCAAAGTGCCTACCTGTAGATTTTGGCCTCTAGCTCTGCCGGCACCTAGGGAAACCTACCAAACTTGTGCATTTCTGAAAACTAGAGACCTAGGGGAATCCAAGATGGGGTGACTTGTGTGGCTCGGACCAGGTTCTGTTACCCAGAATCCTTTGCAAACCTCAACATTTGGTTAAAAAAACACATGTTGATCACATTTCTGTGGCAGAAAGTTCTGGAATCTGAGAAGAGCCACAAATTTCCTTCCACCCAGCGTTCCCCCTAGTCTCCCGATAAAAATGATACCTCACTTGTGTGGGTAGGCCTAGCGCCCGCGACAGGAAACGCCCCAAAGCGCAACGTGGACACATCCAAATTTTTTAAAGAAAACAGAGGTGTTTTTTGCAAAGTGCCTACCTGTAGATTTTGGCCTCTAGCTCAGCTGGCACCTAGGGAAACCTACCAAACCTGTGCATTTCTGAAAACTAGAGACCTAGGGGAATCCAAGACGGGGTGACTTTTGTGGCTCGGACCAGGTTCTGTTACCCAGAATCCTTTGCAAACCTCAAAATTTGGCTAAAAAAACACATGTTCCTCACATTTCTGTGGCAGAAAGTTCTGGAATCTGAGGGGAGCCACAAATTTCCTTCCACCCAGCGTTCCCCCAAGTCTCCCGATAAAAATGATACCTCACTTTTGTGGGTAGGCCTAGCGCCCGCGACAGGAAACGCCCCAAAGCGCAACGTGGACACATCCAAATTTTTGAAAGAAAACAGAGTTGTTTTTTCCAAGTGCCGACCTGTAGATTTTGGCCTCTAGCTCAGCCGGCACCTAGGGAAACCTACCTAACCTGTGCATTTCTGAAAACTAGAGACCTAGGGGAATCCAAGATGGGGTGACTTGTGTGGCTCGGACCAGGTTCTGTTACCCAGAATCCTTTGCAAACCTCAAAATTTGGCTAAAAAAACACATGTTCCTCACATTTCTGTGGCAGAAAGTTCTGGAATCTGAGAGGAGCCACAAATTTCCTTCCACCCAGCGTTCCCCCAAGTCTCCCGATAAAAATGATACCTCACTTGTGTGGGTAGGCCTAGCACCCGCGACAGGAAACGCCCCAAAGCGCAACGTGGACACATCCAAATTTTTGAAAGAAAACAGAGGTGTTTTTTGCAAAGTGCCTACTGTAGATTTTGGCCTCTAGGTCAGCCGGCACCTAGGGAAACCTACCAAACGTGTGCTTTTCTGAAAACTAGAGACCTAGGGGAATCCAAGATGGGGTGACTTGTGTGGCTCGGACCAGGTTCTGTTACCCAGAATCCTTTGCAAACCTCAAAATTTGGCTAAAAAAACACATGTTCCTCATATTTCTGTGGCAGAAAGTTCTGGAATCTGAGAGGAGCCACAAATTTCCTTCCACCCAGCGTTTCCCCAAGTCTCCCGATAAAAATGATACCTCACTTGTGTGGGTAGGCCTAGCGCCCGCGACAAGAAACGCCCCAAAAGCGCAACCTGGACACCTCCAAATTTTTGAAAGAAAACAAAGGTGTTTTTTGCAAAGTGCCTACCTGTAGATTTTGGCCTCCAGCTCAGCCGGCACCTAGGGTAACCTACCAAACCTGTGCATTTCTGAAAACTAGAGACCTAGGGGAATCCAAGATGGGGTGACTTGTGTGGCTCGGACCAGGTCCTGTTACCCAGAATCCTTTGCAAACCTCAACATTTGGCAAAAAGAACACATGTTTCTCACATTTCTGTGGCAGAAAGTTCTGGAATCTGAGAGGAGCCACAAATGTCCTTACACCCAGCGTTCCCCCAAGTCTCCCGATAAAAATGATACCTTACTTGTGTGGGTAGGCCTAGCGCCCGCGACAGGAAACGCCCCAAAGCGCAACGTGGACACATTCAAATTTTTGAAAGAAAACAGAGGTTTTTTTTTCCAAGTGCCGACCTGTAGATTTTGCCCTCTAGCTCAGCCGGCACCTAGGGAAACCTACCAAACCTGTGCATTTCTGAAAACTAGAGACCTAGGGGAATCCAAGATGGGGTGACTTGTGTGGCTCGGACCAGGTTCTGTTACCCAGAATCCTTTGCAAAACTCAAAATTTGGCCAAAAAAAAACATGTTCCTCACATTTCTGTGGCAGAAAGTTCTAGAATCTGAGAGGAGCCACAAATTTCCTTCCACCCAGCGTTCCCCCAAGTCTCCCGATAAAAATGATACTTCACTTGTGTGGGTAGGCCTAGCGGCCGCAACAGGAAAACCCCAAAGCGCAACGTGGACACATCCACATTTTTGAAAGAAAACAGAGGTGTTTTTTGCAAAGTGCCTACCTGTAGAATTTGGCCTCTAGCTCAGCCGGCACCTAGGGAAACCTACCAAACCTGTGCATTTCTGAAAACTAGAGACCTAGGGGAATCCAAGATGGGGTGACTTGTGTGGCTCGGCCCAGGTTCTGTTACCCAGAATCCTTTGCAAACCTCAAAATTTGGCTAAAAAAACACATGTTGCTCACATTTCTGTGGCAGAAAGTTCTGGAATCTGAGAAGAGCCACAAATTTCCTTCCATCCAGCGTTCTCCCAAGTCTCCCGATAAAAATGATACCTCACTTGTGTGGGTAGGCCTAAAGCTCGCGACAGGAAACGCCCTAAAGCGCAACGTGGACACATCCAAATTTTTGAAAGAAAACAGAGGTGTTTTTTGCAAAGTGCCTACCTGTAGATTTTGGCCTCCAGCTCAGCCGGCACCCAGGGAAACCTACCAAACCTGTGCATTTCTGAAAACTAGAGACCTAGGGGAATCTAAGATGGGGTGACTTGTGTGGCTCGGACCAGGTTCTGTTACCCAGAATACTTTGCAAACCTCAAAATTTGGCAAAAAAAACACATGTTCCTCACATTTCTGTGGCAGAAAGTTCTGGAATCTGAGAGGAGCCACAAATTTCCTTCCACCCAGCGTTCTCCCAAGTCTCCCGATAAAAATGATACCTCACTTGTGTGGGTAGGCCTAGCGACCGCAACAGGAAACGCCCCAAAGCTCAAAGTGGACACATCCAAATTTTTGAAAGAAAACAGAGGTGTTTTTTGCAAAGTGCCTACCTGTAGATTTTGGCCTCTAGCTCAGCCGGCACCTAGGGAAACCTACCAAACCTGTGCATTTCTGAAAACTAGAGACCTAGGGGAATCCAAGATGGGGTGACTTGTGTGGCTCGGACCAGGTTCTGTTACCCAGAATCCTTTGCAAACCTCAAAATGTGGCTAAAAAAACACATGTTCCTCACATTTCTGTGGCAGAAAGTTCTGGAATCTGAAAGGAGCCACAAATTTCCTTCCACCCAGCGTTCCCCCAAGGCTCCCGATACAAAATGATACCTCACTTGTGTGGGTAGGCATAGCGCCCGCGACAGGAAACGCCCCAAAGCGCAACGTGGACACATCCAAATTTTTGAAAGAAAACAGAGGTGTTTCTTGCAAAGTGCCTACTGTAGATTTTGGCCTCTAGGTCAGCCGGCACCTAGGGAAACCTACCAAACCTGTGCTTTTCTGAAAACTAGAGACCTAGGGGAATCCAAGATGGGGTGACTTGTGTGGCTCGGACCAGGTTCTGTTACCCAGAATCCTTTGCAAAACTCAAAATTTGGCTAAAAAAACACATGTTCCTCACATTTCTGTGGCAGAAAGTTCTGGAATCTGAGAGGAGCACAAATTTCTTTCCACCCAGCGTTCCCCCAAGTCTCCCGATAAAAATGATACCTCACTTGTGTGGGTAGGCCTAGCGCCCGCGACAGGAAACGCCCCAAAGCGCAACGTGGACACATCCAAATTTTTTAAAGAAAACAGAGGTGTTTTTTGCAAAGTGCCTACCTGTAGATTTTGGCTTCCAGCTCAGCCGGCACCTAGGGAAACCTACCAAACCTATGCATTTCTGAAAACTAGAGACCTAGGAGAATCCATGATGGGGTGACTTGTGTGGCTCGGACCAGGTTCTGTTACCCAGAATCCTTTGCAAACCTCAAAATTTGGCTAAAAAAACAAATGTTCCTCATACTTCTGTGGCAGAAAGTTCTGGAATCTGAGAGGAGCCACAAATTTCCTACCAACCAGCGTTCCCCCAAGTCTCCCAATAAAAATGATACCTCACTTGTGTGGGTAGGCCTAGCACCCGCGACAGGAAACGACCCAAAGCGCATCGTGGACACATCCAAATTTTTGAAAGAAAACAGAGGTGTTTTTTGCAAAGTGCCTACCTGTAGATTTTGGCCACTAGCTCAGCCGGCACCTAGGGAAACCTACCAAACCTGTGCATTTCTGAAAACTAGAGTCCTAGGGGAATCCAAGATGGGGTGACTTGTGTGGCTCGGACCAGGTTCTGTTACCCAGAATCCTTTGCAAACCTCAAAATTTGGCTCAAAAAACACATGTTCCTCACATTTCTGTGGCAGAAAGTTCTGGAATCTGAGAGGAGCCACAAATTTCCTACCACCCAGCGTTCCCCCAAGTCTCCCGATAAAAATGATACCTCACTTGTGTGGGTAGGCCTAGAGCCCGCGACAAGAAACGCCCCAAAAGCGCAACGTGGACACATCCACATTTTTGAAAGAAAACAAAGGTGTTTTTTGCAAAGTGCCTACCTGTAGATTTTGGCTTCCAGCTCAGCCGGCACCTAGGGAAACCTACCAAACCTGTGCATTTCTGAAAACTAGAGACCTAGGGGAATCCAAGATGGGGTGACTTGTGTGGCTCGGACCAGGTCCTGTTACCCAGAAACCTTTGCAAACCTCAAAATTTGGCTAAAAAAACACATGTTCCTCACATTTCTGTGGCAGAAAGTTCTGGAATCTGAGAGGAGCCACAAATTTCCTTCCACCCAGCGTTCCCCCAAGTCTCCCGATAAAAATGATACCTCACTTGTGTGGGTAGGCCTAGCGCCCGCGACAGGAAACGCCCCAAAGCGCAACGTGGACACATCCACATTTTTGACAGAAAAAAAAGGTGTTTTTTGCAAAGTGCCTACCTGTAGATTTTGGCCTGCAGCTCAGCCGGCGCCTAGGGAAACCTACCAAACCTGTGCATTTCTGAAAACTAGAGACCTAGGGGAATCCAAGATGGGGTGACTTGTGTGGCTCGGACCAGGTTCTGTTACCCAGAATCCTTTGCAAACCTCAAAATTTGGCTAAAAAAACACATGTTCCTCATATTTCTGTGGCAGAAAGTTCTGGAATCTGAGAGGAGCCACAAATTTCCTTCCAACCAGCGTTCCCCCAAGTCTCCCAATAAAAGTGATACCTCACTTGTGTGGGTAGGTCTAGCGCAAGCGACAGGAGACGACCCAAAGCGCAACGTGGACATATCCAAATTTTTGAAAGAAAACAGAGGTGTTTTTTGCAAAGTGCCTACCTGTAGATTTTGTCCTCAAGCTCAGCCGGCACCTAGGGAAACCTATCAAACCTGTGCATTTCTGAAAACTAGAGACCTAGGGGAATCCAAGATGGGGTGACTTGTGTGGCTCGGACCAGGTCCTGTTACCCAGAAACCTTTGCAAACCTCAAAATTTGGCTAAAAAAACACATGTTCCTCACATTTCTGTGGCAGAAAGTTCTGGAATCTGAGAGGAGCCACAAATTTCCTTCCACCCAGCGTTCCCCCAAGTCTCCCGATAAAAATGATACCTCACTTGTGTGGGTAGGCCTAGCGCCCGCGACAGGAAACGCCCCAAAGCGCAACGTGGACACATCCACATTTTTGACAGAAAAAAAAGGTGTTTTTTGCAAAGTGCCTACCTGTAGATTTTGGCCTGCAGCTCAGCCGGCGCCTAGGGAAACCTACCAAACCTGTGCATTTCTGAAAACTAGAGACCTAGGGGAATCCAAGATGGGGTGACTTGTGTGGCTCGGACCAGGTTCTGTTACCCAGAATCCTTTGCAAACCTCAAAATTTGGCTAAAAAAACACATGTTCCTCATATTTCTGTGGCAGAAAGTTCTGGAATCTGAGAGGAGCCACAAATTTCCTTCCAACCAGCGTTCCCCCAAGTCTCCCAATAAAAGTGATACCTCACTTGTGTGGGTAGGTCTAGCGCAAGCGACAGGAGACGACCCAAAGCGCAACGTGGACATATCCAAATTTTTGAAAGAAAACAGAGGTGTTTTTTGCAAAGTGCCTACCTGTAGATTTTGTCCTCAAGCTCAGCGGGCACCTAGGGAAACCTACCAAACCTGTGCATTTCTGAAAACTAGAGACCTAGGGGAATCCAAGATGGGGTGACTTGTGTGGCTCGGACCAGGTTCTGTTACCCAGAATCCTTTGCAAACCTCAAAATTTGGCTAAAAAAACACATGTTCCTCACATTTCTGTGGCAGAAAGTTCTGGAATCTGAGAGGAGCCACAAATTTCCTTCCACCCAGCGTTCCCCCAAGTCTCCCGATAAAAATGATACCTCACTTGTGTGGGTAGGCCTAGCGCCCGCGACAAGAAACGCCCCAAAAGCGCAACGTGGATACATCCAAATTTTTGAAAGAAAACAAAGGTGTTTTTTGCAAAGTGCCTACCTGTAGATGTTGGCCTCCAGCTCAGCCGGCACCTAGGGAAACCTACCAAACCTGTGCATTTCTGAAAACTAGATTCCTAGGGGAATCCAAGATGGGGTGACTTGTGTGGCTCGGACCAGGTCCTGTTACCCAGAATCCTTTGCAAACCTCAAAATTTGGCTAAAAAAACACATGTTCTTCATATTTCTGTGGCAGAAAGTTCTGGAATCTGAGAGGAGCCACAAATTTCCTTCCACCCAGCATTCCCCCAAGTCTCCCGATAAAAATTATACCTCACTTGTGTGGGTAGGCCTAGCGCCCGCGATAGGAAACGCCCCAAAGCGCAACGTGGACACATCCAAATTTTTGAAAGAAAACAGAGGTGTTTTTTCCAAGTGCCGACCTGTAGATTTTGGCCTCTAGCTCAGCCGGCACCTAGGGAAACCTACCAAACCTGTGCA
Source organism: Pleurodeles waltl (assembly GCF_031143425.1). Taxonomy (NCBI): domain Eukaryota; kingdom Metazoa; phylum Chordata; class Amphibia; order Caudata; family Salamandridae; genus Pleurodeles; species Pleurodeles waltl. The sequence continues at coordinate 1,199,162 of NW_027149811.1, read as the reverse complement.
TTTCTGAATAATAGAGACCTAGGGGAATCCAAGATGGGGTGACTTGTGTGGCTCGGACCAGGTTCTGTTACCCAGAATCCTTTGCAAAACTCAAAATTTGGCTAAAAAAAAACATGTTCCTCACATTTCTGTGGCAGAAAGTTCTGGAATCTGAGAGGAGCCACAAATTTCCTTCCACCCAGCGTTCCCCCAAGTCTCCCGATAAAAATGATACCTCACTTGTGTGGGTAGGCCTAGCGCCCGCGACAGGAAACACCCCAAAGCGCAACGTGGACACATCCACATTTTTGAAAGAAAACAGAGGTGTTTTTTGCAAAGTGCCTACCTGTAGAATTTGGCCTCTAGCTCAGCCGGCACCTAGGGAAACCTACCAAACCTGTGCATTTCTGAAAACTAGAGACCTAGGGGAATCCAAGATGGGGTGACTTGTGTGGCTCGGACCAGATTCTGTTACCCAGAATCCTTTGCAAACCTCAAAATTTGGCTAAAAAAACACATGTTGATCACATTTCTGGGGCAGAAAGTTCTGGAATCTGAGAAGAGCCACAAATTTCCTTCCACCCAGCGTTCTCCCAAGTCTCCCGATAAAAATGATACCTCACTTGTGTGGGTAGGCCTAGAGCCCGCAACAGGAAATGCCCCAAAGTGCATCGTGGACACATCGAAATTTTTGAAAGAAAACAGAGGTGTTTTTTGCAAAGTGCCTACCTGTAGATTTTGGCCTCCAGCTCAGCCGGCACCTAGGGAAACCTACCAAACCTGTGCATTTCTGAAAACTAGAGACCTAGGGGAATCTAAGATGGGGTGACTTGTGTGGCTCGGACCAGGTTCTGTTACCCAGAATCCTTTGCAAACCTCAAAATTTGGCAATAAAAACACATGTTCCTCACATTTCTGTGGCAGAAAGTTCTGGAATCTGAGAGGAGCCACAAATTTCCTTCCACCCAGCGTTCTCCCAAGTCTCCCGATAAAAATGATACCTCACTTGTGTGGGTAGGCCTAGCGCCCGCAACAGGAAACGCCGCAAAGCGCAACGTGGACACATCCAAATTTTTGAAAGAAAACAGAGGTGTTTTTTCTAAGTGCCGACCTGTAGATTTTGGCCTCTAGCTCAGCCGGCACCTAGGGAAACCTACCAAACCTGTGCATTTCTGAAAACTAGAGACCTACGGGAATCAAGATAGGGTGACTTGTGTGGCTCGGACCAGGTTAGGTTACCCAGAATCCTTTGCAAACCTCAAAATTTGAATAAAAAAACATATGTTCCTCACATTTCTGTGGCAGAAAGTTCTGGAATCTGAGAGGAGCTACAAATTTCCTTCCACCCAGCGTTCCCCCAAGGCTCCCGATAAAAATGATACCTCAGTTCTGTGGGTAAGCCTAGCGCCCGCGACAGGAAACGCCCCAAAGCGCAACGTGGACACATCCAAATTTTTGAAAGAAAACAGAGGTTTTTTTTGCAAAGTGCCTACTGTAGATTTTGGCCTCTAGGTCAGCCGGCACATAGGGAAACCTACCAAACCTGTGCTTTTCTGAAAACTAGAGACCTAGGGGAATCCAAGATGGGGTGACTTGTGTGGCTCGGACCAGGTTCTGTTACCCAGAATCCTTTGCAAACCTCAAAATTTGGCTAAAAAAACACATGTTCCTCATATTTCTGTGGCAGAAAGTTCTGGAATCTGAGAGGAGCCACAAATTTCCTACCAACCAGCGTTCCCCCAAGTCTCCCAATAAAAATGATACCTCACTTGTGTGGGTGGGCCTAGCGCCCGCGACAGGAAACGACCCAAAGCGCAATGTGGACACATCCAAATTTTTGAAAGAAAACAGAGGTGTTTTTTGCAAAGTGCCTACCTGTAGATTTTGGCCTCTAGCTCAGCCGGCACCTAGGGAAACCTACCAAACCTGAGCTTTTCTGAAAACTAGAGACCTAGGGGAATCCAAGATGGGGTGACTTGTGTGGCTCGGACCAGATTCTGTTACCCAGAATCCTTTGCAAACCTCAAAATTTGGCTAAAAAAACACATGTTCCTCACATTTCTGGGGCAGAAAGTTCTGGAATCTGAGAAGAGCCACAAATTTCCTTCCACCCAGCGTTCTCCCAAGTCTCCCGATAAAAATGATACCTCAATTGTGTGGGTAGGCCTAGAGCCCGCGACAGGAAATGCCCCAAAGTGCATCGTGGACACATCGAAATTTTTGAAAGAAAACAGAGGTGTTTTTTGCAAAGTGCCTACCTGTAGATTTTGGCCTCTAGCTCAGCCGGCCCCTAGGGAAACCTACCAAACCTGTGCATTTCTGAAAACTAGAGACCTAGGGGAATCCAAGATGGGGTGACGTGTGTGGCTCGGACCAGATTCTGTTACCCAGAATCCTTTGCAAACCTCAAAATTTGGCTAAAAAAACACATGTTGATCACATTTCTGGGGCAGAAAGTTCTGGAATCTGAGAAGAGCCACAAATTTCCTTCCACCCAGCGTTCTCCCAAGTCTCCCGATAAAAATGATACCTCACTTGTGTGGGTAGGCCTAGAGCCCGCAACAGGAAATGCCCCAAAGTGCATCGTGGACACATCGAAATTTTTGAAAGAAAACAGAGGTGTTTTTTGCAAAGTGCCTACCTGTAGATTTTGGCCTCCAGCTCAGCCGGCACCTAGGGAAACCTACCAAACCTGTGCATTTCTGAAAACTAGAGACCTAGGGGAATCTAAGATGGGGTGACTTGTGTGGCTCGGACCAGGTTCTGTTACCCAGAATCCTTTGCAAACCTCAAAATTTGGCAATAAAAACACATGTTCCTCACATTTCTGTGGCAGAAAGTTCTGGAATCTGAGAGGAGCCACAAATTTCCTTCCACCCAGCGTTCTCCCAAGTCTCCCGATAAAAATGATACCTCACTTGTGTGGGTAGGCCTAGCGCCCGCAACAGGAAACGCCGCAAAGCGCAACGTGGACACATCCAAATTTTTGAAAGAAAACAGAGGTGTTTTTTCTAAGTGCCGACCTGTAGATTTTGGCCTCTAGCTCAGCCGGCACCTAGGGAAACCTACCAAACCTGTGCATTTCTGAAAACTAGAGACCTACGGGAATCAAGATAGGGTGACTTGTGTGGCTCGGACCAGGTTAGGTTACCCAGAATCCTTTGCAAACCTCAAAATTTGGATAAAAAAACATATGTTCCTCACATTTCTGTGGCAGAAAGTTCTGGAATCTGAGAGGAGCTACAAATTTCCTTCCACCCAGCGTTCCCCCAAGGCTCCCGATAAAAATGATACCTCAGTTCTGTGGGTAAGCCTAGCGCCCGCGACAGGAAACGCCCCAAAGCGCAACGTGGACACATCCAAATTTTTGAAAGAAAACAGAGGTTTTTTTTGCAAAGTGCCTACTGTAGATTTTGGCCTCTAGGTCAGCCGGCACATAGGGAAACCTACCAAACCTGTGCTTTTCTGAAAACTAGAGACCTAGGGGAATCCAAGATGGGGTGACTTGTGTGGCTCGGACCAGGTTCTGTTACCCAGAATCCTTTGCAAACCTCAAAATTTGGCTAAAAAAACACATGTTCCTCATATTTCTGTGGCAGAAAGTTCTGGAATCTGAGAGGAGCCACAAATTTCCTACCAACCAGCGTTCCCCCAAGTCTCCCAATAAAAATGATACCTCACTTGTGTGGGTGGGCCTAGCGCCCGCGACAGGAAACGACCCAAAGCGCAATGTGGACACATCCAAATTTTTGAAAGAAAACAGAGGTGTTTTTTGCAAAGTGCCTACCTGTAGATTTTGGCCTCTAGCTCAGCCGGCACCTAGGGAAACCTACCAAACCTGTGCATTTCTGAAAACTAGAGACCTAGGGGAATCCAAGATGGGGTGACTTGTGTGGCTCGGACCAGATTCTGTTACCCAGAATCCTTTGCAAACCTCAAAATTTGGCTAAAAAAACACATGTTGCTCACATTTCTGGGGCAGAAAGTTCTGGAATCTGAGAAGAGCCACAAATTTCCTTCCACCCAGCGTTCTCCCAAGTCTCCCGATAAAAATGATACCTCAATTGTGTGGGTAGGCCTAGAGCCCGCGACAGGAAATGCCCCAAAGTGCATCGTGGACACATCGAAATTTTTGAAAGAAAACAGAGGTGTTTTTTGCAAAGTGCCTACCTGTAGATTTTGGCCTCTAGCTCAGCCGGCCCCTAGGGAAACCTACCAAACCTGTGCATTTCTGAAAACTAGAGACCTAGGGGAATCCAAGATGGGGTGACGTGTGTGGCTCGGACCAGGTTCTGTTACCCAGAATCCTTTGCAAACCTCAAAATTTGGCTAAAAAAACACATGTTCCTCATATTTCTGTGGCATAAAGTTCTGGAATCTGAGAGGAGCCACAAATTTCTTTCCACCCAGCGTTCCCCCAAGTCTGCTGATAAAAATGATACTTCACTTGTGTGGGTAGGCCTAGCGCCCGCGACAGGAAACGCCCCAAAGCGCAACGTGGAAACATCCAAATTTTTGAAAGAAAACAGAGGTGTTTTTTGCAAAGTGCCTACCTGTAGATTTTGGCCTCCAGCTCAGCCGGCACCTAGGGAAACCTACCAAACCTGTGCATTTCTGAAAACTAGAGACCTAGGGGAATCTAAGATGGGGTGACTTGTGTGGCTCGGACCAGGTTCTGTTACCCAGAATCCTTTGCAAACCTCAAAATTTGGCAATAAAAACACATGTTCCTCACATTTCTGTGGCAGAAAGTTCTGGAATCTGAGAGGAGCCACAAATTTCCTTCCACCCAGCGTTCTCCCAAGTCTCCCGATAAAAATGATACCTCACTTGTGTGGGTAGGGCTAGCGCCCGCAACAGGAAACGCCGCAAAGCGCAACGTGGACACATCCAAATTTTTTAAAGAAAACAGAGGTGTTTTTTCTAAGTGCCGACCTGTAGATTGTGGCCTCTAGCTCAGCCGGCACCTAGGGAAACCTACCAAACCTGTGCATTTCTGAAAACTAGAGACCTACGGGAATCAAGATAGGGTGACTTGTGTGGCTCGGACCAGGTTAGGTTACCCAGAATCCTTTGCAAACCTCAAAATTTGGATAAAAAAACATATGTTCCTCACATTTCTGTGGCAGAAAGTTCTGGAATCTGAGAGGAGCTACAAATTTCCTTCCACCCAGCGTTCCCCCAAGGCTCCCGATAAAAATGATACCTCAGTTCTGTGGGTAAGCCTAGCGCCCGCGACAGGAAACGCCCCAAAGCGCAACGTGGACACATCCAAATTTTTGAAAGAAAACAGAGGTTTTTTTTGCAAAGTGCCTACTGTAGATTTTGGCCTCTAGGTCAGCCGGCACATAGGGAAACCTACCAAACCTGTGCTTTTCTGAAAACTAGAGACCTAGGGGAATCCAAGATGGGGTGACTTGTGTGGCTCGGACCAGGTTCTGTTACCCAGAATCCTTTGCAAACCTCAAAATTTGGCTAAAAAAACACATGTTCCTCATATTTCTGTGGCAGAAAGTTCTGGAATCTGAGAGGAGCTCAAATTTCCTACCAACCAGCGTTCCCCCAAGTCTCCCAATAAAAATGATACCTCACTTGTGTGGGTGGGCCTAGCGCCCGCGACAGGAAACGACCCAAAGCGCAATGTGGACACATCCAAATTTTTGAAAGAAAACAGAGGTGTTTTTTGCAAAGTGCCTACCTGTAGATTTTGGCCTCTAGCTCAGCCGGCACCTAGGGAAACCTACCAAACCTGTGCATTTCTGAAAACTAGAGACCTAGGGGAATCCAAGATGGGGTGACTTGTGTGGCTCGGACCAGATTCTGTTACCCAGAATCCTTTGCAAACCTCAAAATTTGGCTAAAAAAACACATGTTGCTCACATTTCTGGGGCAGAAAGTTCTGGAATCTGAGAAGAGCCACAAATTTCCTTCCACCCAGCGTTCTCCCAAGTCTCCCGATAAAAATGATACCTCACTTGTGTGGGTAGGCCTAGAGCCCGCGACAGGAAATGCCCCAAAGTGCATCGTGGACACATCGAAATTTTTGAAAGAAAACAGAGGTGTTTTTTGCAAAGTGCCTACCTGTAGATTTTGGCCTCAAGCTCAGCCGGCACCTAGGGAAACCTACCAAACCTGTGCATTTCTGAAAACTAGAGACCTAGGGGAATCCAAGATGGGGTGACTTTTGTGGCTCGGAGCAGGTTCTGTTACCCAGAATCCTTTGCAAACCTGAAAATTTGGCTAAAAAACACATGTTCTTCATATTTCTGTGGCAGAAAGTTCTGGAATCTGAGAGGAGCCACAAATTTCCTTCCACCCAGCGTTCCCCCAAGTCTCCCGATAAAAATGATACCTCACTTGTGTGGGTAGGCCTAGCGCCCGCAACAGGAAACGCCGCATAGCGCAACGTGGACACATCCAAATTTTTGAAAGAAAACAGAGGTGTTTTTTCTAAGTGCCGACCTGTAGATTTTGGCCTCAAGCTCAGCCGGCACCTAGGGAAACCTACCAAACCTGTGCATTTCTGAAAACTAGAGACCTACGGGAATCAAGATAGGGTGACTTGTGTGGCTCGGACCAGGTTATGTTACCCAGAATCCTTTGCAAACCTCAAAATTTGGCTAAAAAAACACATGTTCCTCATATTTCTGTGGCATAAAGTTCTGGAATCTGAGAGGAGCCACAAATTTCTTTCCACCCAGCGTTCCCCCAAGTCTGCTGATAAAAATGATACTTCACTTGTGTGGGTAGGCCTAGCGCCCGCGACAGGAAACGCCCCAAAGCGCAACGTGGAAACATCCAAATTTTTGAAAGAAAACAGAGGTGTTTTTTGCAAAGTGCCTACCTGTAGATTTTGGCCTCCAGCTCAGCCGGCACCTAGGGAAACCTACCAATCCTGTGCATTTCTGAAAACTAGAGACCTAGGGGAATCTAAGATGGGGTGACTTGTGTGGCTCGGACCAGGTTCTGTTACCCAGAATCCTTTGCAAACCTCAAAATTTGGCAATAAAAACACATGTTCCTCACATTTCTGTGCAGAAAGTTCTGGAATCTGAGAGGAGCCACAAATTTCCTTCCACCCAGCGTTCTCCCAAGTCTCCCGATAAAAATGATACCTCACTTGTGTGGGTAGGCCTAGCGCCCGCAACAGGAAACGCCGCAAAGCGCAACGTGGACACATCCAAATTTTTGAAAGAAAACAGAGGTGTTTTTTCTAAGTGCAGACCTGTAGATTTTGGCCTCTAGCTCAGCCGGCACCTAGGGAAACCTACCAAACCTGTGCATTTCTGAAAACTAGAGACCTACGGGAATCAAGATAGGGTGACTTGTGTGGCTCGGAAAAGGTTATGTTACCCAGAATCCTTTGCAAACCTCAAAATTTGGATAAAAAAACATATGTTCCTCACATTTCTGTGGCAGAAAGTTCTGGAATCTGAGAGGAGCTACAAATTTCCTTCCACCCAGCGTTCCCCCAAAGCTCCCGATAAAAATGATACCTCAGTTCTGTGGGTAGGCCTAGCGCCCGCGACAGGAAACGCCCCAAAGCGCAACGTGGACACATCCAAATTTTTGAAAGAAAACAGAGGTTTTTTTTGCAAAGTGCCTACTGTAGATTTTGGCCTCTAGGTCAGCCGGCACCTAGGGAAACCTACCAAACCTGTGCTTTTCTGAAAACTAGAGACCTAGGGGAATCCAAGATGGGGTGACTTGTGTGGCTCGGACCAGGTTCTGTTACCCAGAATCCTTTGCAAACCTCAAAATTTGGCTAAAAAAACACATGTTCCTCATATTTCTGTGGCAGAAAGTTCTGGAATCTGAGAGGAGCCACAAATTTCCTACCAACCAGCGTTCCCCCAAGTCTCCCAATAAAAATGATACCTCACTTGTGTGGGTGGGCCTAGCGCCCGCGACAGGAAACGACCCAAAGCGCAATGTGGACACATCCAAATTTTTGAAAGAAAACAGAGGTGTTTTTTGCAAAGTGCCTACCTGTAGATTTTGGCCTCTAGCTCAGCCGGCACCTAGGGAAACCTACCAAACCTGTGCATTTCTGAAAACTAGAGACCTAGGGGAATCCAAGATGGGGTGACTTGTGTGGCTCGGACCAGGTTCTGTTACCCAGAATCCTTTGCAAACCTCAAAATTTGGCAAAAAAAACACATGATCCTCATATTTCTGTGGCAGGAAGTTCTGGAATCTCAGAGGAGCCACAATTTCCTTCCAACCAGCGTTCCCCCAAGTCTCCCAATAAAAATGGTACCTCACTTGTGTGGGTAGGCCTAGCGCCCGCGACAAGAAACGCACCAAAAGCGCAACTTGGACACATCCACATTTTTGAAAGAAAACAAAGGTGTTTTTTGCAAAGTGCCTACCTGTAGATTTTGGCCTCCAGCTCAGCCGGCACCTAGGGAAACCTACCAAACCTGTGCATTTCTGAAAACTAGAGACCTAGGGGAATCCAATATGGGGTGACTTGTGTGGCTCGGACCAGGTCCTGTTACCCAGAATCCTTTGCAAACCTCAAAATTTGGCAAAAAAAACACATGTTCCTCACATTTCTGTGGCAGAAAGTTCTGGAATCTGAGAGGAGCACAAATTTCCTTCCACCCAGCGTTCCCCCAAGTCTCCCGATAAAAATGATACCTCACTTGTGTGGGTAGGCCTAGCGCCCGCGACAGGGAACGCCCCAAAGCGCAACGTGGACACATCCACATTTTTGAAAGAAAACATAGGTGTTTTTTCCAAGTGCCGACCTGTAGATTTTGGCCTCTAGCTCAGCCGGCACCTAGGGAAACCTACCAAACCTGTGCATTTCTGAAAACTAGAGACCTACGGGAATCAAGATAGGGTGACTTGTGTGGCTCGGACCAGGTTATGTTACCCAGAATCCTTTGCAAACCTCAAAATTTGGATAAAAAAACATATGTTCCTCACATTTCTGTGGCAGAAAGTTCTGGAATCTGAGAGGAGCTACAAATTTCCTTCCACCCAGCGTTCCCCCAAGGCTCCCGATAAAAATGATACCTCAGTTCTGTGGGTAGGCCTAGCGCCCGCGACAGGAAACGCCCCAAAGCGCAACGTGGACACATCCAAATTTTTGAAAGAAAACAGAGGTTTTTTTTGCAAAGTGCCTACTGTAGATTTTGGCCTCTAGGTCAGCCGGCACATAGGGAAACCTACCAAACCTGTGCTTTTCTGAAAACTAGAGACCTAGGGGAATCCAAGATGGGGTGACTTGTGTGGCTCGGACCAGGTTCTGTTACCCAGAATCCTTTGCAAACCTCAAAATTTGGCTAAAAAAACACATGTTCCTCATATTTCTGTGGCAGAAAGTTCTGGAATCTGAGAGGAGCCACAAATTTCCTACCAACCAGCGTTCCCCCAAGTCTCCCAATAAAAATGATACCTCACTTGTGTGGGTGGGCCTAGCGCCCGCGACAGGAAACGACCCAAAGCGCAATGTGGACACATCCAAATTTTTGAAAGAAAACAGAGGTGTTTTTTGCAAAGTGCCTACCTGTAGATTTTGGCCTCTAGCTCAGCCGGCACCTAGGGAAACCTACCAAACCTGTGCATTTCTGAAAACTAGAGACCTAGGGGAATCCAAGATGGGGTGACTTGTGTGGCTCGGACCAGGTTCTGTTACCCAGAATCCTTTGCAAACCTCAAAATTTGGCTAAAAAAACACATGTTCCTCATATTTCTGTGGCAGAAAGTTCTGGAATCTGAGAGGAGCCACAATTTCCTTCCAACCAGCGTTCCCCCAAGTCTCCCAATAAAAATGGTACCTCACTTGTGTGGGTAGGCCTAGCGCCCGCGACAAGAAACGCACCAAAAGCGCAACTTGGACACATCCACATTTTTGAAAGAAAACAAAGGTGTTTTTTGCAAAGTGCCTACCTGTAGATTTTGGCCTCCAGCTCAGCCGGCACCTAGGGAAACCTACCAAACCTGTGCATTTCTGAAAACTAGAGACCTAGGGGAATCCAATATGGGGTGACTTGTGTGGCTCGGACCAGGTCCTGTTACCCAGAATCCTTTGCAAACCTCAAAATTTGGCAAAAAAAACACATGTTCCTCACATTTCTGTGGCAGAAAGTTCTGGAATCTGAGAGGAGCACAAATTTCCTTCCACCCAGCGTTCCCCCAAGTCTCCCGATAAAAATGATACCTCACTTGTGTGGGTAGGCCTAGCGCCCGCGACAGGGAACCCCCCAAAGCGCAACGTGGACACATCCACATTTTTGAAAGAAAACATAGGTGTTTTTTCCAAGTGCCGACCTGTAGATTTTGGCCTCTAGCTCAGCCGGCACCTAGGGAAACCTACCAAACCTGTGCATTTCTGAAAACTAGAGACCTACGGGAATCAAGATAGGGTGACTTGTGTGGCTCGGACCAGGTTATGTTACCCAGAATCCTTTGCAAACCTCAAAATTTGGATAAAAAAACATATGTTCCTCACATTTCTGTGGCAGAAAGTTCTGGAATCTGAGAGGAGCTACAAATTTCCTTCCACCCAGCGTTCCCCCAAGGCTCCCGATAAAAATGATACCTCAGTTCTGTGGGTAGGCCTAGCGCCCGCGACAGGAAACGCCCCAAAGCGCAACGTGGACACATCCAAATTTTTGAAAGAAAACAGAGGTTTTTTTTGCAAAGTGCCTACTGTAGATTTTGGCCTCTAGGTCAGCAGGCACATAGGGAAACCTACCAAACCTGTGCTTTTCTGAAAACTAGAGACCTAGGGGAATCCAAGATGGGGTGACTTGTGTGGCTCGGACCAGGTTCTGTTACCCAGAATCCTTTGCAAACCTCAAAATTTGGCTAAAAAAACACATGTTCCTCATATTTCTGTGGCAGAAAGTTCTGGAATCTGAGAGGAGCCACAAATTTCCTACCAACCAGCGTTCCCCCAAGTCTCCCAATAAAAATGATACCTCACTTGTGTGGGTGGGCCTAGCGCCCGCGACAGGAAACGACCCAAAGCGCAATGTGGACACATCCAAATTTTTGAAAGAAAACAGAGGTGTTTTTTGCAAAGTGCCTACCTGTAGATTTTGGCCTCTAGCTCAGCCGGCACCTAGGGAAACCTACCAAACCTGTGCATTTCTGAAAACTAGAGACCTAGGGGAATCCAAGATGGGGTGACTTGTGTGGCTCGGACCAGGTTCTGTTACCCAGAATCATTTGCAAACCTCAAAATTTGGCAAAAAAAACACATGATCCTCATATTTCTGTGGCAGAAAGTTCTGGAATCTGAGAGGAGACACAATTTCCTTCCAACCAGCGTTCCCCCAAGTCTCCCAATAAAAATGGTACCTCACTTGTGTGGGTAGGCCTAGCGCCCGCGACAAGAAACGCACCAAAAGCGCAACTTGGACACATCCACATTTTTGAAAGAAAACAAAGGTGTTTTTTGCAAAGTGCCTACCTGTAGATTTTGGCCTCCAGCTCAGCCGGCACCTAGGGAAACCTACCAAACCTGTGCATTTCTGAAAACTAGAGACCTAGGGGAATCCAAGATGGGGTGACTTGTGTGGCTCGGACCAGGTCCTGTTACCCTGAATCCTTTGCAAACCTCAAAATTTGGCAAAAAAAACACATGTTCCTCACATTTCTGTGGCAGAAAGTTCTGGAATCTGAGAGGAGCACAAATTTCCTTCCACCCATCGTTCCCCCAAGTCTCCCGATAAAAATGATACCTCACTTGTGTGGGTAGGCCTAGCGCCCGCGAGAGGGAACGCCCCAAAGCGCAACGTGGACACATCCACATTTTTGAAAGAAAACATAGGTGTTTTTTCCAAGTGCCGACCTGTAGATTTTGGCCTCTAGCTCAGCCGGCACCTAGGGAAACCTACCAAACCTGTGCATTTCTGAAAACTAGAGACCTAGGGGAATCCAAGATGGGGTGACTTGTGTGGCTCGGACCAGGTTCTGTTACCCAGAAACCTTTGCAAAACTCAAAATTTGGCTAAAAAAAAACATGTTCCTCACATTTCTGTGGCAGAAAGTTCTGGAATCTGAGAGGAGCCACAAATATCCTTCCACCCAGCGTTACCCCGAATCTCCCAATAAAAATGATACCTCACTTGTGTGGGTAGGCCTAGCGCCCGCGACAGGAAACACCCCAAAGCGCAACGTGGACACATCCACATTTTTGAAAGAAAACAGAGGTGTTTTTTGCAAAGTGCCTACCTGTAGAATTTGGCCTCTAGCTCAGCCGGCACCTAGGGAAACCTACCAAACCTGTTCATTTCTGAAAACTAGAGACCTAGGGGAATCCAAGATGGGGTGACTTGTGTGGCTCGGACCAGGTTCTGTTACCCAGAATCCTTTGCAAACCTCAAAATTTGGCTAAAAAAACACATGTTTCTCACATTTCTGTGGCAGAAAGTTCTGGAATCTGATAAGAGCCACAAATTTGCTTCCACCCAGCGTTCTCCCAAGTCTCCCGATAAAAATGATACCTCACTTGTGTGGGTAGGCCTAGAGCCCGCGACAGGAAACGCCCCAAAGCGCAACGTGGACACATCCAAATTTTTGAAAGAAAACAGAGGTGTTTTTTGCAAAGTGCCTACCTGTAGATTTTGGCCTCTAGCTCAGCCCGCACCTAGGGAAACCTACCAAACCTGTGCAGTTCTGAAAACTAGAGACCTAGGGGAATCCAAGATGGGGTGACTTGTGTGGCTCGGACCAGGTTCTGTTACCCAGAATCCTTTGCAAACCTCAAAATTTGGCTAAAAAAACACATGTTCCTCATATTTCTGTGGCAGAAAGTTCTGGAATCTGAGAGGAGCCACAAATTTCTGTCCACCCAGCGTTCCCCCAAGGCTGCCGATAAAAATGATACCTCACTTGTGTGGGTAGGCCTAGCGCCCGGGACAGGAAACGCACCAAAGCGCAACGTGGACACATCCAAATTTTTGAAAGAAAACAGAGGTGATTTTTGCAAAGTGCCTACCTGTAGAATTTGGCCTCTAGCTCAGCCGGCACCTAGGGAAACCTACCAAACCTGTGCATTTCTGAAAACTAGAGACCTAGGGGAATCCAAGATGGGGTGACTTGTGTGGCTCGGCCCAGGTTCTGTTACCCAGAATCCTTTGCAAACCTCAAAATTTGGCTAAAAAACACATGTTGCTCACATTTCTGTGGCAGAAAGTTCTGGAATCTGAGAAGAGCCACAAATTTCCTTCCATCCAGCGTTCTCCCAAGTCTCCCGATAAAAATGATACCTCACTTGTGTGGGTAGGCCTAGCGCCCGCAACAGGAAACGCCCCAAAGCGCAAAGTGGACACATCCAAATTTTTCAAAGAAAACAGAGGTGTTTTTTGCAAAGTGCCTACCTGTAGATTTTGGCCTCTAGCTCAGCCGGCACCTAGGGAAACCTACCAAACCTGTGCATTTCTGAAAACTAGAGACCTAGGGGAATCCAAGATGGGGTGACTTGTGTGGCTCGGACCAGGTTCTGTTACCCAGAATCCTTTGCAAACCTCAAAATGTGGCTAAAAAAACACATGTTCCTCACATTTCTGTGGCAGAAAGTTCTGGAATCTGAAAGGAGACACAAATTTCCTAACACCCAGCGTTCCCCCAAGGCTCCCGATACAAAATGATACTTCACTTGTGTGGGTAGGCCTAGCGCCCGCGACAGGAAACGCCCCAAAGCGCAACGTGGACACATCCAAATTTTTGAAAGAAAACAGAGGTGTTTCTTGCAAAGTGCCTACTGTAGATTTTGGCCTCTAGGTCAGCCGGCACCTAGGGAAACCTACCAAACCTGTGCTTTTCTGAAAACTAGAGACCTAGGGGAATCCAAGATGGGGTGACTTGTGTGGCTCGGACCAGGTTCTGTTACCCAGAATCCTTTGAAAACCTCAAAATTTGGCTAAAAAAACACATGTTCCTCATATTTCTGTGGCAGAAAGTTCTGGAATCTGAGAGGAGCCACAAATCTCCTTCCATCCAGCGTTCTCCCAAGTCTCCCGATAAAAATGATACCTCACTTGTGTGGGTAGGCCTAGCGCCTGCGACAGGAAACGCCCCAAAGCGCAACGTGGACACATCCAAATTTTTGAAAAAAAACTGAGGTCTTTTTTTTGGAAAGTGCCTACCTATAGATTTTGGCCTCTAGCTCAGCCGGCACCTAGAAAAACCTACCTATCCTGTGCATTTCTGAAAACTAGAGACCTAGGGGAATCCAAGATGGGGTGACTTGTGTGGCTCGGACGAGGTTCTGTTACCCAGAATCCTTTGCAAACCTCAACATTTGGCTAAAAAAACACATGTTCCTCATATTTCTATGGCAGAAAGTTCTGGAATCTGAGAGGAGCCACAAATTTCCTTCCACCCAGCGTTCCCCCAAGTCTCCCGATAAAAATGATACCTCACTTGTGTGGGTAGGCCTAGCGCCCGCGACAGGAAACGCCCCAAAGCGCAATGTGGACACATCCAAATTTTTTAAAGAAAACAGAGGTGTTTTTTGCAAAGTGCCTACCTGTAGATTTTGGCCTCTAGCTCTGCCGGCACCTAGGGAAACCTACCAAACTTGTGCATTTCTGAAAACTAGAGACCTAGGGGAATCCAAGATGGGGTGACTTGTGTGGCTCGGACCAGGTTCTGTTACCCAGAATCCTTTGCAAACCTCAACATTTGGTTAAAAAAACACATGTTGATCACATTTCTGTGGCAGAAAGTTCTGGAATCTGAGAAGAGCCACAAATTTCCTTCCACCCAGCGTTCCCCCTAGTCTCCCGATAAAAATGATACCTCACTTGTGTGGGTAGGCCTAGCGCCCGCGACAGGAAACGCCCCAAAGCGCAACGTGGACACATCCAAATTTTTGAAAGAAAACAGAGGTGTTTTTTGCAAAGTGCCTACCTGTAGATTTTGGCCTCTAGCTCAGCTGGCACCTAGGGAAACCTACCAAACCTGTGCATTTCTGAAAACTAGAGACCTAGGGGAATCCAAGACGGGGTGACTTTTGTGGCTCGGACCAGGTTCTGTTACCCAGAATCCTTTGCAAACCTCAAAATTTGGCTAAAAAAACACATGTTCCTCACATTTCTGTGGCAGAAAGTTCTGGAATCTGAGGGGAGCCACAAATTTCCTTCCACCCAGCGTTCCCCCAAGTCTCCCGATAAAAATGATACCTCACTTTTGTGGGTAGGCCTAGCGCCCGCGACAGGAAACGCCCCAAAGCGCAACGTGGACACATCCAAATTTTTGAAAGAAAACAGAGTTGTTTTTTCCAAGTGCCGACCTGTAGATTTTGGCCTCTAGCTCAGCCGGCACCTAGGGAAACCTACCTAACCTGTGCATTTCTGAAAACTAGAGACCTAGGGGAATCCAAGATGGGGTGACTTGTGTGGCTCGGACCAGGTTCTGTTACCCAGAATCCTTTGCAAACCTCAAAATTTGGCTAAAAAAACACATGTTCCTCACATTTCTGTGGCAGAAAGTTCTGGAATCTGAGAGGAGCCACAAATTTCCTTCCACCCAGCGTTCCCCCAAGTCTCCCGATAAAAATGATACCTCACTTGTGTGGGTAGGCCTAGCACCCGCGACAGGAAACGCCCCAAAGCGCAACGTGGACACATCCAAATTTTTTAAAGAAAACAGAGGTGTTTTTTGCAAAGTGCCTACCTGTAGATTTTGGCCTCTAGCTCTGCCGGCACCTAGGGAAACCTACCAAACTTGTGCATTTCTGAAAACTAGAGACCTAGGGGAATCCAAGATGGGGTGACTTGTGTGGCTCGGACCAGGTTCTGTTACCCAGAATCCTTTGCAAACCTCAACATTTGGTTAAAAAAACACATGTTGATCACATTTCTGTGGCAGAAAGTTCTGGAATCTGAGAAGAGCCACAAATTTCCTTCCACCCAGCGTTCCCCCTAGTCTCCCGATAAAAATGATACCTCACTTGTGTGGGTAGGCCTAGCGCCCGCGACAGGAAACGCCCCAAAGCGCAACGTGGACACATCCAAATTTTTGAAAGAAAACAGAGGTGTTTTTTGCAAAGTGCCTACCTGTAGATTTTGGCCTCTAGCTCAGCTGGCACCTAGGGAAACCTACCAAACCTGTGCATTTCTGAAAACTAGAGACCTAGGGGAATCAAAGACGGGGTGACTTTTGTGGCTCGGACCAGGTTCTGTTACCCAGAATCCTTTGCAAACCTCAAAATTTGGCTAAAAAAACACATGTTCCTCACATTTCTGTGGCAGAAAGTTCTGGAATCTGAGGGGAGCCACAAATTTCCTTCCACCCAGCGTTCCCCCAAGTCTCCCGATAAAAATGATACCTCACTTTTGTGGGTAGGCCTAGCGCCCGCGACAGGAAACGCCCCAAAGCGCAACGTGGACACATCCAAATTTTTGAAAGAAAACAGAGTTGTTTTTTCCAAGTGCCGACCTGTAGATTTTGGCCTCTAGCTCAGCCGGCACCTAGGGAAACCTACCTAACCTGTGCATTTCTGAAAACTAGAGACCTAGGGGAATCCAAGATGGGGTGACTTGTGTGGCTCGGACCAGGTTCTGTTACCCAGAATCCTTTGCAAACCTCAAAATTTGGCTAAAAAAACACATGTTCCTCACATTTCTGTGGCAGAAAGTTCTGGAATCTGAGAGGAGCCACAAATTTCCTTCCACCCAGCGTTCCCCCAAGTCTCCCGATAAAAATGATACCTCACTTGTGTGGGTAGGCCTAGCACCCGCGACAGGAAACGCCCCAAAGCGCAACGTGGACACATCCAAATTTTTGAAAGAAAACAGAGGTGTTTTTTGCAAAGTGCCTACTGTAGATTTTGGCCTCTAGGTCAGCCGGCACCTAGGGAAACCTACCAAACGTGTGCTTTTCTGAAAACTAGAGACCTAGGGGAATCCAAGATGGGGTGACTTGTGTGGCTCGGACCAGGTTCTGTTACCCAGAATCCTTTGCAAACCTCAAAATTTGGCTAAAAAAACACATGTTCCTCATATTTCTGTGGCAGAAAGTTCTGGAATCTGAGAGGAGCCACAAATTTCCTTCCACCCAGCGTTTCCCCAAGTCTCCCGATAAAAATGATACCTCACTTGTGTGGGTAGGCCTAGCGCCCGCGACAAGAAACGCCCCAAAAGCGCAACCTGGACACCTCCAAATTTTTGAAAGAAAACAAAGGTGTTTTTTGCAAAGTGCCTACCTGTAGATTTTGGCCTCCAGCTCAGCCGGCACCTAGGGTAACCTACCAAACCTGTGCATTTCTGAAAACTAGAGACCTAGGGGAATCCAAGATGGGGTGACTTGTGTGGCTCGGACCAGGTCCTGTTACCCAGAATCCTTTGCAAACCTCAACATTTGGCAAAAAGAACACATGTTTCTCACATTTCTGTGGCAGAAAGTTCTGGAATCTGAGAGGAGCCACAAATGTCCTTACACCCAGCGTTCCCCCAAGTCTCCCGATAAAAATGATACCTTACTTGTGTGGGTAGGCCTAGCGCCCGCGACAGGAAACGCCCCAAAGCGCAACGTGGACACATTCAAATTTTTGAAAGAAAACAGAGGTTTTTTTTTCCAAGTGCCGACCTGTAGATTTTGCCCTCTAGCTCAGCCGGCACCTAGGGAAACCTACCAAACCTGTGCATTTCTGAAAACTAGAGACCTAGGGGAATCCAAGATGGGGTGACTTGTGTGGCTCGGACCAGGTTCTGTTACCCAGAATCCTTTGCAAAACTCAAAATTTGGCCAAAAAAAAACATGTTCCTCACATTTCTGTGGCAGAAAGTTCTAGAATCTGAGAGGAGCCACAAATTTCCTTCCACCCAGCGTTCCCCCAAGTCTCCCGATAAAAATGATACTTCACTTGTGTGGGTAGGCCTAGCGGCCGCAACAGGAAAACCCCAAAGCGCAACGTGGACACATCCACATTTTTGAAAGAAAACAGAGGTGTTTTTTGCAAAGTGCCTACCTGTAGAATTTGGCCTCTAGCTCAGCCGGCACCTAGGGAAACCTACCAAACCTGTGCATTTCTGAAAACTAGAGACCTAGGGGAATCCAAGATGGGGTGACTTGTGTGGCTCGGCCCAGGTTCTGTTACCCAGAATCCTTTGCAAACCTCAAAATTTGGCTAAAAAAACACATGTTGCTCACATTTCTGTGGCAGAAAGTTCTGGAATCTGAGAAGAGCCACAAATTTCCTTCCATCCAGCGTTCTCCCAAGTCTCCCGATAAAAATGATACCTCACTTGTGTGGGTAGGCCTAAAGCTCGTGACAGGAAACGCCCTAAAGCGCAACGTGGACACATCCAAATTTTTGAAAGAAAACAGAGGTGTTTTTTGCAAAGTGCCTACCTGTAGATTTTGGCCTCCAGCTCAGCCGGCACCCAGGGAAACCTACCAAACCTGTGCATTTCTGAAAACTAGAGACCTAGGGGAATCTAAGATGGGGTGACTTGTGTGGCTCGGACCAGGTTCTGTTACCCAGAATACTTTGCAAACCTCAAAATTTGGCAAAAAAAACACATGTTCCTCACATTTCTGTGGCAGAAAGTTCTGGAATCTGAGAGGAGCCACAAATTTCCTTCCACCCAGCGTTCTCCCAAGTCTCCCGATAAAAATGATACCTCACTTGTGTGGGTAGGCCTAGCGACCGCAACAGGAAACGCCCCAAAGCTCAAAGTGGACACATCCAAATTTTTGAAAGAAAACAGAGGTGTTTTTTGCAAAGTGCCTACCTGTAGATTTTGGCCTCTAGCTCAGCCGGCACCTAGGGAAACCTACCAAACCTGTGCATTTCTGAAAACTAGAGACCTAGGGGAATCCAAGATGGGGTGACTTGTGTGGCTCGGACCAGGTTCTGTTACCCAGAATCCTTTGCAAACCTCAAAATGTGGCTAAAAAAACACATGTTCCTCACATTTCTGTGGCAGAAAGTTCTGGAATCTGAAAGGAGCCACAAATTTCCTTCCACCCAGCGTTCCCCCAAGGCTCCCGATACAAAATGATACCTCACTTGTGTGGGTAGGCATAGCGCCCGCGACAGGAAACGCCCCAAAGCGCAACGTGGACACATCCAAATTTTTGAAAGAAAACAGAGGTGTTTCTTGCAAAGTGCCTACTGTAGATTTTGGCCTCTAGGTCAGCCGGCACCTAGGGAAACCTACCAAACCTGTGCTTTTCTGAAAACTAGAGACCTAGGGGAATCCAAGATGGGGTGACTTGTGTGGCTCGGACCAGGTTCTGTTACCCAGAATCCTTTGCAAAACTCAAAATTTGGCTAAAAAAACACATGTTCCTCACATTTCTGTGGCAGAAAGTTCTGGAATCTGAGAGGAGCACAAATTTCTTTCCACCCAGCGTTCCCCCAAGTCTCCCGATAAAAATGATACCTCACTTGTGTGGGTAGGCCTAGCGCCCGCGACAGGAAACGCCCCAAAGCGCAACGTGGACACATCCAAATTTTTTAAAGAAAACAGAGGTGTTTTTTGCAAAGTGCCTACCTGTAGATTTTGGCTTCCAGCTCAACCGGCACCTAGGGAAACCTACCAAACCTATGCATTTCTGAAAACTAGAGACCTAGGAGAATCCATGATGGGGTGACTTGTGTGGCTCGGACCAGGTTCTGTTACCCAGAATCCTTTGCAAACCTCAAAATTTGGCTAAAAAAACAAATGTTCCTCATACTTCTGTGGCAGAAAGTTCTGGAATCTGAGAGGAGCCACAAATTTCCTACCAACCAGCGTTCCCCCAAGTCTCCCAATAAAAATGATACCTCACTTGTGTGGGTAGGCCTAGCACCCGCGACAGGAAACGACCCAAAGCGCATCGTGGACACATCCAAATTTTTGAAAGAAAACAGAGGTGTTTTTTGCAAAGTGCCTACCTGTAGATTTTGGCCACTAGCTCAGCCGGCACCTAGGGAAACCTACCAAACCTGTGCATTTCTGAAAACTAGAGTCCTAGGGGAATCCAAGATGGGGTGACTTGTGTGGCTCGGACCAGGTTCTGTTACCCAGAATCCTTTGCAAACCTCAAAATTTGGCTCAAAAAACACATGTTCCTCACATTTCTGTGGCAGAAAGTTCTGGAATCTGAGAGGAGCCACAAATTTCCTACCACCCAGCGTTCCCCCAAGTCTCCCGATAAAAATGATACCTCACTTGTGTGGGTAGGCCTAGAGCCCGCGACAAGAAACGCCCCAAAAGCGCAACGTGGACACATCCACATTTTTGAAAGAAAACAAAGGTGTTTTTTGCAAAGTGCCTACCTGTAGATTTTGGCTTCCAGCTCAGCCGGCACCTAGGGAAACCTACCAAACCTGTGCATTTCTGAAAACTAGAGACCTAGGGGAATCCAAGATGGGGTGACTTGTGTGGCTCGGACCAGGTCCTGTTACCCAGGAACCTTTGCAAACCTCAAAATTTGGCTAAAAAAACACATGTTCCTCACATTTCTGTGGCAGAAAGTTCTGGAATCTGAGAGGAGCCACAAATTTCCTTCCACCCAGCGTTCCCCCAAGTCTCCCGATAAAAATGATACCTCACTTGTGTGGGTAGGCCTAGCGCCCGCGACAGGAAACGCCCCAAAGCGCAACGTGGACACATCCACATTTTTGACAGAAAAAAAAGGTGTTTTTTGCAAAGTGCCTACCTGTAGATTTTGGCCTGCAGCTCAGCCGGCGCCTAGGGAAACCTACCAAACCTGTGCATTTCTGAAAACTAGAGACCTAGGGGAATCCAAGATGGGGTGACTTGTGTGGCTCGGACCAGGTTCTGTTACCCAGAATCCTTTGCAAACCTCAAAATTTGGCTAAAAAAACACATGTTCCTCATATTTCTGTGGCAGAAAGTTCTGGAATCTGAGAGGAGCCACAAATTTCCTTCCAACCAGCGTTCCCCCAAGTCTCCCAATAAAAGTGATACCTCACTTGTGTGGGTAGGTCTAGCGCAAGCGACAGGAGACGACCCAAAGCGCAACGTGGACATATCCAAATTTTTGAAAGAAAACAGAGGTGTTTTTTGCAAAGTGCCTACCTGTAGATTTTGTCCTCAAGCTCAGCCGGCACCTAGGGAAACCTACCAAACCTGTGCATTTCTGAAAACTAGAGACCTAGGGGAATCCAAGATGGGGTGACTTGTGTGGCTCGGACCAGGTCCTGTTACCCAGAAACCTTTGCAAACCTCAAAATTTGGCTAAAAAAACACATGTTCCTCACATTTCTGTGGCAGAAAGTTCTGGAATCTGAGAGGAGCCACAAATTTCCTTCCACCCAGCGTTCCCCCAAGTCTCCCGATAAAAATGATACCTCACTTGTGTGGGTAGGCCTAGCGCCCGCGACAGGAAACGCCCCAAAGCGCAACGTGGACACATCCACATTTTTGACAGAAAAAAAAGGTGTTTTTTGCAAAGTGCCTACCTGTAGATTTTGGCCTGCAGCTCAGCCGGCGCATAGGGAAACCTACCAAACCTGTGCATTTCTGAAAACTAGAGACCTAGGGGAATCCAAGATGGGGTGACTTGTGTGGCTCGGACCAGGTTCTGTTACCCAGAATCCTTTGCAAACCTCAAAATTTGGCTAAAAAAACACATGTTCCTCATATTTCTGTGGCAGAAAGTTCTGGAATCTGAGAGGAGCCACAAATTTCCTTCCAACCAGCGTTCCCCCAAGTCTCCCAATAAAAGTGATACCTCACTTGTGTGGGTAGGTCTAGCGCAAGCGACAGGAGACGACCCAAAGCGCAACGTGGACATATCCAAAATTTTGAAAGAAAACAGAGGTGTTTTTTGCAAAGTGCCTACCTGTAGATTTTGTCCTCAAGCTCAGCCGGCACCTAGGGAAACCTACCAAACCTGTGCATTTCTGAAAACTAGAGACCTAGGGGAATCCAAGATGGGGTGACTTGTGTGGCTCGGACCAGGTTCTGTTACCCAGAATCCTTTGCAAACCTCAAAATTTGGCTAAAAAAACACATGTTCCTCACATTTCTGTGGCAGAAAGTTCTGGAATCTGAGAGGAGCCACAAATTTCCTTCCACCCAGCGTTCCCCCAAGTCTCCCGATAAAAATGATACCTCACTTGTGTGGGTAGGCCTAGCGCCCGCGACAAGAAACGCCCCAAAAGCGCAACGTGGATACATCCAAATTTTTGAAAGAAAACAAAGGTGTTTTTTGCAAAGTGCCTACCTGTAGATGTTGGCCTCCAGCTCAGCCGGCACCTAGGGAAACCTACCAAACCTGTGCATTTCTGAAAACTAGATTCCTAGGGGAATCCAAGATGGGGTGACTTGTGTGGCTCGGACCAGGTCCTGTTACCCAGAATCCTTTGCAAACCTCAAAATTTGGCTAAAAAAACACATGTTCTTCATATTTCTGTGGCAGAAAGTTCTGGAATCTGAGAGGAGCCACAAATTTCCTTCCACCCAGCATTCCCCCAAGTCTCCCGATAAAAATTATACCTCACTTGTGTGGGTAGGCCTAGCGCCCGCGATAGGAAACGCCCCAAAGCGCAACGTGGACACATCCAAATTTTTGAAAGAAAACAGAGGTGTTTTTTCCAAGTGCCGACCTGTAGATTTTGGCCTCTAGCTCAGCCGGCACCTAGGGAAACCTACCAAACCTGTGCATTTCTGAATAATAGAGACCTAGGGGAATCCAAGATGGGGTGACTTGTGTGGCTCGGACCAGGTTCTGTTACCCAGAATCCTTTGCAAAACTCAAAATTTGGCTAAAAAAAAACATGTTCCTCACATTTCTGTGGCAGAAAGTTCTGGAATCTGAGAGGAGCCACAAATTTCCTTCCACCCAGCGTTCCCCCAAGTCTCCCGATAAAAATGATACCTCACTTGTGTGGGTAGGCCTAGCGCCCGCGACAGGAAACACCCCAAAGCGCAACGTGGACACATCCACATTTTTGAAAGAAAACAGAGGTGTTTTTTGCAAAGTGCCTACCTGTAGAATTTGGCCTCTAGCTCAGCCGGCACCTAGGGAAACCTACCAAACCTGTGCATTTCTGAAAACTAGAGACCTAGGGGAATCCAAGATGGGGTGACTTGTGTGGCTCGGACCAGATTCTGTTACCCAGAATCCTTTGCAAACCTCAAAATTTGGCTAAAAAAACACATGTTGCTCACATTTCTGGGGCAGAAAGTTCTGGAATCTGAGAAGAGCCACAAATTTCCTTCCACCCAGCGTTCTCCCATGTCTCCCGATAAAAATGATACCTCACTTGTGTGGGTAGGCCTAGAGCCCGCAACAGGAAATGCCCCAAAGTGCATCGTGGACACATCGAAATTTTTGAAAGAAAACAGAGGTGTTTTTTGCAAAGTGCCTACCTGTAGATTTTGGCCTCCAGCTCAGCCGGCACCTAGGGAAACCTACCAAACCTGTGCATTTCTGAAAACTAGAGACCTAGGGGAATCTAAGATGGGGTGACTTGTGTGGCTCGGACCAGGTTCTGTTACCCAGAATCCTTTGCAAACCTCAAAATTTGGCAATAAAAACACATGTTCCTCACATTTCTGTGGCAGAAAGTTCTGGAATCTGAGAGGAGCCACAAATTTCCTTCCACCCAGCGTTCTCCCAAGTCTCCCGATAAAAATGATACCTCACTTGTGTGGGTAGGCCTAGCGCCCGCAACAGGAAACGCCGCAAAGCGCAACGTGGACACATCCAAATTTTTGAAAGAAAACAGAGGTGTTTTTTCTAAGTGCCGACCTGTAGATTTTGGCCTCTAGCTCAGCCGGCACCTAGGGAAACCTACCAAACCTGTGCATTTCTGAAAACTAGAGACCTACGGGAATCAAGATAGGGTGACTTGTGTGGCTCGGACCAGGTTAGGTTATCCAGAATCCTTTGCAAACCTCAAAATTTGGATAAAAAAACATATGTTCCTCACATTTCTGTGGCAGAAAGTTCTGGAATCTGAGAGGAGCTACAAATTTCCTTCCACCCAGCGTTCCCCCAAGGCTCCCGATAAAAATGATACCTCAGTTCTGTGGGTAAGCCTAGCGCCCGCGACAGGAAACGCCCCAAAGCGCAACGTGGACACATCCAAATTTTTGAAAGAAAACAGAGGTTTTTTTTGCAAAGTGCCTACTGTAGATTTTGGCCTCTAGGTCAGCCGGCACATAGGGAAACCTACCAAACCTGTGCTTTTCTGAAAACTAGAGACCTAGGGGAATCCAAGATGGGGTGACTTGTGTGGCTCGGACCAGGTTCTGTTACCCAGAATCCTTTGCAAACCTCAAAATTTGGCTAAAAAAACACATGTTCCTCATATTTCTGTGGCAGAAAGTTCTGGAATCTGAGAGGAGCCACAAATTTCCTACCAACCAGCGTTCCCCCAAGTCTCCCAATAAAAATGATACCTCACTTGTGTGGGTGGGCCTAGCGCCCGCGACAGGAAACGACCCAAAGCGCAATGTGGACACATCCAAATTTTTGAAAGAAAACAGAGGTGTTTTTTGCAAAGTGCCTACCTGTAGATTTTGGCCTCTAGCTCAGCCGGCACCTAGGGAAACCTACCAAACCTGTGCATTTCTGAAAACTAGAGACCTAGGGGAATCCAAGATGGGGTGACTTGTGTGGCTCGGACCAGATTCTGTTACCCAGAATCCTTTGCAAACCTCAAAATTTGGCTAAAAAAACACATGTTGCTCACATTTCTGGGGCAGAAAGTTCTGGAATCTGAGAAGAGCCACAAATTTCCTTCCACCCAGCATTCTCCCAAGTCTCCCGATAAAAATGATACCTCAATTGTGTGGGTAGGCCTAGAGCCCGCGACAGGAAATGCCCCAAAGTGCATCGTGGACACATCGAAATTTTTGAAAGAAAACAGAGGTGTTTTTTGCAAAGTGCCTACCTGTAGATTTTGGCCTCTAGCTCAGCCGGCCCCTAGGGAAACCTACCAAACCTGTGCATTTCTGAAAACTAGAGACCTAGGGGAATCCAAGATGGGGTGACGTGTGTGGCTCGGACCAGGTTCTGTTACCCAGAATCCTTTGCAAACCTCAAAATTTGGCAATAAAAACACATGTTCCTCACATTTCTGTGGCAGAAAGTTCTGGAATCTGAGAGGAGCCACAAATTTCTTTCCACCCAGCGTTCCCCCAAGTCTGCTGATAAAAATGATACTTCACTTGTGTGGGTAGGCCTAGCGCCCGCGACAGGAAACGCCCCAAAGCGCAACGTGGAAACATCCAAATTTTTGAAAGAAAACAGAGGTGTTTTTTGCAAAGTGCCTACCTGTAGATTTTGGCCTCCAGCTCAGCCGGCACCTAGGGAAACCTACCAAACCTGTGCATTTCTGAAAACTAGAGACCTAGGGGAATCTAAGATGGGGTGACTTGTGTGGCTCGGACCAGGTTCTGTTACCCAGAATCCTTTGCAAACCTCAAAATTTGGCAATAAAAACACATGTTCCTCACATTTCTGTGGCAGAAAGTTCTGGAATCTGAGAGGAGCCACAAATTTCCTTCCACCCAGCGTTCTCCCAAGTCTCCCGATAAAAATGATACCTCACTTGTGTGGGTAGGGCTAGCGCCCGCAACAGGAAACGCCGCAAAGCGCAACGTGGACACATCCAAATTTTTGAAAGAAAACAGAGGTGTTTTTTCTAAGTGCCGACCTGTAGATTTTGGCCTCTAGCTCAGCCGGCACCTAGGGAAACCTACCAAACCTGTGCATTTCTGAAAACTAGAGACCTACGGGAATCAAGATAGGGTGACTTGTGTGGCTCGGACCAGGTTAGGTTACCCAGAATCCTTTGCAAACCTCAAAATTTGGATAAAAAAACATATGTTCCTCACATTTCTGTGGCAGAAAGTTCTGGAATCTGAGAGGAGCTACACATTTCCTTCCACCCAGCGTTCCCCCAAGGCTCCCGATAAAAATGATACCTCAGTTCTGTGGGTAAGCCTAGCGCCCGCGACAGGAAACGCCCCAAAGCGCAACGTGGACACATCCAAATTTTTGAAAGAAAACAGAGGTTTTTTTTGCAAAGTGCCTACTGTAGATTTTGGCCTCTAGGTCAGCCGGCACATAGGGAAACCTACCAAACCTGTGCTTTTCTGAAAACTAGAGACCTAGGGGAATCCAAGATGGGGTGACTTGTGTGGCTCGGACCAGGTTCTGTTACCCAGAATCCTTTGCAAACCTCAAAATTTGGCTAAAAAAACACATGTTCCTCATATTTCTGTGGCAGAAAGTTCTGGAATCTGAGAGGAGCTCAAATTTCCTACCAACCAGCGTTCCCCCAAGTCTCCCAATAAAAATGATACCTCACTTGTGTGGGTGGGCCTAGCGCCCGCGACAGGAAACGACCCAAAGCGCAATGTGGACACATCCAAATTTTTGAAAGAAAACAGAGGTGTTTTTTGCAAAGTGCCTACCTGTAGATTTTGGCCTCTAGCTCAGCCGGCACCTAGGGAAACCTACCAAACCTGTGCATTTCTGAAAACTAGAGACCTAGGGGAATCCAAGATGGGGTGACTTGTGTGGCTCGGACCAGATTCTGTTACCCAGAATCCTTTGCAAACCTCAAAATTTGGCTAAAAAAACACATGTTGCTCACATTTCTGGGGCAGAAAGTTCTGGAATCTGAGAAGAGCCACAAATTTCCTTCCACCCAGCGTTCTCCCAAGTCTCCCGATAAAAATGATACCTCACTTGTGTGGGTAGGCCTAGAGCCCGCGACAGGAAATGCCCCAAAGTGCATCGTGGACACATCGAAATTTTTGAAAGAAAACAGAGGTGTTTTTTGCAAAGTGCCTACCTGTAGATTTTGGCCTCAAGCTCAGCCGGCACCTAGGGAAACCTACCAAACCTGTGCATTTCTGAAAACTAGAGACCTAGGGGAATCCAAGATGGGGTGACTTTTGTGGCTCGGACCAGGTTCTGTTACCCAGAATCCTTTGCAAACCTGAAAATTTGGCTAAAAAACACATGTTCTTCATATTTCTGTGGCAGAAAGTTCTGGAATCTGAGAGGAGCCACAAATTTCCTTCCACCCAGCGTTCCCCCAAGTCTCCCGATAAAAATGATACCTCACTTGTGTGGGTAGGCCTAGCGCCCGCAACAGGAAACGCCGCATAGCGCAACGTGGACACATCCAAATTTTTGAAAGAAAACAGAGGTGTTTTTTCTAAGTGCCGACCTGTAGATTTTGGCCTCAAGCTCAGCCGGCACCTAGGGAAACCTACCAAACCTGTGCATTTCTGAAAACTAGAGACCTACGGGAATCAAGATAGGGTGACTTGTGTGGCTCGGACCAGGTTATGTTACCCAGAATCCTTTGCAAACCTCAAAATTTGGCTAAAAAAACACATGTTCCTCATATTTCTGTGGCATAAAGTTCTGGAATCTGAGAGGAGCCACAAATTTCTTTCCACCCAGCGTTCCCCCAAGTCTGCTGATAAAAATGATACTTCACTTGTGTGGGTAGGCCTAGCGCCCGCGACAGGAAACGCCCCAAAGCGCAACGTGGAAACATCCAAATTTTTGAAAGAAAACAGAGGTGTTTTTTGCAAAGTGCCTACCTGTAGATTTTGGCCTCCAGCTCAGCCGGCACCTAGGGAAACCTACCAAACCTGTGCATTTCTGAAAACTAGAGACCTAGGGGAATCTAAGATGGGGTGACTTGTGTGGCTCGGACCAGGTTCTGTTACCCAGAATCCTTTGCAAACCTCAAAATTTGGCAATAAAAACACATGTTCCTCACATTTCTGTGGCAGAAAGTTCTGGAATCTGAGAGGAGCCACAAATTTCCTTCCACCCAGCGTTCTCCCAAGTCTCCCGATAAAAATGATACCTCACTTGTGTGGGTAGGCCTAGCGCCCGCAACAGGAAACGCCGCAAAGCGCAACGTGGACACATCCAAATTTTTGAAAGAAAACAGAGGTGTTTTTTCTAAGTGCAGACCTGTAGATTTTGGCCTCTAGCTCAGCCGGCACCTAGGGAAACCTACCAAACCTGTGCATTTCTGAAAACTAGAGACCTACGGGAATCAAGATAGGGTGACTTGTGTGGCTCGGACCAGGTTATGTTACCCAGAATCCTTTGCAAACCTCAAAATTTGGATAAAAAAACATATGTTCCTCACATTTCTGTGGCAGAAAGTTCTGGAATCTGAGAGGAGCTACAAATTTCCTTCCACCCAGCGTTCCCCCAAAGCTCCCGATAAAAATGATACCTCAGTTCTCTGGGTAGGCCTAGCGCCCGCGACAGGAAACGCCCCAAAGCGCAACGTGGACACATCCAAATTTTTGAAAGAAAACAGAGGTTTTTTTTGCAAAGTGCCTACTGTAGATTTTGGCCTCTAGGTCAGCCGGCACCTAGGGAAACCTACCAAACCTGTGCTTTTCTGAAAACTAGAGACCTAGGGGAATCCAAGATGGGGTGACTTGTGTGGCTCGGACCAGGTTCTGTTACCCAGAATCCTTTGCAAACCTCAAAATTTGGCTAAAAAAACACATGTTCCTCATATTTCTGTGGCAGAAAGTTCTGGAATCTGAGAGGAGCCACAAATTTCCTACCAACCAGCGTTCCCCCAAGTCTCCCAATAAAAATGATACCTCACTTGTGTGGGTGGGCCTAGCGCCCGCGACAGGAAACGACCCAAAGCGCAATGTGGACACATCCAAATTTTTGAAAGAAAACAGAGGTGTTTTTTGCAAAGTGCCTACCTGTAGATTTTGGCCTCTAGCTCAGCCGGCACCTAGGGAAACCTACCAAACCTGTGCATTTCTGAAAACTAGAGACCTAGGGGAATCCAAGATGGGGTGACTTGTGTGGCTCGGACCAGGTTCTGTTACCCAGAATCCTTTGCAAACCTCAAAATTTGGCAAAAAAAACACATGATCCTCATATTTCTGTGGCAGAAAGTTCTGGAATCTCAGAGGAGCCACAATTTCCTTCCAACCAGCGTTCCCCCAAGTCTCCCAATAAAAATGGTACCTCACTTGTGTGGGTAGGCCTAGCGCCCGCGACAAGAAACGCACCAAAAGCGCAACTTGGACACATCCACATTTTTGAAAGAAAACAAAGGTGTTTTTTGCAAAGTGCCTACCTGTAGATTTTGGCCTCCAGCTCAGCCGGCACCTAGGGAAACCTACCAAACCTGTGCATTTCTGAAAACTAGAGACCTAGGGGAATCCAATATGGGGTGACTTGTGTGGCTCGGACCAGGTCCTGTTACCCAGAATCCTTTGCAAACCTCAAAATTTGGCAAAAAAAACACATGTTCCTCACATTTCTGTGGCAGAAAGTTCTGGAATCTGAGAGGAGCACAAATTTCCTTCCACCCAGCGTTCCCCCAAGTCTCCCGATAAAAATGATACCTCACTTGTGTGGGTAGGCCTAGCGCCCGCGACAGGGAACGCCCCAAAGCGCAACGTGGACACATCCACATTTTTGAAAGAAAACATAGGTGTTTTTTCCAAGTGCCGACCTGTAGATTTTGGCCTCTAGCTCAGCCGGCACCTAGGGAAACCTACCAAACCTGTGCATTTCTGAAAACTAGAGACCTACGGGAATCAAGATAGGGTGACTTGTGTGGCTCGGACCAGGTTATGTTACCCAGAATCCTTTGCAAACCTCAAAATTTGGATAAAAAAACATATGTTCCTCACATTTCTGTGGCAGAAAGTTCTGGAATCTGAGAGGAGCTACAAATTTCCTTCCACCCAGCGTTCCCCCAAGGCTCCCGATAAAAATGATACCTCAGTTCTGTGGGTAGGCCTAGCGCCCGCGACAGGAAACGCCCCAAAGCGCAACGTGGACACATCCAAATTTTTGAAAGAAAACAGAGGTTTTTTTTGCAAAGTGCCTACTGTAGATTTTGGCCTCTAGGTCAGCCGGCACATAGGGAAACCTACCAAACCTGTGCTTTTCTGAAAACTAGAGACCTAGGGGAATCCAAGATGGGGTGACTTGTGTGGCTCGGACCAGGTTCTGTTACCCAGAATCCTTTGCAAACCTCAAAATTTGGCTAAAAAAACACATGTTCCTCATATTTCTGTGGCAGAAAGTTCTGGAATCTGAGAGGAGCCACAAATTTCCTACCAACCAGCGTTCCCCCAAGTCTCCCAATAAAAATGATACCTCACTTGTGTGGGTGGGCCTAGCGCCCGCGACAGGAAACGACCCAAAGCGCAATGTGGACACATCCAAATTTTTGAAAGAAAACAGAGGTGTTTTTTGCAAAGTGCCTACCTGTAGATTTTGGCCTCTAGCTCAGCCGGCACCTAGGGAAACCTACCAAACCTGTGCATTTCTGAAAACTAGAGACCTAGGGGAATCCAAGATGGGGTGACTTGTGTGGCTCGGACCAGGTTCTGTTACCCAGAATCCTTTGCAAACCTCAAAATTTGGCTAAAAAAACACATGTTCCTCATATTTCTGTTGCAGAAAGTTCTGGAATGTGAGAGGAGCCACAATTTCCTTCCAACCAGCGTTCCCCCAAGTCTCCCAATAAAAATGGTACCTCACTTGTGTGGGTAGGCCTAGCGCCCGCGACAAGAAACGCACCAAAAGCGCAACTTGGACACATCCACATTTTTGAAAGAAAACAAAGGTGTTTTTTGCAAAGTGCCTACCTGTAGATTTTGGCCTCCAGCTCAGCCGGCACCTAGGGAAACCTACCAAACCTGTGCATTTCTGAAAACTAGAGACCTAGGGGAATCCAATATGGGGTGACTTGTGTGGCTCGGACCAGGTCCTGTTACCCAGAATCCTTTGCAAACCTCAAAATTTGGCAAAAAAAACACATGTTCCTCACATTTCTGTGGCAGAAAGTTCTGGAATCTGAGAGGAGCACAAATTTCCTTCCACCCAGCGTTCCCCCAAGTCTCCCGATAAAAATGATACCTCACTTGTGTGGGTAGGCCTAGCGCCCGCGACAGGGAACCCCCCAAAGCGCAACGTGGACACATCCACATTTTTGAAAGAAAACATAGGTGTTTTTTCCAAGTGCCGACCTGTAGATTTTGGCCTCTAGCTCAGCCGGCACCTAGGGAAACCTACCAAACCTGTGCATTTCTGAAAACTAGAGACCTACGGGAATCAAGATAGGGTGACTTGTGTGGCTCGGACCAGGTTATGTTACCCAGAATCCTTTGCAAACCTCAAAATTTGGATAAAAAAACATATGTTCCTCACATTTCTGTGGCAGAAAGTTCTGGAATCTGAGAGGAGCTACAAATTTCCTTCCACCCAGCGTTCCCCCAAGGCTCCCGATAAAAATGATACCTCAGTTCTGTGGGTAGGCCTAGCGCCCGCGACAGGAAACGCCCCAAAGCGCAACGTGGACACATCCAAATTTTTGAAAGAAAACAGAGGTTTTTTTTGCAAAGTGCCTACTGTAGATTTTGGCCTCTAGGTCAGCAGGCACATAGGGAAACCTACCAAACCTGTGCTTTTCTGAAAACTAGAGACCTAGGGGAATCCAAGATGGGGTGACTTGTGTGGCTCGGACCAGGTTCTGTTACCCAGAATCCTTTGCAAACCTCAAAATTTGGCTAAAAAAACACATGTTCCTCATATTTCTGTGGCAGAAAGTTCTGGAATCTGAGAGGAGCCACAAATTTCCTACCAACCAGCGTTCCCCCAAGTCTCCCAATAAAAATGATACCTCACTTGTGTGGGTGGGCCTAGCGCCCGCGACAGGAAACGACCCAAAGCGCAATGTGGACACATCCAAATTTTTGAAAGAAAACAGAGGTGTTTTTTGCAAAGTGCCTACCTGTAGATTTTGGCCTCTAGCTCAGCCGGCACCTAGGGAAACCTACCAAACCTGTGCATTTCTGAAAACTAGAGACCTAGGGGAATCCAAGATGGGGTGACTTGTGTGGCTCGGACCAGGTTCTGTTACCCAGAATCATTTGCAAACCTCAAAATTTGGCAAAAAAAACACATGATCCTCATATTTCTGTGGCAGAAAGTTCTGGAATCTGAGAGGAGACACAATTTCCTTCCAACCAGCGTTCCCCCAAGTCTCCCAATAAAAATGGTACCTCACTTGTGTGGGTAGGCCTAGCGCCCGCGACAAGAAACGCACCAAAAGCGCAACTTGGACACATCCACATTTTTGAAAGAAAACAAAGGTGTTTTTTGCAAAGTGCCTACCTGTAGATTTTGGCCTCCAGCTCTGCCGGCACCTAGGGAAACCTACCAAACCTGTGCATTTCTGAAAACTAGAGACCTAGGGGAATCCAAGATGGGGTGACTTGTGTGGCTCGGACCAGGTCCTGTTACCCTGAATCCTTTGCAAACCTCAAAATTTGGCAAAAAAAACACATGTTCCTCACATTTCTGTGGCAGAAAGTTCTGGAATCTGAGAGGAGCACAAATTTCCTTCCACCCATCGTTCCCCCAAGTCTCCCGATAAAAATGATACCTCACTTGTGTGGGTAGGCCTAGCGCCCGCGAGAGGGAACGCCCCAAAGCGCAACGTGGACACATCCACATTTTTGAAAGAAAACATAGGTGTTTTTTCCAAGTGCCGACCTGTAGATTTTGGCCTCTAGCTCAGCCGGCACCTAGGGAAACCTACCAAACCTGTGCATTTCTGAAAACTAGAGACCTAGGGGAATCCAAGATGGGGTGACTTGTGTGGCTCGGACCAGGTTCTGTTACCCAGAAACCTTTGCAAAACTCAAAATTTGGCTAAAAAAAAACATGTTCCTCACATTTCTGTGGCAGAAAGTTCTGGAATCTGAGAGGAGCCACAAATATCCTTCCACCCAGCGTTACCCCGAATCTCCCAATAAAAATGATACCTCACTTGTGTGGGTAGGCCTAGCGCCCGCGACAGGAAACACCCCAAAGCGCAACGTGGACACATCCACATTTTTGAAAGAAAACAGAGGTGTTTTTTGCAAAGTGCCTACCTGTAGAATTTGGCCTCTAGCTCAGCCGGCACCTAGGGAAACCTACCAAACCTGTTCATTTCTGAAAACTAGAGACCTAGGGGAATCCAAGATGGGGTGACTTGTGTGGCTCGGACCAGGTTCTGTTACCCAGAATCCTTTGCAAACCTCAAAATTTGGCTAAAAAAACACATGTTTCTCACATTTCTGTGGCAGAAAGTTCTGGAATCTGATAAGAGCCACAAATTTGCTTCCACCCAGCGTTCTCCCAAGTCTCCCGATAAAAATGATACCTCACTTGTGTGGGTAGGCCTAGAGCCCGCGACAGGAAACGCCCCAAAGCGCAACGTGGACACATCCAAATTTTTGAAAGAAAACAGAGGTGTTTTTTGCAAAGTGCCTACCTGTAGATTTTGGCCTCTAGCTCAGCCCGCACCTAGGGAAACCTACCAAACCTGTGCAGTTCTGAAAACTAGAGACCTAGGGGAATCCAAGATGGGGTGACTTGTGTGGCTCGGACCAGGTTCTGTTACCCAGAATCCTTTGCAAACCTCAAAATTTGGCTAAAAAAACACATGTTCCTCATATTTCTGTGGCAGAAAGTTCTGGAATCTGAGAGGAGCCACAAATTTCTGTCCACCCAGCGTTCCCCCAAGGCTGCCGATAAAAATGATACCTCACTTGTGTGGGTAGGCCTAGCGCCCGGGACAGGAAACGCACCAAAGCGCAACGTGGACACATCCAAATTTTTGAAAGAAAACAGAGGTGATTTTTGCAAAGTGCCTACCTGTAGAATTTGGCCTCTAGCTCAGCCGGCACCTAGGGAAACCTACCAAACCTGTGCATTTCTGAAAACTAGAGACCTAGGGGAATCCAAGATGGGGTGACTTGTGTGGCTCGGCCCAGGTTCTGTTACCCAGAATCCTTTGCAAACCTCAAAATTTGGCTAAAAAACACATGTTGCTCACATTTCTGTGGCAGAAAGTTCTGGAATCTGAGAAGAGCCACAAATTTCCTTCCATCCAGCGTTCTCCCAAGTCTCCCGATAAAAATGATACCTCACTTGTGTGGGTAGGCCTAGCGCCCGCAACAGGAAACGCCCCAAAGCGCAAAGTGGACACATCCAAATTTTTCAAAGAAAACAGAGGTGTTTTTTGCAAAGTGCCTACCTGTAGATTTTGGC
This sequence comes from Pleurodeles waltl, assembly GCF_031143425.1. Classification (NCBI taxonomy): domain Eukaryota; kingdom Metazoa; phylum Chordata; class Amphibia; order Caudata; family Salamandridae; genus Pleurodeles; species Pleurodeles waltl. The sequence continues at coordinate 1,165,172 of NW_027149811.1, read as the reverse complement.
CTCTAGCTCAGCCGGCACCTAGGGAAACCTACCAAACCTGTGCATTTCTGAAAACTAGAGACCTAGGGGAATCCAAGATGGGGTGACTTGTGTGGCTCGGACCAGGTTCTGTTACCCAGAATCCTTTGCAAACCTCAAAATGTGGCTAAAAAAACACATGTTCCTCACATTTCTGTGGCAGAAAGTTCTGGAATCTGAAAGGAGACACAAATTTCCTAACACCCAGCGTTCCCCCAAGGCTCCCGATACAAAATGATACTTCACTTGTGTGGGTAGGCCTAGCGCCCGCGACAGGAAACGCCCCAAAGCGCAACGTGGACACATCCAAATTTTTGAAAGAAAACAGAGGTGTTTCTTGCAAAGTGCCTACTGTAGATTTTGGCCTCTAGGTCAGCCGGCACCTAGGGAAACCTACCAAACCTGTGCTTTTCTGAAAACTAGAGACCTAGGGGAATCCAAGATGGGGTGACTTGTGTGGCTCGGACCAGGTTCTGTTACCCAGAATCCTTTGCAAAACTCAAAATTTGGCTAAAAAAACACATGTTCCTCACATTTCTGTGGCAGAAAGTTCTGGAATCTGAGAGGAGCACAAATTTCCTTCCACCCAGCGTTCCCCCAAGTCTCCCGATAAAAATGATACCTCACTTGTGTGGGTAGGCCTAGCGCCCGCGACAGGAAACGCCCCAAAGCGCAACGTGGACACATCAAAATTTTTTAAAGAAAACAGAGGTGTTTTTTGCAAAGTGCCTACCTGTAGATTTTGGCCTCCAGCTCAGCCGGCACCTAGGGAAACCTACCAAACCCATGCATTTCTGAAAACTAGAGACCTAGGAGAATCCATGATGGGGTGACTTGTGTGGCTCGGACCAGGTTCTGTTACCCAGAATCCTTTGCAAACCTCAAAATTTGGCTAAAAAAACAAATGTTCCTTATACTTCTGTGGCAGAAAGTTCTGGAATCTGAGAGGAGCCACAAATTTCCTACCAACCAGCGTTCCCCCAAGTCTCCCAATAAAAATGATACCTCACTTGTGTGGGTAGGCCTAGCGCCCGCGACAGGAAACGACCCAAAGCGCAACGTGGACACATCCAAATTTTTGAAAGAAAACAGAGGTGTTTTTTGCAAAGTGCCTACCTGTAGAATTTGGCCTCTAGCTCAGCCGGCACCTAGGGAAACCTACCAAACCTGTGCATTTCTGAAAACTAGAGACCTAGGGGAATCCAAGATGGGGTGACTTGTGTGGCTCGGACCAGGTTCTGTTACCCAGAATCCTTTGCAAACCTCAAAATTTGGCTAAAAAAACACATGATCCTCATATTTCTGTGGCAGAAAGTTCTGGAATCTGAGAGGAGCCACAATTTCCTTCCAACCAGCGTTCCCCCAAGTCTCCCAATAAAAATGGTACCTCACTTGTGTGGGTAGGCCTAGCGCCCGCGACAAGAAACGCACCAAAAGCGCAACTTGGACACATCCACATTTTTTAAAGAAAACAAAGGTGTTTTTTGCAAAGTGCCTACCTGTAGATTTTGGCCTCCAGCTCAGCCGGCACCTAGGGAAACCTACCAAACCTGTGCATTTCTGAAAACTAGAGACCTAGGGGAATCCAATATGGGGTGACTTGTGTGGCTCGGACCAGGTCCTGTTACCCAGAATCCTTTGCAAACCTCAAAATTTGGCAAAAAAAACACATGTTCCTCACATTTCTGTGGCAGAAAGTTCTGGAATCTGAGAGGAGCACAAATTTCCTTCCACCCAGCGTTCCCCCAAGTCTCCCGATAAAAATGATACCTCACTTGTGTGGGTAGGCCTAGCGCCCGCGACAGGGAACGCCCCAAAGCGCAACGTGGACACATCCACATTTTTGAAAGAAAACATAGGTGTTTTTTCCAAGTGCCGACCTGTAGATTTTGGCCTCTAGCTCAGCCGGCACCTAGGGAAACCTACCAAACCTGTGCATTTCTGAAAACTAGAGACCTACGGGAATCAAGATAGGGTGACTTGTGTGGCTCGGACCAGGTTATGTTACCCAGAATCCTTTGCAAACCTCAAAATTTGGCTAAAAAAAAACATGTTCCTCACATTTCTGTGGCAGAAAGTTCGGGAATCTGAGAGGAGCCACAAATATCCTTCCACCCAGCGTTACCCCAAGTCTCCCGATAAAAATGATACCTCACTTGTGTGGGTAGGCCTAGCGCCCGCGACAGGAAACACCCCAAAGCGCAACGTGGACACATCCACATATTTGAAAGAAAACAGAGGTGTTTTTTGCAAAGTGCCTACCTGTAGAATTTGGCCTCTAGCTCAGCCGGCACCTAGGGAAACCTACCAAACCTGTGCATTTCTGAAAACTAGAGACCTAGGGGAATCCAAGATGGGGTGACTTGTGTGGCTCGGACCAGGTTCTGTTACCCAGAATCCTTTGCAAACCTCAAAATTTGGCTAAAAAAACACATGTTTCTCACATTTCTATGGCAGAAAGTTCTGGAATCTGAGAAGAGCCACAAATTTCCTTCCACCCAGCGTTCTCCCAAGTCTCCCGATAAAAATGATACCTCACTTGTGTGGGTAGGCCTAGAGCCCGCGACAGGAAACGCCCCAAAGCGCAACGTGGACACATCCACATTTTTGAAAGAAAACAGAGGTGTTTTTTGCAAAGTGCCTACCTGTAGATTTTGGCCTCCAGCTCAGCCGGCACCTAGGGAAATCTACCAAACCTGTGCATTTCTGAAAACTAGAGACCTAGGGGAATCTAAGATGGGGTGACTTGAGTGGCTCGGACCAGGTTCTGTTACCCAGAATACTTTGCAAACCTCAAAATTTGGCAAAAAAAACACATGTTCCTCACATTTCTGTGGCAGAAAGTTCTGGAATCTGAGAGGAGCCACAAATTTCCTTCCACCCAGCGTTCTCCCAAGTCTCCCGATAAAAATTATACCTCACTTGTGTGGGTAGGCCTAGCGCCCGCAACAGGAAACGCCCCAAAGCGCAAAGTGGACACATCCAAATTTTTGAAAGAAAACAGAGGTGTTTTTTGCAAAGTGCCTACCTGTAGATTTTGGCCTCTAGCTCAGCCGGCACCTAGGGAAACCTACCAAACCTGTGCATTTCTGAAAACAAGAGACCTAGGGGAATCCAAGATGGGGTGACTTGTGTAGCTCGGACCAGGTTCTGTTACCCAGAATCCTTTGCAAACCTCAAAATGTGGCTAAAAAAACACATGTTCCTCACATTTCTGTGGCAGAAAGTTCTGGAATCTGAAAGGAGCCACAAATTTCCTTCCACCCAGCGTTCCCCCAAGGCTCCCGATACAAAATGATACTTCACTTGTGTGGGTAGGCCTAGCGCCCGCGACAGGAAACGCCCCAAAGCGCAACGTGGACACATCCAAATTTTTGAAAGAAAACAGAGGTGTTTCTTGCAAAGTGCCTACTGTAGATTTTGGCCTCTAGGTCAGCCGGCACCTAGGGAAACCTACCAAACCTGTGCTTTTCTGAAAACTAGAGACCTAGGGGAATCCAAGATGGGGTGACTTGTGTGGCTCGGACCAGGTTCTGTTACCCAGAATCCTTTGCAAAACTCAAAATTTGGCTAAAAAAACACATGTTCCTCACATTTCTGTGGCAGAAAGTTCTGGAATCTGAGAGGAGCACAAATTTCCTTCCACCCAGCGTTCCCCTAAGTCTCCCGATAAAAATGATACCTCACTTGTGTGGGTAGGCCTAGCGCCCGCGACAGGAAACGCCCCAAAGCGCAACGTGGACACATCCAAATTTTTTAAAGAAAACAGAGGTGTTTTTTGCAAAGTGCCTACCTGTAGATTTTGGCCTCCAGCTCAGCCGGCACCTAGGGAAATCTACCAAACCTGTGCATTTCTGAAAACTAGAGACCTAGGGGAATCTAAGATGGGGTGACTTGTGTGGCTCGGACCAGGTTCTGTTACCCAGAATACTTTGCAAACCTCAAAATTTGGCAAAAAAACACATGTTCCTCACATTTCTGTGGCAGAAAGTTCTGGAATCTGAGAGGAGCCACAAATTTCCTTCCACCCAGCGTTCTCCCAAGTCTCCCGATAAAAATTATACCTCACTTGTGTGGGTAGGCCTAGCGCCCGCAACAGGAAACGCCCCAAAGCGCAAAGTGGACACATCCAAATTTTTGAAAGAAAACAGAGGTGTTTTTTGCAAAGTGCCTACCTGTAGATTTTGGCCTCCAGCTCAGCCGGCACCTAGGGAAACCTACCAAACCCATGCATTTCTGAAAACTAGAGACCTAGGAGAATCCATGATGGGGTGACTTGTGTGGCTCGGACCAGGTTCTGTTACCCAGAATCCTTTGCAAACCTCAAAATTTGGCTAAAAAAACAAATGTTCCTCATACTTCTGTGGCAGAAAGTTCTGGAATCTGAGAGGAGCCACAAATTTCCTACCAACCAGCGTTCCCCCAAGTCTCCCAATAAAAATGATACCTCACTTGTGTGGGTAGGCCTAGCGCCCGCGACAGGAAACGACCCAAAGCGCAACGTGGACACATCCAAATTTTTGAAAGAAAACAGAGGTGTTTTTTGCAAAGTGCCTACCTGTAGAATTTGGCCTCTAGCTCAGCCGGCACCTAGGGAAACCTACCAAACCTGTGCATTTCTGAAAACTAGAGACCTAGGGGAATCCAAGATGGGGTGACTTGTGTGGCTCGGACCAGGTTCTGTTACCCAGAATCCTTTGCAAACCTCAAAATTTGGCTAAAAAAACACATGTTTCTCACATTTCTGTGGCAGAAAGTTCTGGAATCTGAGAAGAGCCACAAATTTCCTTCCACCCAGCGTTCTCCCAAGTCTCCCGATAAAAATGATACCTCACTTGTGTGGGTAGGCCTAGAGCTCGCGACAGGAAACGCCCCAAAGCGCAACGTGGACACATCCAAATTTTTTAAAGAAAACAGAGGTGTTTTTTGCAAAGTGCCTACCTGTAGATTTTAGCCTCTAGCTCAGCCCGCACCTAGGGAAACCTACCAAACCTGTGCAGTTCTGAAAACTAGAGACCTAGGGGAATCCAAGATGGGGTGACTTGTGTGGCTCGGACCAGGTTCTGTTACCCAGAATCCTTTGCAACCCACAAAATTTGGCTAAAAAAACACATGTTCCTCATATTTCTGTGGCAGAAAGTTCTGGAATCTGAGAGGAGCCACAAATTTCCCTCCACCCAGCGTTTCCCCAAGGCTGCCGATAAAAATGATACCTCACTTGTGTGGGTAGGCCTATCGCCCGGGACAGGAAACGCACCAAAGTGCAACGTGGACACATCCAAATTTTTGAAAGAAAACAGAGGTGTTTTTTGCAAAGTGCCTACCTGTAGAGTTTGGCCTCTAGCACAGCCGGCACCTAGGGAAACCTACCAAACCTGTGCATTTCTGAAAACTAGAGACCTAGGGGAATCCAAGATGGGGTGACTTGTGTGGCTCGGCCCAGGTTCTGTTACCCAGAATCCTTTGCAAACCTCAAAATTTGGCTAAAAAACACATGTTGCTCACATTTCTGTGGCAGAAAGTTCTGGAATCTGAGAAGAGCCACAAATTTCCTTCCATCCAGCGTTCTCCCAAGTCTCCCCGATAAAAATGATACCTCACTTGTGTGGGTAGGCCTAAAGCTCGCGACAGGAAACGCCCCAAAGCGCAACGTGGACACATCCAAATTTTTGAAAGAAAACAGAGGTGTTTTTTGCAAAGTGCCTACCTGTAGATTTTGGCCTCCAGCTCAGCCGGCACCAAGGGAAACCTACCAAACCTGTGCATTTCTGAAAACTAGAGACCTAGGGGAATCTAAGATGGGGTGACTTGTGTGGCTCGGACCAGGTTCTGTTACCCAGAATACTTTGCAAACCTCAAAATTTGGCAAAAAAAACACATGTTCCTCACATTTCTGTGGCAGAAAGTTCTGGAATCTGGGAGGAGCCACAAATTTCCTTCCACCCAGCGTTCTCCCAAGTCTCCCGATAAAAATGATACCTCACTTGTGTGGGTAGGCCTAGCGCCCGCAACAGGAAACGCCCCAAAGCGCAAAGTGGACACATCCAAATTTTTGAAAGAAAACAGAGGTGTTTTTTGCAAAGTGCCTACCTGTAGATTTTGGCCTCTAGCTCAGCCGGCACCTAGGGAAACCTACCAAACCTGTGCATTTCTGAAAAATAGAGACCTAGGGGAATCCAAGATGGGGTGACTTGTGTGGCTCGGACCAGGTTCTGTTACCCAGAATCCTTTGCAAACCTCAAAATGTGGCTAAAAAAACACATGTTCCTCACATTTCTGTGGCAGAAAGTTCTGGAATCTGAAAGGAGCCACAAATTTCCTTCCACCCAGCGTTCCCCCAAGGCTCCCGATACAAAATGATACCTCACTTGTGTGGGTAGGCCTAGCGCCCGCGACAGGAAACGCCCCAAAGCGCAACGTGGACACATCCAAATTTTTGAAAGAAAACAGAGGTGTTTCTTGCAAAGTGCCTACTGTAGATTTTGGCCTCTAGGTCAGCCGGCACCTAGGGAAACCTACCAAACCTGTGCTTTTCTGAAAACTAGAGACCTAGGGGAATCCAAGATGGGGTGACTTGTGTGGCTCGGACCAGGTTCTGTTACCCAGAATCCTTTGCAAAACTCAAAATTTGGCTAAAAAAACACATGTTCCTCACATTTCTGTGGCAGAAAGTTCTGGAATCTGAGAGGAGCACAAATTTCCTTCCACCCAGCGTTCCCCCAAGTCTCCCGATAAAAATGATACCTCACTTGTGTGGGTAGGCCTAGCGCCCGCGACAGGAAACGCCCCAAAGCGCAACGTGGACACATCCAAATTTTTTAAAGAAATAGAGGTGTTTTTTGCAAAGTGCCTACCTGTAGATTTTGGCCTCCAGCTCAGCCGGCACCTAGGGAAACCTACCAAACCTATGCATTTCTGAAAACTAGAGACCTAGGAGAATCCATGATGGGGTGACTTGTGTGGCTCGGACCAGGTTCTGTTACCCAGAATCCTTTGCAAACCTCAAAATTTGGCTTAAAAAACAAATGTTCCTCATACTTCTGTGGCAGAAAGTTCTGGAATCTGAGAGGAGCCACAAATTTCCTACCAACCAGCGTTCCCCCAAGTCTCCCAATAAAAATGATACCTCACTTGTGTGGGTAGGCCTAGCGCCCGCGACAGGAAACGACCCAAAGCGCAACGTGGACACATCCAAATTTTTGAAAGAAAACAGAGGTGTTTTTTGCAAAGTGCCTACCTGTAGATTTTGGCCACTAGCTCAGCCGGCACCTAGGGAAACCTACCAAACCTGTGCATTTCTGAAAACTAGAGACCTAGGGGAATCCAAGATGGGGTGACTTGTGTGGCTCGGACCAGGTTCTGTTACCCAGAATCCTTTGCAAACCTCAAAATTTGGCTAAAAAAACACATGTTCCTCACATTTCTGTGGCAGAAAGTTCTGGAATCTGAGAGGAGCCACAAATTTCCTACCACCCAGCGTTCCCCCAAGTATCCCGATAAAAATGATACCTCACTTGTGTAGGTAGGCCTAGCGCCCGCGACAAGAAACGCCCCAAAAGCACAACGTGGACACATCCACATTTTTGAAAGAAAACAAAGGTGTTTTTTGCAAAGTGCCTACCTGTAGATTTTGGCTTCCAGCTCAGCCGGCACCTAGGGAAACCTACCAAACCTGTGCATTTCTGAAAACTAGAGACCTAGGGGAATCCAAGACGGGGTGACTTGTGTGGCTCGGACCAGGTCCTGTTACCCAGAAACCTTTGCAAACCTCAAAATTTGGCTAAAAAAACACATGTTCCTCACATTTCTGTGGCAGAAAGTTCTGGAATCTGAGAGGAGCCACAAATTTCCTTCCACCCAGCGTTCCCCCAAGTCTCCCGATAAAAATGATACCTCACTTGTGTGGGTAGGCCTAGCGCCCGCGACAGGAAACGCCCCAAAGCGCAACGTGGACACATCCACATTTTTTACAGAAAAAAAAGGTGTTTTTTGCAAAGTGCCTACCTGTAGATTTTGGCCTCTAGCTCAGCCGGCACTCAGGGAAACCTACCAAACCTGTGCATTTCTGAAAACTAGAGACCTAGTGGAATCCAAGATGGGGTGACTTGTGTGGCTCGGACCAGGTTCTGTTACCCAGAATCCTTTGCAAACCTCAAAATTTGGCTAAAAAAACACATGTTCCTCATATTTCTGTGGCAGAAAGTTCTGGAATCTGAGAGGAGCCACAAATTTCCTTCCAACCAGCGTTCCCCCAAGTCTCCCAATAAAAATGATACCTCACTTGTGTGGGTAGGCCTAGCACCCGCGACAGGAAACGACCCAAAGCGCAACGTGGACACATCCAAATTTTTGAAAGAAAACAGAGGTGTTTTTTGCAAAGTGCTTACCTGTAGATTTTGGCCTCAAGCTCAGCCGGCACCTAGGGAAACCTACCAAACCTGTGCATTTCTGAAAACTAGAGACCTAGGGGAATCCAACATGGGGTGACTTGTGTGGCTCGGACCAGGTTCTGTTACCCAGAATCCTTTGCAAACCTCAAAATTTGGCTAAAAAAACACATGTTCCTCATATTTCTGTGGCAGAAAGTTCTGGAATCTGAGAGGAGCCACAATTTCCTTCCACCCAGCGTTCCCCCAAGTCTCCCGATAAAAATGATACCTCACTTGTGTAGGTAGGCCTAGCGCCCGCAACAGGGAACGCCCCAAAGCGCAACGTGGACACATCCACATTTTTGAAAGAAAACATAGGTGTTTTTTCCAAGTGCCGACCTGTAGATTTTGGCCTCTAGCTCAGCCGGCACCTAGGGAAACCTACCAAACCTGTGCATTTCTGAAAACTAGAGACCTAGGGGAATCCAAGATGGGGTGACTTGTGTGGCTCGGACCAGGTTCTGTTACCCAGAAACCTTTGCAAAACTCAAAATTTGGCTAAAAAAAAACATGTTCCTCACATTTCTGTGGCAGAAAGTTCTGGAATCTGAGAGGAGCCACAAATATCCTTCCACCCAGCGTTACCCCAAGTCTCCCGATAAAAATGATACCTCACTTGTGTGGGTAGGCCTAGCGCCCGCGACACGAACCCCCCCAAAGCGCAACGTGGACACATCCACATTTTTGAAAGAAAACAGAGGTGTTTTTTGCAAAGTGCCTACCTGTAGAATTTGGCCTCTAGCTCAGCCGGCACCTAGGGAAACCTACCAAACCTGTGCATTTCTGAAAACTAGAGACCTAGGGGAATCCAAGATGGGGTGACTTGTGTGGCTCGGACCAGGTTATGTTACCCAGAATCCTTTGCAAACCTCAAAATTTGGCTAAAAAAACACATGTTTCTCACATTTCTGTGGCAGAAAGTTTTGGAATCTGAGAAGAGCCACAAATTTCCTTCCACCCAGCGTTCTCCCAAGTCTCCCGATAAAAATGATACCTCACTTGTGTGGGTAGGCCTAGAGCCCGTGACAGGAAACGCCCCAAAGCGCAACGTGGACACATCCAAATTTTTGAAAGAAAACAGAGGTGTTTTTTGCAAAGTGCCTACCTGTAGATTTTGGCCTCTAGCTCAGCCCGCACCTAGGGAAACCTACCAAACCTGTGCAGTTCTGAAAACTAGAGACCTAGGGGAATCCAAGATGGGGTGACTTGTGTGGCTCGGACCAGGTTCTGTTACCCAGAATCCTTTGCAAACCTCAAAATTTGGCTAAAAAAACACATGTTCCTCATATTTCTGTGGCAGAAAGTTCTGGAATCTGAGAGGAGCCACAAATTTCCCTCCACCCAGCGTTCCCCCAAGGCTGCCGATAAAAATGATACCTCACTTGTGTGGGTAGGCCTAGCGCCCGGGACAGGAAACGCACCAAAGCGCAACGTGGACACATCCAAATTTTTGAAAGAAAACAAAGGTGTTTTTTGCAAAGTGCCTACCTGTAGATTTTGGCCTCTAGCTCAGCCGGCACCTAGGGAAACCTACCAAACCTGTGCATTTCTGAAAACTAGAGACCTAGAGGAATCTAAGATGGGGTGACTTGTGTGGCTCGGACCAGGTTCTGTTACCCAGAATCCTTTGCAAACCTCAAAATTTGGCAAAAAAAACACATGTTCCTCACATTTCTGTGGCAGAAAGTTCTGGAATCTGAGAGGAGCTACAAATTTCCTTTCACCCAGCATTCCCCCAAGACTCCCGATAAAAATGATACCTCACTTGTGTGGGTAGGCCTAGCGCCCGCGACAGGAAACGCCCCAAAGCGCAACGTGGACACATCCAAATTTTTGAAAGAAAACAGAGGGTTTTTTTGCAAAGTGCCTACTGTAGATTATGGCCTCTAGGTCAGCCGGCACCTAGGGAGACCTACCAAACCTGTGCTTTTCTGAAAACTAGAGACCTAGGGGAATCCAAGATGGGGTGACTTGTGTGGCTCGGTCCAGGTTCTGTTACCCAGAATCCTTTGCAAACCTCAAAATTTGGCTAAAAAAACACATGTTGCTCCCATTTCTGTGGCAGAAAGTTCTGGAATCTGAGAAGAGCCACAAATTTCCTTCCATCCAGCGTTCTCCCAAGTCTCCCGATAAAAATGATACCTCACTTGTGTGGGTAGGCCTAAAGCTTGCGACAGGAAACGCCCCAAAGCGCAACGTGGACACATCCAAATTTTTGAAAGAAAACAGAGGTGTTTTTTGCAAAGTGCCTACCTGTAGATTTTGGCCTCCAGCTCAGCCGGCACCTAGGGAAACCTACCAAACCTGTGCATTTCTGAAAACTAGAGACCTAGGGGAATCTAAGATGGGGTGACTTGTGTTGCTCGGACCAGGTTCTGTTACTCAGAATACTTTGCAAACATCAAAATTTGGCAAAAAAAACACATGTTCCTCACATTTCTGTGGCAGAAAGTTCTGGAATCTGAGAGGAGCCACAAATTTCCTTCCACCCAGCGTTCTCCCAGGTCTCCCGATAAAAATGATACCTCACTTGTGTGGGTAGGCCTAGCGCCCGCAACAGGAAACGCCCCAAAGCGCAAAGGGGACACATCCAAATTTTTGAAAGAAAACAGAGGTGTTTTTTGCAAAGTGCCTACCTGTAGATTTTGGCCACTAGCTCAGCCGGCACCTAGGGAAACCTACCAAACCTGTGCATTTCTGAAAACTAGAGACCTAGGGGAATCCAAGATGGGGTGACTTGTGTGGCTCGGACCAGGTTCTGTTACCCAGAATCCTTTCAAACCTCAAAATTTGGCTAAAAAAACACATGTTCCTCACATTTCTGTGGCAGAAAGTTCTGGAATCTGAGAGGAGCCACAAATTTCCTTCCACCCAGCGTTCCCCCAAGTCTCCCGATAAAAATGATACCTCACTTGTGTGGGTAGGCCTAGCGCCCGTGACAGGAAACGCCCCAAAGCGCAACGTGGACACATCCACATTTTTGACAGAAATAAAAGGTGTTTTTTGCAAAGTGCCTACCTGTAGATTTTGGCCTCCAGCTCAGCCGGCGCCTAGGGAAACCTACCAAACCTATGCATTTCTGAAAACTAGAGACCTAGGGGAATCCAAGATGGGGTGACTTATGTGGTTCGGACCAGGTTCTGTTACCCAGAATCCTTTGCAAACCTCAAAATTTGGCTAAAAAAACACATGTTGCTCACATTTCTGTGGCAGAAAGTTCTGGAATCTGAGAAGAGCCACAAATTTCCTTCCATCCAGCGTTCTCCCAAGTCTCCCGATAAAAATGATACCTCACTTGTGTGGGTAGGCCTAAAGCTTGCGACAGGAAACGCCCCAAAGCGCAACGTGGACACATCCAAATTTTTGAAAGAAAACAGAGGTGTTTTTTGCAAAGTGCCTACCTGTAGATTTTGGCCTCCAGCTCAGCCGGCACCTAGGGAAACCTACCAAACCTGTTCATTTCTGAAAACTAGAGACCTAGGGGAATCTAAGATGGGGTGACTTGTGTGGCTCGGCCCAGGTTCTGTTACCCAGAATCCTTTGCAAACCTCAAAATTTGGCTAAAAAACACATGTTGCTCACATTTCTGTGGCAGAAAGTTCTGGAATCTGAGAAGAGCCACAAATTTCCTTCCATCCAGCGTTCTCCCAAGTCTCCCCGATAAAAATGATACCTCACTTGTGTGGGTAGGCCTAAAGCTCGCGACAGGAAACGCCCCAAAGCGCAACGTGGACACATCCAAATTTTTGAAAGAAAACAGAGGTGTTTTTTGCAAAGTGCCTACCTGTAGATTTTGGCCTCCAGCTCAGCCGGCAACTAGGGAACCCTACCAAACCTGTGCATTTCTGAAAACTAGAGACCTAGGGGAATCTAAGATGGGGTGACTTGTGTGGCTCGGACCAGGTCCTGTTACCCAGAAACCTTTGCAAACCTCAAAATTTGGCTAAAAAAACACATGTTCCTCACATTTCTGTGGCAGAAAGTTCTGGAATCTGAGAGGAGCCACAAATTTCCTTCCACCCAGCGTTCTCCCAAGTCTCCCGATAAAAATGATACCTCACTTGTGTGGGTAGGCCTAGCGCCCGCAACAGGAAACGCCCCAAAGCGCAAAGTGGACACATCCAAATTTTTGAAAGAAAACAGAGGTGTTTTTTGCAAAGTGCCTACCTGTAGATTTTGGCCTCTAGCTCAGCCGGCACCTAGGGAAACCTACCAAACCTGTGCATTTCTGAAAACTAGAGACCTAGGGGAATCCAAGATGGGGTGACTTGTGTGGCTCGGACCAGGTTCTGTTACCCAGAATCCTTTGCAAACCTCAAAATGTGGCTAAAAAAACACATGTTCCTCACATTTCTGTGGCAGAAAGTTCTGGAATCTGAAAGGAGCCACAAATTTCCTTCCACCCAGCGTTCCCCCAAGGCTCCCGATACAAAATGATACCTCACTTGTGTGGGTAGGCCTAGCGCCCGCGACAGGAAACGCCCCAAAGCGCAACGTGGACACATCCAAATTTTTGAAAGAAAACAGAGGTGTTTCTTGCAAAGTGCCTACTGTAGATTTTGGCCTCTAGGTCAGCCGGCACCTAGGGAAACCTACCAAACCTGTGCTTTTCTGAAAACTAGAGACCTAGGGGAATCCAAGATGGGGTGACTTGTGTGGCTCGGACCAGGTTCTGTTACCCAGAATCCTTTGCAAAACTCAAAATTTGGCTAAAAAAACACATGTTCCTCACATTTCTGTGGCAGAAAGTTCTGGAATCTGAGAGGAGCACAAATTTCCTTCCACCCAGCGTTCCCCCAAGTCTCCCGATAAAAATGATACCTCACTTGTGTGGGTAGGCCTAGAGCCCGCGACAGGAAACGCCCCAAAGCGCAACGTGGACACATCCAAATTTTTTAAAGAAAACAGAGGTGTTTTTTGCAAAGTGCCTACCTGTAGATTTTGGCCTCCAGCTCAGCCGGCACCTAGGGAAACCTACCAAACCTATGCATTTCTGAAAACTAGAGACCTAGGAGAATCCAAGATGGGGTGACTTGTGTGGCTCGGACCAGGTTCTGTTACCCAGAATCCTTTGCAAACCTCAAAATTTGGCTAAAAAAACAAATGTTCCTCATACTTCTGTGGCAGAAATTTCTGGAATCTGAGAGGAGCCACAAATTTCCTACCAACCAGCGTTCCCCCAAGTCTCCCAATAAAAATGATACCTCACTTGTGTGGGTAGGCCTAGCGCCCGCGACAGGAAACGACCCAAAGCGCAACGTGGACACATCCAAATTTTTGAAAGAAAACAGAGGTGTTTTTTTGCAAAGTGCCTACCTGTAGATTTTGGCCACTAGCTCAGCCGGCACCTAGGGAAACCTACCAAACCTGTGCATTTCTGAAAACTAGAGACCTAGGGGAATCCAAGATGGGGTGACTTGTGTGGCTCGGACCAGGTTCTGTTACCCAGAATCCTTTGCAAACCTCAAAATTTGGCTAAAAAAACACATGTTCCTCACATTTCTGTGGCAGAAAGTTCTGGAATCTGAGAGGAGCCACAAATTTCCTACCACCCAGCGTTGCCCCAAGTATCCCGATAAAAATGATACCTCACTTGTGCAGGTAGGCCTAGCGCCCGCGACAAGAAACGCCCCAAAAGCACAATGTGGACACATCCACATTTTTTACAGAAAAAAAAGGTGTTTTTTGCAAAGTGCCTACCTGTAGATTTTGGCCTCCAGCTCAGCCGACGCCTAGGGAAACCTACCAAACCCATACATTTCTGAAAACTAGAGACCTAGGGGAATCCAAGATGGGGTGACTTGTGTGGCTCGGACCAGGTTCTGTTACCCAGAATCCTTTGCAAACCTCAAAATTTGGCTAAAAAAACACATGTTCCTCATATTTCTGTGGCAGAAAGTTCTGGAATCTGAGAGGAGCCACAAATTTCCTTCCAACCAGCGTTCCCCCAAGTCTCCCAATAAAAATGATACCTCACTTGTGTGGGTATGCCTAGCACCCGCGACAGGAAACGACCCAAAGCGCAACGTGGACACATCCAAATTTTTGAAAGAAAACAGAGGTGTTTTTTGCAAAGTGCCTACCTGTAGATTTTGGCCTCAAGCTCAGCCGGCACCTAGGGAAACCTACCAAACCTGTGCATTTCTGAAAACTAGAGACCTAGGGGAATCCAAGATGGGGTGACTTGTGTGGCTCGGACCAGGTTCTGTTACCCAGAATCCTTTGCAAACCTCAAAATTTGGCTAAAAAAAAACATGTTCCTCACATTTCTGTGGCAGAAAGTTCTGGAATCTGAGAGGAGCCACAAATTTCCTTCCACCCAGCGTTACCCCAAGTCTCCCGATAAAAATGATACCTCACTTGTGTGGGTAGGCCTAGCGCCCGCGACAAGAAACTCCCCAAAAGCGCAACGTGGACACATCCAAATTTTTGAAAGAAAACAAAGGTGTTTTTTGCAAAGTGCCTACCTGTAGATGTTGGCCTCCAGCTCAGCCGGCACCTAGGGAAACCTACCAAACTTGTGCATTTCTGAAAACTAGATTCCTAGGGGAATCCAAGATGGGGTGACTTGTGTGGCTCGGACCAGGTCCTGTTACCCAGAATCCTTTGCAAACCTCAAAATTTGGCTAAAAAAACACATGTTCTTCATATTTCTGTGGCAGAAAGATCTGGAATCTGAGAGGAGCCACAAATTTCCTTCCACCCAGCGTTCCCCCAAGTCTCCCGATAAAAATGATACCTCACTTGTGTGGGTAGGCCTAGCGCCCGCGACAGGAAACGCCCCAAAGCGCAACGTGGACACATCCAAATTTTTGAAAGAAAACAGAGGTGTTTTTTCCAAGTGCCGACCTGTAGATTTTGGCCTCTAGCTCAGCCGGCACCTAGGGAAACCTACCAAACCTGTGCATTTCTGAAAACTAGAGACCTAGGGGAATCCAAGATGGGGTGACTTGTGTGGCTCGGACCAGGTTCTGTTACCCAGAATCCTTTGCAAAACTCAAAATTTGGCTAAAAAAAAACATGTTCCTCACATTTCTGTGGCAGAAAGTTCTGGAATCTGAGAGGAGCCACAAATTTCCTTCCACCCAGCGTTCCCCCAAGTCTCCCGATAAAAATGATACCTCACTTGTGTGGGTAGGCCTAGCGCCCGTGACAGGAAACACCCCAAAGCGCAACGTGGACACATCCACATTTTTGAAAGAAAACAGAGGTGTTTTTTGCAAAGTGCCTACCTGTAGAATTTGGCCTCTAGCTCAGCCGGCACCTAGGGAAACCTACCAAACCTGTGCATTTCTGAAAACTAGAGACCTAGGGCAATCCAAGATGGGGTGACTTGTGTGGCTCGGACCAGATTCTGTTACCCAGAATCCTTTGCAAACCTCAAAATTTGGCTAAAAAAACACATGTTGCTCACATTTCTGTGGCAGAAAGTTCTGGAATCTGAGAAGAGCCACAAATTTCCTTCCACCCAGCGTTCTCCCAAGTCTCCCGATAAAAATGATACCTCACTTGTGTGGGTAGGCCTAGAGCCCGCGACAGGAAACGCCCCAAAGTGCATCGTGGACACATCTAAATTTTTGAAAGAAAACAGAGGTGTTTTTTGCAAAGTGCCTACCTGTAGATTTTGGCCTCTAGCTCAGCCGGCCCCTAGGGAAACCTACCAAATCTGTGCATTTCTGAAAACTAGAGACCTAGGGGAATCCAAGATGGTGTGACGTGTGTGGCTCGGACCAGGTTCTGTTACCCAGAATCCTTTGCAAACCTCAAAATTTGGCTAAAAAAACACATGTTCCTCATATTTCTGTGGCAGAAAGTTCTGGAATCTGAGAGGAGCCACAAATTTCCTTCCACCCAGCGTTCCCCCAAGTCTGCCGATAAAAATGATACCTCACTTGTGTGGGTAGGCCTAGCGCCCGCGACAGGAAACGCCCCAAAGCGCAACGTGGAAACATCCAAATTTTTGAAAGAAAACAGAGGTGTTTTTTGCAAAGTGCCTACCTGTAGATTTTGGCCTCCAGCTCAGCCGGCACCTAGGGAAACCTACCAAACCCATACATTTCTGAAAACTAGAGACCTAGGGGAATCCAAGATGGGGTGACTTGTGTGGCTCGGACCAGGTTCTGTTACCCAGAATCCTTTGCAAACCTCAAAATTTGGCTAAAAAAACACATGTTCCTCATATTTCTGTGGCAGAAAGTTCTGGAATCTGAGAGGAGCCACAAATTTCCTTCCAACCAGCGTTCCCCCAAGTCTCCCAATAAAAATGATACCTCACTTGTGTGGGTAGGCCTAGCACCCGCGACAGGAAACGACCCAAAGCGCAACGTGGACACATCCAAATTTTTGAAAGAAAACAGAGGTGTTTTTTGCAAAGTGCCTACCTGTAGATTTTGGCCTCAAGCTCAGCCGGCACCTAGGGAAACCTACCAAACCTGTGCATTTCTGAAAACTAGAGACCTAGGGGAATCCAAGATGGGGTGACTTGTGTGGCTCGGACCAGGTTCTGTTACCCAGAATCCTTTGCAAACCTCAAAATTTGGCTAAAAAAAAACACATGTTCCTCACATTTCTGTGGCAGAAGTTCTGGAATCTGAGAGGAGCCACAAATTTCCTTCCACCCAGTGTTCCCCAAGTCTCCCGATAAAAATGATACCTCACTTGTGTGGGTAGGCCTAGCGCCCGCGACAAGAAACTCCCCAAAAGCGCAACGTGGACACATCCAAATTTTTGAAAGAAAACAAAGGTGTTTTTTGCAAAGTGCCTACCTGTAGATGTTGGCCTCCAGCTCAGCCGGCACCTAGGGAAACCTACCAAACCTGTGCATTTCTGAAAACTAGATTCCTAGGGGAATCCAAGATGGGGTGACTTGTGTGGCTCGGACCAGGTCCTGTTACCCAGAATCCTTTGCAAACCTCAAAATTTGGCTAAAAAAACACATGTTCTTCATATTTCTGTGGCAGAAAGATCTGGAATCTGAGAGGAGCCACAAATTTCCTTCCACCCAGTGTTCCCCCAAGTCTCCCGATAAAAATGATACCTCACTTGTGTGGGTAGGCCTAGCGCCCGCGACAGGAAACGCCCCAAAGCGCAACGTGGACACATCCAAATTTTTGAAAGAAAACAGAGGTGTTTTTTCCAAGTGCCGACCTGTAGATTTTGGCCTCTAGCTCAGCCGGCACCTAGGGAAACCTACCAAACCTGTGCATTTCTGAAAACTAGAGACCTAGGGGAATCCAAGATGGGGTGACTTGTGTGGCTCGGACCAGGTTCTGTTACCCAGAATCCTTTGCAAAACTCAAAATTTGGCTGAAAAAAAACATGTTCCTCACATTTCTGTGGCAGAAAGTTCTGGAATCTGAGAGGAGCCACAAATTTCCTTCCACCCAGCGTTCCCCCAAGTCTCCCGATAAAAATGATACCTCACTTGTGTGGGTAGGCCTAGCGCCCGCGACAGGAAACACCCCAAAGCGCAACGTGGACACATCCACATTTTTGAAAGAAAACAGAGGTGTTTTTTGCAAAGTGCCTACCTGTAGAATTTGGCCTCTAGCTCAGCCAGCACCTAGGGAAACCTACCAAACCTGTGCATTTCTGAAAACTAGAGACCTAGGGCAATCCAAGATGGGGTGACTTGTGTGGCTCGGACCAGATTCTGTTACCCAGAATCCTTTGCAAACCTCAAAATTTGGCTAAAAAAACACATGTTGCTCACATTTCTGTGGCAGAAAGTTCTGGAATCTGAGAAGAGCCACAAATTTCCTTCCACCCAGCGTTCTCCCAAGTCTCCCGATAAAAATGATACCTCACTTGTGTGGGTAGGCCTAGAGCCCGCGACAGGAAACGCCCCAAAGTGCATCGTGGACACATCTAAATTTTTGAAAGAAAACAGAGGTGTTTTTTGCAAAGTGCCTACCTGTAGATTTTGGCCTCTAGCTCAGCCGGCCCCTAGGGAAACCTACCAAATCTGTGCATTTCTGAAAACTAGAGACCTAGGGGAATCCAAGATGGTGTGACGTGTGTGGCTCGGACCAGGTTCTGTTACCCAGAATCCTTTGCAAACCTCAAAATTTGGCTAAAAAAACACATGTTCCTCATATTTCTGTGGCAGAAAGTTCTGGAATCTGAGAGGAGCCACAAATTTCCTTCCACCCAGCGTTCCCCCAAGTCTGCCGATAAAAATGATACCTCACTTGTGTGGGTAGGCCTAGCGCCCGCGACAGGAAACGCCCCAAAGCGCAACGTGGAAACATCCAAATTTTTGAAAGAAAACAGAGGTGTTTTTTGCAAAGTGCCTACCTGTAGATTTTGGCCTCCAGCTCAGCCGGCACCTAGGGAAACCTACCAAACCCATACATTTCTGAAAACTAGAGACCTAGGGGAATCCAAGATGGGGTGACTTGTGTGGCTCGGACCAGGTTCTGTTACCCAGAATCCTTTGCAAACCTCAAAATTTGGCTAAAAAAACACATGTTCCTCATATTTCTGTGGCAGAAAGTTCTGGAATCTGAGAGGAGCCACAAATTTCCTTCCAACCAGCGTTCCCCCAAGTCTCCCAATATAAATGGTACCTCACTTGTGTGGGTAGGCCTAGCACCCGCGACAGGAAACGACCCAAAGCGCAACGTGGACACATCCAAATTTTTGAAAGAAAACAGAGGTGTTTTTTGCAAAGTGCCTACCTGTAGATTTTGGCCTCAAGCTCAGCCGGCACCTAGGGAAACCTACCAAACCTGTGCATTTCTGAAAACTAGAGACCTAGGGGAATCCAAGATGGGGTGACTTGTGTGGCTCGGACCAGGTTCTGTTACCCAGAATCCTTTGCAAACCTCAAAATTTGGCTAAAAAAACACATGTTCCTCACATTTCTGTGGCAGAAAGTTCTGGAATCTGAGAGGAGCCACAAATTTCCTTCCACCCAGTGTTCCCCCAAGTCTCCCGATAAAAATGATACCTCACTTGTGTGGGTAGGCCTAGCGCCCGCGACAAGAAACTCCCCAAAAGCGCAACGTGGACACATCCAAATTTTTGAAAGAAAACAAAGGTGTTTTTTGCAAAGTGCCTACCTGTAGATGTTGGCCTCCAGCTCAGCCGGCACCTAGGGAAACCTACCAAACCTGTGCATTTCTGAAAACTAGATTCCTAGGGGAATCCAAGATGGGGTGACTTGTGTGGCTCGGACCAGGTCCTGTTACCCAGAATCCTTTGCAAACCTCAAAATTTGGCTAAAAAAACACATGTTCTTCATATTTCTGTGGCAGAAAGATCTGGAATCTGAGAGGAGCCACAAATTTCCTTCCACCCAGTGTTCCCCCAAGTCTCCCGATAAAAATGATACCTCACTTGTGTGGGTAGGCCTAGCGCCCGCGACAGGAAACGCCCCAAAGCGCAACGTGGACACATCCAAATTTTTGAAAGAAAACAGAGGTGTTTTTTCCAAGTGCCGACCTGTAGATTTTGGCCTCTAGCTCAGCCGGCACCTAGGGAAACCTACCAAACCTGTGCATTTCTGAAAACTAGAGACCTAGGGGAATCCAAGATGGGGTGACTTGTGTGGCTCGGACCAGGTTCTGTTACCCAGAATCCTTTGCAAAACTCAAAATTTGGCTGAAAAAAAACATGTTCCTCACATTTCTGTGGCAGAAAGTTCTGGAATCTGAGAGGAGCCACAAATTTCCTTCCACCCAGCGTTCCCCAAGTCTCCCGATAAAAATGATACCTCACTTGTGTGGGTAGGCCTAGCGCCCGCGACAGGAAACACCCCAAAGCGCAACGTGGACACATCCACATTTTTGAAAGAAAACAGAGGTGTTTTTTGCAAAGTGCCTACCTGTAGAATTTGGCCTCTAGCTCAGCCGGCACCTAGGGAAACCTATCAAACCTGTGCATTTCTGAAAACTAGAGACCTAGGGCAATCCAAGATGGGGTGACTTGTGTGGCTCGGACCAGATTCTGTTACCCAGAATCCTTTGCAAACCTCAAAATTTGGCTAAAAAAACACATGTTGCTCACATTTCTGTGGCAGAAAGTTCTGGAATCTGAGAAGAGCCACAAATTTCCTTCCACCCAGCGTTCTCCCAAGTCTCCCGATAAAAATGATACCTCACCTGTGTGGGTAGGCCTAGAGCCCGCGACAGGAAACGCCCCAAAGTGCATCGTGGACACATCTAAATTTTTGAAAGAAAACAGAGGTGTTTTTAGCAAAGTGCCTACCTGTAGATTTTGGCCTCTAGCTCAGCCGGCCCCTAGGGAAACCTACCAAATCTGTGCATTTCTGAAAACTAGAGACCTAGGGGAATCCAAGATGGTGTGACGTGTGTGGCTCGGACCAGGTTCTGTTACCCAGAATCCTTTGCAAACCTCAAAATTTGGCTAAAAAAACACATGTTCCTCATATTTCTGTGGCAGAAAGTTCTGGAATCTGAGAGGAGCCACAAATTTCCTTCCACCCAGCGTTCCCCCAAGTCTGCAGATAAAAATGATACCTCACTTGTGTGGGTAGGCCTAGCGCCCGCGACAGGAAACGCCCCAATGCGCAACGTGGAAACATCCAAATTTTTGAAAGAAAACAGAGGTGTTTTTTGCAAAGTGCCTACCTGTAGATTTTGGCCTCCAGCTCAGCCGGCACCTAGGGAAACCTACCAAACCTGTGCATTTCTGAAAACTAGAGACCTAGGGGAATCTAAGATGGGGTGACTTGTGTGGCTCGGACCAGGTTCTGTTACCCAGAATCCTTTGCAAACCTCAAAATTTGGCAATAAAAACACATGTTCCTCACATTTCTGTGGCAGAAAGTTCTGGAATCTGAGAGGAGCCACAAATTTCCTTCCACCCAGCGTTCTCCCAAGTCTCCCGATAAAAATGATACCTCACTTGTGTGGGTAGGCCTAGCGCCCGCAACAGGAAACGCCACAAAGCGCAACGTGGACACATCCAAATTTTTGAAAGAAAACAGAGGTGTTTTTTCTAAGTGCCGACCTGTAGATTTTGGCCTCTAGCTCAGCCGGCACCTAGGGAAACCTACCAAACCTGTGCATTTCTGAAAACTAGAGACCTACGGGAATCAAGATAGGGTGACTTGTGTGGCTCGGACCAGGTTATGTTACCCAGAATCCTTTGCAAACCTCAAAATTTGGATAAAAAAACATATGTTCCTCACATTTCTGTGGCAGAAAGTTCTGGAATCTGAGAGGAGCTACAAATTTCCTTCCACCCAGCGTTCCCCCAAAGCTCCCGATAAAAATGATACCTCAGTTCTGTGGGTAGGCCTAGCGCCCGCGACAGGAAACGCCCCAAAGCGCAACGTGGACACATCCAAATTTTTGAAAGAAAACAGAGGTTTTTTTTGCAAAGTGCCTACTGTAGATTTTGGCCTCTAGGTCAGCCGGCACCTAGGGAAACCTACCAAACCTGTGCTTTTCTGAAAACTAGAGACCTAGGGGAATCCAAGATGGGGTGACTTGTGTGGCTCGGACCAGGTTCTGTTACCCAGAATCCTTTGCAAACCTCAAAATTTGGCTAAAAAAACACATGTTCCTCACATTTCTGTGGCAGAAAGTTCTGGAATCTGAGAGGAGCCACAAATATCCATCCACCCAGCGTTACCCCAAGTCTCCCGGTAAAAATGATACCTCACTTGTGTAGGTAGGCCTAGCGCCCGCGACAGGGAACGCCCCAAAGCGCAACGTGGACACATCCAAATTTTTTAAAGAAAACATAGGTGTTTTTTCCAAGTGCCGACCTGTAGATTTTGGCCTCTAGCTCAGCCGGCACCTAGGGAAACCTACCAAACGTGTGCTTTTCTGAAAACTAGAGACCTAGGGGAATCCAAGATGGGGTGACTTGTGTGGCTCGGACCAGGTTCTGTTACCCAGAATCCTTTGCAAACCTCAAAATTTGGCTAAAAAAACACATGTTTCTCACATTTCTGTGGCAGAACGTTCTGGAATCTGAGAAGAGCCACAAATTTCCTTCCACCCAGCGTTCTCCCAAGTCTCCCGATAAAAATGATACCTCACTTGTGTGGGTAGGCCTAGAGCCCGCGACAGGAAACGCCCCAAAGCGCAACGTGGACACATCCAAATTTTTTAAAGAAAACAGAGGTGTTTTTTGCAAAGTGCCTACCTGTAGATTTTGGCCTCTAGCTCAGCCCGCACCTGGGGAAACCTACCAAACCTGTGCAGTTCTGAAAACTAGAGACCTAGGGGAATCCAAGATGGGGTGACTTGTGTGGCTCGGACCAGGTTCTGTTACCCAGAATCCTTTGCAAACCTCAAAATTTGGCTAAAAAAACACATGTTCCTCATATTTCTGTGGCAGAAAGTTCTGGAATCTGAGAGGAGCCACAAATTTCCCTCCACCCAGCGTTCCCCCAAGGCTGCCGATAAAAATGATACCTCACTTGTGTGGGTAGGCCTAGTGACCGGGACAGGAAACGCACCAAAGCGCAACGTGGACACATCCAAATTTTTGAAAGAAAACAGAGGTTTTTTTTGCAAAATGCCTACCTGTAGATTTTGGCCTCCAGCTCAGCCGGCACCTAGGGAAACCTACCAAACCTGTGCATTTCTGAAAACTAGAGACCTAGAGGAATCTAAGATGGGGTGACTTGTGTGGCTCGGACCAGGTTCTGTTACCCAGAATCCTTTGCAAACCTCAAAATTTGGCAAAAAAAACCACATGTTCCTCACATTTCTGTGGCAGAAAGTTCTGGAATCTGAGAGGAGCCACAAATTTCCTTCCACCGAGCGTTCTCCCAAGTCTCCCGATAAAAATGATACCTCACTTGTGTGGGTAGGCCTAGCGCCCGCAACAGGAAACGCCCCAAAGCGCAAAGTGGACACATCCAAATTTTTGAAAGAAAACAGAGGTGTTTTTTGCAAAGTGCCTACCTGTAGATTTTGGCCTCTAGCTCAGCCGTCACCTAGGGAAACCTACCAAACCTGTGTATTTCTGAAAACTAGAGACCTACGGGAATCAAGATAGGGTGACTTGTGTGGCTCGGACCAGGTTATGTTACCCAGAATCCTTTGCAAACCTCAAAATTTGGATAAAAAAACATATGTTCCTCACATTTCTGTGGCAGAAAGTTCTGGAATCTGAGAGGAGCTACAAATTTCCTTTCACCCAGCATTCCCCCAAGTCTCCCGATAAAAATGATACCTCACTTGTGTGGGTAGGCCTAAAGCTCGCGACAGAAAACGCCCCAAAGCGCAACGTGGACACATCCAAATTTTTGAAAGAAAACAGAGGTGTTTTTTGCAAAGTGCCTACCTGTAGATTTTGGCCTCCAGCTCAGCCGGCACCTATGGAAACCTACCAAACCTGTGCATTTCTGAAAACTAGAGACCTAGGGGAATCTAAGATGGGGTGACTTGTGTTGCTCGGACCAGGTTCTGTTACCCAGAATACTTTGCAAACATCAAAATTTGGCAAAAAAACACATGTTCCTCACATTTCTGTGGCAGAAAGTTCTGGAATCTGAGAGGAGCCACAAATTTCCTACCACCCAGCGTTCTCCCAGGTCTCCCGATAAAAATGATACCTCACTTGTGTGGGTAGGCCTAGCGCCCGCAACAGGAAACGCCCCAAAGCGCAAAGGGGACACATCCAAGTTTTTGAAAGAAAATAGAGGTGTTTTTTGCAAAGTGCCTACCTGTAGATTTTGGCCACTAGCTCAGCCGGCACCTAGGGAAACCTACCAAACCTGTGCATTTCTGAAAACTAGAGACCTAGGGGAATCCAAGATGGGGTGACTTGTGTGGCTCGGACCAGGTTCTGTTACCCAGAATCCTTTGCAAACCTCAAAATTTGGCTAAAAAAACACATGTTCCTCACATTTCTGTGGCAGAAAGTTCTGGAATCTGAGAGGAGCCACAAATTTCCTTCCACCCAGCGTTCCCCCAAGTCTCCCGATAAAAATGATACCTCACTTGTGTGGGTAGGCCTAGCGCCCGCGACAAGAAACACCCCAAAAGCGCAACGTGGACACATCCACATTTTTGAAAGAAAACAAAGGTGTTTTTTGCAAAGTGCCTACCTGTAGATTTTGGCTTCCAGCTCAGCCGGCACCTAGGGAAACCTACCAAACCTGTGCATTTCTGAAAACTAGAGACCTAGGGGAATCCAAGATGGGGTGACTTTTGTGGCTCGGACCAGGTCCTGTTACCCAGAAACCTTTGCAAACCTCAAAATTTGGCTAAAAAAAACAAATGTTCCTCACATTTCTGTGGCAGAAAGTTCTGGAATCTGAGAGGAGCCACAAATTTCCTTCCACCCAGTGTTCCCCCAAGTCTCCCGATAAAAATGATACCTCACTTGTGTGGGTAGGCCTAGCGCCCGTGACAGGAAACGCCCCAAAGCGCAACGTGGACACATCCACATTTTTGACAGAAATAAAAGGTGTTTTTTGCAAAGTGCCTACCTGTAGATTTTGGCCTCCAGCTCAGCCGGCGCCTAGGGAAACCTACCAAACCTATGCATTTCTGAAAACTAGAGACCTAGGGGAATCCAAGATGGGGTGACTTATGTGGCTCGGACCAGGTTCTGTTACCCAGAATCCTTTGCAAACCTCAAAATTTGGCTAAAAAAACACATGTTGCTCACATTTCTGTGGCAGAAAGTTCTGGAATCTGAGAAGAGCCACAAATTTCCTTCCATCCAGCGTTCTCCCAAGTCTCCCGATAAAAATGATACCTCACTTGTGTGGGTAGGCCTAAAGCTCGCGACAGGAAACGCCCCAAAGCGCAACGTGGACACATCCAAATTTTTGAAAGAAAACAGAGGTGTTTTTTGCAAAGTGCCTACCTGTAGATTTTGGCCTCCAGCTCAGCCGGCACCTAGGGAAACCTACCAAACCTGTGCATTTCTGAAAACTAGAGACCTAGGGGAATCTAAGATGGGGTGACTTGTGTTGCTCGGACCAGGTTCTGTTACCCAGAATACTTTGCAAACCTCAAACTTTGGCAAAAAAAACACATGTTCCTCACATTTCTGTGGCAGAAAGTTCTGGAATCTGAGAGGAGCCACAAATTTCCTTCCACCCAGCGTTCTCCCAGGTCTCCCGATAAAAATGATACCTCACTTGTGTGGGTAGGCCTAGCGCCCGCAACAGGAAACGCCCCAAAGCGCAAAGTGGACACATCCAAATTTTTGAAAGAAAACAGAGGTGTTTTTTGCAAAGTGCCTACCTGTAGATTTTGGCCTCCAGCTCAGCCTGCACCTAGGGAAACCTACCAAACCTATGCATTTCTGAAAACTAGAGACCTAGGAGAATCCATGATGGGGTGACTTGTGTGGCTCGGACCAGGTTCTGTTACCCAGAATCCTTTGCAAACCTCATAAATTTGGCTAAAAAAACAAATGTTCCTCATACTTCTGTGGCAGAAAGTTCTGGAATCTGAGAGGAGCCACAAATTTCCTACCAACCAGCGTTCCCCCAAGTCTCCCAATAAAAATGATACCTCACTTGTGTGGGTAGGCCTAGCGCCCGCGACAGGAAACGACCCAAAGCGCAACGTGGACACATCCAAATTTTTGAAAGAAAACAGAGGTGTTTTTTGCAAAGTGCCTACCTGTAGATTTTGGCCACTAGCTCAGCCGGCACCTAGGGAAACCTACCAAACCTGTGCATTTCTGAAAACTAGAGACCTAGGGGAATCCAAGATGAGGTGACTTGTGTGGCTCGGACCAGGTTCTGTTACCCAGAATCCTTTGCAAACCTCAAAATTTGGCTAAAAAAACACATGTTCCTCACATTTCTGTGGCAGAAAGTTCTGGAATCTGACAGGAGCCACAAATTTCCTCCACCCAGCGTTCCCCCAAGTCTCCCGATAAAAATGATACCTCACTTGTGTGGGTAGGCCTTGCGCCCGCGACAGGAAACGCCCCAAAGCGCAACGTGGACACATCCAAATTTTTGAAAGAAAACTGAGGTGTTTTTTGCAAAGTGCCTACCTGTAGATTTTGGCCTCTAGCTCAGCCGGCCCCTAGGGAAACCTACCAAATCTGTGCATTTCTGAAAACTAGAGACCTAGGGGAATCCAAGATGGTGTGACGTGTGTGGCTCGGACCAGGTTCTGTTACCCAGAATCCTTTGCAAACCTCAAAATTTGGCTAAAAAAACACATGTTCCTCATATTTCTGTGGCAGAAAGTTCTGGAATCTGAGAGGAGCCACAAATTTCCTTCCACCCAGCGTTCCCCCAAGTCTGCCGATAAAAATGATACCTCACTTGTGTGGGTAGGCCTAGCGCCCGCGACAGGAAACGCCCCAAAGCGCAACGTGGAAACATCCAAATTTTTGAAAGAAAACAGAGGTGTTTTTTGCAAAGTGCCTACCTGTAGATTTTGGCCTCCAGCTCAGCCGGCACCTAGGGAAACCTACCAAACCCATACATTTCTGAAAACTAGAGACCTAGGGGAATCCAAGATGGGGTGACTTGTGTGGCTCGGACCAGGTTCTGTTACCCAGAATCCTTTGCAAACCTCAAAATTTGGCTAAAAAAACACATGTTCCTCATATTTCTGTGGCAGAAAGTTCTGGAATCTGAGAGGAGCCACAAATTTCCTTCCAACCAGCGTTCCCCCAAGTCTCCCAATAAAAATGATACCTCACTTGTGTGGGTAGGCCTAGCACCCGCGACAGGAAACGACCCAAAGCGCAACGTGGACACATCCAAATTTTTGAAAGAAAACAGAGGTGTTTTTTGCAAAGTGCCTACCTGTAGATTTTGGCCTCAAGCTCAGCCGGCACCTAGGGAAACCTACCAAACCTGTGCATTTCTGAAAACTAGAGACCTAGGGGAATCCAAGATGGGGTGACTTGTGTGGCTCGGACCAGGTTCTGTTACCCAGAATCCTTTGCAAACCTCAAAATTTGGCTAAAAAAACACATGTTCCTCACATTTCTGTGGCAGAAAGTTCTGGAATCTGAGAGGAGCCACAAATTTCCTTCCACCCAGTGTTCCCCCAAGTCTCCCGATAAAAATGATACCTCACTTGTGTGGGTAGGCCTAGCGCCCGCGACAAGAAACTCCCCAAAAGCGCAACGTGGACACATCCAAATTTTTGAAAGAAAACAAAGGTGTTTTTTGCAAAGTGCCTACCTGTAGATGTTGGCCTCCAGCTCAGCCGGCACCTAGGGAAACCTACCAAACCTGTGCATTTCTGAAAACTAGATTCCTAGGGGAATCCAAGATGGGGTGACTTGTGTGGCTCGGACCAGGTCCTGTTACCCAGAATCCTTTGCAAACCTCAAAATTTGGCTAAAAAAACACATGTTCTTCATATTTCTGTGGCAGAAAGATCTGGAATCTGAGAGGAGCCACAAATTTCCTTCCACCCAGTGTTCCCCCAAGTCTCCCGATAAAAATGATACCTCACTTGTGTGGGTAGGCCTAGCGCCCGCGACAGGAAACGCCCCAAAGCGCAACGTGGACACATCCAAATTTTTGAAAGAAAACAGAGGTGCTTTTTCCAAGTGCCGACCTGTAGATTTTGGCCTCTAGCTCAGCCGGCACCTAGGGAAACCTACCAAACCTGTGCATTTCTGAAAACTAGAGACCTAGGGGAATCCAAGATGGGGTGACTTGTGTGGCTCGGACCAGGTTCTGTTACCCAGAATCCTTTGCAAAACTCAAAATTTGGCTGAAAAAAAACATGTTCCTCACATTTCTGTGGCAGAAAGTTCTGGAATCTGAGAGGAGCCACAAATTTCCTTCCACCCAGCGTTCCCCCAAGTCTCCCGATAAAAATGATACCTCACTTGTGTGGGTAGGCCTAGCGCCCGCGACAGGAAACACCCCAAAGCGCAACGTGGACACATCCACATTTTTGAAAGAAAACAGAGGTGTTTTTTGCAAAGTGCCTACCTGTAGAATTTGGCCTCTAGCTCAGCCAGCACCTAGGGAAACCTACCAAACCTGTGCATTTCTGAAAACTAGAGACCTAGGGCAATCCAAGATGGGGTGACTTGTGTGGCTCGGACCAGATTCTGTTACCCAGAATCCTTTGCAAACCTCAAAATTTGGCTAAAAAAACACATGTTGCTCACATTTCTGTGGCAGAAAGTTCTGGAATCTGAGAAGAGCCACAAATTTCCTTCCACCCAGCGTTCTCCCAAGTCTCCCGATAAAAATGATACCTCACTTGTGTGGGTAGGCCTAGAGCCCGCGACAGGAAACGCCCCAAAGTGCATCGTGGACACATCTA
The DNA here is from genome assembly GCF_031143425.1 of Pleurodeles waltl. Lineage (NCBI taxonomy): Eukaryota > Metazoa > Chordata > Amphibia > Caudata > Salamandridae > Pleurodeles > Pleurodeles waltl. The sequence goes on along the minus strand of NW_027149811.1, from coordinate 1,136,518 downwards.
AATTTTTGAAAGAAAACAGAGGTGTTTTTTGCAAAGTGCCTACCTGTAGATTTTGGCCTCTAGCTCAGCCGGCCCCTAGGGAAACCTACCAAATCTGTGCATTTCTGAAAACTAGAGACCTAGGGGAATCCAAGATGGTGTGACGTGTGTGGCTCGGACCAGGTTCTGTTACCCAGAATCCTTTGCAAACCTCAAAATTTGGCTAAAAAAACACATGTTCCTCATATTTCTGTGGCAGAAAGTTCTGGAATCTGAGAGGAGCCACAAATTTCCTTCCACCCAGCGTTCCCCCAAGTCTGCCGATAAAAATGATACCTCACTTGTGTGGGTAGGCCTAGCGCCCGCGACAGGAAACGCCCCAAAGCGCAACGTGGAAACATCCAAATTTTTGAAAGAAAACAGAGGTGTTTTTTGCAAAGTGCCTACCTGTAGATTTTGGCCTCCAGCTCAGCCGGCACCTAGGGAAACCTACCAAACCCATACATTTCTGAAAACTAGAGACCTAGGGGAATCCAAGATGGGGTGACTTGTGTGGCTCGGACCAGGTTCTGTTACCCAGAATCCTTTGCAAACCTCAAAATTTGGCTAAAAAAACACATGTTCCTCATATTTCTGTGGCAGAAAGTTCTGGAATCTGAGAGGAGCCACAAATTTCCTTCCAACCAGCGTTCCCCCAAGTCTCCCAATATAAATGGTACCTCACTTGTGTGGGTAGGCCTAGCACCCGCGACAGGAAACGACCCAAAGCGCAACGTGGACACATCCAAATTTTTGAAAGAAAACAGAGGTGTTTTTTGCAAAGTGCCTACCTGTAGATTTTGGCCTCAAGCTCAGCCGGCACCTAGGGAAACCTACCAAACCTGTGCATTTCTGAAAACTAGAGACCTAGGGGAATCCAAGATGGGGTGACTTGTGTGGCTCGGACCAGGTTCTGTTACCCAGAATCCTTTGCAAACCTCAAAATTTGGCTAAAAAAACACATGTTCCTCACATTTCTGTGGCAGAAAGTTCTGGAATCTGAGAGGAGCCACAAATTTCCTTCCACCCAGTGTTCCCCCAAGTCTCCCGATAAAAATGATACCTCACTTGTGTGGGTAGGCCTAGCGCCCGCGACAAGAAACTCCCCAAAAGCGCAACGTGGACACATCCAAATTTTTGAAAGAAAACAAAGGTGTTTTTTGCAAAGTGCCTACCTGTAGATGTTGGCCTCCAGCTCAGCCGGCACCTAGGGAAACCTACCAAACCTGTGCATTTCTGAAAACTAGATTCCTAGGGGAATCCAAGATGGGGTGACTTGTGTGGCTCGGACCAGGTCCTGTTACCCAGAATCCTTTGCAAACCTCAAAATTTGGCTAAAAAAACACATGTTCTTCATATTTCTGTGGCAGAAAGATCTGGAATCTGAGAGGAGCCACAAATTTCCTTCCACCCAGTGTTCCCCCAAGTCTCCCGATAAAAATGATACCTCACTTGTGTGGGTAGGCCTAGCGCCCGCGACAGGAAACGCCCCAAAGCGCAACGTGGACACATCCAAATTTTTGAAAGAAAACAGAGGTGTTTTTTCCAAGTGCCGACCTGTAGATTTTGGCCTCTAGCTCAGCCGGTACCTAGGGAAACCTACCAAACCTGTGCATTTCTGAAAACTAGAGACCTAGGGGAATCCAAGATGGGGTGACTTGTGTGGCTCGGACCAGGTTCTGTTACCCAGAATCCTTTGCAAAACTCAAAATTTGGCTGAAAAAAAACATGTTCCTCACATTTCTGTGGCAGAAAGTTCTGGAATCTGAGAGGAGCCACAAATTTCCTTCCACCCAGCGTTCCCCCAAGTCTCCCGATAAAAATGATACCTCACTTGTGTGGGTAGGCCTAGCGCCCGCGACAGGAAACACCCCAAAGCGCAACGTGGACACATCCACATTTTTGAAAGAAAACAGAGGTGTTTTTTGCAAAGTGCCTACCTGTAGAATTTGGCCTCTAGCTCAGCCGGCACCTAGGGAAACCTATCAAACCTGTGCATTTCTGAAAACTAGAGACCTAGGGCAATCCAAGATGGGGTGACTTGTGTGGCTCGGACCAGATTCTGTTACCCAGAATCCTTTGCAAACCTCAAAATTTGGCTAAAAAAACACATGTTGCTCACATTTCTGTGGCAGAAAGTTCTGGAATCTGAGAAGAGCCACAAATTTCCTTCCACCCAGCGTTCTCCCAAGTCTCCCGATAAAAATGATACCTCACCTGTGTGGGTAGGCCTAGAGCCCGCGACAGGAAACGCCCCAAAGTGCATCGTGGACACATCTAAATTTTTGAAAGAAAACAGAGGTGTTTTTAGCAAAGTGCCTACCTGTAGATTTTGGCCTCTAGCTCAGCCGGCCCCTAGGGAAACCTACCAAATCTGTGCATTTCTGAAAACTAGAGACCTAGGGGAATCCAAGATGGTGTGACGTGTGTGGCTCGGACCAGGTTCTGTTACCCAGAATCCTTTGCAAACCTCAAAATTTGGCTAAAAAAACACATGTTCCTCATATTTCTGTGGCAGAAAGTTCTGGAATCTGAGAGGAGCCACAAATTTCCTTCCACCCAGCGTTCCCCCAAGTCTGCCGATAAAAATGATACCTCACTTGTGTGGGTAGGCCTAGCGCCCGCGACAGGAAACGCCCCAAAGCGCAACGTGGAAACATCCAAATTTTTGAAAGAAAACAGAGGTGTTTTTTGCAAAGTGCCTACCTGTAGATTTTGGCCTCCAGCTCAGCCGGCACCTAGGGAAACCTACCAAACCTGTGCATTTCTGAAAACTAGAGACCTAGGGGAATCTAAGATGGGGTGACTTGTGTGGCTCGGACCAGGTTCTGTTACCCAGAATCCTTTGCAAACCTCAAAATTTGGCAATAAAAACACATGTTCCTCACATTTCTGTGGCAGAAAGTTCTGGAATCTGAGAGGAGCCACAAATTTCCTTCCACCCAGCGTTCTCCCAAGTCTCCCGATAAAAATGATACCTCACTTGTGTGGGTAGGCCTAGCGCCCGCAACAGGAAACGCCACAAAGCGCAACGTGGACACATCCAAATTTTTTAAAGAAAACAGAGGTGTTTTTTCTAAGTGCCGACCTGTAGATTTTGGCCTCTAGCTCAGCCGGCACCTAGGGAAACCTACCAAACCTGTGCATTTCTGAAAACTAGAGACCTACGGGAATCAAGATAGGGTGACTTGTGTGGCTCGGACCAGGTTATGTTACCCAGAATCCTTTGCAAACCTCAAAATTTGGATAAAAAAACATATGTTCCTCACATTTCTGTGGCAGAAAGTTCTGGAATCTGAGAGGAGCTACAAATTTCCTTCCACCCAGCGTTCCCCCAAAGCTCCCGATAAAAATGATACCTCAGTTCTGTGGGTAGGCCTAGCGCCCGCGACAGGAAACGCCCCAAAGCGCAACGTGGACACATCCAAATTTTTGAAAGAAAACAGAGGTTTTTTTTGCAAAGTGCCTACTGTAGATTTTGGCCTCTAGGTCAGCCGGCACCTAGGGAAACCTACCAAACCTGTGCTTTTCTGAAAACTAGAGACCTAGGGGAATCCAAGATGGGGTGACTTGTGTGGCTCGGACCAGGTTCTGTTACCCAGAATCCTTTGCAAACCTCAAAATTTGGCTAAAAAAACACATGTTCCTCACATTTCTGTGGCAGAAAGTTCTGGAATCTGAGAGGAGCCACAAATATCCATCCACCCAGCGTTACCCCAAGTCTCCCGGTAAAAATGATACCTCACTTGTGTAGGTAGGCCTAGCGCCCGCGACAGGGAACGCCCCAAAGCGCAACGTGGACACATCCAAATTTTTTAAAGAAAACATAGGTGTTTTTTCCAAGTGCCGACCTGTAGATTTTGGCCTCTAGCTCAGCCGGCACCTAGGGAAACCTACCAAACCTGTGCATTTCTGAAAACTAGAGACCTAGGGGAATCCAAGATGGGGTGACTTGTGTGGCTCGGACCAGGTTCTGTTACCCAGAATCCTTTGCAAACCTCAAAATTTGGCTAAAAAAACACATGTTTCTCACATTTCTGTGGCAGAACGTTCTGGAATCTGAGAAGAGCCACAAATTTCCTTCCACCCAGCGTTCTCCCAAGTCTCCCGATAAAAATGATACCTCACTTGTGTGGGTAGGCCTAGAGCCCGCGACAGGAAACGCCCCAAAGCGCAACGTGGACACATCCAAATTTTTTAAAGAAAACAGAGGTGTTTTTTGCAAAGTGCCTACCTGTAGATTTTGGCCTCTAGCTCAGCCCGCACCTGGGGAAACCTACCAAACCTGTGCAGTTCTGAAAACTAGAGACCTAGGGGAATCCAAGATGGGGTGACTTGTGTGGCTCGGACCAGGTTCTGTTACCCAGAATCCTTTGCAAACCTCAAAATTTGGCTAAAAAAACACATGTTCCTCATATTTCTGTGGCAGAAAGTTCTGGAATCTGAGAGGAGCCACAAATTTCCCTCCACCCAGCGTTCCCCCAAGGCTGCCGATAAAAATGATACCTCACTTGTGTGGGTAGGCCTAGTGACCGGGACAGGAAACGCACCAAAGCGCAACGTGGACACATCCAAATTTTTGAAAGAAAACAGAGGTTTTTTTTGCAAAATGCCTACCTGTAGATTTTGGCCTCCAGCTCAGCCGGCACCTAGGGAAACCTACCAAACCTGTGCATTTCTGAAAACTAGAGACCTAGAGGAATCTAAGATGGGGTGACTTGTGTGGCTCGGACCAGGTTCTGTTACCCAGAATCCTTTGCAAACCTCAAAATTTGGCAAAAAAAACCACATGTTCCTCACATTTCTGTGGCAGAAAGTTCTGGAATCTGAGAGGAGCCACAAATTTCCTTCCACCGAGCGTTCTCCCAAGTCTCCCGATAAAAATGATACCTCACTTGTGTGGGTAGGCCTAGCGCCCGCAACAGGAAACGCCCCAAAGCGCAAAGTGGACACATCCAAATTTTTGAAAGAAAACAGAGGTGTTTTTTGCAAAGTGCCTACCTGTAGATTTTGGCCTCTAGCTCAGCCGTCACCTAGGGAAACCTACCAAACCTGTGTATTTCTGAAAACTAGAGACCTACGGGAATCAAGATAGGGTGACTTGTGTGGCTCGGACCAGGTTATGTTACCCAGAATCCTTTGCAAACCTCAAAATTTGGATAAAAAAACATATGTTCCTCACATTTCTGTGGCAGAAAGTTCTGGAATCTGAGAGGAGCTACAAATTTCCTTTCACCCAGCATTCCCCCAAGTCTCCCGATAAAAATGATACCTCACTTGTGTGGGTAGGCCTAAAGCTCGCGACAGAAAACGCCCCAAAGCGCAACGTGGACACATCCAAATTTTTGAAAGAAAACAGAGGTGTTTTTTGCAAAGTGCCTACCTGTAGATTTTGGCCTCCAGCTCAGCCGGCACCTATGGAAACCTACCAAACCTGTGCATTTCTGAAAACTAGAGACCTAGGGGAATCTAAGATGGGGTGACTTGTGTTGCTCGGACCAGGTTCTGTTACCCAGAATACTTTGCAAACATCAAAATTTGGCAAAAAAACACATGTTCCTCACATTTCTGTGGCAGAAAGTTCTGGAATCTGAGAGGAGCCACAAATTTCCTACCACCCAGCGTTCTCCCAGGTCTCCCGATAAAAATGATACCTCACTTGTGTGGGTAGGCCTAGCGCCCGCAACAGGAAACGCCCCAAAGCGCAAAGGGGACACATCCAAGTTTTTGAAAGAAAATAGAGGTGTTTTTTGCAAAGTGCCTACCTGTAGATTTTGGCCACTAGCTCAGCCGGCACCTAGGGAAACCTACCAAACCTGTGCATTTCTGAAAACTAGAGACCTAGGGGAATCCAAGATGGGGTGACTTGTGTGGCTCGGACCAGGTTCTGTTACCCAGAATCCTTTGCAAACCTCAAAATTTGGCTAAAAAAACACATGTTCCTCACATTTCTGTGGCAGAAAGTTCTGGAATCTGAGAGGAGCCACAAATTTCCTTCCACCCAGCGTTCCCCCAAGTCTCCCGATAAAAATGATACCTCACTTGTGTGGGTAGGCCTAGCGCCCGCGACAAGAAACACCCCAAAAGCGCAACGTGGACACATCCACATTTTTGAAAGAAAACAAAGGTGTTTTTTGCAAAGTGCCTACCTGTAGATTTTGGCTTCCAGCTCAGCCGGCACCTAGGGAAACCTACCAAACCTGTGCATTTCTGAAAACTAGAGACCTAGGGGAATCCAAGATGGGGTGACTTTTGTGGCTCGGACCAGGTCCTGTTACCCAGAAACCTTTGCAAACCTCAAAATTTGGCTAAAAAAAACAAATGTTCCTCACATTTCTGTGGCAGAAAGTTCTGGAATCTGAGAGGAGCCACAAATTTCCTTCCACCCAGTGTTCCCCCAAGTCTCCCGATAAAAATGATACCTCACTTGTGTGGGTAGGCCTAGCGCCCGTGACAGGAAACGCCCCAAAGCGCAACGTGGACACATCCACATTTTTGACAGAAATAAAAGGTGTTTTTTGCAAAGTGCCTACCTGTAGATTTTGGCCTCCAGCTCAGCCGGCGCCTAGGGAAACCTACCAAACCTATGCATTTCTGAAAACTAGAGACCTAGGGGAATCCAAGATGGGGTGACTTATGTGGCTCGGACCAGGTTCTGTTACCCAGAATCCTTTGCAAACCTCAAAATTTGGCTAAAAAAACACATGTTGCTCACATTTCTGTGGCAGAAAGTTCTGGAATCTGAGAAGAGCCACAAATTTCCTTCCATCCAGCGTTCTCCCAAGTCTCCCGATAAAAATGATACCTCACTTGTGTGGGTAGGCCTAAAGCTCGCGACAGGAAACGCCCCAAAGCGCAACGTGGACACATCCAAATTTTTGAAAGAAAACAGAGGTGTTTTTTGCAAAGTGCCTACCTGTAGATTTTGGCCTCCAGCTCAGCCGGCACCTAGGGAAACCTACCAAACCTGTGCATTTCTGAAAACTAGAGACCTAGGGGAATCTAAGATGGGGTGACTTGTGTTGCTCGGACCAGGTTCTGTTACCCAGAATACTTTGCAAACCTCAAACTTTGGCAAAAAAAACACATGTTCCTCACATTTCTGTGGCAGAAAGTTCTGGAATCTGAGAGGAGCCACAAATTTCCTTCCACCCAGCGTTCTCCCAGGTCTCCCGATAAAAATGATACCTCACTTGTGTGGGTAGGCCTAGCGCCCGCAACAGGAAACGCCCCAAAGCGCAAAGTGGACACATCCAAATTTTTGAAAGAAAACAGAGGTGTTTTTTGCAAAGTGCCTACCTGTAGATTTTGGCCTCCAGCTCAGCCTGCACCTAGGGAAACCTACCAAACCTATGCATTTCTGAAAACTAGAGACCTAGGAGAATCCATGATGGGGTGACTTGTGTGGCTCGGACCAGGTTCTGTTACCCAGAATCCTTTGCAAACCTCATAAATTTGGCTAAAAAAACAAATGTTCCTCATACTTCTGTGGCAGAAAGTTCTGGAATCTGAGAGGAGCCACAAATTTCCTACCAACCAGCGTTCCCCCAAGTCTCCCAATAAAAATGATACCTCACTTGTGTGGGTAGGCCTAGCGCCCGCGACAGGAAACGACCCAAAGCGCAACGTGGACACATCCAAATTTTTGAAAGAAAACAGAGGTGTTTTTTGCAAAGTGCCTACCTGTAGATTTTGGCCACTAGCTCAGCCGGCACCTAGGGAAACCTACCAAACCTGTGCATTTCTGAAAACTAGAGACCTAGGGGAATCCAAGATGAGGTGACTTGTGTGGCTCGGACCAGGTTCTGTTACCCAGAATCCTTTGCAAACCTCAAAATTTGGCTAAAAAAACACATGTTCCTCACATTTCTGTGGCAGAAAGTTCTGGAATCTGAGAGGAGCCACAAATTTCCTTCCACCCAGCGTTCCCCCAAGACTCCCGATAAAAATGATACCTCACTTGTGTGGGTAGGCCTAGCGCCCGCGACAAGAAACGCCCCAAAAGCGCAACGTGGACACATCCACATTTTTTAAAGAAAACAAAGGTGTTTTTTGCAAAGTGCCTACCTGTAGATTTTGGCTTCCAGCTCAGCCGGCACCTAGGGAAACCTACCAAACCTGTGCATTTATGAAAACTAGAGACCTAGGGGAATCCAAGATGGGGTGACTTGTGTGGCTCGGACCAGGTCCTGTTACCCAGAAACCTTTGCAAACCTCAAAATTTGGCTAAAAAAAACACATGTTCCTCACATTTCTGTGGCAGAAAGTTCTGGAATCTGAGAGGAGCCACAAATTTCCTTCCACCCAGCGTTCCCCCAAGTCTCCCGATAAAAATGATACCTCACTTGTGTGGGTAGGCCTAGCGCCCGTGACAGGAAACGCCCCAAAGCGCAACGTGGACACATCCACATTTTTGAAAGAAAACAGAGGTGTTTTTTGCAAAGTGCCTACCTGTAGATTTTGGCCTCCAGCTCAGCCGGCGCCTAGGGAAACCTACCAAACCTATGCATTTCTGAAAACTAGAGACCTAGGGGAATCCAAGATGGGGTGACTTATGTGGCTCGGACCAGGTTCTGTTACCTAGAATCCTTTGCAAACCTCAAAATTTGGCTAAAAAAACACATGTTCCTCATATTTCTGTGGCAGAAAGTTCTGGAATCTGAGAGGAGCCACAAATTTCCTTCCAACCAGCGTTCCCCCAAGTCTCCCAATAAAAATGATACCTCACTTCTGTGGGTAGGCCTAGCGCCCGCGACAGGAAACGACCCAAAGCGCAACGTGGACACATCCAAATTTTTGGAAGAAAACAGAGGTGTTTTTTGCAAAGTGCCTACCTGTAGATTTTGGCCTCAAGCTCAGCCGGCACCTAGGGAAACCTACCAAACCTGTGCATTTCTGAAAACTAGAGACCTAGGGGAATCCAAGATGGGGTGACTTGTGTGGCTCGGACCAGGTCCTGTTACCCAGAATCCTTTGCAAACCTCAAAATTTGGCAAAAAAAAACACATGTTCCTCACATTTCTGTGGCATAAAGTTCTGGAATCTGAGAGGAGCCACAAATTTCCTTGCACCCAGCGTTCCCCCAAGTCTCCCGATAAAAATGATACCTCACTTGTGTGGGAAGGCCTAGCGCCCGCGACAGGAAACGCCCAAAAGCGCAACGTGGACACATCCACATTTTTGAAAGAAAACAGAGGTGTTTTTTCCAAGTGCCGACCTGTAGATTTTGGCCTCTAGCTCAGCCGGCACCTAGGGAAACCTACCAATCCTGTGCATTTCTGAAAACTAGAGACCTAGGGGAATCCAAGATGGGGTGACTTGTGTGCCTCGGACCAGGTTCTGTTACCCAGAATCCTTTGCAAAACTCAAAATTTGGCTAAAAAAAAACATGTTCCTCACATTTCTGTGGCAGAAAGTTCTGGAATCTGAGAGGAGCCACAAATTTCCTTTCACCCAGCGTTCCCCCAAGTCTCCCGATAAAAATGATACCTCACTTGTGTGGGTAGGCCTAGCGACCGCGACAGGAAACACCCCAAAGCGCAACGTGGACACATCCACATTTTTTAAAGAAAACAGAGGTGTTTTTTGCAAAGTGCCTACCTGTAGATTTTGGCCTCTAGCTCAGCCGGCACCTAGGGAAACCTACCAAACCTGTGCATTTCTGAAAACTAGAGACCTAGGGGAATCCAAGATGGGGTGACTTGTGTGGCTCGGACCAGATTCTGTTACCCAGAATCCTTTGCAAACCTCAAAATTTGGCTAAAAAAACACATAGTGCTCACATTTCTGTGGCAGAAAGTTCTGGAATCTGAGAAGAGCCACAAATTTCCTTCCACCCAGCGTTCTCCCAAGTCTCCCGATAAAAATGATACCTCACTTGTGTGGGTAGGCCTAGAGCCTGCGACAGGAAACGCCCCAAAGTGCATCGTGGACACATCGAAATTTTTGAAAGAAAACAGAGGTGTTTTTTGCAAAGTGCCTACCTGTAGATTTTGGCCTCTAGCTCAGCCGGCCCCTAGGGAAACCTACCAAACCTGTGCATTTCTGAAAACTAGAGACCTAGGGGAATCCAAGATGAGGTGACTTGTGTGGCTCGGACCAGGTTCTGTTACCCAGAATCCTTTGCAAACCTCAAAATTTGGCTAAAAAAACACATGTTCCTCACATTTCTGTGGCAGAAAGTTCTGGAATCTGAGAGGAGCCACAAATTTCCTTCCACCCAGCGTTCCCCCAAGTCTCCCGATAAAAATGATACCTCACTTGTGTGGGTAGGCCTAGCGCCCGCGACAAGAAACGCCCCAAAAGCGCAACGTGGACACATCCACATTTTTTAAAGAAAACAAAGGTGTTTTTTGCAAAGTGCCTACCTGTAGATTTTGGCTTCCAGCTCAGCCGGCACCTAGGGAAACCTACCAAACCTGTGCATTTATGAAAACTAGAGACCTAGGGGAATCCAAGATGGGGTGACTTGTGTGGCTCGGACCAGGTCCTGTTACCCAGAAACCTTTGCAAACCTCAAAATTTGGCTAAAAAAAACACATGTTCCTCACATTTCTGTGGCAGAAAGTTCTGGAATCTGAGAGGAGCCACAAATTTCCTTCTACCCAGCGTTCCCCCAAGTCTCCCGATAAAAATGATACCTCACTTGTGTGGGTAGGCCTAGCGCCCGTGACAGGAAACGCCCCAAAGCGCAACGTGGACACATCCACATTTTTGAAAGAAAACAGAGGTGTTTTTTGCAAAGTGCCTACCTGTAGATTTTGGCCTCCAGCTCAGCCGGCGCCTAGGGAAACCTACCAAACCTATGCATTTCTGAAAACTAGAGACCTAGGGGAATCCAAGATGGGGTGACTTATGTGGCTCGGACCAGGTTCTGTTACCTAGAATCCTTTGCAAACCTCAAAATTTGGCTAAAAAAACACATGTTCCTCATATTTCTGTGGCAGAAAGTTCTGGAATCTGAGAGGAGCCACAAATTTCCTTCCAACCAGCGTTCCCCCAAGTCTCCCAATAAAAATGATACCTCACTTCTGTGGGTAGGCCTAGCGCCCGCGACAGGAAACGACCCAAAGCGCAACGTGGACACATCCAAATTTTTGGAAGAAAACAGAGGTGTTTTTTGCAAAGTGCCTACCTGTAGATTTTGGCCTCAAGCTCAGCCGGCACCTAGGGAAACCTACCAAACCTGTGCATTTCTGAAAACTAGAGACCTAGGGGAATCCAAGATGGGGTGACTTGTGTGGCTCGGACCAGGTCCTGTTACCCAGAATCCTTTGCAAACCTCAAAATTTGGCAAAAAAAAACACATGTTCCTCACATTTCTGTGGCATAAAGTTCTGGAATCTGAGAGGAGCCACAAATTTCCTTGCACCCAGCGTTCCCCCAAGTCTCCCGATAAAAATGATACCTCACTTGTGTGGGAAGGCCTAGCGCCCGCGACAGGAAACGCCCAAAAGCGCAACGTGGACACATCCACATTTTTGAAAGAAAACAGAGGTGTTTTTTCCAAGTGCCGACCTGTAGATTTTGGCCTCTAGCTCAGCCGGCACCTAGGGAAACCTACCAAACCTGTGCATTTCTGAAAACTAGAGACCTAGGGGAATCCAAGATGGGGTGACTTGTGTGCCTCGGACCAGGTTCTGTTACCCAGAATCCTTTGCAAAACTCAAAATTTGGCTAAAAAAAAACATGTTCCTCACATTTCTGTGGCAGAAAGTTCTGGAATCTGAGAGGAGCCACAAATTTCCTTCCACCCAGCGTTCCCCCAAGTCTCCCGATAAAAATGATACCTCACTTGTGTGGGTAGGCCTAGCGACCGCGACAGGAAACACCCCAAAGCGCAACGTGGACACATCCACATTTTTTAAAGAAAACAGAGGTGTTTTTTGCAAAGTGCCTACCTGTAGATTTTGGCCTCTAGCTCAGCCGGCACCTAGGGAAACCTACCAAACCTGTGCATTTCTGAAAACTAGAGACCTAGGGGAATCCAAGATGGGGTGACTTGTGTGGCTCGGACCAGATTCTGTTACCCAGAATCCTTTGCAAACCTCAAAATTTGGCTAAAAAAACACATGGTGCTCACATTTCTGTGGCAGAAAGTTCTGGAATCTGAGAAGAGCCACAAATTTCCTTCCACCCAGCGTTCTCCCAAGTCTCCCGATAAAAATGATACCTCACTTGTGTGGGTAGGCCTAGAGCCTGCGACAGGAAACGCCCCAAAGTGCATCGTGGACACATCGAAATTTTTGAAAGAAAACAGAGGTGTTTTTTGCAAAGTGCCTACCTGTAGATTTTGGCCTCTAGCTCAGCCGGCCCCTAGGGAAACCTACCAAACCTGTGCATTTCTGAAAACTAGAGACCTACGGGAATCCAAGATGGGGTGATGTGTGTGGCTCGGACCAGGTTCTGTTACCCAGAATCCTTTGCAAACCTCAAAATGTGGCTAAAAAAACACATGTTCCTCATATTTCTGTGGCAGAAAGTTCTGGAATCTGAGAGGAGCCACAAATTTCCTTCCACCCAGCGTTCCCCCAAGTCTGCAGTTAAAAATGATACCTCACATGTGTGGGTAGGCCTAGCGCCCGCGACAGGAAACGCCCCAAAGCGCAACGTGGAAACATCCAAATTTTTTAAAGAAAACAGAGGTGTTTTTTGCAAAGTGCCTACCTGTAGATTTTGGCCTCCAGCTCAGCCGGCACCTAGGGAAACCTACCAAACCTGTGCATTTCTGAAAACTAGAGACCTAGGGGAATCTAAGATGGGGTGACTTGTGTGGCTCGGACCAGGTTCTGTTACCCAGAATCCTTTGCAAACCTAAAAAATTTGGCAATAAAAACACATGTTCCTCACATTTCTGTGGCAGAAAGTTCTGGAATCTGAGAGGAGCCACAAATTTCCTTCCACCAAGCGTTCTCCCAAGTCTCCCGATAAAAATGATACCTCACTTGTGTGGGTAGGCCTAGCGCCCGCAACAGGAAACGCCCCAAAGCGCAAAGTGGACACATCCAAATTTTTGAAAGAAAACAGAGGTGTTTTTTGCAAAGTGCCTACCTGTAGATTTTGGCCTCTAGCTCAGCCGGCACCTAGGGAAACCTACCAAACCTGTGTATTTCTGAAAACTAGAGACCTACCTGAATCAAGATGGGGTGACTTGTGTGGCTCGGACCAGGTTATGTTACCCAGAATCCTTTGCAAACCTCAAAATTTGGATAAAAAAAACATATGTTCCTCACATTTCTGTGGCAGAAAGTTCTGGAATCTGAGAGGAGCTACAAATTTCCTTCCACCCAGCGTTCCCCCAAGTCTCCCGATAAAAATGATACCTCACTTCTGTGGGAAGGCCTAGCGCCCGCGACAGGAAACGCCCCAAAGCGCAACGTGGACACATCCAAATTTTTGAAAGAAAACAAAGGTTTTTTTTGCAAAGTGCCTACTGTAGATTTTGGCCTCTAGGTCAGCCGGCACCTAGGGAAACCTACCAAACCTGTGCTTTTCTGAAAACAAGAGACCTAGGGGAATCCAAGATGGGGTGACTTGTGTGGCTCGGACCAGGTTCTGTTACCCAGAATCCTTTGCAAACCTCAAAATTTGGCTAAAAAAACACATGTTCCTCATATTTCTGTGGCAGAAAGTTCTGGAATCTGAGAGGAGCCACAAATTTCCTACCAACCAGCGTTCCCCCAAGTCTCCCAATAAAAATGATACCTCACTTGTGTGGGAGGGCCTAGCGCCCGCGACAGGAAACGACCCAAAGCGCAACGTGGACACATCCAACTTTTTGAAAGAAAACAGAGGTGTTTTTTGCAAAGTGCCTACCTGTAGATTTTGGCCTCTAGCTCAGCCGGCACCTAGGGAAACCTACCAAACCTGTGCATTTCTGAAAACTAGAGACCTAGGGGAATCCAAGATGGGGTGACTTGTGTGGCTCGGACCAGGTTCTGTTACCCAGAATCCTTTGCAAACCTCAAAATTTGGCTAAAAAAACACATGTTCCTCATATTTCTGTGGCAGAAAGTTCTGGAATCTGAGAGGAGCCACAATTTCCTTCCAACCAGCGTTCCCCCAAGTCTCCCAATAAAAATGGTACCTCACTTGTGTGGGTAGGCCTAGCGCCCGCGACAGGGAACGCCCCAAAGCGCAACGTGGACACATCCACATTTTTGAAAGAAAACAGAGGTGTTTTTTCCAAGTGCCGACCTGTAGATTTTGGCCTCTAGCTCAGCCGGCACCTAGGGAAACCTACCAAACCTGTGCATTTCTGAAAACTAGAGACCTAGGGGAATCCAAGATGGGGTGACTTGTGTGCCTCGGACCAGGTTCTGTTACCCAGAATCCTTTGCAAAACTCAAAATTTGGCTAAAAAAAAACAGGTTCCTCACATTTCTGTGGCAGAAAGTTCTGGAATCTGAGAGGAGCCACAAATTTCCTTCCACCCAGCGTTCCCCCAAGTCTCCCGATAAAAATGATACCTCACTTGTGTGGGTAGGCCTAGCGACCGCGACAGGAAACACCCCAAAGCGCAACGTGGACACATCCACATTTTTTTAAAGAAAACAGAGGTGTTTTTTGCAAAGTGCCTACCTGTAGATTTTGGCCTCTAGCTCAGCCGGCACCTAGGGAAACCTACCAAACCTGTGCATTTCTGAAAACTAGAGACCTAGGGGAATCCAAGATGGGGTGACTTGTGTGGCTCGGACCAGGTTCTGTTACCCAGAATCCTTTGCAAACCTCAAAATTTGGCTAAAAAAACACATGGTGCTCACATTTCTGTGGCAGAAAGTTCTGGAATCTGAGAAGAGCCACAAATTTCCTTCCACCCAGCGTTCTCCCAAGTCTCCCGATAAAAATGATACCTCACTTGTGTGGGTAGACCTAGAGCCTGCGACAGGAAACGCCCCAAAGTGCATCGTGGACACATCGAAATTTTTGAAAGAAAACAGAGGTGTTTTTTGCAAAGTGCCTACCTGTAGATTTTGGCCTCTAGCTCAGCCGGCCCCTAGGGAAACCTACCAAACCTGTGCATTTCTGAAAACTAGAGACCTACGGGAATCCAAGATGGGGTGATGTGTGTGGCTCGGACCAGGTTCTGTTACCCAGAATCCTTTGCAAACCTCAAAATGTGGCTAAAAAAACACATGTTCCACATATTTCTGTGGCAGAAAGTTCTGGAATCTGAGAGGAGCCACAAATTTCCTTCCACCCAGCGTTCCCCCAAGTCTGCAGATAAAAATGATACCTCACATGTGTGGGTAGGCCTAGCGCCCGCGACAGGAAACTCCCCAAAGCGCAACGTGGAAACATCCAAATTTTTTAAAGAAAACAGAGGTGTTTTTTGCAAAGTGCCTACCTGTAGATTTTGGCCTCCAGCTCAGCCGGCACCTAGGGAAACCTACCAAACCTGTGCATTTCTGAAAACTAGAGACCTAGGGGAATCTAAGATGGGGTGACTTGTGTGGCTCGGACCAGGTTCTGTTACCCAGAATCCTTTGCAAACCTAAAAAATTTGGCAATAAAAACACATGTTCCTCACATTTCTGTGGCAGAAAGTTCTGGAATCTGAGAGGAGCCACAAATTTCCTTCCACCCAGCGTTCTCCCAAGTCTCCCGATAAAAATGATACCTCACTTGTGTGGGTAGGCCTAGCGCCCGCAACAGGAAACGCCCCAAAGCGCAAAGTGGACACATCCACATTTTTGAAAGAAAACAGAGGTGTTTTTTGCAAAGTGCCTAACTGTAGATTTTGGCCTCTAGCTCAGCCGGCACCTAGGGAAACCTACCAAACCTGTGCATTTCTGAAAACTAGAGACCTACCTGAATCAAGATGGGGTGACTTGTGTGGCTCGGACCAGGTTATGTTACCCAGAATCCTTTGCAAACCTCAAAATTTGGATAAAAAAAACATATGTTCCTCACATTTCTGTGGCAGAAAGTTCTGGAATCTGAGAGGAGCTACAAATTTCCTTCCACCCAGCGTTCCCCCAAGGCTCCCGATAAAAATGATACCTCACTTCTGTGGGAAGGCCTAGCGCCCGCGACAGGAAACGCCCCAAAGCGCAACGTGGACACATCCAAATTTTTGAAAGAAAACAGAGGTTTTTTTTGCAAAGTGCCTACTGTAGATTTTGGCCTCTAGGTCAGCCGGCACCTAGGGAAACCTACCAAACCTGTGCTTTTCTGAAAACAAGAGACCTAGGGGAATCCAAGATGGGGTGACTTGTGTGGCTCGGACCAGGTTCTGTTACCCAGAATCCTTTGCAAACCTCAAAATTTGGCTAAAAAAACACATGTTCCTCATATTTCTGTGGCAGAAAGTTCTGGAATCTGAGAGGAGCCACAAATTTCCTACCAACCAGCGTTCCCCCAAGTCTCCCAATAAAAATGATACCTCACTTGTGTGGGAGGGCCTAGCGCCCGCGACAGGAAACGACCCAAAGCGCAACGTGGACACATCCAACTTTTTGAAAGAAAACAGAGGTGTTTTTTGCAAAGTGCCTACCTGTAGATTTTGGCCTCTAGCTCAGCCGGCACCTAGGGAAACCTACCAAACCTGTGCATTTCTGAAAACTAGAGACCTAGGGGAATCCAAGATGGGGTGACTTGTGTGGCTCGGACCAGGTTCTGTTACCCAGAATCCTTTGCAAACCTCAAAATTTGGCTAAAAAAACACATGTTCCTCATATTTCTGTGGCAGAAAGTTCTGAAATCTGAGAGGAGCCACAATTTCCTTCCAACCAGCGTTCCCCCAAGTCTCCCAATAAAAATGGTACCTCACTTGTTTGGGTAGGCCTAGCGCCCGCGACAAGAAACGCACCAAAAGCACAACTTGGACACATCCACATTTTTGAAAGAAAACAAAGGTGTTTTTTGCAAAGTGCCTACCTGTAGATTTTGGCCTCCAGCTCAGCCGGCACCTAGGGAAACCTACCAAACCTGTGCATTTCTGAAAACTAGAGACCTAGGGGAACCCAAGATGGGGTGACTTGTGTGGCTCGGACCAGGTCCTGTTACCCAGAATCCTTTGCAAACCTCAAAATTTGGCACAAAAAACACATGTTCCTCACATTTCTGTGACAGAAAGTTCTGGAATCTGAGAGGAGCCACAAATTTCCTTCCACCCAGCGTTCCCCCAAGTCTCCCGATAAAAATTATACCTCACTTGTGTGGGTAGGCCTAGCGCCCGCGACAGGGAACGCCCCAAAGCGCAACGTGGACACATCCACATTTTTGAAAGAAAACATAGGTGTTTTTTCCAAGTGCCGACCTGTAGATTTTGGCCTCTAGCTCAACCGGCACCAAGGGAAACCTACCAAACCTGTGCATTTCTGAAAACTAGAGACCTAGGGGAATCCAAGATGGGGTGACTTGTGTGGCTCGGACCAGGTTCTGTTACCCAGAATCCTTTGCAAACCTCAAAATTTGGCTAAAAAAACACATGTTTCTCACATTTCTGTGGCAGAAAGTTCTGGAATCTGAGAAGAGCCACACATTTCCTTCCACCCAGCGTTCTCCCAAGTCTCCCGATAAAAATGATACCTCACTTGTGTGGGTAGGCCTAGAGCCCGCGACAGAAAACGCTCCAAAGCGCAACGTGGACACATCCAAATTTTTGAAAGAAAACAGAGGTGTTTTTTGCAAATGCCTACCTGTAGATTTTGGCCTCTAGCTCAGCCGGCACCTAGGGAAACCTACCAAACCTGTGCATTTCTGAAAACTAGAGACCTAGGGGAATCCAAGATGGGGTGACTTGTGTGGCTCGGACCAGGTTCTGTTACCCAGAATCCTTTGCAAACCTCAAAATTTGGCTAAAAAAACACATGTTCCTCATATTTCTGTGGCAGAAAGTTCTGGAATCTGAGAGGAGCCACAATTTCCTTCCAACCAGCGTTCCCCCAAGTCTCCCAATAAAAATGGTACCTCACTTGTGTGGGTAGGCCTAGCGCCCGCGAC
This sequence comes from Pleurodeles waltl, assembly GCF_031143425.1. Classification (NCBI taxonomy): domain Eukaryota; kingdom Metazoa; phylum Chordata; class Amphibia; order Caudata; family Salamandridae; genus Pleurodeles; species Pleurodeles waltl. The sequence continues at coordinate 1,118,554 of NW_027149811.1, read as the reverse complement.
AAGAAACGCACCAAAAGCACAACTTGGACACATCCACATTTTTGAAAGAAAACAAAGGTGTTTTTTGCAAAGTGCCTACCTGTAGATTTTGGCCTCCAGCTCAGCCGGCACCTAGGGAAACCTACCAAACCTGTGCATTTCTGAAAACTAGAGACCTAGGGGAACCCAAGATGGGGTGACTTGTGTGGCTCGGACCAGGTCCTGTTACCCAGAATCCTTTGCAAACCTCAAAATTTGGCACAAAAAACACATGTTCCTCACATTTCTGTGACAGAAAGTTCTGGAATCTGAGAGGAGCCACAAATTTCCTTCCACCCAGCGTTCCCCCAAGTCTCCCGATAAAAATTATACCTCACTTGTGTGGGTAGGCCTAGCGCCCGCGACAGGGAACGCCCCAAAGCGCAACGTGGACACATCCACATTTTTGAAAGAAAACATAGGTGTTTTTTCCAAGTGCCGACCTGTAGATTTTGGCCTCTAGCTCATCCGGCACCAAGGGAAACCTACCAAACCTGTGCATTTCTGAAAACTAGAGACCTAGGGGAATCCAAGATGGGGTGACTTGTGTGGCTCGGACCAGGTTCTGTTACCCAGAAACCTTTGCAAAACTCAAAATTTGGCTAAAAAAAAACATGTTCCTCACATTTCTGTGGCAGAAAGTTCTGGAATCTGAGAGGAGCCACAAATATCCTTCCACCCAGCGTTACACCAAGTCTCCCGATAAAAATGATACCTCACTTGTGTGGGTAGGCCTAGCGCCCGCGACAGGAAACACCCCAAAGCGCAACGTGGACACATCCACATTTTTGAAAGAAAACAGAGGTGTTTTTTGCAAAGTGCCTACCTGTACAATTTGGCCTCTATCTCAGCCGGCACCTAGGGAAACCTACCAAACCTGTGCATTTCTGAAAACTAGAGACCTAGGGGAATCTAAGATGGGGTGACTTGTGTGGCTCGGACCAGGTTCTGTTACCCAGAATCCTTTGCAAACCTCAAAATTTGGCTAAAAAAACACATGTTTCTCACATTTCTGTGGCAGAAAGTTCTGGAATCTGAGAAGAGCCACACATTTCCTTCCACCCAGCGTTCTCCCAAGTCTCCCGATAAAAATGATACCTCACTTGTGTGGGTAGGCCTAGAGCCCGCGACAGAAAACGCCCCAAAGCGCAACGTGGACACATCCAAATTTTTGAAAGAAAACAGAGGTGTTTTTTGCAAATGCCTACCTGTAGATTTTGGCCTCTAGCTCAGCCCGCACCTAGGGAAACCTACCAAACCTGTGCAGTTCTGAAAACTAGAGACCTAGGGGAATCCAAGATGGGGTGACTTGTGTGGCTCGGACCAGGTTCTGTTACCCAGAATCCTTTGCAAACCTCAAAATTTGGCTAAAAAAACACATGTTCCTCATATTTCTGTGGCAGAAAGTTCTGGAATCTGAGAGGAGCCACAAATTTCCCTCCACCCAGCGTTCCCCCAAGTCTGCCGATAAAAATGATACCTCACTTGTGTGGGTAGGCCTAGCGCCCGGGACAGGAAACGCACCAAAGCGCAACGTGGACACATCCAAATTTTTGAAAGAAAACAGAGGTGTTTTTTGCAAAGTGCCTACCTGTAGATTTTGGCCTCCAGCTCAGCCGGCACCTAGGGAAACCTACCAAACCTGTGCGTTTCTGAAAACTAGAGACCTAGAGGAATCTAAGATGGGGTGACTTGTGTGGCTCGGACCAGGTTCTGTTACCCAGAATCCTTTGCAAACCTCAAAATTTGGCAAAAAAAACACATGTTCCTCACATTTCTGTTACAGAAAGTTCTGGAATCTGAGAGGAGCCACAAATTTCCTTCCACCCAGCGTTCTCCCAAGTCTCCCGATAAAAATGATACCTCACTTGTGTGGGTAGGCCTAGCGCCCGCAACAGGAAACGCCCCAAAGCGCAAAGTGGACACATCCAAATTTTTTGAAAGAAAACAGAGGTGTTTTTTGCAAAGTGCCTACCTGTAGATTTTGGCCTCTAGCTCAGCCGGCACCTAGGGAAACCTACCAAACCTGTGCATTTCTAAAAACTAGAGACCTACGGGAATCAAGATAGGGTGACTTGTGTGGCTCGGACCAGGTTATGTTACCCAGAATCCTTTGCAAACCTCAAAATTTGGATTAAAAAACATATGTTCCTCACATTTCTGTGGCAGAAAGTTCTGGAATCTGAGAGGAGCTACAAATTTCCTTCCACCCAGCATTCCCCCAAGGCTCCCGATAAAAATGATACCTCACTTGTGTGGGTAGGCCTAGCGCCCGCGACAGGAAACGCCCCAAAGCGCAACGTGGACACATCCAAATTTTTGAAAGAAAACAGAGGTGTTTTTTGCAAAGTGCCTACCTGTAGATTTTGGCCTCTAGCTCTGCCGGCACCTAGGGAAACCTACCAAACCTGTGCATTTCTGAAAACTAGAGACCTAGGGGAATCCAAGATGGGGTGACTTGTGAACCTCGGACCAGGTTCTGTTACCCAGAATCCTTTGCAAAACTCAAAATTTGGCTAAAAAAAAACATGTTCCTCACATTTCTGTGGCAGAAAGTTCTGGAATCTGAGAGGAGCCACAAATTTCCTTCCACCCAGCGTTCCCCCAAGTCTCCCGATAAAAATGATACCTCACTTGTGTGGGTAGGCCTAGCGACCGCGACAGGAAACACCCCAAAGCGCAACGTGGACACATCCACATTTTTAAAAGAAAACAGAGGTGTTTTTTGCAAAGTGCCTACCTGTAGATTTTGGCCTCTAGCTCAGCCGGCACCTAGGGAAACCTACCAAACCTGTGCATTTCTGAAAACTAGAGACCTAGGGGAATCCAAGATGGGGTGACTTGTGTGGCTCGGACCAGGTTCTGTTACCCAGAATCCTTTGCAAACCTCAAAATTTGGCTAAAAAAACACATGGTGCTCACATTTCTGTGGCAGAAAGTTCTGGAATCTGAGAAGAGCCACAAATTTCCTTCCACCCAGCGTTCTCCCAAGTCTCCCGATAAAAATGATACCTCACTTGTGTGGGTAGGCCTAGAGCCTGCGACAGGAAACGCCCCAAAGTGCATCGTGGACACATCGAAATTTTTGAATGAAAACAGAGGTGTTTTTTGAAAAGTGCCTACCTGTAGATTTTGGCCTCTAGCTCAGCCGGCCCCTAGGGAAACCTACCAAACCTGTGCATTTCTGAAAACTAGAGACCTACGGGAATCCAAGATGGGGTGATGTGTGTGGCTCGGACCAGGTTCTGTTACCCAGAATCCTTTGCAAACCTCAAAATGTGGCTAAAAAAACACATGTTCCTCATATTTCTGTGGCAGAAAGTTCTGGAATCTGAGAGGAGCCACAAATTTCCTTCCACCCAGCGTTCCCCCAAGTCTGCAGATAAAAATGATACCTCACATGTGTGGGTAGGCCTAGCGCCCGCGACAGGAAACTCCCCAAAGCGCAACGTGGAAACATCCAAATTTTTTAAAGAAAACAGAGGTGTTTTTTGCAAAGTGCCTACCTGTAGATTTTGGCCTCCAGCTCAGCCGGCACCTAGGGAAACCTACCAAACCTGTGCATTTCTGAAAACTAGAGACCTAGGGGAATCTAAGATGGGGTGACTTGTGTGGCTCGGACCAGGTTCTGTTACCCAGAATCCTTTGCAAACCTAAAAAATTTGGCAATAAAAACACATGTTCCTCACATTTCTGTGGCAGAAAGTTCTGGAATCTGAGAGGAGCCACAAATTTCCTTCCACCCAGCGTTCTCCCAAGTCCCCCGATAAAAATGATACCTCACTTGTGTGGGTAGGCCTAGCGCCCGCAACAGGAAACGCCCCAAAGCGCAAAGTGGACACATCCACATTTTTGAAAGAAAACAGAGGTGTTTTTTGCAAAGTGCCTACCTTTAGATTTTGGCCTCTAGCTCAGCCGGCACCTAGGGAAACCTACCAAACCTGTGCATTTCTGAAAACTAGAGACCTACCTGAATCAAGATGGGGTGACTTGTGTGGCTCGGACCAGGTTATGTTACCCAGAATCCTTTGCAAACCTCAAAATTTGGATAAAAAAAACATATGTTCCTCACATTTCTGTGGCAGAAAGTTCTGGAATCTGAGAGGAGCTACAAATTTCCTTCCACCCAGCGTTCCCCCAAGGCTCCCGATAAAAATGATACCTCACTTCTGTGGGAAGGCCTAGCGCCCGCGACAGGAAACGCCCCAAAGCGCAACGTGGACACATCCAAATTTTTGAAAGAAAACAGAGGTTTTTTTTGCAAAGTGCCTACTGTAGATTTTGGCCTCTAGGTCAGCCGGCACCTAGGGAAACCTACCAAACCTGTGCTTTTCTGAAAACAAGAGACCTAGGGGAATCCAAGATGGGGTGACTTGTGTGGCTCGGACCAGGTTCTGTTACCCAGAATCCTTTGCAAACCTCAAAATTTGGCTAAAAAAACACATGTTCCTCATATTTCTGTGGCAGAAAGTTCTGGAATCTGAGAGGAGCCACAAATTTCCTACCAACCAGCGTTCCCCCAAGTCTCCCAATAAAAATGATACCTCACTTGTGTGGGAGGGCCTAGCGCCCGCGACAGGAAACGACCCAAAGCGCAACGTGGACACATCCAACTTTTTGAAAGAAAACAGAGGTGTTTTTTGCAAAGTGCCTACCTGTAGATTTTGGCCTCTAGCTCAGCCGGCACCTAGGGAAACCTACCAAACCTGTGCATTTCTGAAAACTAGAGACCTAGGGGAATCCAAGATGGGGTGACTTGTGTGGCTCGGACCAGGTTCTGTTACCCAGAATCCTTTGCAAACCTCAAAATTTGGCTAAAAAAACACATGTTCCTCATATTTCTGTGGCAGAAAGTTCTGGAATCTGAGAGGAGCCACAATTTCCTTCCAACCAGCGTTCCCCCAAGTGTCCCAATAAAAATGGTACCTCACTTGTGTGGGTAGGCCTAGCGCCCGCGACAAGAAACGCACCAAAAGCACAACTTGGACACATCCACATTTTTGAAAGAAAACAAAGGTGTTTTTTGCAAAGTGCCTACCTGTAGATTTTGGCCTCCAGCTCAGCCGGCACCTAGGGAAACCTACCAAACCTGTGCATTTCTGAAAACTAGAGACCTAGGGGAACCCAAGATGGGGTGACTTGTGTGGCTCGGACCAGGTCCTGTTACCCAGAATCCTTTGCAAACCTCAAAATTTGGCACAAAAAACACATGTTCCTCACATTTCTGTGACAGAAAGTTCTGGAATCTGAGAGGAGCCACAAATTTCCTTCCACCCAGCGTTCCCCCAAGTCTCCCGATAAAAATTATACCTCACTTGTGTGGGTAGGCCTAGCGCCCGCGACAGGGAACGCCCCAAAGCGCAACGTGGACACATCCACATTTTTGAAAGAAAACATAGGTGTTTTTTCCAAGTGCCGACCTGTAGATTTTGGCCTCTAGCTCAGCTTGCACCAAGGGAAACCTACCAAACCTGTGCATTTCTGAAAACTAGAGACCTAGGGGAATCCAAGATGGGGTGACTTGTGTGGCTCGGACCAGGTTCTGTTACCCAGAAACCTTTGCAAAACTCAAAATTTGGCTAAAAAAAAACATGTTCCTCACATTTCTGTGGCAGAAAGTTCTGGAATCTGAGAGGAGCCACAAATTTCCTTCCACCCAGCGTTCCCCCAAGTCTCCCGATAAAAATGATACCTCACTTGTGTGGGTAGGCCTAGCGACCGCGACAGGAAACACCCCAAAGCGCAACGTGGACACATCCACATTTTTTAAAGAAAACAGAGGTGTTTTTTGCAAAGTGCCTACCTGTAGATTTTGGCCTCTAGCTCAGCCGGCACCTAGGGAAACCTACCAAACCTGTGCATTTCTGAAAACTAGAGACCTAGGGGAATCCAAGATGGGGTGACTTGTGTGGCTCGGACCAGGTTCTGTTACCCAGAATCCTTTGCAAACCTCAAAATTTGGCTAAAAAAACACATGGTGCTCACATTTCTGTGGCAGAAAGTTCTGGAATCTGAGAAGAGCCACAAATTTCCTTCCACCCAGCGTTCTCCCAAGTCTCCCGATAAAAATGATACCTCACTTGTGTGGGTAGGCCTAGAGCCTGCGACAGGAAACGCCCCAAAGTGCATCGTGGACACATCGAAATTTTTGAAAGAAAACAGAGGTGTTTTTTGCAAAGTGCCTACCTGTAGATTTTGGCCTCTAGCTCAGCCGGCCCCTAGGGAAACCTACCAAACCTGTGCATTTCTGAAAACTAGAGACCTACGGGAATCCAAGATGGGGTGATGTGTGTGGCTCGGACCAGGTTCTGTTACCCAGAATCCTTTGCAAACCTCAAAATGTGGCTAAAAAAACACATGTTCCTCATATTTCTGTGGCAGAAAGTTCTGGAATCTGAGAGGAGCCACAAATTTCCTTCCACCCAGCGTTCCCCCAAGTCTGCAGATAAAAATGATACCTCACATGTGTGGGTAGGCCTAGCGCCCGCGACAGGAAACTCCCCAAAGCGCAACGTGGAAACATCCAAATTTTTTAAAGAAAACAGAGGTGTTTTTTGCAAAGTGCCTACCTGTAGATTTTGGCCTCCAGCTCAGCCGGCACCTAGGGAAACCTACCAAACCTGTGCATTTCTGAAAACTAGAGACCTAGGGGAATCTAAGATGGGGTGACTTGTGTGGCTCGGACCAGGTTCTGTTACCCAGAATCCTTTGCAAACCTAAAAAATTTGGCAATAAAAACACATGTTCCTCACATTTCTGTGGCAGAAAGTTCTGGAATCTGAGAGGAGCCACAAATTTCCTTCCACCCAGCGTTCTCCCAAGTCTCCCGATAAAAATGATACCTCACTTGTGTGGGTAGGCCTAGCGCCCGCAACAGGAAACGCCCCAAAGCGCAAAGTGGACACATCCACATTTTTGAAAGAAAACAGAGGTGTTTTTTGCAAAGTGCCTACCTGTAGATTTTGGCCTCTAGCTCAGCCGGCACCTAGGGAAACCTACCAAACCTGTGCATTTCTGAAAACTAGAGACCTACCTGAATCAAGATGGGGTGACTTGTGTGGCTCGGACCAGGTTATGTTACCCAGAATCCTTTGCAAACCTCAAAATTTGGATAAAAAAAACATATGTTCCTCACATTTCTGTGGCAGAAAGTTCTGGAATCTGAGAGGAGCTACAAATTTCCTTCCACCCAGCGTTCCCCCAAGGCTCCCGATAAAAATGATACCTCACTTCTGTGGGAAGGCCTAGCGCCCGCGACAGGAAACGCCCCAAAGCGCAACGTGGACACATCCAAATTTTTGAAAGAAAACAGAGGTTTTTTTTGCAAAGTGCCTACTGTAGATTTTGGCCTCTAGGTCAGCCGGCACCTAGGGAAACCTACCAAACCTGTGCTTTTCTGAAAACAAGAGACCTAGGGGAATCCAAGATGGGGTGACTTGTGTGGCTCGGACCAGGTTCTGTTACCCAGAATCTTTGCAAACCTCAAAATTTGGCTAAAAAAACACATGTTCCTCATATTTCTGTGGCAGAAAGTTCTGGAATCTGAGAGGAGCCACAAATTTCCTACCAACCAGCGTTCCCCCAAGTCTCCCAATAAAAATGATACCTCACTTGTGTGGGAGGGCCTAGCGCCCGCGACAGGAAACGACCCAAAGCGCAACGTGGACACATCCAACTTTTTGAAAGAAAACAGAGGTGTTTTTTGCAAAGTGCCTACCTGTAGATTTTGGCCTCTAGCTCAGCCGGCACCTAGGGAAACCTACCAAACCTGTGCATTTCTGAAAACTAGAGACCTAGGGGAATCCAAGATGGGGTGACTTGTGTGGCTCGGACCAGGTTCTGTTACCCAGAATCCTTTGCAAACCTCAAAATTTGGCTAAAAAAACACATGTTCCTCATATTTCTGTGGCAGAAAGTTCTGGAATCTGAGAGGAGCCACAATTTCCTTCCAACCAGCGTTCCCCCAAGTCTCCCAATAAAAATGGTACCTCACTTGTGTGGGTAGGCCTAGCGCCCGCGACAAGAAACGCACCAAAAGCACAACTTGGACACATCCACATTTTTGAAAGAAAACAAAGGTGTTTTTTGCAAAGTGCCTACCTGTAGATTTTGGCCTCCAGCTCAGCCGGCACCTAGGGAAACCTACCAAACCTGTGCATTTCTGAAAACTAGAGACCTAGGGGAACCCAAGATGGGGTGACTTGTGTGGCTCGGACCAGGTCCTGTTACCCAGAATCCTTTGCAAACCTCAAAATTTGGCACAAAAAACACATGTTCCTCACATTTCTGTGACAGAAAGTTCTGGAATCTGAGAGGAGCCACAAATTTCCTTCCACCCAGCGTTCCCCCAAGTCTCCCGATAAAAATTATACCTCACTTGTGTGGGTAGGCCTAGCGCCCGCGACAGGGAACGCCCCAAAGCGCAACGTGGACACATCCACATTTTTGAAAGAAAACATAGGTGTTTTTTCCAAGTGCCGACCTGTAGATTTTGGCCTCTAGCTCAGCCGGCACCAAGGGAAACCTACCAAACCTGTGCATTTCTGAAAACTAGAGACCTAGGGGAATCCAAGATGGGGTGACTTGTGTGGCTCGGACCAGGTTCTGTTACCCAGAAACCTTTGCAAAACTCAAAATTTGGCTAAAAAAAAACATGTTCCTCACATTTCTGTGGCAGAAAGTTCTGGAATCTGAGAGGAGCCACAAATTTCCTTCCACCCAGCGTTCCCCCAAGTCTCCCGATAAAAATGATACCTCACTTGTGTGGGTAGGCCTAGCGACCGCGACAGGAAACACCCCAAAGCGCAACGTGGACACATCCACATTTTTTAAAGAAAACAGAGGTGTTTTTTGCAAAGTGCCTACCTGTAGATTTTGGCCTCTAGCTCAGCCGGCACCTAGGGAAACCTACCAAACCTGTGCATTTCTGAAAACTAGAGACCTAGGGGAATCCAAGATGGGGTGACTTGTGTGGCTCGGACCAGGTTCTGTTACCCAGAATCCTTTGCAAACCTCAAAATTTGGCTAAAAAAACACATGGTGCTCACATTTCTGTGGCAGAAAGTTCTGGAATCTGAGAAGAGCCACAAATTTCCTTCCACCCAGCGTTCTCCCAAGTCTCCCGATAAAAATGATACCTCACTTGTGTGGGTAGGCCTAGAGCCTGCGACAGGAAACGCCCCAAAGTGCATCGTGGACACATCGAAATTTTTGAAAGAAAACAGAGGTGTTTTTTGCAAAGTGCCTACCTGTAGATTTTGGCCTCTAGCTCAGCCGGCCCCTAGGGAAACCTACCAAACCTGTGCATTTCTGAAAACTAGAGACCTACGGGAATCCAAGATGGGGTGATGTGTGTGGCTCGGACCAGGTTCTGTTACCCAGAATCCTTTGCAAACCTCAAAATGTGGCTAAAAAAACACATGTTCCTCATATTTCTGTGGCAGAAAGTTCTGGAATCTGAGAGGAGCCACAAATTTCCTTCCACCCAGCGTTCCCCCAAGTCTGCAGATAAAAATGATACCTCACATGTGTGGGTAGGCCTAGCGCCCGCGACAGGAAACTCCCCAAAGCGCAACGTGGAAACATCCACATTTTTTAAAGAAAACAGAGGTGTTTTTTGCAAAGTGCCTACCTGTAGATTTTGGCCTCCAGCTCAGCCGGCACCTAGGGAAACCTACCAAACCTGTGCATTTCTGAAAACTAGAGACCTAGGGGAATCTAAGATGGGGTGACTTGTGTGGCTCGGACCAGGTTCTGTTACCCAGAATCCTTTGCAAACCTAAAAAATTTGGCAATAAAAACACATGTTCCTCACATTTCTGTGGCAGAAAGTTCTGGAATCTGAGAGGAGCCACAAATTTCCTTCCACCCAGCGTTCTCCCAAGTCTCCCGATAAAAATGATACCTCACTTGTGTGGGTAGGCCTAGCGCCCGCAACAGGAAACGCCCCAAAGCGCAAAGTGGACACATCCACATTTTTGAAAGAAAACAGAGGTGTTTTTTGCAAAGTGCCTACCTGTAGATTTTGGCCTCTAGCTCAGCCGGCACCTAGGGAAACCTACCAAACCTGTGCATTTCTGAAAACTAGAGACCTACCTGAATCAAGATGGGGTGACTTGTGTGGCTCGGACCAGGTTATGTTACCCAGAATCCTTTGCAAACCTCAAAATTTGGATAAAAAAAACATATGTTCCTCACATTTCTGTGGCAGAAAGTTCTGGAATCTGAGAGGAGCTACAAATTTCCTTCCACCCAGCGTTCCCCCAAGGCTCCCGATAAAAATGATACCTCACTTCTGTGGGAAGGCCTAGCGCCCGCGACAGGAAACGCCCCAAAGCGCAACGTGGACACATCCAAATTTTTGAAAGAAAACAGAGGTTTTTTTTGCAAAGTGCCTACTGTAGATTTTGGCCTCTAGGTCAGCCGGCACCTAGGGAAACCTACCAAACCTGTGCTTTTCTGAAAACAAGAGACCTAGGGGAATCCAAGATGGGGTGACTTGTGTGGCTCGGACCAGGTTCTGTTACCCAGAATCCTTTGCAAACCTCAAAATTTGGCTAAAAAAACACATGTTCCTCATATTTCTGTGGCAGAAAGTTCTGGAATCTGAGAGGAGCTACAAATTTCCTTCCACCCAGCGTTCCCCCAAGGCTCCCGATAAAAATGATACCTCACTTCTGTGGGAAGGCCTAGCGCCCGCGACAGGAAACGACCCAAAGCGCAACGTGGACACATCCAACTTTTTGAAAGAAAACAGAGGTGTTTTTTGCAAAGTGCCTACCTGTAGATTTTGGCCTCTAGCTCAGCCGGCACCAAGGGAAACCTACCAAACCTGTGCATTTCTGAAAACTAGAGACCTAGGGGAATCCAAGATGGGGTGACTTGTGTGGCTCGGACCAGGTTCTGTTACCCAGAAACCTTTGCAAAACTCAAAATTTGGCTAAAAAAAAACATGTTCCTCACATTTCTGTGGCAGAAAGTTCTGGAATCTGAGAGGAGCCACAAATATCCTTCCACCCAGCGTTACCCCAAGTCTCCCGATAAAAATGATACCTCACTTGTGTGGGTAGGCCTAGCGCCCGCGACAGGAAACACCCCAAAGCGCAACGTGGACACATCCACATTTTTGAAAGAAAACAGAGGTGTTTTTTGCAAAGTGCCTACCTGTACAATTTGGCCTCTAGCTCAGCCGGCACCTAGGGAAACCTACCAAACCTGTGCATTTCTGAAAACTAGAGACCTAGGGGAATCCAAGATGGGGTGACTTGTGTGGCTCGGACCAGGTTCTGTTACCCAGAATCCTTTGCAAACCTCAAAATTTGGCTAAAAAAACACATGTTCCTCATATTTCTGTGGCAGAAAGTTCTGGAATCTGAGAGGAGCCACAAATTTCCTACCAACCAGCGTTCCCCCAAGTCTCCCAATAAAAATGATACCTCACTTGTGTGGGAGGGCCTAGCGCCCGCGACAGGAAACGACCCAAAGCGCAACGTGGACACATCCAACTTTTTGAAAGAAAACAGAGGTGTTTTTTGCAAAGTGCCTACCTGTAGATTTTGGCCTCTAGCTCAGCCGGCACCTAGGGAAACCTACCAAACCTGTGCATTTCTGAAAACTAGAGACCTAGGGGAATCCAAGATGGGGTGACTTGTGTGGCTCGGACCAGGTTCTGTTACCCAGAATCCTTTGCAAACCTCAAAATTTGGCTAAAAAAACACATGTTCCTCATATTTCTGTGGCAGAAAGTTCTGGAATCTGAGAGGAGCCACAATTTCCTTCCAACCAGCGTTCCCCCAAGTCTCCCAATAAAAATGGTACCTCACTTGTGTGGGTAGGCCTAGCGCCCGCGACAAGAAACGCACCAAAAGCACAACTTGGACACATCCACATTTTTGAAAGAAAACAAAGGTGTTTTTTGCAAAGTGCCTACCTGTAGATTTTGGCCTCCAGCTCAGCCGGCACCTAGGGAAACATACCAAACCTGTGCATTTCTGAAAACTAGAGACCTAGGGGAACCCAAGATGGGGTGACTTGTGTGGCTCGGACCAGGTCCTGTTACCCAGAATCCTTTGCAAACCTCAAAATTTGGCACAAAAAACACATGTTCCTCACATTTCTGTGACAGAAAGTTCTGGAATCTGAGAGGAGCCACAAATTTCCTTCCACCCAGCGTTCCCCCAAGTCTCCCGATAAAAATTATACCTCACTTGTGTGGGTAGGCCTAGCGCCCGCGACAGGGAACGCCCCAAAGCGCAACGTGGACACATCCACATTTTTGAAAGAAAACATAGGTGTTTTTTCCAAGTGCCGACCTGTAGATTTTGGCCTCTAGCTCAGCCGGCACCAAGGGAAACCTACCAAACCTGTGCATTTCTGAAAACTAGAGACCTAGGGGAATCCAAGATGGGGTGACTTGTGTGGCTCGGACCAGGTTCTGTTACCCAGAAACCTTTGCAAAACTCAAAATTTGGCTAAAAAAAAACATGTTCCTCACATTTCTGTGGCAGAAAGTTCTGGAATCTGAGAGGAGCCACAAATTTCCTTCCACCCAGCGTTCCCCCAAGTCTCCCGATAAAAATGATACCTCACTTGTGTGGGTAGGCCTAGCGACCGCGACAGGAAACACCCCAAAGCGCAACGTGGACACATCCACATTTTTTAAAGAAAACAGAGGTGTTTTTTGCAAAGTGCCTACCTGTAGATTTTGGCCTCTAGCTCAGCCGGCACCTAGGGAAACCTACCAAACCTGTGCATTTCTGAAAACTAGAGACCTAGGGGAATCCAAGATGGGGTGACTTGTGTGGCTCGGACCAGGTTCTGTTACCCAGAATCCTTTGCAAACCTCAAAATTTGGCTAAAAAAACACATGGTGCTCACATTTCTGTGGCAGAAAGTTCTGGAATCTGAGAAGAGCCACAAATTTCCTTCCACCCAGCGTTCTCCCAAGTCTCCCGATAAAAATGATACCTCACTTGTGTGGGTAGGCCTAGAGCCTGCGACAGGAAACGCCCCAAAGTGCATCGTGGACACATCGAAATTTTTGAAAGAAAACAGAGGTGTTTTTTGCAAAGTGCCTACCTGTAGATTTTGGCCTCTAGCTCAGCCGGCCCCTAGGGAAACCTACCAAACCTGTGCATTTCTGAAAACTAGAGACCTACGGGAATCCAAGATGGGGTGATGTGTGTGGCTCGGACCAGGTTCTGTTACCCAGAATCCTTTGCAAACCTCAAAATGTGGCTAAAAAAACACATGTTCCTCATATTTCTGTGGCAGAAAGTTCTGGAATCTGAGAGGAGCCACAAATTTCCTTCCACCCAGCGTTCCCCCAAGTCTGCAGATAAAAATGATACCTCACATGTGTGGGTAGGCCTAGCGCCCGCGACAGGAAACTCCCCAAAGCGCAACGTGGAAACATCCAAATTTTTTAAAGAAAACAGAGGTGTTTTTTGCAAAGTGCCTACCTGTAGATTTTGGCCTCCAGCTCAGCCGGCACCTAGGGAAACCTACCAAACCTGTGCATTTCTGAAAACTAGAGACCTAGGGGAATCCAAGATGGGGTGACTTGTGTGCCTCGGACCAGGTTCTGTTACCCAGAATCCTTTGCAAAACTCAAAATTTGGCTAAAAAAAAACATGTTCCTCACATTTCTGTGGCAGAAAGTTCTGGAATCTGAGAGGAGCCACAAATTTCCTTCCACCCAGCGTTCCCCCAAGTCTCCCGATAAAAATGATACCTCACTTGTGTGGGTAGGCCTAGCGACCGCGACAGGAAACACCCCAAAGCGCAACGTGGACACATCCACATTTTTTAAAGAAAACAGAGGTGTTTTTTGCAAAGTGCCTACCTGTAGATTTTGGCCTCTAGCTCAGCCGGCACCTAGGGAAACCTACCAAACCTGTGCATTTCTGAAAACTAGAGACCTAGGGGAATCCAAGATGGGGTGACTTGTGTGGCTCGGACCAGGTTCTGTTACCCAGAATCCTTTGCAAACCTCAAAATTTGGCTAAAAAAACACATGGTGCTCACATTTCTGTGGCAGAAAGTTCTGGAATCTGAGAAGAGCCACAAATTTCCTTCCACCCAGCGTTCTCCCAAGTCTCCCGATAAAAATGATACCTCACTTGTGTGGGTAGGCCTAGAGCCTGCGACAGGAAACGCCCCAAAGTGCATCGTGGACACATCGAAATTTTTGAATGAAAACAGAGGTGTTTTTTGAAAAGTGCCTACCTGTAGATTTTGGCCTCTAGCTCAGCCGGCCCCTAGGGAAACCTACCAAACCTGTGCATTTCTGAAAACTAGAGACCTACGGGAATCCAAGATGGGGTGATGTGTGTGGCTCGGACCAGGTTCTGTTACCCAGAATCCTTTGCAAACCTCAAAATGTGGCTAAAAAAACACATGTTCCTCATATTTCTGTGGCAGAAAGTTCTGGAATCTGAGAGGAGCCACAAATTTCCTTCCACCCAGCGTTCCCCCAAGTCTGCAGATAAAAATGATACCTCACATGTGTGGGTAGGCCTAGCGCCCGCGACAGGAAACTCCCCAAAGCGCAACGTGGAAACATCCAAATTTTTTAAAGAAAACAGAGGTGTTTTTTGCAAAGTGCCTACCTGTAGATTTTGGCCTCCAGCTCAGCCGGCACCTAGGGAAACCTACCAAACCTGTGCATTTCTGAAAACTAGAGACCTAGGGGAATCTAAGATGGGGTGACTTGTGTGGCTCGGACCAGGTTCTGTTACCCAGAATCCTTTGCAAACCTAAAAAATTTGGCAATAAAAACACATGTTCCTCACATTTCTGTGGCAGAAAGTTCTGGAATCTGAGAGGAGCCACAAATTTCCTTCCACCCAGCGTTCTCCCAAGTCCCCCGATAAAAATGATACCTCACTTGTGTGGGTAGGCCTAGCGCCCGCAACAGGAAACGCCCCAAAGCGCAAAGTGGACACATCCACATTTTTGAAAGAAAACAGAGGTGTTTTTTGCAAAGTGCCTACCTGTAGATTTTGGCCTCTAGCTCAGCCGGCACCTAGGGAAACCTACCAAACCTGTGCATTTCTGAAAACTAGAGACCTACCTGAATCAAGATGGGGTGACTTGTGTGGCTCGGACCAGGTTATGTTACCCAGAATCCTTTGCAAACCTCAAAATTTGGATAAAAAAAACATATGTTCCTCACATTTCTGTGGCAGAAAGTTCTGGAATCTGAGAGGAGCTACAAATTTCCTTCCACCCAGCGTTCCCCCAAGGCTCCCGATAAAAATGATACCTCACTTCTGTGGGAAGGCCTAGCGCCCGCGACAGGAAACGCCCCAAAGCGCAACGTGGACACATCCAAATTTTTGAAAGAAAACAGAGGTTTTTTTTGCAAAGTGCCTACTGTAGATTTTGGCCTCTAGGTCAGCCGGCACCTAGGGAAACCTACCAAACCTGTGCTTTTCTGAAAACAAGAGACCTAGGGGAATCCAAGATGGGGTGACTT
Source organism: Pleurodeles waltl (assembly GCF_031143425.1). NCBI lineage: Eukaryota > Metazoa > Chordata > Amphibia > Caudata > Salamandridae > Pleurodeles > Pleurodeles waltl. Next base: position 1,103,058 of record NW_027149811.1, on the reverse strand, counting down.
GTGTGGCTCGGACCAGGTTCTGTTACCCAGAATCCTTTGCAAACCTCAAAATTTGGCTAAAAAAACACATGTTCCTCATATTTCTGTGGCAGAAAGTTCTGGAATCTGAGAGGAGCCACAAATTTCCTACCAACCAGCGTTCCCCCAAGTCTCCCAATAAAAATGATACCTCACTTGTGTGGGAGGGCCTAGCGCCCGCGACAGGAAACGACCCAAAGCGCAACGTGGACACATCCAACTTTTTGAAAGAAAACAGAGGTGTTTTTTGCAAAGTGCCTACCTGTAGATTTTGGCCTCTAGCTCAGCCGGCACCTAGGGAAACCTACCAAACCTGTGCATTTCTGAAAACTAGAGACCTAGGGGAATCCAAGATGGGGTGACTTGTGTGGCTCGGACCAGGTTCTGTTACCCAGAATCCTTTGCAAACCTCAAAATTTGGCTAAAAAAACACATGTTCCTCATATTTCTGTGGCAGAAAGTTCTGGAATCTGAGAGGAGCCACAATTTCCTTCCAACCAGCGTTCCCCCAAGTCTCCCAATAAAAATGGTACCTCACTTGTGTGGGTAGGCCTAGCGCCCGCGACAAGAAACGCACCAAAAGCACAACTTGGACACATCCACATTTTTGAAAGAAAACAAAGGTGTTTTTTGCAAAGTGCCTACCTGTAGATTTTGGCCTCCAGCTCAGCCGGCACCTAGGGAAACCTACCAAACCTGTGCATTTCTGAAAACTAGAGACCTAGGGGAACCCAAGATGGGGTGACTTGTGTGGCTCGGACCAGGTCCTGTTACCCAGAATCCTTTGCAAACCTCAAAATTTGGGACAAAAAACACATGTTCCTCACATTTCTGTGACAGAAAGTTCTGGAATCTGAGAGGAGCCACAAATTTCCTTCCACCCAGCGTTCCCCCAAGTCTCCCGATAAAAATTATACCTCACTTGTGTGGGTAGGCCTAGCGCCCGCGACAGGGAACGCCCCAAAGCGCAACGTGGACACATCCACATTTTTGAAAGAAAACATAGGTGTTTTTTCCAAGTGCCGACCTGTAGATTTTGGCCTCTAGCTCAGCCGGCACCAAGGGAAACCTACCAAACCTGTGCATTTCTGAAAACTAGAGACCTAGGGGAATCCAAGATGGGGTGACTTGTGTGGCTCGGACCAGGTTCTGTTACCCAGAAACCTTTGCAAAACTCAAAATTTGGCTAAAAAAAAACATGTTCCTCACATTTCTGTGGCAGAAAGTTCTGGAATCTGAGAGGAGCCACAAATTTCCTTCCACCCAGCGTTCCCCCAAGTCTCCCGATAAAAATGATACCTCACTTGTGTGGGTAGGCCTAGCGACCGCGACAGGAAACACCCCAAAGCGCAACGTGGACACATCCACATTTTTTAAAGAAAACAGAGGTGTTTTTTGCAAAGTGCCTACCTGTAGATTTTGGCCTCTAGCTCAGCCGGCACCTAGGGAAACCTACCAAACCTGTGCATTTCTGAAAACTAGAGACCTAGGGGAATCCAAGATGGGGTGACTTGTGTGGCTCGGACCAGGTTCTGTTACCCAGAATCCTTTGCAAACCTCAAAATTTGGCTAAAAAAACACATGGTGCTCACATTTCTGTGGCAGAAAGTTCTGGAATCTGAGAAGAGCCACAAATTTCCTTCCACCCAGCGTTCTCCCAAGTCTCCCGATAAAAATGATACCTCACTTGTGTGGGTAGGCCTAGAGCCTGCGACAGGAAACGCCCCAAAGTGCATCGTGGACACATCGAAATTTTTGAAAGAAAACAGAGGTGTTTTTTGCAAAGTGCCTACCTGTAGATTTTGGCCTCTAGCTCAGCCGGCCCCTAGGGAAACCTACCAAACCTGTGCATTTCTGAAAACTAGAGACCTACGGGAATCCAAGATGGGGTGATGTGTGTGGCTCGGACCAGGTTCTGTTACCCAGAATCCTTTGCAAACCTCAAAATGTGGCTAAAAAAACACATGTTCCTCATATTTCTGTGGCAGAAAGTTCTGGAATCTGAGAGGAGCCACAAATTTCCTTCCACCCAGCGTTCCCCCAAGTCTGCAGATAAAAATGATACCTCACATGTGTGGGTAGGCCTAGCGCCCGCGACAGGAAACTCCCCAAAGCGCAACGTGGAAACATCCAAATTTTTTAAAGAAAACAGAGGTGTTTTTTGCAAAGTGCCTACCTGTAGATTTTGGCCTCCAGCTCAGCCGGCACCTAGGGAAACCTACCAAACCTGTGCATTTCTGAAAACTAGAGACCTAGGGGAATCTAAGATGGGGTGACTTGTGTGGCTCGGACCAGGTTCTGTTACCCAGAATCCTTTGCAAACCTAAAAAATTTGGCAATAAAAACACATGTTCCTCACATTTCTGTGGCAGAAAGTTCTGGAATCTGAGAGGAGCCACAAATTTCCTTCCACCCAGCGTTCTCCCAAGTCTCCCGATAAAAATGATACCTCACTTGTGTGGGTAGGCCTAGCGCCCGCAACAGGAAACGCCCCAAAGCGCAAAGTGGACACATCCACATTTTTGAAAGAAAACAGAGGTGTTTTTTGCAAAGTGCCTACCTGTAGATTTTGGCCTCTAGCTCAGCCGGCACCTAGGGAAACCTACCAAACCTGTGCATTTCTGAAAACTAGAGACCTACCTGAATCAAGATGGGGTGACTTGTGTGGCTCGGACCAGGTTATGTTACCCAGAATCCTTTGCAAACCTCAAAATTTGGATAAAAAAAACATATGTTCCTCACATTTCTGTGGCAGAAAGTTCTGGAATCTGAGAGGAGCTACAAATTTCCTTCCACCCAGCGTTCCCCCAAGGCTCCCGATAAAAATGATACCTCACTTCTGTGGGAAGGCCTAGCGCCCGCGACAGGAAACGCCCCAAAGCGCAACGTGGACACATCCAAATTTTTGAAAGAAAACAGAGGTTTTTTTTGCAAAGTGCCTACTGTAGATTTTGGCCTCTAGGTCAGCCGGCACCTAGGGAAACCTACCAAACCTGTGCTTTTCTGAAAACAAGAGACCTAGGGGAATCCAAGATGGGGTGACTTGTGTGGCTCGGACCAGGTTCTGTTACCCAGAATCCTTTGCAAACCTCAAAATTTGGCTAAAAAAACACATGTTCCTCATATTTCTGTGGCAGAAAGTTCTGGAATCTGAGAGGAGCTACAAATTTCCTTCCACCCAGCGTTCCCCCAAGGCTCCCGATAAAAATGATACCTCACTTCTGTGGGAAGGCCTAGCGCCCGCGACAGGAAACGACCCAAAGCGCAACGTGGACACATCCAACTTTTTGAAAGAAAACAGAGGTGTTTTTTGCAAAGTGCCTACCTGTAGATTTTGGCCTCTAGCTCAGCCGGCACCAAGGGAAACCTACCAAACCTGTGCATTTCTGAAAACTAGAGACCTAGGGGAATCCAAGATGGGGTGACTTGTGTGGCTCGGACCAGGTTCTGTTACCCAGAAACCTTTGCAAAACTCAAAATTTGGCTAAAAAAAAACATGTTCCTCACATTTCTGTGGCAGAAAGTTCTGGAATCTGAGAGGAGCCACAAATATCCTTCCACCCAGCGTTACCCCAAGTCTCCCGATAAAAATGATACCTCACTTGTGTGGGTAGGCCTAGCGCCCGCGACAGGAAACACCCCAAAGCGCAACGTGGACACATCCACATTTTTGAAAGAAAACAGAGGTGTTTTTTGCAAAGTGCCTACCTGTACAATTTGGCCTCTAGCTCAGCCGGCACCTAGGGAAACCTACCAAACCTGTGCATTTCTGAAAACTAGAGACCTAGGGGAATCCAAGATGGGGTGACTTGTGTGGCTCGGACCAGGTTCTGTTACCCAGAATCCTTTGCAAACCTCAAAATTTGGCTAAAAAAACACATGTTCCTCATATTTCTGTGGCAGAAAGTTCTGGAATCTGAGAGGAGCCACAAATTTCCTACCAACCAGCGTTCCCCCAAGTCTCCCAATAAAAATGATACCTCACTTGTGTGGGAGGGCCTAGCGCCCGCGACAGGAAACGACCCAAAGCGCAACGTGGACACATCCAACTTTTTGAAAGAAAACAGAGGTGTTTTTTGCAAAGTGCCTACCTGTAGATTTTGGCCTCTAGCTCAGCCGGCACCTAGGGAAACCTACCAAACCTGTGCATTTCTGAAAACTAGAGACCTAGGGGAATCCAAGATGGGGTGACTTGTGTGGCTCGGACCAGGTTCTGTTACCCAGAATCCTTTGCAAACCTCAAAATTTGGCTAAAAAAACACATGTTCCTCATATTTCTGTGGCAGAAAGTTCTGGAATCTGAGAGGAGCCACAATTTCCTTCCAACCAGCGTTCCCCCAAGTCTCCCAATAAAAATGGTACCTCACTTGTGTGGGTAGGCCTAGCGCCCGCGACAAGAAACGCACCAAAAGCACAACTTGGACACATCCACATTTTTGAAAAAAAACAAAGGTGTTTTTTGCAAAGTGCCTACCTGTAGATTTTGGCCTCCAGCTCAGCCGGCACCTAGGGAAACATACCAAACCTGTGCATTTCTGAAAACTAGAGACCTAGGGGAACCCAAGATGGGGTGACTTGTGTGGCTCGGACCAGGTCCTGTTACCCAGAATCCTTTGCAAACCTCAAAATTTGGCACAAAAAACACATGTTCCTCACATTTCTGTGACAGAAAGTTCTGGAATCTGAGAGGAGCCACAAATTTCCTTCCACCCAGCGTTCCCCCAAGTCTCCCGATAAAAATTATACCTCACTTGTGTGGGTAGGCCTAGCGCCCGCGACAGGGAACGCCCCAAAGCGCAACGTGGACACATCCACATTTTTGAAAGAAAACATAGGTGTTTTTTCCAAGTGCCGACCTGTAGATTTTGGCCTCTAGCTCAGCCGGCACCAAGGGAAACCTACCAAACCTGTGCATTTCTGAAAACTAGAGACCTAGGGGAATCCAAGATGGGGTGACTTGTGTGGCTCGGACCAGGTTCTGTTACCCAGAAACCTTTGCAAAACTCAAAATTTGGCTAAAAAAAAACATGTTCCTCACATTTCTGTGGCAGAAAGTTCTGGAATCTGAGAGGAGCCACAAATTTCCTTCCACCCAGCGTTCCCCCAAGTCTCCCGATAAAAATGATACCTCACTTGTGTGGGTAGGCCTAGCGACCGCGACAGGAAACACCCCAAAGCGCAACGTGGACACATCCACATTTTTTAAAGAAAACAGAGGTGTTTTTTGCAAAGTGCCTACCTGTAGATTTTGGCCTCTAGCTCAGCCGGCACCTAGGGAAACCTACCAAACCTGTGCATTTCTGAAAACTAGAGACCTAGGGGAATCCAAGATGGGGTGACTTGTGTGGCTCGGACCAGGTTCTGTTACCCAGAATCCTTTGCAAACCTCAAAATTTGGCTAAAAAAACACATGGTGCTCACATTTCTGTGGCAGAAAGTTCTGGAATCTGAGAAGAGCCACAAATTTCCTTCCACCCAGCGTTCTCCCAAGTCTCCCGATAAAAATGATACCTCACTTGTGTGGGTAGGCCTAGAGCCTGCGACAGGAAACGCCCCAAAGTGCATCGTGGACACATCGAAATTTTTGAAAGAAAACAGAGGTGTTTTTTGCAAAGTGCCTACCTGTAGATTTTGGCCTCTAGCTCAGCCGGCCCCTAGGGAAACCTACCAAACCTGTGCATTTCTGAAAACTAGAGACCTACGGGAATCCAAGATGGGGTGATGTGTGTGGCTCGGACCAGGTTCTGTTACCCAGAATCCTTTGCAAACCTCAAAATGTGGCTAAAAAAACACATGTTCCTCATATTTCTGTGGCAGAAAGTTCTGGAATCTGAGAGGAGCCACAAATTTCCTTCCACCCAGCGTTCCCCCAAGTCTGCAGATAAAAATGATACCTCACATGTGTGGGTAGGCCTAGCGCCCGCGACAGGAAACTCCCCAAAGCGCAACGTGGAAACATCCAAATTTTTTAAAGAAAACAGAGGTGTTTTTTGCAAAGTGCCTACCTGTAGATTTTGGCCTCCAGCTCAGCCGGCACCTAGGGAAACCTACCAAACCTGTGCATTTCTGAAAACTAGAGACCTAGGGGAATCTAAGATGGGGTGACTTGTGTGGCTCGGACCAGGTTCTGTTACCCAGAATCCTTTGCAAACCTAAAAAATTTGGCAATAAAAACACATGTTCCTCACATTTCTGTGGCAGAAAGTTCTGGAATCTGAGAGGAGCCACAAATTTCCTTCCACCCAGCGTTCTCCCAAGTCTCCCGATAAAAATGATACCTCACTTGTGTGGGTAGGCCTAGCGCCCGCAACAGGAAACGCCCCAAAGCGCAAAGTGGACACATCCACATTTTTGAAAGAAAACAGAGGTGTTTTTTGCAAAGTGCCTACCTGTAGATTTTGGCCTCTAGCTCAGCCGGCACCTAGGGAAACCTACCAAACCTGTGCATTTCTGAAAACTAGAGACCTACCTGAATCAAGATGGGGTGACTTGTGTGGCTCGGACCAGGTTCTGTTACCCAGAATCCTTTGCAAACCTCAAAATTTGGCTAAAAAAACACATGTTTCTCACATTTCTGTGGCAGAAAGTTCTGGAATCTGAGAGGAGCCACAAATTTCCCTCCACCCAGCGTTCCCCCAAGTCTGCCGATAAAAATGATACCTCACTTGTGTGGGTAGGCCTAGCGCCCGGGACAGGAAACGCACCAAAGCGCAACGTGGACACATCCAAATTTTTGAAAGAAAACAGAGGTGTTTTTTGCAAAGTGCCTACCTGTAGATTTTGGCCTCCAGCTCAGCCGGCACCTAGGGAAACCTACCAAACCTGTGCGTTTCTGAAAACTAGAGACCTAGAGGAATCTAAGATGGGGTGACTTGTGTGGCTCGGACCAGGTTCTGTTACCCAGAATCCTTTGCAAACCTCAAAATTTGGCAAAAAAAACACATGTTCCTCACATTTCTGTTACAGAAAGTTCTGGAATCTGAGAGGAGCCACAAATTTCCTTCCACCCAGCGTTCTCCCAAGTCTCCCGATAAAAATGATACCTCACTTGTGTGGGTAGGCCTAGCGCCCGCAACAGGAAACGCCCCAAAGCGCAAAGTGGACACATCCAAATTTTTTGAAAGAAAACAGAGGTGTTTTTTGCAAAGTGCCTACCTGTAGATTTTGGCCTCTAGCTCAGCCGGCACCTAGGGAAACCTACCAAACCTGTGCATTTCTAAAAACTAGAGACCTACAGGAATCAAGATAGGGTGACTTGTGTGGCTCGGACCAGGTTATGTTACCCAGAATCCTTTGCAAACCTCAAAATTTGGATAAAAAAACATATGTTCCTCACATTTCTGTGGCAGAAAGTTCTGGAATCTGAGAGGAGCTACAAATTTCCTTCCACCCAGCATTCCCCCAAGGCTCCCGATAAAAATGATACCTCACTTGTGTGGGTAGGCCTAGCGCCCGCGACAGGAAACGCCCCAAAGCGCAACGTGGACACATCCAAATTTTTGAAAGAAAACAGAGGTGTTTTTTGCAAAGTGCCTACCTGTAGATTTTGGCCTCTAGCTCTGCCGGCACCTAGGGAAACCTACCAAACCTGTGCATTTCTGAAAACTAGAGACCTAGGGGAATCCAAGATGGGGTGACTTGTGTGGCTCGGACCAGGTTCTGTTACCCAGAATCCTTTGCAAACCTCAAAATTTGGCAAAAAAAAACACATGTTCCTCACATTTCTGTGGCAGAAAGTTCTGGAATCTGAGAGGAGCCACAAATTTCCTTCCACCCAGCGTTCCCCCAAGTCTCCCGATAAAAATGATACCTCACTTATGTGGGTAGGCCTAGCGCCCGTGACAGGGAACGCCCCAAAGCGCAACGTGGACACATCCAAATTTTTGAAAGAAAACAGAGGTGTTTTTTCCAAGTGCCGACCTGTAGATTTTGGCCTCTAGCTCAGCCGGCACCTAGGGAAACCTACCAAACCTGTGCATTTCTGAAAACTAGAGACCTAGGGGAATCCAAGATGGGGTGACTTGTGTGGCTCGGACCAGGTTCTGTTACCCAGAATCCTTTGCAAAAATCAAAATTTGGCTAAAAAAAAACATGTTCCTCACATTTCTGTGGCAGAAAGTTCTGGAATCTGAGAGGAGCCACAAATATCCTTCCACCCAGCGTTACCCCAAGTCTCCCGATAAAAATGATACCTCACTTGTGTGGGTAGGCCTAGCGCCCGCGACAGGAAACACCCCAAAGCGCAACGTGGACACATCCACATTTTTGAAAGAAAACAGAGGTGTTTTTTTTAAAGTGCCTACCTGTAGAATTTGGCCTCTAGCTCAGCCGGCACCTAGGGAAACCTACCAAACCTGTGCATTTCTGAAAACTAGAGACCTAGGGGAATCCAAGATGGGGTGACTTGTGTGGCTCGGACCAGGTTCTGTTACCCAGAATCCTTTGCAAACCTCAAAATTTGGCTAAAAAAACACATGTTTCTCACATTTCTGTGGCAGAAAGTTCTGGAATCTGAGAAGAGCCACAAATTTCCTTCCACCTAGCGTTCTCCCAAGTCTCCCGATAAAAATGATACCTCACTTGTGTGGGTAGGCCTAGAGCCCGCGACAGGAAACGCCCCAAAGCGCAACGTGAACACATCCAAATTTTTGAAAGAAAACAGAGGTGTTTTTTGCAAAGTGCCTACCTGTAGATTTTGGCCTCTAGCTCAGCCCGCACCTTGGGAAACCTACCAAACCTGTGCAGTTCTGAAAACTAGAGACCTAGGGGAATCCAAGATGGGGTGACTTGTGTGGCTCGGACCAGGTTCTGTTACCCAGAATCCTTTGCAAACCTCAACATTTGGCTAAAAAAACACATGTTCCTCATATTTCTGTGGCAGAAAGTTCTGGAATCTGAGAGGAGCCACAAATTTCCTTCCACCCAGCATTCCCCCAAGTCTCCCGATAAAAATGATACCTCACTTGTGTGGGTAGGCCTAGCGCCCGCGACAGGAAACACCCCAAAGCGCAACGTGGACACATCCACATTTTTGAAAGAAAACAGAGGTGTTTTTTGCAAAGTGCCTACCTGTAGAATTTGGCCTCTAGCTCAGCCGGCACCTAGGGAAACCTACCAAACCTGTGCATTTCTGAAAACTAGAGACCTAGGGGAATCCAAGATGGGGTGACTTGTGTGGCTCGGACCAGATTCTGTTACCCAGAATCCTTTGCAAACCTCAAAATATGGCTAAAAAAACACATGTTCCTCACATTTCTGTTGCAGAAAGTTCTGGAATCTGAGAGGAGCCACAAATGTCCTTCCACCCAGCGTTCCCCAAGTCTCCCGATAAAAATGATACCTCACTTGTGTGGGTAGGCCTAGCGCCCGCGACAGGAAACACCCCAAAGCGCAACGTGGAAACATCCAAATTTTTGAAAGAAAACAGAGGTGTTTTTTGCAAAGTGCCTACCTGTAGATTTTGGCCTCCAGCTCAGCCGGCACCTAGGGAAACCTACCAAACCTGTGCATTTCTGAAAACTAGAGACCTAGGGGAATCTAAGATGGGGTGACTTGTGTGGCTCGGACCAGGTTCTGTTACCCAGAATCCTTTGCAAACCTAAAAAATTTGGCAATAAAAACACATGTTCCTCACATTTCTGTGGCAGAAAGTTCTGGAATCTGAGAGGAGCCACAAATTTCCTTCCACCCAGCGTTCTCCCAAGTCTCCCGATAAAAATGATACCTCACTTGTGTGGGTAGGCCTAGCGCCCGCAACAGGAAACGCCCCAAAGCGCAAAGTGGACACATCCAAATTTTTGAAAGAAAACAGAGGTGTTTTTTGCAAAGTGCCTACCTGTAGATTTTGGCCTCTAGCTCAGCCGGCACCTAGGGAAACCTACCAACCTGTGCATTTCTGAAAACTAGAGACCTACGGGAATCAAGATAGGGTGACTTGTGTGGCTCGGACCCGGTTATGTTACCCAGAATCCTTTGCAAACCTCAAAATTTGGATAAAAAAACATATGTTACTCACATTTCTGTGGCAGAAAGTTCTGGAATCTGAGAGGAGCTACAAATTTCCTTCCACCCAGCGTTCCCCCAAGGCTCCCGATAAAAATGATACCTCACTTCTGTGGGTAGGCCTAGCGCCCGCGACAGGACACGCCCCAAAGCGCAACATGGACACATCCAAATTTTTTTAAGAAAACAGAGGTGTTTTTTGCAAAGTGCCTACCTGTAGTTTTTGGCCTCTAGCTCAGCCGGCACCTAGGGAAACCTACCAAACCTGTGCATTTCTGAAAACTAGAGACCTAGGGGAATCCAAGATGGGGTGACTTGTGTGGCTCGGACCAGGTTCTGTTACCCAGAATCCTTTGCAAAACTCAAAATTTGGCTAAAAAAACACATGTTCCTCACATTTCTGTGGCAGAAAGTTCTGGAATCTGAGAGGATCCAAAAATGTCCTTCCACCCAGCGTTCCCCCAAGTCTCCCAATAAAAATGATACCTCACTTTTGTGGGTAGTCCTAGCGCCCGCGACAGGAAACGCCCCAAAGCGCAACGTGGACACATCCAAATTTTTGAAAGAAAACAGAGGTGTTTTTTGCAAAGTGCCTACCTGTAGATTTTGGCCTCTATCTCAGCCGGCACCTAGGGAAACCTACCTATCCTGTGCATTTCTGAAAACTAGAGACCTTGGGGAATCCAAGATGGGGTGACTTGTGTGGCTCGGACGAGGTTCTGTTACCCAGAATCCTTTGCAAACCTCAACATTTGGCTAAAAAAACACATGTTCCTCATATTTCTATGGCAGAAAGTTCTGGAATCTGAGAGGAGCCACAAATTTCCTTCCACCCAACGTTCCCCCAAGTCTCCCGATAAAAATGATACCTCATTTGTGTGGGTAGGCCTAGCGCCCGCGACAGGAAACGCCCCAAAGCGCAATGTGGACACATCCAAATTTTTTAAAGAAAACAGAGGTGTTTTTTGCAAAGTGCCTACCTGTAGATTTTGGCCTCTAGCTCTGCCGGCACCTAGGGAAACCTACCAAACTTGTGCATTTCTGAAAACTAGAGACCTAGGGGAATCCAAGATGGTGTGACTTGTGTGGCTCGGACCAGGTTCTGTTACCCAGAATCCTTTGCAAACCTCAAAATTTGGCAAAAAAAACACATGTTGCTCACATTTCTGTGGCAGAAAGTTCTGGAATCTGAGAGGAGCCACAAATTTCCATTCACCCAGCGTTTTCCCTAGTCTCCCGATAAAAATGATACCTCACTTTTGTGGGTAGGCCTAGCGCCCGCGACAGCAAACGCCCCAAAGCCCAACATGGACACATCCAAATTTTTTAAAGAAAACAGAGGTGTTTTTTGCAAAGTGCCTACCTGTAGATTTTGGCCTCTAGCTCAGCCGGCAGCTAGGAAAACCTACAAACCTGTGCATTTCTGAAAACTAGAGACCTAGGGGAATCCAAGATGGGGTGACTTGTGTGGCTCGGACCAGGTTCTGTTACCCAGAATCCTTTGCAAACTTCAAAATTTGGCTAAAAAAACACATGTTTCTCACATTTCTGTGGCAGAAAGTTCTGGAATCTGAGTAGAGACACAAATTTCCTTCCACCTAGCGTTCTCCCAAGTCTCCCGATAAAAATGATACCTCACTTGTGTGGGTAGGCCTAGAGCCCGCGACAGGAAATGCCCCAAAGCGCAACGTGGACACATCCAAATTTTTGAAAGAAAACAGAGGTGTTTTTTGCAAAGTGCCTACCTGTAGAATTTGGCCTCTAGCTCAGCCCACACCCTGGGAAACCTACCAAACCTGTGCAGTTCTGAAAACTAGAGACCTAGGGGAATCCAAGATGGGGTGACTTGTGTAGCTCGGACCAGGTTCTGTTACCCAGAATCCTTTGCAAACCTCAAAATTTGGCTAAAAAACACATGTTCCTCATATTTCTGTGGCAGAAAGTTCTGGAATCTGAGAGGAGCCACAAATTTCCCTCCACCCAGCGTTCCCCCAAGCCTGCCGATAAAAATGATACCTCACTTGTGTGGGTAGGCCTAGCGCCCGGGACAGGAAACGCACCAAAGCGCAACGTGGACACATCCAAATTTTTTAAAGAAAACAGAGGTGTTTTTTGCAAAGTGCCTACCTGTAGATTTTGGCCTCCAGCTCAGCCGGCACCTAGGGAAACCTACCAAACCTGTGCATTTCTGAAAACTAGAGACCTAGGGGAATCTAAGATGGGGTGACTTGTGTGGCTCGGACCAGGTTCTGTTACCCAGAATCCTTTGCAAACCTCAAAATTTGGCTAAAAAAACACATGTTCCTCACATTTCTGTGGCAGAAAGTTCTGGAATCTGAGAGGAGCCACAAATTTCCTTCCACCCAGCGTTCCCCCAAGTCTCCCGATAAAAATGATACCTCACTTGTGTGGGTAGGCCTAGCGCCCGCGACAGGAAACGCCCCAAAGCGCAACGTGGACACATCCACATTTTTGAAAGAAAACAGAGGTGTTTTTTGCAAAGTGCCTACCTGTAGATTTTGGCCTCCAGCTCAGCCGGCGCCTAGGGAAACCTACCAAACCTATGCATTTCTGAAAACTAGAGACCTAGGGGAATCCAAGATGGGGTGACTTATGTGGCTCGGACCAGGTTCTGTTACCTAGAATCCTTTGCAAACCTCAAAATTTGGCTAAAAAAACACATGTTCCTCATATTTCTGTGGCAGAAAGTTCTGGAATCTGAGAGGAGCCACAAATTTCCTTCCAACCAGCGTTCCCCCAAGTCTCCCAATAAAAATGATACCTCACTTGTGTGGGTAGGCCTAGCGCCCGCGACAGGAAACGACCCAAAGCGCAACGTGGACACATCCAAATTTTTGGAAGAAAACAGAGTTTTTTTTTGCAAAGTGCCTACCTGTAGATTTTGGCCTCAAGCTCAGCCGGCACCTAGGGAAACCTACCAAACCTGTGCATTTCTGAAAACTAGAGACCTAGGGGAATCCAAGATGGGGTGACTTGTGTGGCTCGGACCAGGTCCTGTTACCCAGAATCCTTTGCAAACCTCAAAATTTGGCAAAAAAAAACACATGTTCCTCACATTTCTGTGGCATAAAGTTCTGGAATCTGAGAGGAGCCACAAATTTCCTTGCACCCAGCGTTCCCCCAAGTCTCCCGATAAAAATGATACCTCACTTGTGTGGGAAGGCCTAGCGCCCGCGACAGGAAACGCCCCAAAGAGCAACGTGGACACATCCAAATTTTTGAAAGAAAACAGAGGTGTTTTTTCCAAGTGCCGACCTGTAGATTTTGGCCTCTAGCTCAGCCGGCACCTAGGGAAACCTACCAAACCTGTGCATTTCTGAAAACTAGAGACCTAGGGGAATCCAAGATGGGGTGACTTGTGTGCCTCGGTCCAGGTTCTGTTACCCAGAATCCTTTGCAAAACTCAAAATTTGGCTAAAAAAAAACATGTTCCTCACATTTCTGTGGCAGAAAGTTCTGGAATCTGAGAGGAGCCACAAATTTCCTTCCACCCAGCGTTCCCCCAAGTCTCCCGATAAAAATGATACCTCACTTGTGTGGGTAGGCCTAGCGACCGCGACAGGAAACACCCCAAAGCGCAACGTGGACACATCCACATTTTTTAAAGAAAACAGAGGTGTTTTTTGCAAAGTGCCTACCTGTAGATTTTGGCCTCTAGCTCAGCCGGCACCTAGGGAAACCTACCAAACCTGTGCATTTCTGAAAACTAGAGACCTAGGGGAATCCAAGATGGGGTGACTTGTGTGGCTCGGACCAGATTCTGTTACCCAGAATCCTTTGCAAACCTCAAAATTTGGCTAAAAAAACACATGGTGCTCACATTTCTGTGGCAGAAAGTTCTGGAATCTGAGAAGAGCCACAAATTTCCTTCCACCCAGCGTTTTCCTAAGTCTCCCGATAAAAATGATACCTCACTTGTGTGGGTAGGCCTAGAGCCTGCGACAGGAAACGCCCCAAAGTGCATCGTGGACACATCGAAATTTTTGAAAGAAAACAGAGGTGTTTTTTGCAAAGTGCCTACCTGTAGATTTTGGCCTCTAGCTCAGCCGGCCCCTGGGGAAACCTACCAAACCTGTGCATTTCTGAAAACTAGAGACCTACGGGAATCCAAGATGGGGTGATGTGTGTGGCTCGGACCAGGTTCTGTTACCCAGAATCCTTTGCAAACCTCAAAATGTGGCTAAAAAAACACATGTTCCTCATATTTCTGTGGCAGAAAGTTCTGGAATCTGAGAGGAGCCACAAATTTCCTTCCACCCAGCGTTCCCCCAAGTCTGCAGATAAAAATGATACCTCACATGTGTGGGTAGGCCTAGCGCCCGCGACAGGAAACGCCCCAAAGCGCAACGTGGAAACATCCAAATTTTTTAAAGAAAACAGAGGTGTTTTTTGCAAAGTGCCTACCTGTAGATTTTGGCCTCCAGCTCAGCCGGCACCTAGGGAAACCTACCAAACCTGTGCATTTCTGAAAACTAGAGACCTTGGGGAATCCAAGATGGGGTGACTTGTGTGGCTCGGACGAGGTTCTGTTACCCAGAATCCTTTGCAAACCTCAACATTTGGCTAAAAAAACACATGTTCCTCATATTTCTATGGCGGAAAGTTCTGGAATCTGAGAGGAGCCACAAATTTCCTTCCACCCAACGTTCCCCCAAGTCTCCCGATAAAAATGATACCTCATTTGTGTGGGTAGGCCTAGCGCCCGCGACAGGAAACGCCCCAAAGCGCAATGTGGACACATCCAAATTTTTTAAAGAAAACAGAGGTGTTTTTTGCAAAGTGCTTACCTGTAGATTTTGGCCTCTAGCTCTGCCGGCACCTAGGGAAACCTACCAAACTTGTGCATTTCTGAAAACTAGAGACCTAGGGGAATCCAAGATGGTGTGACTTGTGTGGCTCGGACCAGGTTCTGTTACCCAGAATCCTTTGCAAACCTCAAAATTTGGCAAAAAAAACACATGTTGCTCACATTTCTGTGGCAGAAAGTTCTGGAATCTGAGAGGAGCCACAAATTTCCATCCAACCAGCGTTTTCCCTAGTCTCCCGATAAAAATGATACCTCACTTTTGTGGGTAGGCCTAGCGCCCGCGACAGCAAACGCCCCAAAGCGCAACATGGACACATCCAAATTTTTGAAAGAAAACAGAGGTGTTTTTTGCAAAGTGCCTACCTGTAGATTTTGGCCTCTAGCTCAGCCGGCAGCTAGGAAAACCTACAAACCTGTGCATTTCTGAAAACTAGAGACCTAGGGGAATCCAAGATGGGGTGACTTGTGTGGCTCGGACCAGGTTCTGTTACCCAGAATCCTTTGCAAACCTCAAAATTTGGCTAAAAAAACACATGTTCCTCACATTTCTGTGGCAGAAAGTTCTGGAATCTGAGAGGAGCCACAAATTTCCTTCCACCCAGCGTTCCCCCAAGTCTCCCGATAAAAATGATACCTCACTTGTGTGGGAAGGCCTAGCGCCCGCGACAGGAAACTCCCCAAAGCGCAACGTGGACACATCCAAATTTTTTAAAAGAAAACAGAGGTGTTTTTTCCAAGTGCCGACCTGTAGATTTTGGCCTCTAGCTCAGCCGGCACCTAGGGAAACCTACCAAACCTGTGCATTTCTGAAAACTAGAGACCTAGGGGAATCCAAGATGGGGTGACTTGTGTGGCTCGGACCAGGTCCTGTTACCCAGAATCCTTTGCAAACCTCAAAATTTGGCAAAAAAAACACATGTTCCTCACATTTCTGTGGCAGAAAGTTCTGGAATCTGAGAGGAGCCACAAATTTCCTTCCACCCAGCGTTCCCCCAAGTCTCCCGATAAAAATGATACCTCACTTGTGTGGGTAGGCCTAGCGCCCGTGACAGGGAACGCCCCAAAGCGCAACGTGGACACATCCAAATTTTTGAAAGAAAACAGAGGTGTTTTTTCCAAGTGCCGACCTGTAGATTTTGGCCTCTAGCTCAGCCGGCACCTAGGGAAACCTACCAAACTTGTGCATTTCTGAAAACTAGAGACCTAGGGGAATCCAAGATGGGGTGACTTGTGTGGCTCGGACCAGGTTCTGTTACCCAGAATCCTTTGCAAAACTCAAAATTTGGCTAAAAAAAAACATGTTCCTCACATTTCTGTGGCAGAAAGTTCTGGAATCTGAGAGGAGCCACAAATATCCTTCCACCCAGCGTTACCCCAAGTCTCCCGATAAAAATGATACCTCACTTGTGTGGGTAGGCCTAGCGCCCGTGACAGGAAACACCCCAAAGCACAACGTGGACACATCCACATTTTTGAAAGAAAACAGAGGTGTTTGTTTTAAAGTGCCTACCTGTAGAATTTGGCCTCTAGCTCAGCCTGCACCTAGGGAAACCTACCAAACCTGTGCATTTCTGAAAACTAGAGACCTAGGGGAATCCAAGATGGGGTGACTTGTGTGGCTCGGACCAGGTTCTGTTACCCAGAATCCTTTGCAAACCTCAAAATTTGGCTAAAAAAACACATGTTTCTCACATTTCTGTGGCAGAAAGTTCTGGAATCTGAGTAGAGACACAAATTTCCTTCCACCTAGCGTTCTCCCAAGTCTCCCGATAAAAATGATACCTCACTTGTGTGGGTAGGCCTAGAGCCCGCGACAGGAAATGCCCCAAAGCGCAACGTGGACACACCCAAATTTTTGAAAGAAAACAGAGGTGTTTTTTGCAAAGTGCCTACCTGTAGATTTTGGCCTCTAGCTCAGCCCGCACCCTGGGAAACCTACCAAACCTGTGCAGTTCTGAAAACTAGAGACCTAGGGGAATCCAAGATGGGGTGACTTGTGTAGCTCGGACCAGGTTCTGTTACCCAGAATCCTTTGCAAACCTCACAATTTGGCTAAAAAAACACATGTTCCTCATATTTCCGTGGCAGAAAGTTCTGGAATCTGAGAGGAGCCACAAATTTCCCTCCACCCAGCGTTCCCCCAAGCCTGCCGATAAAAATGATACCTCACTTGTGTGGGTAGGCCTAGCGCCCGGGACAGGAAACGCACCAAAGCGCAACGTGGACACATCCAAATTTTTTAAAGAAAACAGAGGTGTTTTTTGCAAAGTGCCTACCTGTAGATTTTGGCCTCCAGCTCAGCCGGCACCTAGGGAAACCTACCAAACCTGTGCATTTCTGAAAACTAGAGACCTAGGGGAATCTAAGATGGGGTGACTTGTGTGGCTCGGACCAGGTTCTGTTACCCAGAATCCTTTGCAAACCTCAAAATTTGGCTAAAAAAACACATGTTCCTCACATTTCTGTGGCAGAAAGTTCTGGAATCTGAGAGGAGCCACAAATTTCCTTCCACCCAGCGTTCCCCCAAGGCTCCCGATAAAAATGATACCTCACTTGTGTGGGTAGGCCTAGCGCCCGCGACAGGAAACGCCCCAAAGCGCAACGTGGACACATCCACATTTTTGAAAGAAAACAGAGGTGTTTTTTGCAAAGTGCCTACCTGTAGATTTTGGCCTCCAGCTCAGCCGGCGCCTAGGGAAACCTACCAAACCTATGCATTTCTGAAAACTAGAGACCTAGGGGAATCCAAGATGGGGTGACTTATGTGGCTCGGACCAGGTTCTGTTACCTAGAATCCTTTGCAAACCTCAAAATTTGGCTAAAAAAACACATGTTCCTCATATTTCTGTGGCAGAAAGTTCTGGAATCTGAGAGGAGCCACAAATTTCCTTCCAACCAGCGTTCCCCCAAGTCTCCCAATAAAAATGATACCTCACTTGTGTGGGTAGGCCTAGCGCCCGCAACAGGAAACGACCCAAAGCGCAACGTGGACACATCCAAATTTTTAAAAGAAAACAGAGGTGTTTTTTGCAAATGCCTACCTGTAGATTTTGGCCTCTAGCTCAGCCCGCACCTAGGGAAACCTACCAAACCTGTGCATTTCTGAAAACTAGAGACCTAGGGGAATCCAAGATGGGGTGACTTGTGTGGCTCGGACCAGGTCCTGTTACCCAGAATCCTTTGCAAACCTCAAAATTTGGCAAAAAAAAACACATGTTCCTCACATTTCTGTGGCATAAAGTTCTGGAATCTGAGAGGAGCCACAAATTTCCTTGCACCCAGCGTTCCCCCAAGTCTCCCGATAAAAATGATACCTCACTTGTGTGGGAAGGCCTAGCGCCCGCGACAGGAAACGCCCCAAAGCGCAACGTGGACACATCCAAATTTTTGAAAGAAAACAGAGGTGTTTTTTCCAAGTGCCGACCTGTAGATTTTGGCCTCTAGCTCAGCCGGCACCTAGGGAAACCTACCAAACCTGTGCATTTCTGAAAACTAGAGACCTAGGGGAATCCAAGATGGGGTGACTTGTGTGCCTCGGACCAGGTTCTGTTACCCAGAATCCTTTGCAAAACTCAAAATTTGGCTAAAAAAACATGTTCCTCACATTTCTGTGGCAGAAAGTTCTGGAATCTGAGAGGAGCCACAAATTTCCTTCCACCCAGCGTTCCCCCAAGTCTCCCGATAAAAATGATACCTCACTTGTGTGGGTAGGCCTAGCGACCGCGACAGGAAACACCCCAAAGCGCAACGTGGACACATCCACATTTTTTAAAGAAAACAGAGGTGTTTTTTGCAAAGTGCCTACCTGTAGATTTTGGCCTCTAGCTCAGCCGGCACCTAGGGAAACCTACCAAACCTGTGCATTTCTGAAAACTAGAGACCTAGGGGAATCCAAGATGGGGTGACTTGTGTGGCTCGGACCAGATTCTGTTACCCAGAATCCTTTGCAAACCTCAAAATTTGGCTAAAAAAACACATGGTGCTCACATTTCTGTGGCAGAAAGTTCTGGAATCTGAGAAGAGCCACAAATTTCCTTCCACCCAGCGTTCTCCCAAGTCTCCCGATAAAAATGATACCTCACTTGTGTGGGTAGGCCTAGAGCCTGCGACAGGAAACGCCCCAAAGTGCATCGTGGACACATCGAAATTTTTGAAAGAAAACAGAGGTGTTTTTTGCAAAGTGCCTACCTGTAGATTTTGGCCTCTAGCTCAGCCGGCCCCTAGGGAAACCTACCAAACCTGTGCATTTCTGAAAACTAGAGACCTACGGGAATCCAAGATGGGGTGATGTGTGTGGCTCGGACCAGGTTCTGTTACCCAGAATCCTTTGCAAACCTCAAAATGTGGCTAAAAAAACACATGTTCCTCATATTTCTGTGGCAGAAAGTTCTGGAATCTGAGAGGAGCCACAAATTTCCTTCCACCCAGCGTTCCCCCAAGTCTGCAGATAAAAATGATACCTCACATGTGTGGGTAGGCCTAGCGCCCGCGACAGGAAACGCCCCAAAGCGCAACGTGGAAACATCCAAATTTTTTTAAGAAAACAGAGGTGTTTTTTGCAAAGTGCCTACCTGTAGATTTTGGCCTCCAGCTCAGCCGGCACCTAGGGAAACCTACCAAACCTGTGCATTTCTGAAAACTAGAGACCTACCTGAATCAAGATGGGGTGACTTGTGTGGCTCGGACCAGGTTATGTTACCCAGAATCCTTTGCAAACCTCAAAATTTGGATAAAAAAAACATATGTTCCTCACATTTCTGTGGCAGAAAGTTCTGGAATCTGAGAGGAGCTACAAATTTCCTTCCACCCAGCGTTCCCCCAAGGCTCCCGATAAAAATGATACCTCACTTCTGTGGGAAGGCCTAGCGCCCGCGACAGGAAACGCCCCAAAGCGCAACGTGGACACATCCAAATTTTTGAAAGAAAACAGAGGTTTTTTTTGCAAAGTGCCTACTGTAGATTTTGGCCTCTAGGTCAGCCGGCACCTAGGGAAACCTACCAAACCTGTGCTTTTCTGAAAACAAGAGACCTAGGGGAATCCAAGATGGGGTGACTTGTGTGGCTCGGACCAGGTTCTGTTACCCAGAATCCTTTGCAAACCTCAAAATTTGGCTAAAAAAACACATGTTCCTCATATTTCTGTGGCAGAAAGTTCTGGAATCTGAGAGGAGCCACAAATTTCCTACCAACCAGCGTTCCCCCAAGTCTCCCAATAAAAATGATACCTCACTTGTGTGGGAGGGCCTAGCGCCCGCGACAGGAAACGACCCAAAGCGCAACGTGGACACATCCAACTTTTTGAAAGAAAACAGAGGTGTTTTTTGCAAAGTGCCTACCTGTAGATTTTGGCCTCAAGCTCAGCCGGCACCTAGGGAAACCTACCAAACCTGTGCATTTCTGAAAACTAGAGACCTAGGGGAATCCAAGATGGGGTGACTTGTGTGGCTCGGACCAGGTTCTGTTACCCAGAATCCTTTGCAAACCTCAAAATTTGGCTAAAAAAACACATGTTCCTCATATTTCTGTGGCAGAAAGTTCTGGAATCTGAGAGGAGCCACAATTTCCTTCCAACCAGCGTTCCCCCAAGTCTCCCAATAAAAATGGTACCTCACTTGTGTGGATAGGCCTAGCGCCCGCGACAAGAAACGCACCAAAAGCACAACTTGGACACATCCACATTTTTGAAAGAAAACAAAGGTGTTTTTTGCAAAGTGCCTACCTGTAGATTTTGGCCTCCAGCTCAGCCGGCACCTAGGGAAACCTACCAAACCTGTGCATTTCTGAAAACTAGAGACCTAGGGGAACCCAAGATGGGGTGACTTGTGTGGCTCGGACCAGGTCCTGTTACCCAGAATCCTTTGCAAACCTCAAAATTTGGCACAAAAAACACATGTTCCTCACATTTCTGTGACAGAAAGTTCTGGAATCTGAGAGGAGCCACAAATTTCCTTCCACCCAGCGTTCCCCCAAGTCTCCCGATCAAAATTATACCTCACTTGTGTGGGTAGGCCTAGCGCCCGCGACAGGGAACGCCCCAAAGCGCAACGTGGACACATCCACATTTTTGAAAGAAAACATAGGTGTTTTTTCCAAGTGCCGACCTGTAGATTTTGGCCTCTAGCTCAGCCGGCACCAAGGGAAACCTACCAAACCTGTGCATTTCTGAAAACTAGAGACCTAGGGGAATCCAAGATGGGGTGACTTGTGTGGCTCGGACCAGGTTCTGTTACCCAGAAACCTTTGCAAAACTCAAAATTTGGCTAAAAAAAAACATGTTCCTCACATTTCTGTGGCAGAAAGTTCTGGAATCTGAGAGGAGCCACAAATATCCTTCCACCCAGCGTTACCCCAAGTCTCCCGATAAAAATGATACCTCACTTGTGTGGGTAGGCCTAGCGCCCGCGACAGGAAACACCCCAAAGCGCAACGTGGACACATCCACATTTTTGAAAGAAAACAGAGGTGTTTTTTGCAAAGTGCCTACCTGTACAATTTGGCCTCTAGCTCAGCCGGCACCTAGGGAAACCTACCAAACCTGTGCATTTCTGAAAACTAGAGACCTAGGGGAATCCAAGATGGGGTGACTTGTGTGGCTCGGACCAGGTTCTGTTACCCAGAATCCTTTGCAAACCTCAAAATTTGGCTAAAAAAACACATGTTTCTCACATTTCTGTGGCAGAAAGTTCTGGAATCTGAGAAGAGCCACACATTTCCTTCCACCCAGCGTTCTCCCAAGTCTCCCGATAAAAATGATACCTCACTTGTGTGGGTAGGCCTAGAGTCCGCGACAGAAAACGCCCCAAAGCGCAACGTGGACACATCCAAATTTTTGAAAGAAAACAGAGGTGTTTTTTGCAAATGCCTACCTGTAGATTTTGGCCTCTAGCTCAGCCGGCACCTAGGGAAACCTACCAAACCTGTGCATTTCTGAAAACTAGAGACCTAGGGGAATCCAAGATGGGGTGACTTGTGTGGCTCGGACCAGGTTCTGTTACCCAGAATCCTTTGCAAACCTCAAAATTTGGCTAAAAAAACACATGTTCCTCATATTTCTGTGGCAGAAAGTTCTGGAATCTGAGAGGAGCCACAATTTCCTTCCAACCAGCGTTCCCCCAAGTCTCCCAATAAAAATGGTAACTCACTTGTGTGGGTAGGCCTAGCGCCCGCGACAAGAAACGCACCAAAAGCACAACTTGG
This sequence comes from Pleurodeles waltl, assembly GCF_031143425.1. Classification (NCBI taxonomy): domain Eukaryota; kingdom Metazoa; phylum Chordata; class Amphibia; order Caudata; family Salamandridae; genus Pleurodeles; species Pleurodeles waltl. Next base: position 1,081,013 of record NW_027149811.1, on the reverse strand, counting down.
ACACATCCACATTTTTGAAAGAAAACAAAGGTGTTTTTTGCAAAGTGCCTACCTGTAGATTTTGGCCTCCAGCTCAGCCGGCACCTAGGGAAACCTACCAAACCTGTGCATTTCTGAAAACTAGAGACCTAGGGGAACCCAAGATGGTGTGACTTGTGTGGCTCGGACCAGGTCCTGTTACCCAGAATCCTTTGCAAACCTCAAAATTTGGCACAAAAAACACATGTTCCTCACATTTCTGTGACAGAAAGTTCTGGAATCTGAGAGGAGCCACAAATTTCCTTCCACCCAGCGTTCCCCCAAGTCTCCCGATAAAAATTATACCTCACTTGTGTGGGTAGGCCTAGCGCCCGCGACAGGGAACGCCCCAAAGCGCAACGTGGACACATCCACATTTTTGAAAGAAAACATAGGTGTTTTTTCCAAGTGCCGACCTGTAGATTTTGGCCTCTAGCTCAGCCGGCACCAAGGGAAACCTACCAAACCTGTGCATTTCTGAAAACTAGAGACCTAGGGGAATCCAAGATGGGGTGACTTGTGTGGCTCGGACCAGGTTCTGTTACCCAGAAACCTTTGCAAAACTCAAAATTTGGCTAAAAAAAAACATGTTCCTCACATTTCTGTGGCAGAAAGTTCTGGAATCTGAGAGGAGCCACAAATATCCTTCCACCCAGCGTTACCCCAAGTCTCCCGATAAAAATGATACCTCACTTGTGTGGGTAGGCCTAGCGCCCGCGACAGGAGACACCCCAAAGCGCAACGTGGACACATCCACATTTTTGAAAGAAAACAGAGGTGTTTTTTGCAAAGTGCCTACCTGTACAATTTGGCCTCTAGCTCAGCCGGCACCTAGGGAAACCTACCAAACCTGTGCATTTCTGAAAACTAGAGACCTAGGGGAATCCAAGATGGGGTGACTTGTGTGGCTCGGACCAGGTTCTGTTACCCAGAATCCTTTGCAAACCTCAAAATTTGGCTAAAAAAACACATGTTTCTCACATTTCTGTGGCAGAAAGTTCTGGAATCTGAGAAGAGCCACACATTTCCTTCCACCCAGCGTTCTCCCAAGTCTCCCGATAAAAATGATACCTCACTTGTGTGGGTAGGCCTAGAGCCCGCGACAGAAAACGCCCCAAAGCGCAACGTGGACACATCCAAATTTTTGAAAGAAAACAGAGGTGTTTTTTGCAAATGCCTACCTGTAGATTTTGGCCTCTAGCTCAGCCCGCACCTAGGGAAACCTACCAAACCTGTGCAGTTCTGAAAACTAGAGACCTAGGGGAATCCAAGATGGGGTGACGTGTGTGGCTCGGACCAGGTTCTGTTACCCAGAATCCTTTGCAAACCTCAAAATTTGGCTAAAAAAACACATGTTCCTCATATTTCTGTGGCAGAAAGTCCTGGAATCTGAGAGGAGCCACAAATTTCCCTCCACCCAGCGTTCCCCCAAGTCTGCCGATAAAAATGATACCTCACTTGTGTGGGTAGGCCTAGCGCCCGGGACAGGAAACGCACCAAAGCGCAACGTGGACACATCCAAATTTTTGAAAGAAAACAGAGGTGTTTTTTGCAAAGTGCCTACCTGTAGATTTTGGCCTCCAGCTCAGCCGGCACCTAGGGAAACCTACCAAACCTGTGCATTTCTGAAAACTAGAGACCTAGAGGAATCTAAGATGGGGTGACTTGTGTGGCTCGGACCAGGTTCTGTTACCCAGAATCCTTTGCAAACCTCAAAATTTGGCAAAAAAAACACATGTTCCTCACATTTCTGTTACAGAAAGTTCTGGAATCTGAGAGGAGCCACAAATTTCCTTCCACCCAGCGTTCTCCCAAGTCTCCCGATAAAAATGATACCTCACTTGTGTGGGTAGGCCTAGCGCCCGCAACAGGAAACGCCCCAAAGCGCAAAGTGGACACATCCAAATTTTTTGAAAGAAAACAGAGGTGTTTTTTGCAAAGTGCCTACCTGTAGATTTTGGCCTCTAGCTCAGCCGGCACCTAGGGAAACCTACCAAACCTGTGCATTTCTAAAAACTAGAGACCTACGGGAATCAAGATAGGGTGACTTGTGTGGCTCGGACCAGGTTATGTTACCCAGAATCCTTTGCAAACCTCAAAATTTGGATAAAAAAACATATGTTCCTCACATTTCTGTGGCAGAAAGTTCTGGAATCTGAGAGGAGCTACAAATTTCCTTCCACCCAGCATTCCCCCAAGGCTCCCGATAAAAATGATACCTCACTTGTGTGGGTAGGCCTAGCGCCCGCGACAGGAAACGCCCCAAAGCGCAACGTGGACACATCCAAATTTTTGAAAGAAAACAGAGGTGTTTTTTGCAAAGTGCCTACCTGTAGATTTTGGCCTCTAGCTCTGCCGGCACCTAGGGAAACCTACCAAACCTGTGCATTTCTGAAAACTAGAGACCTAGGGGAATCCAAGATGGGGTGACTTGTGTGGCTCGGACCAGGTTCTGTTACCCAGAATCCTTTGCAAACCTCAAAATTTGGCAAAAAAAACACATGTTCCTCACATTTCTGTGGCAGAAAGTTCTGGAATCTGAGAGGAGCCACAAATTTCCTTCCACCCAGCGTTCCCCCAAGTCTCCCGATAAAAATGATACCTCACTTGTGTGGGTAGGCCTAGCGCCCGTGACAGGGAACGCCCCAAAGCGCAACGTGGACACATCCAAATTTTTGAAAGAAAACAGAGGTGTTTTTTCCAAGTGCCGACCTGTAGATTTTGGCCTCTAGCTCAGCCGGCTCCTAGGGAAAACTACCAAACCTGTGCATTTCTGAAAACTAGAGACCTAGGGGAATCCAAGATGGGGTGACTTGTGTGGCTCGGACCAGGTTCTGTTACCCAGAATCCTTTGCAAAAATCAAAATTTGGCTAAAAAAAAACATGTTCCTCACATTTCTGTGGCAGAAAGTTCTGGAATCTGAGAGGAGCCACAAATATCCTTCCACCCAGCGTTACCCCAAGTCTCCCGATAAAAATGATACCTCACTTGTGTGGGTAGGCCTAGCGCCCGCGACAGGAAACACCCCAAAGCGCAACGTGGACACATCCACATTTTTGAAAGAAAACAGAGGTGTTTTTTTTAAAGTGCCTACCTGTAGAATTTGGCCTCTAGCTCAGCCGGCACCTAGGGAAACCTACCAAACCTGTGCATTTCTGAAAACTAGAGACCTAGGGGAATCCAAGATGGGGTGACTTGTGTGGCTCGGACCAGGTTCTGTTACCCAGAATCCTTTGCAAACCTCAACATTTGGCTAAAAAAACACATGTTCCTCATATTTCTGTGGCAGAAAGTTCTGGAATCTGAGAGGAGCCACAAATTTCCTTCCACCCAGCGTTACCCCAAGTCTCCCGATAAAAATGATACCTCACTTGTGTGGGTAGGCCTAGCGCCCGCGACAGGAAACACCCCAAAGCGCAACGTGGACACATCCACATTTTTGAAAGAAAACAGAGGTGTTTTTTTTAAAGTGCCTACCTGTAGATTTTGGCCTCTAGCTCAGCCCGCACCTTGGGAAACCTACCAAACCTGTGCAGTTCTGAAAACTAGAGACCTAGGGGAATCCAAGATGGGGTGACTTGTGTGGCTCGGACCAGGTTCTGTTACCCAGAATCCTTTGCAAACCTCAACATTTGGCTAAAAAAACACATGTTCCTCATATTTCTGTGGCAGAAAGTTCTGGAATCTGAGAGGAGCCACAAATTTCCTTCCACCCAGCATTCCCCCAAGTCTCCCGATAAAAATGATACCTCACTTGTGTGGGTAGGCCTAGCGCCCGCGACAGGAAACACCCCAAAGCGCAACGTGGACACATCCACATTTTTGAAAGAAAACAGAGGTGTTTTTTGCAAAGTGCCTACCTGTAGAATTTGGCCTCTAGCTCAGCCGGCACCTAGGGAAACCTACCAAACCTGTGCATTTCTGAAAACTAGAGACCTAGGGGAATCCAAGATGGGGAGACTTGTGTGGCTCGGACCAGGTTCTGTTACCCAGAATCCTTTGCAAACCTCAAAATTTGGCTAAAAAAACACATGTTCCTCACATTTCTGTTGCAGAAAGTTCTGGAATCTGAGAGGAGCCACAAATTTCCTTCCACCCAGCGTTCCCCCAAGTCTGCAGATAAAAATGATACGTCACTAGTGTTGGTAGGCCTAGCGCCCGCGACAGGAAACGCCCCAAAGCGCAACGTGGAAACATCCACATTTTTGAAAGAAAACAGAGGTGTTTTTTGCAAAGTGCCTACCTGTACAATTTGGCCTCTAGCTCAGCCGGCACCTAGGGAAACCTATCAAACCTGTGCATTTCTGAAAACTAGAGACCTAGGGGAATCCAAGATGGGGTGACTTGTGTGGCTCGGACCAGGTTCTGTTACCCAGAATCCTTTGCAAACCTCAAAATTTGGCTAAAAAAACACATGTTTCTCACATTTCTGTGGCAGAAAGTTCTGGAATCTGAGAAGAGCCACACATTTCCTTCCACCCAGCGTTCTCACAAGTCTCCCGATAAAAATTATACCTCACTTGTGTGGGTAGGCCTAGAGCCCGCGACAGAAAACGCCCCAAAGCGCAACGTGGACACATCCAAATTTTTGAAAGAAAACAGAGGTGTTTTTTGCAAATGCCTACCTGTAGATTTTGGCCTCTAGCTCAGCCGGCACCTAGGGAAACCTACCAAACCTGTGCATTTCTGAAAACTAGAGACCTAGGGGAATCCAAGATGGGGTGACTTGTGTGGCTCGGACCAGGTTCTGTTACCCAGAATCCTTTGCAAACCTCAAAATTTGGCTAAAAAAACACATGTTCCTCATATTTCTGTGGCAGAAAGTTCTGGAATCTGAGAGGAGCCACAATTTCCTTCCAACCAGCGTTCCCCCAAGTCTCCCAATAAAAATGATACCTCACTTGTGTGGGTAGGCCTAGAGCCCGCGACAGAAAACGCCCCAAAGCGCAACGTGGACACATCCAAATTTTTGAAAGAAAACAGAGGTGTTTTTTGCAAATGCCTACCTGTAGATTTTGGCCTCTAGCTCAGCCCGCACCTAGGGAAACCTACCAAACCTGTGCAGTTCTGAAAACTAGAGACCTAGGGGAATCCAAGATGGGGTGACTTGTGTGGCTCGGACCAGGTTCTGTTACCCAGAATCCTTTGCAAACCTCAAAATTTGGCTAAAAAAACACATGTTCCTCATATTTCTGTGGCAGAAAGTTCTGGAATCTGAGAGGAGCCACAAATTTCCCTCCAACCAGCGTTCCCCCAAGTCTGCCGATAAAAATGATACCTCACTTGTGTGGGTAGGCCTAGCGCCCGGGACAGGAAACGCACCAAAGCGCAACGTGGACACATCCAAATTTTTGAAAGAAAACAGAGGTGTTTTTTGCAAATGCCTACCTGTAGATTTTGGCCTCTAGCTCAGCCCGCACCTAGGGAAACCTACCAAACCTGTGCAGTTCTGAAAACTAGAGACCTAGGGGAATCCAAGATGGGGTGACTTGTGTGGCTCGGACCAGGTTCTGTTACCCAGAATCCTTTGCAAACCTCAAAATTTGGCTAAAAAAACACATGTTCCTCATATTTCTGTGGCAGAAAGTTCTGGAATCTGAGAGGAGCCACAAATTTCCCTCCAACCAGCGTTCCCCCAAGTCTGCCGATAAAAATGATACCTCACTTGTGTGGGTAGGCCTAGCGCCCGGGACAGGAAACGCACCAAAGCGCAACGTGGACACATCCAAATTTTTGAAAGAAAACAGAGGTGTTTTTTGCAAAGTGCCTACCTGTAGATTTTGGCCTCCAGCTCAGCCGGCACCTAGGGAAACCTACCAAACCTGTGCATTTCTGAAAACTAGAGACCTAGAGGAATCTAAGATGGGGTGACTTGTGTGGCTCGGACCAGGTTCTGTTACCCAGAATCCTTTGCAAACCTCAAAATTTGGCAAAAAAAACACATGTTCCTCACATTTCTGTTACAGAAAGTTCTGGAATCTGAGAGGAGCCACAAATTTCCTTCCACCCAGCGTTCTCCCAAGTCTCCCGATAAAAATGATACCTCACTTGTGTGGGTAGGCCTAGCGCCCGCAACAGGAAACGCCCCAAAGCGCAAAGTGGACACATCCAAATTTTTTGAAAGAAAACAGAGGTGTTTTTTGCAAAGTGCCTACCTGTAGATTTTGGCCTCTAGCTCAGCCGGCACCTAGGGAAACCTACCAAACCTGTGCATTTCTAAAAACTAGAGACCTACGGGAATCAAGATAGGGTGACTTGTGTGGCTCGGACCAGGTTATGTTACCCAGAATCCTTTGCAAACCTCAAAATTTGGATAAAAAAACATATGTTCCTCACATTTCTGTGGCAGAAAGTTCTGGAATCTGAGAGGAGCTACAAATTTCCTTCCACCCAGCATTCCCCCAAGGCTCCCGATAAAAATGATACCTCACTTGTGTGGGTAGGCCTAGCGCCCGCGACAGGAAACGCCCCAAAGCGCAACGTGGACACATCCAAATTTTTGAAAGAAAACAGAGGTGTTTTTTGCAAAGTGCCTACCTGTAGATTTTGGCCTCTAGCTCTGCCGGCACCTAGGGAAACCTACCAAACCTGTGCATTTCTGAAAACTAGAGACCTAGGGGAATCCAAGATGGGGTGACTTGTGTGGCTCGGACCAGGTTCTGTTACCCAGAATCCTTTGCAAACCTCAAAATTTGGCAAAAAAAACACATGTTCCTCACATTTCTGTGGCAGAAAGTTCTGGAATCTGAGAGGAGCCACAAATTTCCTTCCACCCAGCGTTCCCCCAAGTCTCCCGATAAAAATGATACCTCACTTGTGTGGGTAGGCCTAGCGCCCGTGACAGGGAACGCCCCAAAGCGCAACGTGGACACATCCAAATTTTTGAAAGAAAACAGAGGTGTTTTGTCCAAGTGCCGACCTGTAGATTTTGGCCTCTAGCTCAGCCGGCTCCTAGGGAAAACTACCAAACCTGTGCATTTCTGAAAACTAGAGACCTAGGGGAATCCAAGATGGGGTGACTTGTGTGGCTCGGACCAGGTTCTGTTACCCAGAATCCTTTGCAAAAATCAAAATTTGGCTAAAAAAAAACATGTTCCTCACATTTCTGTGGCAGAAAGTTCTGGAATCTGAGAGGAGCCACAAATATCCTTCCACCCAGCGTTACCCCAAGTCTCCCGATAAAAATGATACCTCACTTGTGTGGGTAGGCCTAGCGCCCGCGACAGGAAACACCCCAAAGCGCAACGTGGACACATCCACATTTTTGAAAGAAAACAGAGGTGTTTTTTTTAAAGTGCCTACCTGTAGAATTTGGCCTCTAGCTCAGCCGGCACCTAGGGAAACCTACCAAACCTGTGCATTTCTGAAAACTAGAGACCTAGGGGAATCCAAGATGGGGTGACTTGTGTGGCTCGGACCAGGTTCTGTTACCCAGAATCCTTTGCAAACCTCAACATTTGGCTAAAAAAACACATGTTCCTCATATTTCTGTGGCAGAAAGTTCTGGAATCTGAGAGGAGCCACAAATTTCCTTCCACCCAGCGTTACCCCAAGTCTCCCGATAAAAATGATACCTCACTTGTGTGGGTAGGCCTAGCGCCCGCGACAGGAAACACCCCAAAGCGCAACGTGGACACATCCACATTTTTGAAAGAAAACAGAGGTGTTTTTTTTAAAGTGCCTACCTGTAGATTTTGGCCTCTAGCTCAGCCCGCACCTTGGGAAACCTACCAAACCTGTGCAGTTCTGAAAACTAGAGACCTAGGGGAATCCAAGATGGGGTGACTTGTGTGGCTCGGACCAGGTTCTGTTACCCAGAATCCTTTGCAAACCTCAACATTTGGCTAAAAAAACACATGTTCCTCACATTTCTGTGGCAGAAAGTTCTGGAATCTGAGAGGAGCCACAAATTTCCTTCCACCCAGCATTCCCCCAAGTCTCCCGATAAAAATGATACCTCACTTGTGTGGGTAGGCCTAGCGCCCGCGACAGGAAACACCCCAAAGCGCAACGTGGACACATCCACATTTTTGAAAGAAAACAGAGGTGTTTTTTGCAAAGTGCCTACCTGTAGAATTTGGCCTCTAGCTCAGCCGGCACCTAGGGAAACCTACCAAACCTGTGCATTTCTGAAAACTAGAGACCTAGGGGAATCCAAGATGGGGAGACTTGTGTGGCTCGGACCAGGTTCTGTTACCCAGAATCCTTTGCAAACCTCAAAATTTGGCTAAAAAAACACATGTTCCTCACATTTCTGTTGCAGAAAGTTCTGGAATCTGAGAGGAGCCACAAATTTCCTTCCACCCAGCGTTCCCCCAAGTCTGCAGATAAAAATGATACGTCACTAGTGTTGGTAGGCCTAGCGCCCGCGACAGGAAACGCCCCAAAGCGCAACGTGGAAACATCCACATTTTTGAAAGAAAACAGAGGTGTTTTTTGCAAAGTGCCTACCTGTACAATTTGGCCTCTAGCTCAGCCGGCACCTAGGGAAACCTATCAAACCTGTGCATTTCTGAAAACTAGAGACCTAGGGGAATCCAAGATGGGGTGACTTGTGTGGCTCGGACCAGGTTCTGTTACCCAGAATCCTTTGCAAACCTCAAAATTTGGCTAAAAAAACACATGTTTCTCACATTTCTGTGGCAGAAAGTTCTGGAATCTGAGAAGAGCCACACATTTCCTTCCACCCAGCGTTCTCACAAGTCTCCCGATAAAAATTATACCTCACTTGTGTGGGTAGGCCTAGAGCCCGCGACAGAAAACGCCCCAAAGCGCAACGTGGACACATCCAAATTTTTGAAAGAAAACAGAGGTGTTTTTTGCAAATGCCTACCTGTAGATTTTGGCCTCTAGCTCAGCCGGCACCTAGGGAAACCTACCAAACCTGTGCATTTCTGAAAACTAGAGACCTAGGGGAATCCAAGATGGGGTGACTTGTGTGGCTCGGACCAGGTTCTGTTACCCAGAATCCTTTGCAAACCTCAAAATTTGGCTAAAAAAACACATGTTCCTCATATTTCTGTGGCAGAAAGTTCTGGAATCTGAGAGGAGCCACAATTTCCTTCCAACCAGCGTTCCCCCAAGTCTCCCAATAAAAATGATACCTCACTTGTGTGGGTAGGCCTAGAGCCCGCGACAGAAAACGCCCCAAAGCGCAACGTGGACACATCCAAATTTTTGAAAGAAAACAGAGGTGTTTTTTGCAAATGCCTACCTGTAGATTTTGGCCTCTAGCTCAGCCCGCACCTAGGGAAACCTACCAAACCTGTGCAGTTCTGAAAACTAGAGACCTAGGGGAATCCAAGATGGGGTGACTTGTGTGGCTCGGACCAGGTTCTGTTACCCAGAATCCTTTGCAAACCTCAAAATTTGGCTAAAAAAACACATGTTCCTCATATTTCTGTGGCAGAAAGTTCTGGAATCTGAGAGGAGCCACAAATTTCCCTCCAACCAGCGTTCCCCCAAGTCTGCCGATAAAAATGATACCTCACTTGTGTGGGTAGGCCTAGCGCCCGGGACAGGAAACGCACCAAAGCGCAACGTGGACACATCCAAATTTTTGAAAGAAAACAGAGGTGTTTTTTGCAAAGTGCCTACCTGTAGATTTTGGCCTCCAGCTCAGCCGGCACCTAGGGAAACCTACCAAACCTGTGCATTTCTGAAAACTAGAGACCTAGAGGAATCTAAGATGGGGTGACTTGTGTGGCTCGGACCAGGTTCTGTTACCCAGAATCCTTTGCAAACCTCAAAATTTGGCAAAAAAAACACATGTTCCTCACATTTCTGTTACAGAAAGTTCTGGAATCTGAGAGGAGCCACAAATTTCCTTCCACCCAGCGTTCTCCCAAGTCTCCCGATAAAAATGATACCTCACTTGTGTGGGTAGGCCTAGCGCCCGCAACAGGAAACGCCCCAAAGCGCAAAGTGGACACATCCAAATTTTTTGAAAGAAAACAGAGGTGTTTTTTGCAAAGTGCCTACCTGTAGATTTTGGCCTCTAGCTCAGCCGGCACCTAGGGAAACCTACCAAACCTGTGCATTTCTAAAAACTAGAGACCTACGGGAATCAAGATAGGGTGACTTGTGTGGCTCGGACCAGGTTATGTTACCCAGAATCCTTTGCAAACCTCAAAATTTGGATAAAAAAACATATGTTCCTCACATTTCTGTTGCAGAAAGTTCTGGAATCTGAGAGGAGCTACAAATTTCCTTCCACCCAGCATTCCCCCAAGGCTCCCGATAAAAATGATACCTCACTTGTGTGGGTAGGCCTAGCGCCCGCGACAGGAAACGCCCCAAAGCGCAACGTGGACATATCCAAATTTTTGAAAGAAAACAGAGGTGTTTTTTGCAAAGTGCCTACCTGTAGATTTTGGCCTCTAGCTCTGCCGGCACCTAGGGAAAACTACCAAACCTGTGCATTTCTGAAAACTAGAGACCTAGGGGAATCCAAGATGGGGTGACTTGTGTGGCTCGGACCAGGTTCTGTTACCCAGAATCCTTTGCAAACCTCAAAATTTGGCAAAAAAAACACATGTTCCTCACATTTCTGTGGCAGAAAGTTCTGGAATCTGAGAGGAGCTACAAATTTCCTTCCACCCAGCATTCCCCCAAGGCTCCCGATAAAAATGATACCTCACTTGTGTGGGTAGGCCTAGCGCCCGCGACAGGAAACGCCCCAAAGCGCAACGTGGACATATCCAAATTTTTGAAAGAAAACAGAGGTGTTTTTTGCAAAGTGCCTACCTGTAGATTTTGGCCTCTAGCTCTGCCGGCACCTAGGGAAACCTACCAAACCTGTGCATTTCTGAAAACTAGAGACCTAGGGGAATCCAAGATGGGGTGACTTGTGTGGCTCGGACCAGGTTCTGTTACCCAGAATCCTTTGCAAACCTCAAAATTTGGCTAAAAAAACACATGTTCCTCACATTTCTGTGGCAGAAAGTTCTGGAATCTGAGAGGAGCCACAAATTTCCTTCCACCCAGCGTTCCCCCAAGTCTCCCGATAAAAATGATACCTCACTTGTGTGGGTAGGCCTAGCGCCCGTGACAGGGAACGCCCCAAAGCGCAACGTGGACACATCCAAATTTTTGAAAGAAAACAGAGGTGTTTTTTCCAAGTGCCGACCTGTAGATTTTGGCCTCTAGCTCAGCCGGCACCTAGGGAAACCTACCAAACCTGTGCATTTCTGAAAACTAGAGACCTAGGGGAATCCAAGATGGGGTGACTTGTGTGGCTCGGACCAGGTTCTGTTACCCAGAATCCTTTGCAAAAATCAAAATTTGGCTAAAAAAAAACATGTTCCTCACATTTCTGTGGCAGAAAGTTCTGGAATCTGAGAGGAGCCACAAATATCCTTCCACCCAGCGTTACCCCAAGTCTCCCGATAAAAATGATACCTCACTTGTGTGGGTAGGCCTAGCGCCCGCGACAGGAAACACCCCAAAGCGCAACGTGGACACATCCACATTTTTGAAAGAAAACAGAGGTGTTTTTTTTAAAGTGCCTACCTGTAGAATTTGGCCTCTAGCTCAGCCGGCACCTAGGGAAACCTACCAAACCTGTGCATTTCTGAAAACTAGAGACCTAGGGGAATCCAAGATGGGGTGACTTGTGTGGCTCGGACCAGGTTCTGTTACCCAGAATCCTTTGCAAACCTCAAAATTTGGCTAAAAAAACACATGTTTCTCACATTTCTGTGGCAGAAAGTTCTGGAATCTGAGAAGAGCCACAAATTTCCTTCCACCTAGCGTTCTCCCAAGTCTCCCGATAAAAATGATACCTCACTTGTGTGGGTAGGCCTAGAGCCCGCGACAGGAAACGCCCCAAAGCGCAACGTGAACACATCCAAATTTTTGAAAGAAAACAGAGGTGTTTTTTGCAAAGTGCCTACCTGTAGATTTTGGCCTCTAGCTCAGCCCGCACCTTGGGAAACCTACCAAACCTGTGCAGTTCTGAAAACTAGAGACCTAGGGGAATCCAAGATGGGGTGACTTGTGTGGCTCGGACCAGGTTCTGTTACCCAGAATCCTTTACAAACCTCAACATTTGGCTAAAAAAACACATGTTCCTCATATTTCTGTGGCAGAAAGTTCTGGAATCTGAGAGGAGCCACAAATTTCCTTCCACCCAGCATTCCCCCAAGTCTCCCGATAAAAATGATACCTCACTTGTGTGGGTAGGCCTAGCGCCCGCGACAGGAAACACCCCAAAGCGCAACGTGGACACATCCACATTTTTGAAAGAAAACAGAGGTGTTTTTTGCAAAGTGCCTACCTGTAGAATTTGGCCTCTAGCTCAGCCGGCACCTAGGGAAACCTACCAAACCTGTGCATTTCTGAAAACTAGAGACCTAGGGGAATCCAAGATGGGGTGACTTGTGTGGCTCGGACCAGGTTCTGTTACCCAGAATCCTTTGCAAACCTCAAAATTTGGCTAAAAAAACACATGTTTCTCACATTTCTGTGGCAGAAAGTTCTGGAATCTGAGAAGAGCCACAAATTTCCTTCCACCTAGCGTTCTCCCAAGTCTCCCGATAAAAATGATACCTCACTTGTGTGGGTAGGCCTAGAGCCCGCGACAGGAAACGCCCCAAAGCGCAACGTGAACACATCCAAATTTTTGAAAGAAAACAGAGGTGTTTTTTGCAAAGTGCCTACCTGTAGATTTTGGCCTCTAGCTCAGCCCGCACCTTGGGAAACCTACCAAACCTGTGCAGTTCTGAAAACTAGAGACCTAGGGGAATCCAAGATGGGGTGACTTGTGTGGCTCGGACCAGGTTCTGTTACCCAGAATCCTTTGCAAACCTCAACATTTGGCTAAAAAAACACATGTTCCTCATATTTCTGTGGCAGAAAGTTCTGGAATCTGAGAGGAGCCACAAATTTCCTTCCACCCAGCATTCCCCCAAGTCTCCCGATAAAAATGATACCTCACTTGTGAGGGTAGGCCTAGCGCCCGCGACAGGAAACACCCCAAAGCGCAACGTGGACACATCCACATTTTTGAAAGAAAACAGAGGTGTTTTTTGCAAAGTGCCTACCTGTAGAATTTGGCCTCTAGCTCAGCCGGCACCTAGGGAAACCTACCAAACCTGTGCATTTCTGAAAACTAGAGACCTAGGGGAATCCAAGATGGGGTGACTTGTGTGGCTCGGACCAGATTCTGTTACCCAGAATCCTTTGCAAACCTCAAAATTTGGCTAAAAAAACACATGTTCCTCACATTTCTGTTGCAGAAAGTTCTGGAATCTGAGAGGAGCCACAAATTTCCTTCCACCCAGCGTTCCCCCAAGTCTCCCGATAAAAATGATACCTCACTTGTGTGGGTAGGCCTAGCGCCCGCGACAGGAAACACCCCAAAGCGCATCGTGGACACATTGAAATTTTTGAAAGAAAACAGAGGTGTTTTTTGCAAAGTGCCTACCTGTAGATTTTGGCCTCTAGCTCAGCCGGCCCCTAGGGAAACCTACCAAACCTGTGCATTTCTGAAAACTAGAGACCTAGGGGAATCCAAGATGGGGTGATGTGTGTGGCTCGGACCAGGTTCTGTTACCCAGAATCCTTTGCAAACCTCAAAATTTGGCTAAAAAAACACATGTTCCTCATATTTCTGTGGCAGAAAGTTCTGGAATCTGAGAGGAGCCACAAATTTCCTTCCACCCAGCGTTCCCCCAAGTCTGCAGATAAAAATGATACGTCACTAGTGTTGGTAGGCCTAGCGCCCGCGACAGGAAACGCCCCAAAGCGCAACGTGGAAACATCCACATTTTTGAAAGAAAACAGAGGTGTTTTTTGCAAAGTGCCTACCTGTACAATTTGGCCTCTAGCTCAGCCGGCACCTAGGGAAACCTACCAAACCTGTGCATTTCTGAAAACTAGAGACCTAGGGGAATCCAAGATGGGGTGACTTGTGTGGCTCGGACCAGGTTCTGTTACCCAGAATCCTTTGCAAACCTCAAAATTTGGCTAAAAAAACACATGGTCCTCACATTTCTGTGGCAGAAAGTTCTGGAATCTGAGAAGAGCCACACATTTCCTTCCACCCAGCGTTCTCCCAAGTCTCCCGATAAAAATGATACCTCACTTGTGTGGGTAGGCCTAGAGCCCGCGACAGAAAACGCCCCAAAGCGCAACGTGGACACATCCAAATTTTTGAAAGAAAACAGAGGTGTTTTTTGCAAATGCCTACCTGTAGATTTTGGCCTCTAGCTCAGCCGGCACCTAGGGAAACCTACCAAACCTGTGCATTTCTGAAAACTAGAGACCTAGGGGAATCCAAGATGGGGTGACTTGTGTGGCTCGGACCAGGTTCTGTTACCCAGAATCCTTTGCAAACCTCAAAATTTGGCTAAAAAAACACATGTTCCTCATATTTCTGTGGCAGAAAGTTCTGGAATCTGAGAGGAGCCACAATTTCCTTCCAACCAGCGTTCCCCCAAGTCTCCCAATAAAAATGGTACCTCACTTGTGTGGGTAGGCCTAGCGCCCGCTACAAGAAACGCACCAAAAGCACAACTTGGACACATCCACATTTTTGAAAGAAAACAAAGGTGTTTTTTGCAAAGTGCCTACCTGTAGATTTTGGCCTCCAGCTCAGCCGGCACCTAGGGAAACCTACCAAACCTGTGCATTTCTGAAAACTAGAGACCTAGGGGAACCCAAGATGGGGTGACTTGTGTGGCTCGGACCAGGTCCTGTTACCCAGAATCCTTTGCAAACCTCAACATTTGGCTAAAAAAACACATGTTCCTCATATTTCTGTGGCAGAAAGTTCTGGAATCTGAGAGGAGCCACAAATTTCCTTCCACCCAGCATTCCCCCAAGTCTCCCGATAAAAATGATACCTCACTTGTGTGGGTAGGCCTAGCGCTCGCGACAGGAAACACCCCAAAGCGCAACGTGGACACATCCACATTTTTGAAAGAAAACAGAGGTGTTTTTTGCAAAGTGCCTACCTGTAGAATTTGGCCTCTAGCTCAGCCGGCACCTAGGGAAACCTACCAAACCTGTGCATTTCTGAAAACTAGAGACCTAGGGGAATCCAAGATGGGGTGACTTGTGTGGCTCGGACCAGATTCTGTTACCCAGAATCCTTTGCAAACCTCAAAATTTGGCTAAAAAAACACATGTTCCTCACATTTCTGTTGCAGAAAGTTCTGGAATCTGAGAGGAGCCACAAATTTCCTTCCACCCAGCGTTCCCCCAAGTCTCCCGATAAAAATGATACCTCACTTGTGTGGGTAGGCCTAGCGCCCGCGACAGGAAACACCCCAAAGCGCAACGTGGACACATCCACATTTTTGAAAGAAAACAGAGGTGTTTTTTGCAAAGTGCCTACCTGTAGAATTTGGCCTCTAGCTCAGCCGGCACCTAGGGAAACCTACCAAACCTGTGCATTTCTGAAAACTAGAGACCTAGGGGAATCCAAGATGGGGTGATGTGTGTGGCTCGGACCAGGTTCTGTTACCCAGAATCCTTTGCAAACCTCAAAATTTGGCTAAAAAAACACATGTTCCTCATATTTCTGTGGCAGAAAGTTCTGGAATCTGAGAGGAGCCACAAATTTCCTTCCACCCAGCGTTCCCCCAAGTCTGCAGATAAAAATGATACGTCACTAGTGTTGGTAGGCCTAGCGCCCGCGACAGGAAACGCCCCAAAGCGCAACGTGGAAACATCCACATTTTTGAAAGAAAACAGAGGTGTTTTTTGCAAAGTGCCTACCTGTACAATTTGGCCTCTAGCTCAGCCGGCACCTAGGGAAACCTACCAAACCTGTGCATTTCTGAAAACTAGAGACCTAGGGGAATCCAAGATGGGGTGACTTGTGTGGCTCGGACCAGGTTCTGTTACCCAGAATCCTTTGCAAACCTCAAAATTTGGCTAAAAAAACACATGGTCCTCACATTTCTGTGGCAGAAAGTTCTGGAATCTGAGAAGAGCCACACATTTCCTTCCACCCAGCGTTCTCCCAAGTCTCCCGATAAAAATGATACCTCACTTGTGTGGGTAGGCCTAGAGCCCGCGACAGAAAACGCCCCAAAGCGCAACGTGGACACATCCAAATTTTTGAAAGAAAACAGAGGTGTTTTTTGCAAATGCCTACCTGTAGATTTTGGCCTCTAGCTCAGCCGGCACCTAGGGAAACCTACCAAACCTGTGCATTTCTGAAAACTAGAGACCTAGGGGAATCCAAGATGGGGTGACTTGTGTGGCTCGGACCAGGTTCTGTTACCCAGAATCCTTTGCAAACCTCAAAATTTGGCTAAAAAAACACATGTTCCTCATATTTCTGTGGCAGAAAGTTCTGGAATCTGAGAGGAGCCACAATTTCCTTCCAACCAGCGTTCCCCCAAGTCTCCCAATAAAAATGGTACCTCACTTGTGTGGGTAGGCCTAGCGCCCGCGACAAGAAACGCACCAAAAGCACAACTTGGACACATCCACATTTTTGAAAGAAAACAAAGGTGTTTTTTGCAAAGTGCCTACCTGTAGATTTTGGCCTCCAGCTCAGCCGGCACCTAGGGAAACCTACCAAACCTGTGCATTTCTGAAAACTAGAGACCTAGGGGAACCCAAGATGGGGTGACTTGTGTGGCTCGGACCAGGTCCTGTTACCCAGAATCCTTTGCAAACCTCAACATTTGGCTAAAAAAACACATGTTCCTCATATTTCTGTGGCAGAAAGTTCTGGAATCTGAGAGGAGCCACAAATTTCCTTCCACCCAGCATTCCCCCAAGTCTCCCGATAAAAATGATACCTCACTTGTGTGGGTAGGCCTAGCGCCCGCGACAGGAAACACCCCAAAGCGCAACGTGGACACATCCACATTTTTGAAAGAAAACAGAGGTGTTTTTTGCAAAGTGTCTACCTGTAGAATTTGGCCTCTAGCTCAGCCGGCACCTAGGGAAACCTACCAAACCTGTGCATTTCTGAAAACTAGAGACCTAGGGGAATCCAAGATGGGGTGACTTGTTTCGCTCGGACCAGGTTCTGTTACCCAGAATCCTTTGCAAACCTCAAAATTTGGCTAAAAAAACACATGTTCCTCACATTTCTGTTGCAGAAAGTTCTGGAATCTGAGAGGAGCCACAAATTTCCTTCCACCCAGCGTTCCCCCAAGTCTCCCGATAAAAATGATACCTCACTTGTGTGGGTAGGCCTAGCGCCCGCGACAGGAAACACCCCAAAGCGCATCGTGGACACATTGAAATTTTTGAAAGAAAACAGAGGTGTTTTTTGCAAAGTGCCTACCTGTAGATTTTGGCCTCTAGCTCAGCCGGCCCCTAGGGAAACCTACCAAACCTGTGCATTTCTGAAAACTAGAGACCTAGGGGAATCCAAGATGGGGTGATGTGTGTGGCTCGGACCAGGTTCTGTTACCCAGAATCCTTTGCAAACCTCAAAATTTGGCTAAAAAAACACATGTTCCTCATATTTCTGTGGCAGAAAGTTCTGGAATCTGAGAGGAGCCACAAATTTCCTTCCACCCAGCGTTCCCCCAAGTCTGCAGATAAAAATGATACGTCACTAGTGTTGGTAGGCCTAGCGCCCGCGACAGGAAACGCCCCAAAGCGCAACGTGGAAACATCCACATTTTTGAAAGAAAACAGAGGTGTTTTTTGCAAAGTGCCTACCTGTACAATTTGGCCTCTAGCTCAGCCGGCACCTAGGGAAACCTACCAAACCTGTGCATTTCTGAAAACTAGAGACCTAGGGGAATCCAAGATGGGGTGACTTGTGTGGCTCGGACCAGGTTCTGTTACCCAGAATCCTTTGCAAACCTCAAAATTTGGCTAAAAAAACACATGTTTCTTACATTTCTGTGGCAGAAAGTTCTGGAATCTGAGAAGAGCCACACATTTCCTTCCACCCAGCGTTCTCCCAAGTCTCCCGATAAAAATGATACCTCACTTGTGTGGGTAGGCCTAGAGCCCGCGACAGAAAACGCCCCAAAGCGCAATGTGGACACATCCAAATTTTTGAAAGAAAACAGAGGTGTTTTTTGCAAATGCCTACCTGTAGATTTTGGCCTCTAGCTCAGCCGGCACCTAGGGAAACCTACCAAACCTGTGCATTTCTGAAAACTAGAGACCTAGGGGAATCCAAGATGGGGTGACTTGTGTGGCTCGGACCAGGTTCTGTTACCCAGAATCCTTTGCAAACCTCAAAATTTGGCTAAAAAAACACATGTTCCTCATATTTCTGTGGCAGAAAGTTCTGGAATCTGAGAGGAGCCACAATTTCCTTCCAACCAGCGTTCCCCCAAGTCTCCCAATAAAAATGGTACCTCACTTGTGTGGGTAGGCCTAGCGCCCGCGACAAGAAACGCACCAAAAGCACAACTTGGACACATCCACATTTTTGAAAGAAAACAAAGGTGTTTTTTGCAAAGTGCCTACCTGTAGATTTTGGCCTCCAGCTCAGCCGGCACCTAGGGAAACCTACCAAACCTGTGCATTTCTGAAAACTAGAGACCTAGGGGAACCCAAGATGGGGTGACTTGTGTGGCTCGGACCAGGTCCTGTTACCCAGAATCCTTTGCAAACCTCAAAATTTGGCACAAAAAACACATGTTCCTCACATTTCTGTAACAGAAAGTTCTGGAATCTGAGAGGAGCCACAAATTTCCTTCCACCCAGCGTTCCCCCAAGTCTCCCGATAAAAATTATACCTCACTTGTGTGGGTAGGCCTAGCGCCCGCGACAGGGAACGCCCCAAAGCGCAACGTGGACACATCCACATTTTTGAAAGAAAACATAGGTGTTTTTTCCAAGTGCCGACCTGTAGATTTTGGCCTCTAGCTCAGCCGGCACCAAGGGAAACCTACCAAACCTGTGCATTTCTGAAAACTAGAGACCTAGGGGAATCCAAGATGGGGTGACTTGTGTGGCTCGGACCAGGTTCTGTTACCCAGAAACCTTTGCAAAACTCAAAATTTGGCTAAAAAAAAACATGTTCCTCACATTTCTGTGGCAGAAAGTTCTGGAATCTGAGAGGAGCCACAAATATCCTTCCACCCAGCGTTACCCCAAGTCTCCCGATAAAAATGATACCTCACTTGTGTGGGTAGGCCTAGCGCCCGCGACAGGAAACACCCCAAAGCGCAACGTGGACACATCCACATTTTTGAAAGAAAACAGAGGTGTTTTTTGCAAAGTGCCTACCTGTACAATTTGGCCTCTAGCTCAGCCGGCACCTAGGGAAACCTACCAAACCTGTGCATTTCTGAAAACTAGAGACCTAGGGGAATCCAAGATGGGGTGACTTGTGTGGCTCGGACCAGGTTCTGTTACCCAGAATCCTTTGCAAACCTCAAAATTTGGCTAAAAAAACACATGTTTCTCACATTTCTGTGGCAGAAAGTTCTGGAATCTGAGAAGAGCCACACATTTCCTTCCACCCAGCGTTCTCCCAAGTCTCCCGATAAAAATGATACCTCACTTGTGTGGGTAGGCCTAGAGCCCGCGACAGAAAACGCCCCAAAGCGCAACGTGGACACATCCAAATTTTTGAAAGAAAACAGAGGTGTTTTTTGCAAATGCCTACCTGTAGATTTTGGCCTCTAGCTCAGCCCGCACCTAGGGAAACCTACCAAACCTGTGCAGTTCTGAAAACTAGAGACCTAGGGGAATCCAAGATGGGGTGACTTGTGTGGCTCGGACCAGGTTCTGTTACCCAGAATCCTTTGCAAACCTCAAAATTTGGCTAAAAAAACACATGTTCCTCATATTTCTGTGGCAGAAAGTTCTGGAATCTGAGAGGAGCCACAAATTTCCCTCCACCCAGCGTTCCCCCAAGTCTGCCGATAAAAATGATACCTCACTTGTGTGGGTAGGCATAGCGCCCGGGACAGGAAACGCACCAAAGCGCAACGTGGACACATCCAAATTTTTGAAAGAAAACAGAGGTGTTTTTTGCAAAGTGCCTACCTGTAGATTTTGGCCTCCAGCTCAGCCGGCACCTAGGGAAACCTACCAAACCTGTGCATTTCTGAAAACTAGAGACCTAGAGGAATCTAAGATGGGGTGACTTGTGTGGCTCGGACCAGGTTCTGTTACCCAGAATCCTTTGCAAACCTCAAAATTTGGCAAAAAAAACACATGTTCCTCACATTTCTGTTACAGAAAGTTCTGGAATCTGAGAGGAGCCACAAATTTCCTTCCACCCAGCGTTCTCCCGAATCTCCCGATAAAAATGATACCTCACTTGTGTGGGTAGGCCTAGCGCCCG
Source organism: Pleurodeles waltl (assembly GCF_031143425.1). NCBI lineage: Eukaryota > Metazoa > Chordata > Amphibia > Caudata > Salamandridae > Pleurodeles > Pleurodeles waltl. The sequence goes on along the minus strand of NW_027149811.1, from coordinate 1,060,761 downwards.
CAACAGGAAACGCCCCAAAGCGCAAAGTGGACACATCCAAATTTTTTGAAAAAAAACAGAGGTGTTTTTTGCAAAGTGCCTACCTGTAGATTTTGGCCTCTAGCTCAGCCGGCACCTAGGGAAACCTACCAAACCTGTGCATTTCTAAAAACTAGAGACCTACGGGAATCAAGATAGGGTGACTTGTGTGGCTCGGACCAGGTTATGTTACCCAGAATCCTTTGCAAACCTCAAAATTTGGATTAAAAAACATATGTTCCTCACATTTCTGTGGCAGAAAGTTCTGGAATCTGAGAGGAGCTACAAATTTCCTTCCACCCAGCATTCCCCCAAGGCTCCCGATAAAAATTATACCTCACTTGTGTGGGTAGGCCTAGCGCCCGCGACAGGAAACGCCCCAAAGCGCAACGTGGACACATCCAAATTTTTGAAAGAAAACAGAGGTGTTTTTTGCAAAGTGCCTACCTGTAGATTTTGGCCTCTAGCTCTGCCGGCACCTAGGGAAACCTACCAAACCTGTGCATTTCTGAAAACTAGAGACCTAGGGGAATCCAAGATGGGGTGACTTGTGTGGCTCGGACCAGGTTCTGTTACCCAGAATCCTTTGCAAACCTCAAAATTTGGCAAAAAAAACACATGTTCCTCACATTTCTGTGGCAGAAAGTTCTGGAATCTGAGAGGAGCCACAAATTTCCTTCCACCCAGCGTTCCCCCAAGTCTCCCGATAAAAATGATACCTCACTTGTGTGGGTAGGCCTAGCGCCCGTGACAGGGAACGCCCCAAAGCGCAACGTGGACACATCCAAATTTTTGAAAGAAAACAGAGGTGTTTTTTCCAAGTGCCGACCTGTAGATTTTGGCCTCTAGCTCAGCCGGCACCTAGGGAAACCTACCAAACCTGTGCATTTCTGAAAACTAGAGACCTAGGGGAATCCAAGATGGGGTGACTTGTGTGGCTCGGACCAGGTTCTGTTACCCAGAATCCTTTGCAAAAATCTAAATTTGGCTAAAAAAAACCATGTTCCTCACATTTCTGTGGCAGAAAGTTCTGGAATCTGAGAGGAGCCACAAATATCCTTCCACCCAGCGTTACCCCAAGTCTCCCGATAAAAATGATACCTCCCTTGTGTGGGTAGGCCTAGCGCCCGCGACAGGAAACACCCCAAAGCGCAACGTGGACACATCCACATTTTTGAAAGAAAACAGAGGTGTTTTTTTTAAAGTGCCTACCTGTAGAATTTGGCCTCTAGCTCAGCCGGCACCTAGGGAAACCTACCAAACCTGTGCATTTCTGAAAACTAGAGACCTAGGGGAATCCAAGATGGGGTGACTTGTGTGGCTCGGACCAGGTTCTGTTACCCAGAATCCTTTGCAAACCTCAAAATTTGGCTAAAAAAACACATGTTTCTCACATTTCTGTGGCAGAAAGTTCTGGAATCTGAGAAGAGCCACAAATTTCCTTCCACCTAGCGTTCTCCCAAGTCTCCCGATAAAAATGATACCTCACTTGTGTGGGTAGGATTAGAGCCCGCGACAGGAAACGCCCCAAAGCGCAACGTGAACACATCCAAATTTTTGAAAGAAAACAGAGGTGTTTTTTGCAAAGTGCCTACCTGTAGATTTTGGCCTCTAGCTCAGCCCGCACCTTGGGAAACCTAACAAACCTGTGCAGTTCTGAAAACTAGAGACCTAGGGGAATCCAAGATGGGGTGACTTGTGTGGCTCGGACCAGGTTCTGTTACCCAGAATCCTTTGCAAACCTCAACATTTGGCTAAAAAAACACATGTTCCTCATATTTCTGTGGCAGAAAGTTCTGGAATCTGAGAGGAGCCACAAATTTCCTTCCACCCAGCATTCCCCCAAGTCTCCCGATAAAAATGATACCTCACTTGTGTGGGTAGGCCTAGCGCCCGCGACAGGAAACACCCCAAAGCGCAACGTGGACACATCCACATTTTTGAAAGAAAACAGAGGTGTTTTTTGCAAAGTGCCTACCTGTAGAATTTGGCCTCTAGCTCAGCCGGCACCTAGGGAAACCTACCAAACCTGTGCATTTCTGAAAACTAGAGACCTAGGGGAATCCAAGATGGGGTGACTTGTGTGGCTCGGACCAGATTCTGTTACCCAGAATCCTTTGCAAACCTCAAAATTTGGCTAAAAAAACACATGTTCCTCACATTTCTGTTGCAGAAAGTTCTGGAATCTGAGAGGAGCCACAAATTTCCTTCCACCCAGCGTTCCCCCAAGTCTCCCGATAAAAATGATACCTCACTTGTGTGGGTAGGCCTAGCGCCCGCGACAGGAAACACCCCAAAGCGCATCGTGGACACATTGAAATTTTTGAAAGAAAACAGAGGTGTTTTTTGCAAAGTGCCTACCTGTAGATTTTGGCCTCTAGCTCAGCCGGCCCCTAGGGAAACCTACCAAACCTGTGCATTTCTGAAAACTAGAGACCTAGGGGAATCCAAGATGGGGTGACTTGTGTGGCTCGGACCAGGTTCTGTTACCCAGAATCCTTTGCAAACCTCAAAATTTGGCAAAAAAAACACATGTTCCTCATATTTCTGTGGCAGAAAGTTCTGGAATCTGAGAGGAGCCACAAATTTCCTTCCACCCAGCGTTCCCCCAAGTCTCCCGATAAAAATGATACCTCACTTGTGTGGGTAGGCCTAGCGCCCGTGACAGGGAACGCCCCAAAGCGCAACGTGGACACATCCAAATTTTTGAAAGAAAACAGAGGTGTTTTTTCCAAGTGCCGACCTGTAGATTTTGGCCTCTAGCTCAGCCGGCACCTAGGGAAACCTACCAAACCTGTGCATTTCTGAAAACTAGAGACCTAGGGGAATCCAAGATGGGGTGACTTGTGTGGCTCGGACCAGGTTCTGTTACCCAGAATCCTTTGCAAAAATCTAAATTTGGCTAAAAAAAACCATGTTCCTCACATTTCTGTGGCAGAAAGTTCTGGAATCTGAGAGGAGCCACAAATATCCTTCCACCCAGCGTTACCCCAAGTCTCCCGATAAAAATGATACCTCACTTGTGTGGGTAGGCCTAGCGCCCGCGACAGGAAACACCCCAAAGCGCAACGTGGACACATCCACATTTTTGAAAGAAAACAGAGGTGTTTTTTTTAAAGTGCCTACCTGTAGAATTTGGCCTCTAGCTCAGCCGGCACCTAGGGAAACCTACCAAACCTGTGCATTTCTGAAAACTAGAGACCTAGGGGAATCCAAGATGGGGTGACTTGTGTGGCTCGGACCAGGTTCTGTTACCCAGAATCCTTTGCAAACCTCAAAATTTGGCTAAAAAAACACATGTTTCTCACATTTCTGTGGCAGAAAGTTCTGGAATCTGAGAAGAGCCACAAATTTCCTTCCACCTAGCGTTCTCCCAAGTCTCCCGATAAAAATGATACCTCACTTGTGTGGGTAGGCCTAGAGCCCGCGACAGGAAACGCCCCAAAGCGCAACGTGAACACATCCAAATTTTTGAAAGAAAACAGAGGTGTTTTTTGCAAAGTGCCTACCTGTAGATTTTGGCCTCTAGCTCAGCCCGCACCTTGGGAAACCTAACAAACCTGTGCAGTTCTGAAAACTAGAGACCTAGGGGAATCCAAGATGGGGTGACTTGTGTGGCTCGGACCAGGTTCTGTTACCCAGAATCCTTTGCAAACCTCAACATTTGGCTAAAAAAACACATGTTCCTCATATTTCTGTGGCAGAAAGTTCTGGAATCTGAGAGGAGCCACAAATTTCCTTCCACCCAGCATTTCCCCAAGTCTCCCGATAAAAATGATACCTCACTTGTGTGGGTAGGCCTAGCGCCCGCGACAGGAAACACCCCAAAGCGCAACGTGGACACATCCACATTTTTGAAAGAAAACAGAGGTGTTTTTTGCAAAGTGCCTACCTGTAGAATTTGGCCTCTAGCTCAGCCGGCACCTAGGGAAACCTACCAAACCTGTGCATTTCTGAAAACTAGAGACCTAGGGGAATCCAAGATGGGGTGACTTGTGTGGCTCGGACCAGATTCTGTTACCCAGAATCCTTTGCAAACCTCAAAATTTGGCTAAAAAAACACATGTTCCTCACATTTCTGTTGCAGAAAGTTCTGGAATCTGAGAGGAGCCACAAATTTCCTTCCACCCAGCGTTCCCCCAAGTCTCCCGATAAAAATGATACCTCACTTGTGTGGGTAGGCCTAGCGCCCGCGACAGGAAACACCCCAAAGCGCATCGTGGACACATTGAAATTTTTGAAAGAAAACAGAGGTGTTTTTTGCAAAGTGCCTACCTGTAGATTTTGGCCTCTAGCTCAGCCGGCCCCTAGGGAAACCTACCAAACCTGTGCATTTCTGAAAACTAGAGACCTAGGGGAATCCAAGATGGGGTGATGTGTGTGGCTCGGACCAGGTTCTGTTACCCAGAATCCTTTGCAAACCTCAAAATTTGGCTAAAAAAACACATGTTCCTCATATTTCTGTGGCAGAAAGTTCTGGAATCTGAGAGGAGCCACAAATTTCCTTCCACCCAGCATTCCCCCAAGTCTGCAGATAAAAATGATACGTCACTAGTGTTGGTAGTCCTAGCGCCCGCGACAGGAAACGCCCCAAAGCGCAACGTGGAAACATCCACATTTTTTAAAGAAAACAGAGGTGTTTTTTGCAAAGTGCCTACCTGTAGATTTTGGCCTCCAGCTCAGCCGGCACCTAGGGAAACCTACCAAACCTGTGCATTTCTGAAAACTAGAGACCTAGGGGAATCTAAGATGGGGTGACTTGTGTGGCTCGGACCAGGTTCTGTTACCCAGAATCCTTTGCAAACCTAAAAAATTTGGCAATAAAAACACATGTTCCTCACATTTCTGTGGCAGAAAGTTCTGGAATCTGAGAGGAGCCACAAATTTCCTTCCACCAAGCGTTCTCCCAAGTCTCCCGATAAAAATGATACCTCACTTGTGTGGGTAGGCCTAGCGCCCGCAACAGGAAACGCCCCAAAGCGCAAAGTGGACACATCCAAATTTTTGAAAGAAAACAGAGGTGTTTTTTGCAAAGTGCCTACCTGTAGATTTTGGCCTCTAGCTCAGCCGGCACCTAGGGAAACCTACCAACCTGTGCATTTCTGAAAACTAGAGACCTACGGGAATCAAGATAGGTTGACTTGTGTGGCTCGGACCAGGTTATGTTACCCAGAATCCTTTGCAAACCTCAAAATTTGGATGAAAAAACATATGTTACTCACATTTCTGTGGCAGAAAGTTCTGGAATCTGAGAGGAGCTACAAATTTCCTTCCACCCAGCGTTCCCCCAAGGCTCCCGATAAAAATGATACCTCACTTCTGTGGGTAGGCCTAGCGCCCGCGACAGGACACGCCCCAAAGCGCAACATGGACACATCCAAATTTTTTTAAGAAAACAGAGGTGTTTTTTGCAAAGTGCCTACCTGTAGTTTTTGGCCTCTAGCTCAGCCGGCACCTAGGGAAACCTACCAAACCTGTGCATTTCTGAAAACTAGAGACCTAGGGGAATCCAAGATGGGGTGACTTGTGTGGCTCGGACCAGGTTCTGTTACCCAGAATCCTTTGCAAACCTCAAAATTTGGATAAAAAAACATATGTTCCTCACATTTCTGTGGCAGAAAGTTCTGGAATCTGAGAGGATCCAAAAATTTCCCTCCACCCAGCGTTCCCCCAAGTCTGCCGATAAAAATGATACCTCACTTGTGTGGGTAGGCATAGCGCCCGGGACAGGAAACGCACCAAAGCGCAACGTGGACACATCCAAATTTTTGAAAGAAAACAGAGGTGTTTTTTGCAAAGTGCCTACCTGTAGATTTTGGCCTCCAGCTCAGCCGGCACCTAGGGAAACCTACCAAACCTGTGCATTTCTGAAAACTAGAGACCTAGAGGAATCTAAGATGGGGTGACTTGTGTGGCTCGGACCAGGTTCTGTTACCCAGAATCCTTTGCAAACCTCAAAATTTGGCAAAAAAAACACATGTTCCTCACATTTCTGTTACAGAAAGTTCTGGAATCTGAGAGGAGCCACAAATTTCCTTCCACCCAGCGTTCTCCCGAATCTCCCGATAAAAATGATACCTCACTTGTGTGGGTAGGCCTAGCGCACGCAACAGGAAACGCCCCAAAGTGCAAAGTGGACACATCCAAATTTTTTGAAAAAAAACAGAGGTGTTTTTTGCAAAGTGCCTACCTGTAGATTTTGGCCTCTAGCTCAGCCGGCACCTAGGGAAACCTACCAAACCTGTGCATTTCTAAAAACTAGAGACCTACGGGAATCAAGATAGGGTGACTTGTGTGGCTCGGACCAGGTTATGTTACCCAGAATCCTTTGCAAACCTCAAAATTTGGATAAAAAAACATATGTTCCTCACATTTCTGTGGCAGAAAGTTCTGGAATCTGAGAGGAGCTACAAATTTCCTTCCACCCAGCATTCCCCCAAGGCTCCCGATAAAAATTATACCTCACTTGTGTGGGTAGGCCTAGCGCCCGCGACAGGAAACGCTCCAAAGCGCAACGTGGACACATCCAAATTTTTGAAAGAAAACAGAGGTGTTTTTTGGAAAGTGCCTACCTGTAGATTTTGGCCTCTAGCTCAGCCGGCACCTAGGGAAACCTACCAAACCTGTGCATTTCTGAAAACTAGAGACCTAGGGGAATCCAAGATGGGGTGACTTGTGTGGCTCGGACCAGGTTCTGTTACCCAGAATCCTTTGCAAACCTCAAAATTTGGCTAAAAAAACACATGTTCCTCACATTTCTGTTGCAGAAAGTTCTGGAATCTGAGAGGAGCCACAAATTTCCTTCCACCCAGCGTTCCCCCAAGTCTCCCGATAAAAATGATACCTCACTTGTGTGGGTAGGCCTAGAGCCCGCGACAGGAAATGCCCCAAAGCGCAACGTGGACACATCCAAATTTTTGAAAGAAAACAGAGGTGTTTTTTGCAAAGTGCCTACCTGTAGATTTTGGCCTCTAGCTCAGCCCGCACCCTGGGAAACCTACCAAACCTGTGCAGTTCTGAAAACTAGAGACCTAGGGGAATCCAAGATGGGGTGACCTGTGTAGCTCGGACCAGGTTCTGTTACCCAGAATCCTTTGCAAACCTCAAAATTTGGCTAAAAAAACACATGTTCCTCATATTTCTGTGGCAGAAAGTTCTGGAATCTGAGAGGAGCCACAAATTTCCCTCCACCCAGCGTTCCCCCAAGCCTGCCGATAAAAATGATACCTCACTTGTGTGGGTAGGCCTAGCGCCCGGGACAGGAAACGCACCAAAGCGCAACGTGGACACATCCAAATTTTTTAAAGAAAACAGAGGTGTTTTTTGCAAAGTGCCTACCTGTAGATTTTGGCCTCCAGCTCAGCCGGCACCTAGGGAAACCTACCAAACCTGTGCATTTCTGAAAACTAGAGACCTAGGGGAATCTAAGATGGGGTGACTTGTGTGGCTCGGACCAGGTTCTGTTACCCAGAATCCTTTGCAAACCTCAAAATTTGGCTAAAAAAACACATGTTCCTCACATTTCTGTGGCAGAAAGTTCTGGAATCTGAGAGGAGCCACACATTTCCTTCCACCCAGCGTTCCCCCAAGGCTCCCGATAAAAATGATACCTCACTTGTGTGGGTAGGCCTAGCGCCCGCGACAGGAAACGCCCCAAAGCGCAACGTGGACACATCCACATTTTTGAAAGAAAACAGAGGTGTTTTTTGCAAACTGCCTACTGTAGATTTTTGCCTCTAGGTCAGCTGGCACCTAGGGAAACCTACCAAACCTGTGCTTTTCTGAAAACTAGAGACCTAGGGGAATCCAAGATGGGGTGACTTGTGTGGCTCGGACCAGGTTCTGTTATCCAGAATCGTTTGCAAACCTCAAAATTTGGCTAAAAAAACACATGTTCCTCACATTTCTGTGGCAGAAAGTGCTGGAATCTGAGAGGAGCCACAAATTTCCTTCTACCCAGCGTTCCCCCAAGTCTCCCGATAAAAATGATACCTCACTTGTGTGGGTAGGCCTAGCGCCCGCGACAGGAAACGGCCCAAAGCGCAACATGGACACATCCAAATTTTTTAAAGAAAACAGAGGTGTTTTTTGCAAAGTGCCTACCTGTAGTTTTTGGCCTCTAGATCAGCCGGCACCTAGGGAAACCTACCAAACCTGTGCATTTCTGAAAACTAGAGACCTAGGGGAATCCAAGATGGGGTGACTTGTGTGGCTCGGACCAGGTTCTGTTACCCAGAATCCTTTGCAAAACTCAAAATTTGGCTAAAAAAACACATGTTCCTCACATTTCTGTGGCAGAAAGTTCTGGAATCTGAGAGGATCCAAAAATTTCCTTCCACCCAGCGTTCCCCCAAGTCTCCCAATAAAAATGATACCTCACTTGTGTGGGTAGTCCTAGCGCCCGCGACAGGAAACGCCCCAAAGCGCAACGTGGACACATCCAAATTTTTGAAAGAAAACAGAGGTGTTTTTTGCAAAGTGCCTACCTGTAGATTTTGGCCTCTAGCTCTGCCGGCACCGAGGGAAACCTACCAAACTTGTGCATTTCTGAAAACTAGAGACCTAGGGGAATCCAAGATGGGGTGACTTGTGTGGCTCGGACCAGGTTCTGTTACCCAGAATCCTTTGCAAACCTCAAAATTTGGCTAAAAAAACAGATGTTCCTCACATTTCTGTGGCAGAAAGTTCTGGAATCTGAGAGGAGCCAAAAATGTCCTTCCACCCAGCGTTCCCCCAAGTCTCCCGATAAAAATGATACCTCACTTGTGTGGGTAGTCCTAGCGCCCGCAACAGGAAACGCCCCAAAGCGCAACGTGGACACATCCACATTTTTTAAAGAAAACAGAGGTGTTTTTTGCAGAGTGCCTACCTGTAGATTTTGGCCTCTAGCTCTGCCGGCACCTAGGGAAACCTACCAAACTTGTGCATTTCTGAAAACTAGAGACGTAGGGGAATCCAAGATGGGGTGACTTGTGTGGCTCGGACCAGGTTCTGTTACCCAGAATCCTTTGCAAACCTCAAAATTTGGCTAAAAAAACACAAGTTCCTCACATTTCTGTTTCAGAAAGTTCTGGAATCTGAGAGGAGCCAAAAATTTCCTTCCACCCAGCGTTCCCCCAAGTCTCCCGATAAAAATGATACCTCACTTGTGTGGGTAGTCCTAGCGCCCGCGACAGGAAACGCCCCAAAGCGCAACGTGGACACATCCAAATTTTTGAAAAAAAACGGAGGTGTTTTTTTTGGAAAGTGCCTACCTGTACATTTTGGCCTCCAGCTCAGCCGGCACCTAGGGAAACCTACCAAACCTGTGCATTTCTGAAAACTAGAGACCTAGGGGAATCCAAGATGGGGTGACTTGTGTGGCTCGGACCAGGTTCTGTTACCCAGAATCCTTTGCAAACCTCAAAATTTGGCTAAAAAAACACAAGTTCCTCATATTTCTGTGGCAGAAAGTTCTGGAATCTGAGAGGAGCCACAAATTTCCTTCCACCCAGCGTTCCCCCAAGTCTGCCGATAAAAATGATACCTCACTTGTGTGGGTAGGCCTAGCGCCCGCGACAGGAAACGCACCAAAGCGCAAAGTGGACACATCCAAATTTTTTAAAGAAAACAGAGGTGTTTTTTGCAAAGTGCCTACCTGTAGATTTTGGCCTCTAGCTCAGACGGCACCTAGGGAAACCTACCAAACCTGTTCATTTCTGAAAACTAGAGACCTAGGGGAATCCAAGATGGGGTGACTTGTGTGGCTCGTACCAGGTTCTGTTACCCAGAATCCTTTGCAAACCTCAAAATTTGGCTAAAAAAACACATGTTCCTCACATTTCTGAGGCAGAAAGTTCTGGAATCTGAGAGGAGCCACAGATTTCCTTCCACCCAGCGTTTCCCCAAGGCTCCCGATAAAAATGATACCTCACTTGTGTGGGAAGGCCTAGCGCCCGCGACAGAAAACGCCCCAAAGCGCAACGTGGACACATCCACATTTTTGAAAGAAAACAGAGGTATTTTTTGCAAAGTGCCTACAGTAGATTTTGGCCTCTAGGTCAGCCGGCACCTAGGGAAACCTACCAAACCTGTGCTTTTCTGAAAACTAGAGACGTAGGGGAATCCAAGATGGGGTGACTTGTGTGGCTCGGACCAGGTTCTGTTACCCAGAATCCTTTGCAAACCTCAAAATTTGGCTAAAAAAACACAAGTTCCTCATATTTCTGTGGCAGAAAGTTCTGGAATCTGAGAGGAGCCAAAAATTTCCTTCCACCCAGCGTTCCCCCAAGTCTCCCGATAAAAATGATACCTCACTTGTGTGGGTAGTCCTAGCGCCCGCGACAGGAAACGTCCCAAAGCGCAACGTGGACACGTCCAAATTTTTGAAAAAAAACGGAGGTGTTTTTTTTGGAAAGTGCCTACCTGTAGATTTTGGCCTCCAGCTCAGCCGGCACCTAGGGAAACCTACCAAACCTGTGCATTTCTGAAAACTAGAGACCTAGGGGAATCCAAGATGGGGTGACTTGTGTGGCTCGGACCAGGTTCTGTTACCCAGAATCCTTTGCAAACCTCAAAATTTGGCTAAAAAAACACAAGTTCCTCATATTTCTGTGGCAGAAAGTTCTGGAATCTGAGAGGAGCCACAAATTTCCTTCCACCCAGCGTTCCCCCAAGTCTGCCGATAAAAATGATACCTCACTTGTGTGGGTAGGCCTAGCGCCCGCGACAGGAAACGCACCAAAGCGCAAAGTGGACACATCCAAATTTTTTAAAGAAAACAGAGGTGTTTTTTGCAAAGTGCCTACCTGCAGATTTTGGCCTCTAGCTCAGACGGCACCTAGGGAAACCTACCAAACCTGTTCATTTCTGAAAACTAGAGACCTAGGGGAATCCAAGATGGGGTGACTTGTGTGGCTCGGACCAGGTTCTGTTACCCAGAATCCTTTGCAAACCTCAAAATTTGGCTAAAAAAACACATGTTCCTCACATTTCTGAGGCAGAAAGTTCTGGAATCTGAGAGGAGCCACAGATTTCCTTCCACCCAGCGTTTCCCCAAGGCTCCCGATAAAAATGATACCTCACTTGTGTGGGAAGGCCTAGCGCCCGCGACAGAAAACGCCCCAAAGCGCAACGTGGACACATCCACATTTTTGAAAGAAAACAGAGGTATTTTTTGCAAAGTGCCTACAGTAGATTTTGGCCTCTAGGTCAGCCGGCACCTAGGGAAACCTACCAAACCTGTGCTTTTCTGAAAACTAGAGACCTAGGGGAATCCAAGATGGGGTGACTTGTGTGGCTCGGGCCACGTTCTGTTACCCAGAATCCTTTGCAAACCTCAAAATTTTTCTAAAAAAACACATGTTCCTCATATTTCTGTGGCAGAAAGTGCTGGAATCTGAAAGGAGCCACAAATTTCCTTCCACCCAGCGTTCCCCCAAGTCTCCCGATAAAAATGATACCTCACTTGTGTGGGTAGGCCTAGCGCCCGCGACAGGAAACGCCCCAAAGCGCAACGTGGACACATCCAAATTTTTTAAAGAAAACAGAGGTGTTTTTTGCAAAGTGCCTACCTGTAGATTTTGGCCTCTAGCTCAGCCGGCACCTAGGGAAACCTACCAAACCTATGCATTTCTGAAAACTAGAGACCTAGGGAAATCCAAGATGGGGTGACTTGTGTGGCTCGGACCAGGTTCTGTTACCCAGAATCCTTTGCAAACCTCAAAATTTGGCAAAAAAAACACATGTTCCTCATATTTCTGTGGCAGAAAGTTCTGGAATCTGAGAGGAGCCACAAATTTCCTACCAACCAGCGTTCCCCCAAGTCTCCCAATAAAAATGATACCTCACTTGTGTGGGAGGGCCTAGCGCCCGCGACAGGAAACGCCCCGAAGCGCAACGTGGACACAACCAAATTTTTGAAAAAAAACAGAGGTGTTTTTTTTGGAAAGTGCCTACCTGTAGATTTTGGCCTCTAGCTCAGCCGGCACCTAGGGAAACCTACCAAACCTGTGCATTTCTGAAAACTAGAGACCTAGGGGAATCCAAGATGGTGTGACTTGTGTGGCTCGGACCAGGTTCTGTTTCCCAGAATCCTTTGCAAACCTCAACATTTGGCTAAAAAAACACATGTTCCTCATATTTCTATGGCAGAAAGTTCTGGAATCTGAGAGGAGCCACAAATTTCCTTCCACCCAGCGTTCCCCCAAGTCTCCCGATAAAAATGATACTTCACTTGTGTAGGTAGGCCTAGCGCCCGCGACAGGAAACACCCCAAAGCGCAACGTGGACACATCCAAATTTTTGAATGAAAACAGAGGTGTTTTTTGCAAAGTGCCTACCTGTAGATTTTGGCCTCTAGCTCTGCCGGCACCTAGGGAAACCTACCAAACTTGTGAATTTCTGAAAACTAGAGACCTAGGGGAATCCAAGATGGGGTGACTTGTGTGGCTCGGACCAGGTTCTGTTACCCACAATCCTTTGCAAACCTCAACATTTGGCTAAAAAAACACATGTTCCTCACATTTCTGTGGCAGAAAGTTCTGGAATCTGAGAGGAGCCACAAATTTCCTTCCACCCAGCGTTCCCCCAAGTCTCCCGATAAAAATGATACCTCACTTGTGTGGGTAGGCCTAGCGCCCGCGACAGGAAACGCCCAAAGCGCAACGTGGACACATCCAAATTTTTTAAAGAAAACAGAGGTGTTTTTTGCAAAGTGCTACCTGTAGATTTTGGCCTCTAGCTCAGCCGGCACTCAGGGAAACCTACCAAACCTGTGCATTTCTGAAAACTAGAGACCTAGTGGAATCCAAGATGGGGTGACTTGTGTGGCTCGGACCAGGTTCTGTTACCCAGAATCCTTTGCAAACCTCAAAATTTGACTAAAAAAACACATGTTCCTCACATTTTTGTGGCAGAAAGTTCTGGAATCTGAGAGGAGCCACAAATTCCCTTCCACCCAGCGTTCCCCCAAGTCTCCCGAAAAAAATGATACCTCACTTGTGTGGGTAGGCCTAGCGCCCGCGACAGGAAACGCCCCAAAGCGCAACGTGGACACATCCAAATTTTTGAAAAAAAACTGAGGTGTTTTTTTTGGAAAGTGCCTACCTGTAGATTTTGGCCTCCAGCTCAGCCGGCACCTAGGGAAACCTACCAAACCTGTGCATTTCTGAAAACTAGAGACCTAGGGGAATCCAAGATGGGGTGACTTGTGTGGCTCGGACCAGGTTCTGTTACCCAGAATCCTTTGCAAACCTCAAAATTTGGCTAAAAAAACACATGTTGCTCACATTTCTGTGGCAGAAAGTTCTGGAATCTGAGAAGAGCCACAAATTTACTTCCACCCAGCATTCCCCCTAGTCTCCCGATAAAAATGATACCTCACTTGTGTGGGTAGGCCTAGCGCCCGCGACAGGAAACGCCCCAAAGCGCAACGTGGACACATCCAAATTTTAGAAAGAAAACAGAGGTGTTTTTGGAAAGTGCCTACCTGTAGATTTTGGCCTCTAGCTCAGCCGGCACCTAGGGAAACCTACCAAACCTGTGCATTTCTGAAAACTAGTGACCTTGGGGAATCCAAGATGGGGTGACTTGTGTGGCTCGGACCAGGTTCTGTTACCCAGAATCCTTTGCAAACCTCAAAATTTGGCTAAAAAAACACATGTTCCTCACATTTCTGTGGCAGAAAGTTCTGGAATCTGAGATGAGCCAAAAATGTCCTTCCACCCAGCATTCCCCCAAGTCTCCCAATATAAATGATACTTCACTTGTGTGGGGAGGCCTAGCGCCCGCGACAGGAAACGCCCCAAAGCGCAACGTGGACACATCCAAATTTTTGAAAGAAAACAGAGGTGTTTTTTGCAAAGTGCCTACCTGTAGATTTTGGCCTCTAGCTCAGCCGGCACCTAGGGAAACCTACCACACCTGTGCATTTCTGAAAACTAGAGACCTAGGGGAATCCAAGATGGGGTGACTTGTGTGGCTCGGACCAGGTTCTGTTATCCAGAATCCTTTGCAATCCTCAAAATTTGGCTAAAAAAACACATGTTCCTCACATTTCTGTGGCAGAACGTTCTGGAATCTGAGAGGAGCCACAAATTTCCTTCCAACCAGCGTTCCCCCAAGTCTACCAATAAAAATGATACCTCATTTGTGTGGGTAGGCCTAGCGCCCGCGACAGGAAACGCCCCAAAGTGCAACGTGGACACACCCAAATTTTTGAAAAAAAACTGAGGTGTTTTTTTTGGAAAGTGCCTACCTGTAGATTTTGGCCTCTAGCTCAGCCGGCACCTAGGCGAAACCTACTAAACCTAAGCATTTCTGAAAACTAGAGACCTAGGGGAATCCTAAATGGGGTGACTTGTGTGGCTCGGACCAGGTTCTGTTTCCCAGAATCCTTTGCAAACCTCAACATTTGGCTAAAAAAACACATGTTCCTCATATTTCTATGGCAGAAAGTTCTGGAATCTGAGAGGAGCCACAAATTTCCTTCCACCCAGCGTTCCCAAAAGTCTCCCGATAAAAAGGATACCTCACTTGTGTGGGTAAGCCTAGCGCCCGCGACAGGAAACGCCCCAAAGCGCAACGTGGACACATCCAAATTTTTGAAAGAAAACAGAGGTGTTTTTTGCAAAGTGCCTACCTGTAGATTTTGGCCTCTAGCTCTGCCGGCACCTAGGGAAACCTACCAAACTTGTGCATTTCTGAAAACTAGAGACCTAGGGGAATCCAAGATGGGGTGACTTGTGTGGCTCGGACCAGGTTCTGTTACCCAGAATCCTTTGCAAACCTCACAATTTGGCTAAAAAAAACACATGTTCCTCACATTTCTGTGGCAGAAAGTTCTGGAATCTGAGAGGAGCCAAAAATTTCCTTCCACCCAGCATTCCCCCAAGTCTCCCAATATAAATGATACCTCACTTGTGTGGGGAGGCCTAGCACCCGCGACAGGAAACGCCCCAAAGCGCAACGTGGACACATCCAAATTTTTGAAAGAAAACAGAGGTGTTTTTTGCAAAGTGCCTACCTGTAGATTTTGGCCTCTAGCTCAGCCGGCACCTAGGGAAACCTACGAAACCTGTGCATTTCTGAAAACTAGAGACCTAGGGGAATCCAAGATGGGGTGACTTGTGTGGCTCGGACCAGGTTCTGTTTCCCAGAATCCTTTGCAAACCTCAAAATTTGGCTAAAAAAACACATGTTCTTCACATTTCTGTGGCAGAACGTCCTGGAATCTGAGAGGAGCCACAAATTTCCTTCCACCCAGCGTTCCCCCAAGTCTCCCGATAAAAATGATACCTCACTTGTGTGGGTAGGCCTAGCGCCCGCGACAGGAAACGCCCCAAAGCGCAACGTGGACACATCCAAATTTTTGAAAGAAAACAGAGGTGTTTTTTGCAAAGTGCCTACCTGTAGATTTTGGCCTCTAGCTCAGCCGGCACCTAGGGAAACCTACCAAACCTATGCATTTCTGAAAACTAGAGACCTAGGGGAATCCAAGATGGGGTGACTTGTGTGGCTCGGACCAGGTTCTGTTACCCAGAATCCTTTGCAAACCTCAAAATTTGGCTAAAAAAAACATATGTTCCTCATATTTCTGTGGCAGAAAGTTCTGGAATCTGAGAGGAGCCACAAATTTCCTTCCAACCAGCGTTCCCCCAAGTCTACCAATAAAAATGATACCTCATTTGTGTGGGTAGGCCTAGCGCCCGCGACAGGAAACGCCCCAAAGTGCAACATGGACACCCCCAAATTTTTGAAAAAAAACTGAGGTGTTTTTTTTGGAAAGTGCCTACCTGTAGATTTTGGCCTCTAGCTCAGCCGGCACCTAGGCGAAACCTACTAAACCTAAGCATTTCTGAAAACTAGAGACCTAGGGGAATCCTAAATGGGGTGACTTGTGTGGCTCGGACCAGGTTCTGTTTCCCAGAATCCTTTGCAAACCTCAACATTTGGCTAAAAAAACACATGTTCCTCATATTTCTATGGCAGAAAGTTCTGGAATCTGAGAGGAGCCACAAATTTCCTTCCACCCAGCGTTCCCAAAAGTCTCCCGATAAAAAGGATACCTCACTTGTGTGGGTAAGCCTAGCGCCCGCGACAGGAAACGCCCCAAAGCGCAACGTGGACACATCCAAATTTTTGAAAGAAAACAGAGGTGTTTTTTGCAAAGTGCCTACCTGTAGATTTTGGCCTCTAGCTCTGCCGGCACCTAGGGAAACCTACCAAACTTGTGCATTTCTGAAAACTAGAGACCTAGGGGAATCCAAGATGGGGTGACTTGTGTGGCTCGGACCAGGTTCTGTTACCCAGAATCCTTTGCAAACCTCACAATTTGGCTAAAAAAACACATGTTCCTCACATTTCTGTGGCAGAAAGTTCTGGAATCTGAGAGGAGCCACAAATTTCCTTCCACCCAGCGTTCCCCCAAGTCTCCAGATAAAAATGATACCTCACTTGTGTGGGTAGGCCTAGCGCCCGCAACAGGAAACGCCCCAAAGCGCAACGTGGACACATCCAAATTATTTAAAGAAAACAGAGGTGTTTTTTGCAAAGTGCTACCTGTAGATTTTGGCCTCTAGCTCAGCCGGCACTCAGGGAAACCTAACAAACGTGTGCATTTCTGAAAACTAGAGACCTGGGGGAATCCAAGATGGGGTGACTTGTGTGGCTCGGACTAGGTTCTGTTACCCAGAATCCTTTGCAAACCTCAAAATTTGGCTAAAAAAACACATGTTCCTCACATTTTTGTGGCAGAAAGTTCTGGAATCTGAGAGGAGCCACAAATTCCCTTCCACCCACCGTTCCCCCAAGTCTCCCGAAAAAAATGATACCTCACTTGTGTGGGTAGGCCTAGCGCCCGCGACAGGAAACGCCCCAAAGCGCAACGTGGACACATCCAAATTTTTGAAAAAAAACGGAGGTGTTTTTTTTGGAAAGTGCCTACCTGTAGATTTTGGCCTCCAGCTCAGCCGGCACCTAGGGAAACCTACCAAACCTGTGCATTTCTGAAAACTAGAGACCTAGGGGAATCCAAGATGGGGTGACTTGTGTGGCTCGGACCAGGTTCTGTTACCCAGAATCCTTTGCAAACCTCAAAATTTGGCTAAAAAAACACATGTTCCTCATATTTCTGTGGCAGAAAGTTCTGGATTCTGAGAGGAGCCAAAAATTTCCTTGCACCCAGCGTTCACCCAAGTCTCCCGATAAAAATGATACCTCACTTGTGTGGGTAGGCCTAGCGCCCGCGACAGGAAACGCCCCAAAGCGCAACGTGGACGCATCCAAATTTTTGAAAGAAAACAGAGGTGTTTTTTGCAAAGTGCCTACCTGTAGATTTTGGCCTCTAGCTCAGCCGGCACCTAGGGAAACCTACCAAACCTGTGCATTTCTGAAAACTAGAGACCTAGGGGAATCCAAGATGGGGTGACTTGTGTGGCTCGGACCAGGTTCTGTTATCCAGAATCCTTTGCAAACCTCAAAATTTGGCTAAAAAAACACATGTTCCTCACATTTCTGTGGCAGAACGTTCTGGAATCTGAGAGGAGCCACAAATTTCCTTCCACCCAGCGTTCCCCCAAGTCTCCCGATAAAAATGATACCTCACTTGTGTGGGTAGGCCTAGCGCCCGCGATAGGAAACGCCCCAAAGCGCAACGTGGACACATCCAAATTTTTGAAAGAAAACAGAGGTGTTTTTTGCAAAGTGCCTACCTGTAGATTTTGGCCTCTAGCTCAGCCGGCACCTAGGGAAACCTACCAAACCTATGCATTTCTGAAAACCAGAGACCTAGGGGAATCTAAGATGGTGTGACTTGTGTGGCTCGGACCAGGTTCTGTTACCCAGAATCCTTTGCAAACCTCAAAATGTGGCTAAAAAAACACATGTTCCTCATATTTCTGTGGCAGAAAGTTCTGGAATCTGAGAGGAGCCACAAATTTCCTTCCAACCAGCGTTCCCCCTAGTCTACCAATAAAAATGATACCTCACTTGTGTGGGTAGGCCTAGCGCCCGCGACAGGAAACACCCCAAAGCGCAACATGGACACACCCACATTTTTGAAAAAAAACGGAGGTGTTTTTTTTGGAAAGTGCCTACCTGTAGATTTTGGCCTCTAGCTCAGCCGGCACCTAGGGAAACCTACCAAACCTGTGCATTTCTGAAAACTAGAGACCTAGGGGAATCCAAGATGGGGTGACTTGTGTGGCTCGGACCAGGTTCTGTTTCCCAGAATCCTTTGCAAACCTCAACATTTGGCTAAAAAAACACATGTTCCTTATATTTCTATGGCAGAAAGTTCTGGAATCTGAGAGGAGCCACAAATTTCCTTCCACCCAGCGTTCCCAAAAGTCTCCCGATAAAAATGATACCTCACTTGTGTGGGTAAGCCTAGCGCCCGCGACAGGAAACGCCCCAAAGCGCCACGTGGACACATCCAAATTTTTTAAAGAAAACAGAGGTGTTTTTTGCAAAGTGCCTACCTGTAGATTTTGGCCTCTAGCTCTGCCGGCACCTAGGGAAACCTACCAAACTTGTGCATTTCTGAAAACTAGAGACCTAGGGGAATCCAAGATGGGGTGACTTGTGTGGCTCGGACCAGGTTCTGTTACCCAGAATCCTTTGCAAACCTCAAAATTTGGCTAAAAAAACACATTTTGCTCACATTTCTGTGGCAGAAAGTTCTGGAATCTTAGAGGAGCCACAAATTTCCTTCCACCCAGCGTTCCCCCAAGTATCCCGATAAAAATGATACCTCACTTGTGTGGGTAGGCCTAGCGCCCGCGACAGGAAACGCCCCAAAGTGCAACGTTGACACATCCAAATTTTTGAAAAAAAACTGAGGTGATTTTTTGGAAAGTGCCTACCTGTAGATTTTGGCCTCCAGCTCAGCCGGCACCTAGGGAAACCTACCAAACCTGTGCATTTCTGAAAACTAGAGACCTAGGGGAATCCAAGATGGGGTGACTTGTGTGGCTCGGACCAGGTTCTGTTACCCAGAATCCTTTGCAAACCTCAAAATGTGGCTAAAAAAACACATGTTCCTCATATTTCTGTGGCAGAAAGTTCTGGAATCTGGGAGGAGCCACAAATTTCCTTCCAACCAGCGTTCCCCCTAGTCTACCAATAAAAATGATACCTCACTTGTGTGGGTAGGCCTAGCGCCCGCGACAGGAAACGCCCCAAAGCGCAACGTGGACACACCCACATTTTTGAAAAAAAACGGAGGTGTTTTTTTTGGAAAGTGCCTACCTGTAGATTTTGGCCTCTAGCTCAGCCGGCACCTAGGGAAACCTACCAAACCTGTGCATTTCTGAAAACTAGAGACCTAGGGGAATCCAAGATGGGGTGACTTGTGTGGCTCGGACCAGGTTCTGTTTCCCAGAATCCTTTGCAAACCTCAACATTTGGCTAAAAAAACACATGTTCCTCATATTTCTATGGCAGAAAGTTCTGGAATCTGAGAGGAGCCACAAATTTCCTTCCACCCAGCGTTCCCAAAAGTCTCCCGATAAAAATGATACCTCACTTGTGTGGGTAAGCCTAGCGCCCGCGACAGGAAACGCCCCAAAGCGCCACGTGGAAACATCCAAATTTTTTAAAGAAAACAGAGGTGTTTTTTGCAAAGTGCCTACCTGTAGATTTTGGCCTCTAGCTCTGCCGGCACCTAGGGAAACCTACCAAACTTGTGCATTTCTGAAAACTAGAGACCTAGGGGAATCCAAGATGGGGTGACTTGTGTGGCTCGGACCAGGTTCTGTTACCCAGAATCCTTTGCAAACCTCAAAATTTGGCTAAAAAAACACATGTTGCTCACATTTCTGTGGCAGAAAGTTCTGGAATCTGAGAGGAGCCACAAATTTCCTTCCACCCAGCGTTCCCCCAAGTCTCCCGATAAAAATGATACCTCACTTGTGTGGGTAGGCCTAGCGCCCGAGACAGGAAACGCCCCAAAGCGCAACGTGGACACATCCAAATTTTTAAAAGAAAACAGAGGTGTTTTTTGCAAAGTGCTACCTGTAGATTTTGGCCTCTAGCTCAGCCGGCACTCAGGGAAACCTACCAAACATGTGCATTTCTGAAAACTAGAGACCTAGGGGAATCCAAGATGGGGTGACTTGTGTGGCTCGGACCAGGTTCTGTTTCCCAGAATCCTTTGCAAACCTCAAAATTTGGCTAAAAAAACACATGTTCCTCACATTTCTGTGGCAGAACGTTCTGGAATCGGAGAGGAGCCACAAATTTCCTTCCACCCAGCGTTCCCCCAAGTCTCCCGATAAAAATGATACCTCACTTGTGTGGGTAGGCCTAGCGCCCGCGATAGGAAACGCCCCAAAGCGCAACGTGGACACATCCAAATTTTTGAAAGAAAACAGAGGTGATTTTTGCAAAGTGCCTACCTGTAGATTTTGGCCTCTAGCACAGCCGGCACCTAGGGAAACCTACAAAACCTATGTATTTCTGAAAACTAGAGACCTAGGGGAATCCAAGATGGGGTGACTTGTGTGGCTCGGACCAGGTTCTGTTACCCAGAATCCTTAGCAAACCTCAAATTTGGCTAAAAAAAACACATGTTCCTCACATTTCTGTGGCAGAAAGTGCTGGAATCT
This sequence comes from Pleurodeles waltl, assembly GCF_031143425.1. Lineage (NCBI taxonomy): Eukaryota > Metazoa > Chordata > Amphibia > Caudata > Salamandridae > Pleurodeles > Pleurodeles waltl. The sequence continues at coordinate 1,040,158 of NW_027149811.1, read as the reverse complement.
GAGAGGAGCTACAAATTTCCTTCCACCCAGCGTTCCCCCAAGTATCCCGATAAAAATGATACCTCACTTGTGTGGGTAGGCCTAGCGCCCGCGACAGGAAACGCCCCACTGCGCAACGTGGACACATCCAAATTTTTTAAAGAAAACAGAGGTGTTTTTTGCAAAGTGCCTACCTGTAGATTTTGGCCTCTAGCACAGCCGGCACCTAGGGTAACCTACAAAAACTTTTCCATTTCTGAAAACTAGAGACCTAGGGGAATCGAAGATGGGGTGACTTGTGTGGCTCAGACCAGGTTCTGTTTCCCAGAATCCTTTGCAAACCTCAACATTTGGCTAAAAAAACACATGTTCCTCATATTTCTATGGCAGAAAGTTCTGGAATCTGAGAGGAGCCACCAATTTCCTTCCACCCAGCGTTCCCCCAAGTCTCCCGATAAAAATGATACCTCACTTGTGTGGGTAAGCCTAGCGTCCGCGACAGGAAACGCTCCAAAGCGCAACGTGGACACATCCACATTTTTGAAAGAAAACAGAGGTGTTTTTTGCAAAGTGCCTACCTGTAGATTTTGTTCTCTAGCTCTGCCGGCACCTAGGGAAACCTACCAAACTCGTGCATTTCTGAAAACTAGAGACCTAGGGGAATCCAAGATGGGGTGACTTGTGTGGCTCGGACCAGGTTCTGTTTCCCAGAATCCTTTGCAAACCTCAAAATTTGGCTAAAAAAACACATGTTCCTCACATTTCTGTGGCAGAAAGTTCTGGAATCTGAGAGGAGCCACAAATTTCCTTCCACCCAGCGTTCCCCCAAGTCTCCCGATAAAAATGATACCTCACTTGTGTGGGAAGGCCTAGCGCCCGCGACAGGAAACGCCCCAAACCGCAACGTGGACACATCCAAATTTTTTAAAGAAAACAGAGGTGTTTTTTGCAAAGTGCTACCTGTAGATTTTGGCCTCTAGCTCAGCCGGCACTCAGGGAAACCTACCAAACGTGTGCATTTCTGAAAACTAGAGACCTAGGGGAATCCAAGATGGGGTGACTTGTGTGGCTCGGACCAGGTTCTGTTACCCAGAATCCTTTGCAAACCTCAAAATTTGGCTAAAAAAACACATGTTGCTCACATTTCTGTGGCAGAAAGTTCTGGAATCTGAGAGGAGCCACAAATTTCCTTCCACCCAGCGTTCCCCCAAGTCTCCCGATAAAAATGATACCTCACTTGTGTGGGTAGGCCTAGCGCCCGAGACAGGAAACGCCCCAAAGCGCAACGTGGACACATCCAAATTTTTAAAAGAAAACAGAGGTGTTTTTTGCAAAGTGCTACCTGTAGATTTTGGCCTCTAGCTCAGCCGGCACTCAGGGAAACCTACCAAACATGTGCATTTCTGAAAACTAGAGACCTAGGGGAATCCAAGATGGGGTGACTTGTGTGGCTCGGACCAGGTTCTGTTTCCCAGAATCCTTTGCAAACCTCAAAATTTGGCTAAAAAAACACATGTTCCTCACATTTCTGTGGCAGAACGTTCTGGAATCGGAGAGGAGCCACAAATTTCCTTCCACCCAGCGTTCCCCCAAGTCTCCCGATAAAAATGATACCTCACTTGTGTGGGTAGGCCTAGCGCCCGCGATAGGAAACGCCCCAAAGCGCAACGTGGACACATCCAAATTTTTGAAAGAAAACAGAGGTGATTTTTGCAAAGTGCCTACCTGTAGATTTTGGCCTCTAGCACAGCCGGCACCTAGGGAAACCTACAAAACCTATGTATTTCTGAAAACTAGAGACCTAGGGGAATCCAAGATGGGGTGACTTGTGTGGCTCGGACCAGGTTCTGTTACCCAGAATCCTTAGCAAACCTCAAATTTGGCTAAAAAAAACACATGTTCCTCACATTTCTGTGGCAGAAAGTGCTGGAATCTGAGAGGACCTACAAATTTCCTTCCACCCAGCGTTCCCCCAAGTATCCCGATAAAAATGATACCTCACTTGTGTGGGTAGGCCTAGCGCCCGCGACAGGAAACGCCCCACTGCGCAACGTGGACACATCCAAATTTTTTAAAGAAAACAGAGGTGTTTTTTGCAAAGTGCCTACCTGTAGATTTTGGCCTCTAGCACAGCCGGCACCTAGGGTAACCTACAAAAACTTTTCCATTTCTGAAAACTAGAGACCTAGGGGAATCGAAGATGGGGTGACTTGTGTGGCTCAGACCAGGTTCTGTTTCCCAGAATCCTTTGCAAACCTCAACATTTGGCTAAAAAAACACATGTTCCTCATATTTCTATGGCAGAAAGTTCTGGAATCTTAGAGGAGCCACCAATTTCCTTCCACCCAGCGTTCCCCCAAGTCTCCCGATAAAAATGATACCTCACTTGTGTGGGTAAGCCTAGCGTCCGCGACAGGAAACGCTCCAAAGCGCAACGTGGACACATCCACATTTTTGAAAGAAAACAGAGGTGTTTTTTGCAAAGTGCCTACCTGTAGATTTTGTTCTCTAGCTCTGCCGGCACCTAGGGAAACCTACCAAACTCGTGCATTTCTGAAAACTAGAGACCTAGGGGAATCCAAGATGGGGTGACTTGTGTGGCTCGGACCAGGTTCTGTTTCCCAGAATCCTTTGCAAACCTCAAAATTTGGCTAAAAAAACACATGTTCCTCACATTTCTGTGGCAGAAAGTTCTGGAATCTGAGAGGAGCCACAAATTTCCTTCCACCCAGCGTTCCCCCAAGTCTCCCGATAAAAATGATACCTCACTTGTGTGGGAAGGCCTAGCGCCCGCGACAGGAAACGCCCCAAAGCGCAACGTGGACACATCCAAATTTTTTAAAGAAAACAGAGGTGTTTTTTGCAAAGTGCTACCTGTAGATTTTGGCCTCTAGCTCAGCCGGCACTCAGGGAAACCTACCAAACGTGTGCATTTCTGAAAACTAGAGACCTAGGGGAATCCAAGATGGGGTGACTTGTGTGGCTCGGACCAGGTTCTGTTTCCCAGAATCCTTTGCAAACCTCAAAATTTGGCTAAAAAAACACATGTTCCTCACATTTTTGTGGCAGAAAGTTCTGGAATCTGAGAGGAGCCACAAATTCCCTTCCACCCAGCGTTCCCCCAAGTCTCCCGAAAAAAATGATACCTCACTTGTGTGGGTAGGCCTAGCTCCCGCGACAGGAAACGCCCCAAAGCGCAACGTGGACACATCCAAATTTTTGAAAGAAAACAGAGGTGTTTTTTGCAAAGTGCCTACCTGTAGATTTTGGCCTCTAGCTCAGCCGGCACTCAGGGAAACCTACCAAACGTGTGCATTTCTGAAAACTAGAGACCTAGGGGAATCCAAGATGGGGTGACTTGTGTGGCTCGGACCAGGTTCTGTTACCCAGAATCCTTTGCAAACCTCAAAATTTGGCTAAAAAAACACATGTTCCTCACATTTTTGTGGCAGAACGTTCTGGAATCTGAGAGGAGCCACAAATTCCCTTCCACCCAGCGTTCCCCCACGTCTCCCGAAAAAAATGATACCTCACTTGTGTGGGTAGGCCTAGCGCCCGCGACAGGAAACGCCCCAAATCGCAATGTGGACACATCCAAATTTTTGAAAAAAAACTGAGGTGTTTTTTTTGGAAAGTGCCTACCTGTAGATTTTGGCCTCCAGCTCAGCCGGCACCTAGGGAAACCTACCAAACCTGTGCATTTCTGAAAACTAGAGACCTAGGGGAATCCAAAATGGGGTGACTTGTGTGGCTCGGACCAGGTTCTGTTACCCAGAATCCTTTGCAAACCTCAAAATTTGGCTAAAAAAACACATGTTCCTCATATTTCTGTGGCAGAAAGTTCTGGAATCTGAGAGGAGCCACAAATTTCCTTCCACCCAGCGTTCCCCCAAGTCTCCCGATAAAAATGATACCTCACTTGTGTGGGTAGGCCTAGCGCCCGCGACAGGAAACGCCCCAAAGAGCAACGTGGACACATCCAAATTTTTGAAAGAAAACAGAGGTGTTTTTTGCAAAGTGCCTACCTGTAGATTTTGGCCTCTAGCTCTGCCGGCACCTAGGGAAACCTACCAAACTTGTGCATTTCTGAAAACTAGAGACCTAGGGGAATCCAAGATGGGGTGACTTGTGTGGCTCGGACCAGGTTCTGTTATCCAGAATCCTTTGCAAACCTCAAAATTTGGCTAAAAAAACACATGTTCCTCACATTTCTGTGGCAGAACGTTCTGGAATCTGAGAGGAGCCACAAATTTCCTTCCACCCAGCGTTCCCCCAAGTCTCCCGATAAAAATGATACCACACTTGTGTGGGTAGGCCTAGCGCCCGCGAAAGGAAACGCCCCAAAGCGCAACGTGGACACATCCAAATTTTTGAAAGAAAACAGAGGTGATTTTTGCAAAGTGCCTACCTGTAGATTTTGGCCTCTAGCTCAGCCGGCACCTAGGGAAACCTACCAAACCTGTGCATTTCTGAAAACTAGAGACCTAGGGGAATCCAAGATGGGGTGACTTGTGTGGCTCGGACCAGGTTCTGTTACCCAGAATCCTTTGCAAACCTCAAAATTTGGCTAAAAAAAACACATGTTCCTCATATTTCTGTGGCAGAAAGTTCTGGAAATCTGAGAGGAGCCACAAATTTCCTTCCACCCAGCGTTCCCACAAGTCTGCCGATAAAAATGATACCTCACTTGTGTGGGTAGGCCTAGCGCCCCCGACAGGAAACGCATCAAAGCGCAACGTGGACACATCCAAATTTTTGAAAGAAAACAGAGGTGTTTTTTGCAAAGTGCCTACCTGTAGATTGTGGCCTCCAGCTGAGCCGGCACCTAGGGAAACCTACCAAACCTCTGTATTTCTGAAAACTAGAGACCTAGGGGAATCTAAGATGGGGTGACTTTTGTGGCTCGGACCAGGTTCTGTTACCCAGAATCCTTTGCAAACCTTAAAATTTGGCAAAAAAAACACATGTTCCTCACATTTCTGTGGCAGAAAGTTCTGGAATCTGAGAGGAGCCACAAATTTCCTTCCACCCAGCGTTCTCCCAAGTCTCCCGATAAAAATGATACCTCACTTGTGTGGGTAGGCCTAGCGCCCGCAACAGGAAACGCCCCAAAGCGCAAAGTGGACACATCCAAATTTTTGAAAGAAAACAGAGGTGTTTTTTGCAAAGTGCATACCTGTAGATTTTGGCCTCTAGCTCAGCCGGCACCTAGGGAAACCTACCAAACCTGTGCATTTCTGAAAACTAGAGACCTAGGGGAATCCAAGATGGGGTGACTTTTGTGGCTCGGACCAGGTTCTGTTACCCAGAATACTTTGCAAACCTCAAAATTTGGCAAAAAAACACATGTTCCTCAAATTTCTGTGGCAGAAAGTTCTGGAATCTGAGAGGAGCCACAAATTTCCTTCCACCCAGCGTTCCCCCAAGGCTCCCGATAAAAATGATACCTCATTTGTGTGGGTAGGCCTAGCGCCCGTGACAGCAAACGCCCAAAAGCGCAACTTGGACACATCCAAATTTTTGAAAGAAAACAGAGGTGTTTTTTGCAAAGTGCCTACTGTAGATTTTGGCCTCTAGGTCGGCAGCCACCTAGGGAAACCTACCAAACCTGTGCTTTTCTGAAAACAAGAGACCTAGGGGAATCCAAGATGGGGTGACTTGTGTGGCTCGGACCAGGTTCTGTTACCCAGAATCCTTAGCAAACATCAAATTTGGCTAAAAAAAACACATGTTCCTCACATTTCTGTGGCAGAAAGTTCTGGAATCTGAGAGGAGCTACAAATTTCCTTCCACCCAGCGTTCCCCCAAGTATCCCGATAAAAATGATACCTCACTTGTGTGGGTAGGCCTGGCGCCCGCGACAGGAAACGCCCCAAATCGCAATGTGGACACATCCACATTTTTTAAAGAAAACAGAGGTGTTTTTTGCAAAGTGCCTACCTGTAGATTTTGGCCTCCAGCACAGCCGGCACCTAGGGAAACCTACCAAACCTATGCATTTCTGAAAACTAGAGACCTAGGGGAATCCAAGATGGGGTGACTTGTGTGGCTTGGACCAGGTTCTGTTACCCAGAATCCTTTGCAAACCTCAAAATTTGGCTAAAAAAACACATGTTCCTCATATTTCTGTGGCAGAAAGTTCTGGAATCTGAGAGGAGCCACAAATTTCCTTCCAACCAGCGTTCCCCCAAGTCTACCAATAAAAATGATACCTCACTTATGTGTGTAGGCCTAGCGCCCGTGACAGGAAACGCCCCAAAGCGCAACGTGGACACATCCAAATTTTTGAAAAAAAACGGAGGTGTTTTTTTTGGAAAGTGCCTACCTGTAGATTTTGGCCTCTAGCTCAGCCGGCACCTAGGGAAACCTACCAAACCTGTTCATTTCTGAAAACTAGAGACCTAGGGGAATCCAAGATGGGGTGACTTGTGTGGCTCGGACCAGGTTCTGTTACCCAGAATCCTTTGCAACCCTCAACATTTGGCAAAAAAAAACACATGTTCCTCATATTTCTATGGCAGAAAGTTCTGGAATCTGAGAGGAGCCACAAATTTCCTTCCACCCAGCGTTCCCCCAAGTCTCCCGATAAAAATGATTCCTCACTTGTGTGGGTAGGCCTAGCGCCCGCGACAGGAAACGCACCAAAGCGCAACGTGGACACATCCAAATTTTTGAAAGAAAACAGAGGTGTTTTTTGCAAAGTGCCTACCTGTAGATTTTGGCCTCTAGCTCTGCCGGCACCTAGGGAAACCTACCAAACTTGTGCATTTCTGAAAACTAGAGACCTAGGGGAATCCAAGATGGGGTGAATTGTGTGGCTCGGCCAGGTTCTGTTACCCAGAATCCTTTGCAAAACTCAAAATTTGGCTAAAAAAACACATGTTCCTCACATTTCTGTGGCAGAAAGTTCTGGAATCTGAGAGGAGCCACAAATTTCCTTCCACCCAGCGTTCCCCCAAGTCTCCCGATAAAAATGATACCTGAATTGTGTGGGTAGGCTTAGCGCCCGCGACAGGAAATGCCCCTTAAGCGCAACGTGGACACATCCAAATTTTTTAAACAAAACAGAGGTGTTTTTTGCAAAGTGCTACCTGTAGATTTTGGCCTCTAGCTCAGCCGGCACCTAGGGAAACCTACCAAACCTGTGCATTTCTGAAAACTAGAGACCTAGAGGAATCCAAGATGGGGTGACTTGTGTGGCTCGGACCAGGTTCTGTTACCCAGAATCCTTTGCAAACCTCAAAATTTGGCAAAAAGATCACATGTTCCTCACATTTCTGTGGCAGAAAGTTCTGGAATCTGAGAGGAGCCAAAAATTTCCTTCCACCCAGCGTTCCCCCAAGTCTTCCGATAAAAATGATATCTCACTTGTGTGGGTAGGCCTAGCGCCCGAAACAGGAAACGCCCCAAACCGCAACGTGGACACATCCAAATTTTTGAAAGAAAACAGAGGTGTTTTTTGCAAAGTGCCTACCTGTAGATTTTGGCCTCCAGCTCAGCCGGCACCTAGGGAAACCTACCAAACCTATGCATTTCTGAAAACTAGAGACCTAGGGGAATCCAAGATGGGGTGACTTGTGTGGCTCGGACCAGGTTCTGTTACCCAGAATCCTTTGCAAACCTCAAAATTTGGCTAAAAAAACACATGTTCCTCATATTTCTGTGGCAGAAAGTTCTGGAATCTGAGAGGAGCCACAAATTTCCTTCCAACCAGCGTTCCCCCAAGTCTCCCAATAAAAATGATACCTCACTTGTGTGGGTAGGCCTAGCGCCCGCAACAGGAAATGACCCAAAGCGCAATGTAGACACATCCAACTTTTTGAAAGAAAACAGAGGTGTTTTTTGCAAAGTGCCTACCTGTAGATTTTGGCCTCTAGCTCAGCCGGCACCTAGGGAAACCTACCAAACCTGTGCATTTCTGAAAACTAGAGACCTAGGGGAATCCAAGATGGGGTGACTTGTGTGGCTCGGACCAGGTTCTGTTACCCAGAATCCTTTGCAAACCTCAAAATTTGGCTAAAAAAACACATGTTCCTCATATTTCTGTGGCAGAAAGTTCTGGAATCTGAGAGGAGCCACAAATTTCCTTCCACCCAGCGTTCCCCCAAGTCTCCCGATAAAAATGATACCTCACTTGTGTGGGTAGGCCTAGCGCCCGTGACAAGAAACGCCCCAAAAGCGCAACGTGGACACATCCAAATTTTTGAAAGAAAACAAAGGTGTTTTTTGCAAAGTGCCTACCTGTAGATTTTGGCCTCCAGCTCAGCCGGCACCTATGGAAACCTACCAAACCTGTGCATTTCTGAAAACTAGAGACCTAGGGGAATCCAAGATGGAGTAACTTGTGTGGCTCCGACCAGTTCCTGTTACCCGGAATCCTTTGCAAACCTTAAAATTTGGCAAAAAACACATGTTCCTCACATTTCTGTGGCAGAAAGTTCTGGAATCTGAGAGGAGCCACAAATTTCCTTCCACCCAGCGTTCCCCCAAGTCTCCCGATAAAAATGATACCTCACTTGTGTGGGTAGGCCTAGCGCCCGCGACAGGAAACGCCCCAAAGCGCAACGTGGACACATCCAAATTTTTGAAAGAAAACAGAGGTGTTTTTTCCAAGTGCCGACCTGTAGATTTTGGCCTCTAGCTCAGCCGGCACCTAGGGAAACCTACCAAACCTGTGCATTTCTGAAAACTAGAGACCTAGGGGAATCCAAGATGGGGTGACTTGTGTGGCTCGTACCAGGTTCTGTTACCCAGAATCCTTTGCAAAACTCAAAATTTGGCTAAAAAAACATGTTCCTCACATTTCTGTGGCAGAAAGTTCTGGAATCTGAGAGGAGCCACTAATTTCCTTCCACCCAGCGTTCCCCCAAGTCTCCCGATAAAAATGATACCTCACTTGTGTGGGTAGGCCTAGCGCCCGCGACAGGAAACACCCCAAAGCGCAACGTGGGCACATCCACCTTTTTTGAAAGAAAACAGAGGTGTTTTTTGCAAATTGCCTACCTGTAGAATTTGGCCTCTAGCTCAGCCGGCACCTAGGGAAACCTACCAAACCTGTGCATTTCTGAAAACTAGAGACCTAGGGGAATCCAAGATGGGGTGACTTGTGTGGCTCGGACCAGGTTCTGTTACCCAGAATCCTTTGCAAACCTCAAAATTTGGCTAAAAAAACACATGTTCCTCACATTTCTGTGGCAGAAAGTTCTGGAATCTGAGAGGAGCCACAAATTTCCTTCCACCCAGCGTTCCCCCAAGTCTCCCGATAAAAATGATACCTCACTTGTGTGGGAAGGCCTAGCGCCCGCGACAGGAAACGCCCCAAAGCGCAACGTGGACACATCCAAATTTTTTAAAGAAAACAGAGGTGTTTTTTGCAAAGTGCTACCTGTAGATTTTGGCCTCTAGCTCAGCCGGCACTCAGGGAAACCTACCAAACGTGTGCATTTCTGAAAACTAGAGACCTAGGGGAATCCAAGATGGGGTGACTTGTGTGGCTCGGACCAGGTTCTGTTACCCAGAATCCTTTGCAAACCTCAAAATTTGGCTAAAAAAACACATGTTCCTCACATTTTTGTGGCAGAAAGTTCTGGAATCTGAGAGGAGCCACAAATTCCCTTCCACCCAGCGTTCCCCCAAGTCTCCCGAAAAAAATGATACCTCACTTGTGTGGGTAGGCCTAGCTCCCGCGACAGGAAACGCCCCAAAGCGCAACGTGGACGCATCCAAATTTTTGAAAAAAAACGGAGGTGTTTTTTTTTGGAAAGTGCCTACCTGTAGATTTTGGCCTCCAGCTCAGCCGGCACCTAGGGAAACCTACCAAACCTGTGCATTTCTGAAAACTAGAGACCTAGGGGAATCCAAAATGGGGTGACTTGTGCGGCTCGGACCAGGTTCTGTTACCCAGAATCCTTTGCAAACCTCAAAATTTGGCTAAAAAAACACATGTTCCTCACATTTCTGTGGCAGAAAGTTCTGGAATCTGAGAGGAGCCACAAATTTCCTTCCACCCAGCGTTCCCCCAAGTCTCCCGATAAAAATGATACCTCACTTGTGTGGGAAGGCCTAGCGCCCGCGACAGGAAACGCCCCAAAGCGCAATGTGGACACATCCAAATTTTTGAAAGAAAACAGAGGTGTTTTTTGCAAAGTGCTACCTGTAGATTTTGGCCTCTAGCTCAGCCGGCACTCAGGGAAACCTACCAAACGTGTGCATTTCTGAAAACTAGAGACCTAGGGGAATCCAAGATGGGGTGACTTGTGTGGCTCGGACCAGGTTCTGTTACCCAGAATCCTTTGCAAACCTCAAAATTTGGCTAAAAAAACACATGTTCCTCACATTTTTGTGGCAGAAAGTTCTGGAATCTGAGAGGAGCCACAAATTCCCTTCCACCCAGCATTCCCCCAAGTCTCCCGAAAAAAATGATATCTCACTTGTGTGGGTAGGCCTAGCGCCCGCGACAGGAAACGCCCCAAAGCGCAACGTGGACACATCCAAATTTTTGAAAAAAAACTGAGGTGTTTTTTTTAGAAAGTGCCTACCTGTAGATTTTGGCCTCCAGCTCAGCCGGCACCTAGGGAAACCTACCAAACCTGTGCATTTCTGAAAACTACAGACCTAGGGGAATCCAAAATGGGGTGACTTGTGTGGCTCGGACCAGGATCTGTTACCCAGAATCCTTTGCAAACCTCAAAATTTGGCTAAAAAAACACATGTTCCTCATATTTCTGTGGCAGAAAGTTCTGGAATCTGAGAGGAGCCACAAATTTCCTTCCACCCAGCGTTCCCCCAAGTCTCCCGATAAAAATGATACCTCACTTGTGTGGGTAGGCCTAGCGCCCGCGACAGGAAACGCCCCAAAGAGCAACGTGGACACTTCCAAATTTTTGAAAGAAAACAGAGGTGTTTTTTGCAAAGTGCCTACCTGTAGATTTTGGCCTCTAGCTCTGCCGGCACCTAGGGAAACCTACCAAACTTGTGCATTTCTGAAAACTAGAGACCTAGGGGAATCCAAGATGGGGTGACTTGTGTGGCTCGGACCAGGTTCTGTTACCCAGAATCCTTTGCAAACCTCAAAATTTGGCTAAAAAAACACATGTTGCTCACATTTCTGTGGCAGAAAGTTCTGGAATCTGAGAAGAGCCACAAATTTACTTCCACCCAGCGTTCCCCCAAGTCTCCCGATAAAAATGATACCTCACTTGTGTGGGAAGGCCTAGCGCCCGCGACAGGAAACGCCCCAAAGCGCAACGTGGACACATCCAAATTTTTGAAAGAAAACAGAGGTGTTTTTTGCAAAGTGCCTACCTGTAGATTTTGGCCTCTAGCTCTGCCGGCACCTAGGGAAACCTACCAAACTTGTGCATTTCTGAAAACTAGAGACCTAGGGGAATCCAAGATGGGGTGACTTGTGTGGCTCAGACCAGGTTCTGTTACCCAGAATCCTTTGCAAACCTCAAAATTTGGCTAAAAAAACACATGTTGTTCACATTTCTGTTGCAGAAAGTTCTGGAATCTGAGAAGAGCCACAAATTTACTTCCACCCAGCGTTCCCCCTAGTCTCCCGATAAAAATGATACCTCACTTGTGTGGGTAGGCCTGGCGCCCGCGACAGGAAACGCCCCAAAGCGCAACGTGTACACATCCAAATTTTTGAAAGAAAACAGAGGTGTTTTTGCAAAGTGCCTACCTGTAGATTTTGGCCTCTAGCTCAGCCGGCACCTAGGGAAACCTACCAAACCTGTGCATTTCTGAAAACTAGTGACCTAGGGGAATCCAAGATGGGGTGACTTGTGTGGCTCGGATGAGGTTCTGTTACACAGAATCCTTTGCAAACCTCAAAATTTGGCTAAAAAAACACATGTTCCTCACATTTCTGTGGCAGAAAGTTCTGGAATCTGAGAGGAGCCAAAAATTTCCTTCCACCCAGCGTTCCCCCAAGTCTCCCGATAAAAATGATACCTCACTTGTGTGGGTAGGCCTAGCGCCCGCGACAGGAAACGCCCCAAAGCGCAACGTGGACACATCCAAATTTTTGAAAGAAAACAGAGGTGTTTTTTGCAAAGTGCTTCCTGTAGATTTTGGCCTCTAGCTCAGCCGGCACCTAGGGAAACCTACCAAACCTGTGCATTTCTGAAAACTAGAGACCTAGGGGAATCCAAGATGGGGTGACTTGTGTGGCTCGGACCAGGTTCTGTTATCCAGAATCCTTTGCAAACCTCAAAATTTGGCTAAAAAAACACATGTTCCTCACATTTCTGTGGCAGAACGTTCTGGAATCTGAGAGGAGCCACAAATTTCCTTCCACCCAGCGTTCCCCCAAGTCTCCCGATAAAAATGATACCTCACTTGTGTGGGTAGGCCTAGCGCCCGCGATAGGAAACGCCCCAAAGCGCAAAGTGGACACATCCAAATTTTTGAAAGAAAACAGAGGTGATTTTTGCAAAGTGCCTACCTGTAGATTTTGGCCTCTAGCTCAGCCGGCACCTAGGGAAACCTACCAAACCTGTGCATTTCTGAAAACTAGAGACCTAGGGGAATCCAAGATGGGGTGACTTGTGTGGCTCGGACCAGGTTCTGTTACCCAGAATCCTTTGCAAACCTCAAAATTTGGCTAAAAAAAACACATGTTCCTCATATTTCTGTGGCAGAAAGTTCTGGAATCTGAGAGGAGCCACAAATTTCCTTCCACCCAGCGTTCCCACAAGTCTGCCGATAAAAATGATTCCTCACTTGTGTGGGTAGGCCTAGCGCCCGCGACAGGAAACGCATCAAAGCGCAACGTGGACACATCCAAATTTTTGAAAGAAAACAGAGGTGTTTTTTGCAAAGTGCCTACCTGTAGATTGTGGCCTCCAGCTCAGCCGGCACCTAGGGAAACCTACCAAACCTGTGTATTTCTGAAAACTAGAGACCTAGGGGAATCTAAGATGGGGTGACTTGTGTGGCTCGGACCAGGTTCTGTTACCCAGAATCCTTTGCAAACCTTAAAATTTGGCAAAAAAAACACATGTTCCTCACATTTCTGTGGCAGAAAGTTCTGGAATCTGAGAGGAGCCACAAATTTCCTTCCACCCAGCGTTCCCCCAAGGCTCCCGATAAAAATGATACCTCATTTGTGTGGGTAGGCCTAGCGCCCGTGACAGCAAACGCCCCAAAGCGCAACGTGGACACATCCAAATTTTTTAAAGAAAACAGAGGTGTTTTTTTCAAAGTGCCTACTGTAGATTTTGGCATCTAGGTCAGCAGCCACCTAGGGAAACCTACCAAACCTGTGCTTTTCTGAAAACAAGAGACCTAGGGGAATCCAAGATGGGGTGACTTGTGTGGCTCGGACCAGGTTCTGTTACCCAGAATCCTTAGCAAACATCAAATTTGGCTAAAAAAACCACATGTTCCTCACATTTCTGTGGCAGAAAGTTCTGGAATCTGAGAGGAGCTACAAATTTCCTTCCACCCAGCGTTCCCCCAAGTATCCCGATAAAAATGATACCTCACTTGTGTGGGTAGGCCTGGCGCCCGCGACAGGAAACGCCCCAAAGGGCAACGAGGACACATCCAAATTTTTGAAAGAAAACAGAGGTGTTTTTTGCAAAGTGCCTACCTGTAGATTTTGGCCTCCAGCACAGCCGGCACCTAGGGAAACCTACCAAACCTATGCATTTCTGAAAACTAGAGACCTAGGGGAATCCAAGATGGGGTGACTTGTGTGGCTCGGACCAGGTTCTGTTACCCAGAATCCTTTGCAAACCTCAAAATTTGGCTAAAAAAACACATGTTCCTCATATTTCTGTGGCAGAAAGTTCTGGAATCTGAGAGGAGCCACAAATTTCCTTCCAACCAGCGTTCCCCCAAGTCTACCAATAAAAATGATACCTCACTTATGTGGGTAGGCCTAGCGCCCGTGACAGGAAACGCCCCAAAGCGCAACGTGGACACATCCAAATTTTTGAAAAAAAACGGAGGTGTTTTTTTTGGAAAGTGCCTACCTGTAGATTTTGGCCTCTAGCTCAGCCGGCACCTAGGGAAACCTACCAAACCTGTTCATTTCTGAAAACTAGAGACCTAGGGGAATCCAAGATGGGGTGACTTGTGTGGCTCGGACCAGGTTCTGTTACCCAGAATCCTTTGCAAACCTCAACATTTGGCAAAAAAAAACACATGTTCCTCATATTTCTATGGCAGAAAGTTCTGAAATCTGAGAGGAGCCACAAATTTCCTTCCACCCAGCGTTCCCCCAAGTCTCCCGATAAAAATGATTCCTCACTTGTGTGGGTAGGCCTAGTGCCCGCGACAGGAAACGCACCAAAGCGCAACGTGGACACATCCAAATTTTTGAAAGAAAACAGAGGTGTTTTTTGCAAAGTGCCTACCTGTAGATTTTGGCCTCTAGCTCTGCCGGCACCTAGGGAAACCTACCAAACTTGTGCATTTCTGAAAACTAGAGACCTAGGGGAATCCAAGATGGGGTGAATTGTGTGGCTCGGCCAGGTTCTGTTACCCAGAATCCTTTGCAAAACTCAAAATTTGGCTAAAAAAACACATGTTCCTCACATTTCTGTGGCAGAAAGTTCTGGAATCTGAGAGGAGCCACAAATTTCCTTCCACCCAGCGTTCCCCCAAGTCTCCCGATAAAAATGATACCTGACTTGTGTGGGTAGGCTTACCGCCCGCGACAGGAAATGCCCCTTAAGCGCAACGTGGACACATCCAAATTTTTTAAACAAAACAGAGGTGTTTTTTGCAAAGTGCTACCTGTAGATTTTGGCCTCTAGCTCAGCCGGCACCTAGGGAAACCTACCAAACCTGTGCATTTCTGAAAACTAGAGACCTAGAGGAATCCAAGATGGGGTGACTTGTGTGGCTCGGACCAGGTTCTGTTACCCAGAATCCTTTGCAAACCTCAAAATTTGGCAAAAAGATCACATGTTCCTCACATTTCTGTGGCAGAAAGTTCTGGAATCTGAGAGGAGCCAAAAATTTCCTTCCACCCAGCGTTCCCCCAAGTCTTCCAATAAAAATGATATCTCACTTGTGTGGGTAGGCCTAGCGCCCGAAACAGGAAACGCCCCAAACCGCAACGTGGACACATCCAAATTTTTGAAAGAAAACAGAGGTGTTTTTTGCAAAGTGCCTACCTGTAGATTTTGGCCTCCAGATCAGCCGGCACCTAGGGAAACCTACCAAACCTATGCATTTCTGAAAACTAGAGACCTAGGGGAATCCAAGATGGGGTGACTTGTGTGGCTCGGACCAGGTTCTGTTACCCAGAATCCTTTGCAAACCTCAAAATTTGGCTAAAAAAACACATGTTCCTCATATTTCTGTGGCAGAAAGTTCTGGATTCTGAGAGGAGCCACAAATTTCCTTCCACCCAGCGTTCCCCCAAGTCTCCCGATAAAAATGATACCTCACTTGTGTGGGTAGGCCTAGCGCCCGTGACAAGAAACGCCCCAAAAGCGCAACGTGGACACATCCAAATTTTTGAAAGAAAACAATGGTGTTTTTTGCAAAGTGCCTACCTGTAGATTTTGGCCTCCAGCTCAGCCGGCACCTAGGGAAACCTACCAAACCTGTGCATTTCTGAAAACTAGAGACCTAGGGGAATCCAAGATGGAGTGACTTGTGTGGCTCGGACCAGTTCCTGTTACCCAGAATCCTTTGCAAACCTTAAAATTTGGAGAAAAAAAACACATGTTCCTCACATTTCTGTGGCAGAAAGTTCTGGAATCTGAGAGGAGCCACAAATTTCCTTCCACCCAGCGTTCCCCCAAGTCTCCCGATAAAAATGATACCTCACTTGTGTGGGTAGGCCTAGCGCCCGCGACAGGATACGCCCCAAGGCGCAACATGGACACATCCAAATTTTTGAAAGAAAACAGAGGTGTTTTTTCCAAGTGCCGACCTGTAGATTTTGGCCAGTAGCTCAGCCGGCACCTAGGGAAACCTACCAAACCTGTGCATTTCTGAAAACTAGAGACCTAGGGGAATCCAAGATGGGGTGACTTGTGTGGCTCGGACCAGGTTCTGTTACCCAGAATCCTTTGCAAAACTCAAAATTTGGCTAAAAAAACATGTTCCTCACATTTCTGTGGCAGAAAGTTCTGGAATCTGAGAGGAGCCACTAATTTCCTTCCACCCAGCGTTCCCCCAAGTCTCCCGATAAAAATGATACCTCACTTGTGTGGGTAGGCCTAGCGCCCGCGACAGGAAACACCCCTAAGCGCAACGTGGGCACATCCACCTTTTTTGAAAGAAAACAGAGGTGTTTTTTGCAAATTGCCTACCTGTAGAATTTGGCCTCTAGCTCTGCCGGCACCTAGGGAAACCTACCAAACCTGTGCATTTCTGAAAAGTAGAGACCTAGGGGAATCCAAGATGGTGTGACTTGTGTGGCTCGGCCAAGGTTCTGTTACCCAGAATCCTTTGCAAACCTCAAAATTTGGCTAAAAAAACACATGTTGCTCACATTTCTGTGGCAGAAAGTTCTGGAATCTGAGAAGAGCCACAAATTTCCTTCCACCCAGCGTTCTCCCAAGTCTCCCGATAAAAATGATACCTCACTTTTGTGGGTAGGCCTAGCGCCCGCAACAGGAAACGCCCCAAAGCGCAAAGTGGACACATCCAAATTTTTGAAAGAAAACAGAGGTGTTTTTTGCAAAGTGCCTACCTGTAGATTTTGGCCTCTAGCTCAGCCGGCACCTAGGGAAACCTACCAAACCTGTGCATTTCTGAAAACTAGAGACCTAGGGGAATCCAAGATGGGGTGACTTGTGTGGCTCGGACCAGGTTCTGTTACCCAGAATCCTTTGCAAACCTCAAAATTTGGCAAAAAAAACACATGTTCCTCAAATTTCTGTGGCAGAAAGTTCTGGAATCTGAGAGGAGATACAAATTTCCTTCCACCCAGCGTTCTCCCAAGTTTCCCGATAAAAATGATACCTCACTTTTGTGGGTAGGCCTAGCGCCCGCAACAGGAAACGCCCCAAAGCGCAAAGTGGACACATCCAAATTTTTGAAAGAAAACAGAGGTGTTTTTTGCAAAGTGCCTACCTGTAGATTTTGGCCTCTAGCTCAGCCGGCACCTAGGGAAACCTACCAAAGCTGTGCATTTCTGAAAACTAGAGACCTAGGGGAATCCAAGATGGGGTGACTTGTGTGGCTCGGACCAGGTTCTGTTACCCAGAATCCTTTGCAAACCTCAAAATTTGGCTAAAAAAACACATGTTCTTCACATTTCTGTGGCAGAAAGTTCTGGAATCTGAGAGGAGCCACAAATTTCCTTCCACCCAGCGTTCCCCCAAGGCTCCCAATAAAAATTATACCTCACTTGTGTGGGTAGGCCTAGCGCCCGCGTCAGGAAACGCCCCAAAGCGCAACGTGGACACATCCACATTTTTTAAAGAAAACAGAGGTGTTTTTTGCAAAGTGCCTACTGTAGATTTTGGCCTCTAGGTCAGCCGGCACCTAGGGAAACCTACCAAAGCTGTGCATTTCTGAAAACTAGAGACCTAGGGGAATCCAAGATGGGGTGACTTGTGTGGCTCGGACCAGGTTCTGTTACCCAGAATCCTTTGCAAACCTCAAAATTTGGCTAAAAAAACACATGTTCCTCATATTTCTGTGGCAGAAAGTTCTGGAATCTGAGAGGAGCCACAAATTTCCTTCCAACCAGCGTTCCCCCAAGTCTACCAATAAAAATGATACCTCACTTGTGTGGGTAGGCCTAGCGCCCGCGACGGGAAACGCCCCAAAGCGCAACGTGGACACATACAAATGTTTGAAAAAAAACAGAGGTGTTTTTTTTGGAAACTGCCTACCTGTAGATTTTGGCCTCTAGCTCAGCCGGCACCTAGGGAAACCTACCAAACCTGTGCATTTCTGAAAACTAGAGACCTAGGGGAATCCAAGATGGGGTGACTTGTGTGGCTCGGACCAGGTTCTGTTACCCAGAATCCTTTGCAAACCTCAAAATTTGGCTAAAAAAACACATGTTCCTCATATTTCTGTGGCAGAAAGTTCTGGAATCTGAGAGGAGCCACAAATGTCCTTCCACCCAGCGTTCCCCCAAGTCTCCCGATAAAAATGATACCTCACTTGTGTGGGTAGGCCTAGCGCCCGCAACAGGAAACGCCCCAAAGCGCAACGTGGACACATCCAAATTTTTGAAAGAAAACAGAGGTGTTTTTTGCAAAGTGCCTACCTGTAGATTTTGGCCTCTAGCTCTGCCGGCACCTAGGGAAACCTACCAAACTTGTGCATTTCTAAAAACTAGAGACCTAGGGGAATCCAAGATGGGGTGACTTGTGTGGCTCGGACCAGGTTCTGTTACCCAGAATCCTTTGCAAACCTCAAAATGTGGCTAAAAAAACACATGTTGCTCACATTTCTGTGGCAGAAAGTTCTGGAATCTGAGAAGAGCCACAAATTTCCTTCCACCCAGTGTTCCCCCAAGTCTCCCGATAAAAATGATACCACACTTGTGTGGGTAGGCCTAGAGCCCGCGACAGGAAACGCCCCAAAGTGCAAAGTGGACACATCCAAATTTTTGAAAGAAAACAGAGATGTTTTTTGCAAAGTGCTTACCTGTAGATTTTGGCCTCTAGCTCAGCCGGCACCTAGGGAAACCTACCAAACCTGTGCATTTCTGAAAACTAGAGACCTAGGGGAATCCAAGATGGGGTGACTTGGGTGGCTCGGACCAGGTTCTGTTACCCAGAATCCTTTGCAAACCTCAAAATTTGGCTAAAAAAACACATGTTCCTCATATTTCTGTGGCAGAAAGTTCTGGAATCTGAGAGGAGCCACAAATTTCCTTCCACCCAGCGTTCCCCCAAGTCTCCCGATAAAAATGATACCTCACTTGTGTGGGTAGGCCTAGCGCCCGTGACAAGAAACGCCCCAAAAGCGCAACGTGGACACATCCAAATTTTTGAAAGAAAACAAAGGTGTTTTTTGCAAAGTGCCTAGCTGTAGATTTTGGCCTCCAGCTCAGCTGGCACCTAGGGAAACCTACCAAACCTGTGCATTTCTGAAAACTAGAGACCTAGGGGAATCCAAGATGGAGTGACTTGTGTGACTCGGACCAGTTCCTGTTACCCAGAATCCTTTGCAAACCTTAAAATTTGGCAAAAAAAACACGTTCCTCACATTTCTGTGGCAGAAAGTTCTGGAATCTGAGAGGAGCCACAAATTTCCTTCCACCCAGCGTTCCCCCAAGTCTCCCGATAAAAATGATACCTCACTTGTGTGGGTAGGCCTAGCGCCCACAACAGGAAACGCCCCAAAGCGCAACGTGGACATATCCAAATTTTTGAAAGAAAGCAGAGGTGTTTTTTCCAAGTCCCGACCTGTAGATTTTGGCCTCTAGCTCAGCCGGCACCTAGGGAAACCTACCAAACCTGTGCATTTCTGAAAACTAGAGACCTAGGGGAATCCAAGATGGGGTGACGTGTGTGGCTCGGACCAGGTTCTGTTACCCAGAATCCTTTGCAAAACTCAAAATTTGGCTATAAAAACATGTTCCTCACATTTCTGTGGCAGAAAGTTCTGGAATCTGAGAGGAGCCACTAATTTCCTTCCACCCAGCGTTCCCCCAAGTCTCCCGATAAAAATGATACCTCACTTGTGTGGGTAGGCCTAGCGCCCGCGACAGGAAACACCCCAAAGCGCAACGTGGGCACATCCACCTTTTTTGAAAGAAAACAGAGGTGTTTTTTGCAAATTGCCTACCTGTAGAATTTGGCCTCTAGCTCTTCCGGCACCTAGGGAAACCTACCAAACCTGTGCATTTCTGAAAACTAGAGACCTAGGGGAATCCAAGATGGTGTGACTTGTGTGGCTCGGCCAAGGTTCTGTTACCCAGAATCCTTTGCAAACCTCAAAATTTGGCTAAAAAAACACATGTTGCTCACATTTCTGTTGCAGAAAGTTCTGGAATCTGAGAAGAGCCACAAATTTCCTTCCACCCAGCATTCTCCCAAGTCTCCCGATAAAAATGATACCTCACTTGTGTGGGTAGGCCTAGCGCCCGCGACAGGAAACACCCCAAAGCGCAACGTGGACACATCCAAATTTTTTAAAGAAAACAGAGGTGTTTTTTGCAAAGTGCCTACTGTAGATTTTGGCCTCTAGGTCAGCCGGCACCTAGGGAAACCTACCAAAGCTGTGCATTTCTGAAAACTAGAGACCTAGGGGAATCCAAGATGGGGTGACTTGTGTGGCTCGGACCAAGTTCTGTTACCAAGAATCCTTTGCAAACCTCAAAATTTGGCTAAAAAAACACATGTTCTTCACATTTCTGTGGCAGAAAGTTCTGGAATCTGAGAGGAGCCACAAATTTCCTTCCACCCAGCGTTCCCCCAAGGCTCCCAATAAAAATTATACCTCACTTGTGTGGGTAGGCCTAGCGCCCGCGACAGGAAACGCCCCAAAGCGCAACGTGGACACATCCACATTTTTTAAAGAAAACAGAGGTGTTTTTTGCAAAGTGCCTACTGTAGATTTTGGCCTCTAGGTCAGCCGGCACCTAGGGAAACCTACCAAAGCTGTGCATTTCTGAAAACTAGAGACCTAGGGGAATCCAAGATGGGGTGACTTGTGTGGCTCGGACCAGGTTCTGTTACCCAGAATCCTTTGCAAACCTCAAAATTTGGCTAAAAAAACACATGTTCTTCACATTTCTGTGGCAGAAAGTTCTGGAATCTGAGAGGAGCCACAAATTTCCTTCCACCCAGCGTTCCCCCAAGGCTCCCAATAAAAATTATACCTCACTTGTGTGGGTAGGCCTAGCGCCCGCGACAGGAAACGCCCCAAAGCGCAACGTGGACACATCCACATTTTTTAAAGAAAACAGAGGTGTTTTTTGCAAAGTGCCTACTGTAGATTTTGGCCTCTAGGTCAGCCGGCACCTAGGGAAACCTACCAAAGCTGTGCATTTCTGAAAACTAGAGACCTAGGGGAATCCAAGATGGGGTGACTTGTGTGGCTCGGAACCAGGTTCTGTTACCCAGAATCCTTTGCAAACCTCAAAATTTGGCTAAAAAAACACATGTTCTTCACATTTCTGTGGCAGAAAGTTCTGGAATCTGAGAGGAGCCAAAAATTTCCTTCCACCCAGCGTTCCCCCAAGGCTCCTGATAAAAATGATACCTCACTTGTGTGGGTAGGCCTAGCGCCCGCGACAGGAAACGCCCCAAAGCGCAACGTGGAGACATCCAAATTTTTGAAAGAAAACAGAGGTGTTTTTTGCAAAGTGCCTACTGTAGATTTTGGCCTCTAGGTCAGCCGGCACCTAGGGAAACCTACCAAAGCTGTGCATTTCTGAAAACTAGAGACCTAGGGGAATCCAAGATGGGGTGACTTGTGTGGCTCGGACCAGGTTCTGTTACCCAGAATCCTTTGCAAACCTCAAAATATGGCTAAAAAAACACATGTTCCTCACATTTCTGTGGCAGAAAGTTCTGGAATCTGAGAGGAGCCACAAATTTCCTTCCACTCAGCGTTCCCCCAAGTCTCCCAATAAAAATGATACGTCACTTGTGTGGGTAGGCCTAGCGCCCGCGACAGGAAACGCCCCAAAGCGCAACGTGGACACATCCAAATTTTTGAAAGAAAACAGAGGTGTTTTTTGCAAAGTGCCTACCTGTAGATTTTGGCCTCCAGCTCAGCCGGCACCTAGGGAAATCTACCAAACCTATGCATTTCTGAAAACTAAAGACCTAGGGGAATCCAAGATGGGGTGACTTGTGTGGCTCGGACCAGGTTCTGTTACCCAGAATCCTTTGCAAACCTCAAAATTTGGCTAAAAAAACACATGTTCCTCATATTTCTGTGGCAGAAAGTTCTGGAATCTGAGAGGAGCCACAAATTTCCTTCCAACCAGCGTTCCCCCAAGTCTACCAATAAAAATGATACCTCACTTGTGTGGGTAGGCCTAGCGCCCGCGACAGGAAACGCCCCAAAGCGCAACGTGGACACATACAAATGTTTGAAAAAAAACAGAGGTGTTTTTTTTGGAAACTGCCTACCTGTAGATTTTGGCATCTAGCTGAGCCGGCACCTAGGTAAACCTACCAAACCTGTGCATTTCTGAAAACTAGAGACCTAGGGGAATCCAAGATGGGGTGACTTGTGTGGCTCGGACCAGGTTCTGTTACCCAGAATCCGTTGCAAACCTCGAAATTTGGCTAAAAAAACACATGTTGCTCACATTTCTGTGGCAGAAAGTTCTGGAATCTGAGAAGAGCCTCAAATTTCCTTCCACCCAGCATTCTCCCAAGTCTCCCGATAAAAATGATACCTCACTTGTGTGAGTAGGCCTAGCGCCCGCGACAGGAAACGCCCCAAAGCGCAACGTGGACACATCCAAATTTTGAAAGAAAACAGGTGTTTTTTGCAAAGTGCCTACTGTAGATTTTGGCCTCTAGGTCAGCCGGAACCTAGGGAAACCTACCAAAGCTGTGCATTTCTGAAAACTAGAGACCTAGGGGAATCCAAGATGGGGTGACTTGTGTGGCTCGGACCAGGTTCTGTTACCCAGAATCCGTTGCAAACCTCAAAATTTGGCTAAAAAAACACGTTCCTCATATTTCTGTGGCAGAAAGTTCTGGAATCTGAGAGGAGCCACAAATTTCCTTCCACCCAGCGTTCCCCCAAGTCTGCCGATAAAAATGATACCTCACTTGTGTGGGTAGGCCTAGCGCCCGCGACAGGAAACGCCCCAAAGCGCAACGTGGACACATCCAAATTTTTGAAAGAAAACAGAGGTGTTTTTTGCAAAGTGCTTACCTGTAGATTTTGGCCTCTAGCTCAGCCGGCACCTAGGGAAACCTACCAAACCTGTGCATTTCTGAAAACTAGAGACCTAGGGGAATCCAAGATGGGGTGACTTGGGTGGCTCGGACCAGGTTCTGTTACCCAGAATCCTTTGCAAACCTCAAAATTTGGCTAAAAAAACACATGTTCCTCATATTTCTGTGGCAGAAAGTTCTGGAATCTGAGAGGAGCCACAAATTTCCTTCCACCCAGCGTTCCCCCAAGTCTCCCGATAAAAATGATACCTCACTTGTGTGGGTAGGCCTAGCGCCCGTGACAAGAAACGCCCCAAAAGCGCAACGTGGACACATCCAAATTTTTGAAAGAAAACAAAGGTGTTTTTTGCAAAGTGCCTAGCTGTAGATTTTGGCCTCCAGCTCAGCTGGCACCTAGGGAAACCTACCAAACCTGTGCATTTCTGAAAACTAGAGACCTAGGGGAATCCAAGATGGAGTGACTTGTGTGACTCGGACCAGTTCCTGTTACCCAGAATCCTTTGCAAACCTTAAAATTTGGCAAAAAAAACACGTTCCTCACATTTCTGTGGCAGAAAGTTCTGGAATCTGAGAGGAGCCACAAATTTCCTTCCACCCAGCGTTCCCCCAAGTCTCCCGATAAAAATGATACCTCACTTGTGTGGGTAGGCCTAGCGCCCACAACAGGAAACGCCCCAAAGCGCAACGTGGACATATCCAAATTTTTGAAAGAAAGCAGAGGTGTTTTTTCCAAGTCCCGACCTGTAGATTTTGGCCTCTAGCTCAGCCGGCACCTAGGGAAACCTACCAAACCTGTGCATTTCTGAAAACTAGAGACCTAGGGGAATCCAAGATGGGGTGACGTGTGTGGCTCGGACCAGGTTCTGTTACCCAGAATCCTTTGCAAAACTCATAATTTGGCTATAAAAACATGTTCCTCACATTTCTGTGGCAGAAAGTTCTGGAATCTGAGAGGAGCCACTAATTTCCTTCCACCCAGCGTTCCCCCAAGTCTCCCGATAAAAATGATACCTCACTTGTGTGGGTAGGCCTAGCGCCCGCGACAGGAAACACCCCAAAGCGCAACGTGGGCACATCCACCTTTTTTGAAAGAAAACAGAGGTGTTTTTTGCAAATTGCCTACCTGTAGAATTTGGCCTCTAGCTCTTCCGGCACCTAGGGAAACCTACCAAACCTGTGCATTTCTGAAAACTAGAGACCTAGGGGAATCCAAGATGGTGTGACTTGTGTGGCTCGGCCAAGGTTCTGTTACCCAGAATCCTTTGCAAACCTCAAAATTTGGCTAAAAAAACACATGTTGCTCACATTTCTGTTGCAGAAAGTTCTGGAATCTGAGAAGAGCCACAAATTTCCTTCCACCCAGCATTCTCCCAAGTCTCCCGATAAAAATGATACCTCACTTGTGTGGGTAGGCCTAGCGCCCGCGACAGGAAACGCCCCAAAGCGCAACGTGGACACATCCAAATTTTTTAAAGAAAACAGAGGTGTTTTTTGCAAAGTGCCTACTGTAGATTTTGGCCTCTAGGTCAGCCGGCACCTAGGGAAACCTACCAAAGCTGTGCATTTCTGAAAACTAGAGACCTAGGGGAATCCAAGATGGGGTGACTTGTGTGGCTCGGACCAGGTTCTGTTACCCAGAATCCTTTGCAAACCTCAAAATTTGGCTAAAAAAACACATGTTCTTCACATTTCTGTGGCAGAAAGTTCTGGAATCTGAGAGGAGCCACAAATTTCCTTCCACCCAGCGTTCCCCCAAGGCTCCCAATAAAAATTATACCTCACTTGTGTGGGTAGGCCTTACGCCCGCGACAGGAAACGCCCCAAAGCGCAACGTGGACACATCCACATTTTTTAAAGAAAACAGAGGTGTTTTTTGCAAAGTGCCTACTGTAGATTTTGGCCTCTAGGTCAGCCGGCACCTAGGGAAACCTACCAAAGCTGTGCATTTCTGAAAACTAGAGACCTAGGGGAATCCAAGATGGGGTGACTTGTGTGGCTCGGACCAGGTTCTGTTACCCAGAATCCTTTGCAAACCTCAAAATTTGGCTAAAAAAACACATGTTCCTCATATTTCTGTGGCAGAAAGTTCTGGAATCTGAGAGGAGCCACAAATTTCCTTCCAACCAGCGTTCCCCAAGTCTACCAATAAAAATGATACCTCACTTGTGTGGGTAGGCCTAGCGCCCGCGACGGGAAACGCCCCAAAGCGCAACGTGGACACATACAAATGTTTGAAAAAAAACAGAGGTGTTTTTTTTTGGAAACTGCCTACCTGTAGATTTTGGCCTCTAGCTCAGCCGGCACCTAGGGAAACCTACCAAACCTGTGCATTTCTGAAAACTAGAGACCTAGGGGAATCCAAGATGGGGTGACTTGTGTGGCTCGGACCAGGTTCTGTTACCCAGAATCCTTTGCAAACCTCAAAATTTGGCTAAAAAAACACATGTTCTTCACATTTCTGTGGCAGAAAGTTCTGGAATCTGAGAGGAGCCACAAATTTCCTTCCACCCAGCGTTCCCCCAAGGCTCCCAATAAAAATTATACCTCACTTGTGTGGGTAGGCCTAGCGCCCGCGACAGGAAACGCCCCAAAGCGCAACGTGGACACATCCACATTTTTTAAAGAAAACAGAGGTGTTTTTTGCAAAGTGCCTACTGTAGATTTTGGCCTCTAGGTCAGCCGGCACCTAGGGAAACCTACCAAAGCTGTGCATTTCTGAAAACTAGAGACCTAGGGGAATCCAAGATGGGGTGACTTGTGTGGCTCGGAACCAGGTTCTGTTACCCAGAATCCTTTGCAAACCTCAAAATTTGGCTAAAAAAACACATGTTCTTCACATTTCTGTGGCAGAAAGTTCTGGAATCTGAGAGGAGCCAAAAATTTCCTTCCACCCAGCGTTCCCCCAAGGCTCCTGATAAAAATGATACCTCACTTGTGTGGGTAGGCCTAGCGCCCGCGACAGGAAACGCCCCAAAGCGCAACGTGGAGACATCCAAATTTTTGAAAGAAAACAGAGGTGTTTTTTGCAAAGTGCCTACTGTAGATTTTGGCCTCTAGGTCAGCCGGCACCTAGGGAAACCTACCAAAGCTGTGCATTTCTGAAAACTAGAGACCTAGGGGAATCCAAGATGGGGTGACTTGTGTGGCTCGGACCAGGTTCTGTTACCCAGAATCCTTTGCAAACCTCAAAATATGGCTAAAAAAACACATGTTCCTCACATTTCTGTGGCAGAAAGTTCTGGAATCTGAGAGGAGCCACAAATTTCCTTCCACTCAGCGTTCCCCCAAGTCTCCCAATAAAAATGATACGTCACTTGTGTGGGTAGGCCTAGCGCCCGCGACAGGAAACGCCCCAAAGCGCAACGTGGACACATCCAAATTTTTGAAAGAAAACAGAGGTGTTTTTTGCAAAGTGCCTACCTGTAGATTTTGGCCTCCAGCTCAGCCGGCACCTAGGGAAATCTACCAAACCTATGCATTTCTGAAAACTAAAGACCTAGGGGAATCCAAGATGGGGTGACTTGTGTGGCTCGGACCAGGTTCTGTTACCCAGAATCCTTTGCAAACCTCAAAATTTGGCTAAAAAAACACATGTTCCTCATATTTCTGTGGCAGAAAGTTCTGGAATCTGAGAGGAGCCACAAATTTCCTTCCAACCAGCGTTCCCCCAAGTCTACCAATAAAAATGATACCTCACTTGTGTGGGTAGGCCTAGCGCCCGCGACAGGAAACGCCCCAAAGCGCAACGTGGACACATACAAATGTTTGAAAAAAAACAGAGGTGTTTTTTTTGGAAACTGCCTACCTGTAGATTTTGGCATCTAGCTGAGCCGGCACCTAGGTAAACCTACCAAACCTGTGCATTTCTGAAAACTAGAGACCTAGGGGAATCCAAGATGGGGTGACTTGTGTGGCTCGGACCAGGTTCTGTTACCCAGAATCCGTTGCAAACCTCGAAATTTGGCTAAAAAAACACATGTTGCTCACATTTCTGTGGCAGAAAGTTCTGGAATCTGAGAAGAGCCACAAATTTCCTTCCACCCAGCATTCTCCCAAGTCTCCCGATAAAAATGATACCTCACTTGTGTGAGTAGGCCTAGCGCCCGCGACAGGAAACGCCCCAAAGCGCAACGTGGACACATCCAAATTTTTGAAAGAAAACAGGTGTTTTTTGCAAAGTGCCTACTGTAGATTTTGGCCTCTAGGTCAGCCGGAACCTAGGGAAACCTACCAAAGCTGTGCATTTCTGAAAACTAGAGACCTAGGGGAATCCAAGATGGGGTGACTTGTGTGGCTCGGACCAGGTTCTGTTACCCAGAATCCGTTGCAAACCTCAAAATTTGGCTAAAAAAACACGTTCCTCATATTTCTGTGGCAGAAAGTTCTGGAATCTGAGAGGAGCCACAAATTTCCTTCCACCCAGCGTTCCCCCAAGTCTGCCGATAAAAATGATACCTCACTTGTGTGGGTAGGCCTAGCGCCCGCGACAGGAAACGCCCCAAAGCGCAACGTGGACACATCCAAATTTTTGAAAGAAAACAGAGGTGTTTTTTGCAAAGTCCCTACCTGTAGATTTTGGCCTCCAGCTCAGCCGGCACCTAGGGAAACCTACCAAACCTGTGCATTTCTGAAAACTAGAGACCTAGGGGAATCCAAGATGGGGTGACTTGTGTGGCTCGGACCAGGTTCTGTTACACAGAATCCTTTGCAAACCTCAAAATTTGGCACAAAAAACACATGTTCCTCAAATTTCTGTGGCAGAAAGTTCTGGAATCTGAGAGGAGCCACAAATTTCCTTCCACCCAGCGTTCTCCCAAGTCTCCCGATAAAAATGATACCTCACTTGTGTGGGTAGGCCTAGCGCCCGCAACAGGAAACGCCCCAAAGCGCAACGTGGACACATCCAAATTTTTGAAAGAAAACAGAGGTGTTTTTTGCAAAGTGCCTACCTGTAGATTTTGGCCTCCAGCTCAGCCGGCACCTAGGGAAATCTACTAAACCTATGCATTTCTGAAAACTAAAGACCTAGGGGAATCCAAGATGGGGTGACTTGTGTGGCACGGACCAGGTTCTGTTACCCAGAATCCTTTGCAAACCTCAAAATTTGGCTAAAAAAACACATGTTCCTCACATTTCTGTGGCAGAAAGTTCTGGAATCTGAGAGGAGCCACAAATTTCCTTCCACCCAGCGTTCCCCCAAGTCTCCCGATAAAAATGATACCTCACTTGTGTGGGTAGCCCTAGCGCCCGCGACAGGAAACGCCCCAAAGCGCAACGTGGACACATCCAAATTTTTGAAAGAAAACAGAGGTATTTTTTGCAAAGTGCCTACCTGTAGATTTTGGCCTCTAGCTCTACCGGCACCTAGGGAAACCTACCAAACTTGTGCATTTCTGAAAACTAGAGACCTAGGGGAATCCAAGATGGTGTGACTTGTGTGGCTCGGCCAAGGTTCTGTTACCCAGAATCCTTTGCAAACCTCAAAATTTGGCTAAAAAAACACATGTTGCTCACATTTCTGTGGCAAAAAGTTCTGAAATCTGAGAAGAGCCACACATTTCCTTCCACCCAGCATTCTCCCAAGTCTCCCGATAAAAATGATACCTCACTTGTGTGGGTAGGCCTAGTGCCCGCGACAGGAAACGCCCCAAAGCGCAACGTGGACACATCCAAATTTTTTAAAGAAAACAGAGGTGTTTTTTGCAAAGTGCCTACCTGTAGATTTTGGACTCTAGCTCAGCCGGCACCTAGGGAAACCTACCAAACCTGTGCATTTCTGAAAACTAGAGACCTAGGGGAATCCAAGATGGGGTGACTTGTGTGGCTCGGACCAGGTTCTGTTACCCAGAATCCGTTGCAAACCTCAAAATTTGGCTAAAAAAACACATGTTCCTCATATTTCTGTGGCAGAAAGTTCTGGAATCTGAGAGGAGCCACAAATTTCCTTCCACCCAGCGTTCCCCCAAGTCTGCCGATAAAAATGATACCTCACTTGTGTGGGTAGGCCTAGCGCCCGCGACAGGAAACGCCCCAAAGCGCAACGTGGTCACATCCAAATTTTTGAAAGAAAACAGAGGTGTTTTTTGCAAAGTGCCTACTGTAGATTTTGGCGTCTAGGTCAGCCGGCACCTAGGGAAACCTACCAAAGCTGTGCATTTCTGAAAACTAGAGACCTAGGGGAATCCAAGATGGGGTGACTTGTGTGGCTCGGACCAGGTTCTGTTACCCAGAATCCTTTGCAAACCTCAAAATATGGCTAAAAAAACACATGTTCCTCACATTTCTGTGGCAGAAAGTTCTGGAATCTGAGAGGAGCCACAAATTTCCTTCCACCCAGCGTTCCCCCAAGTCTCCCAATAAAAATGATACGTCACTTGTGTGGATAGGCCTAGCGCCCGCGAAAGGAAACGCCCCAAAGCGCAACGTAGACAGATCCAAATTTTTGAAAGAAAACAGAGGTGTTTTTTGCAAAGTGCCTACCTGTAGATTTTGGCCTCCAGCTCAGCCGGCACCTAGGGAAATCTACCAAACCTATGCGTTTCTGAAAAGTAAAGACCTAGGGGAATCCAAGATGGGGTGACTTGTGTGGCTCGGACCAGGTTCTGTTACTCAGAATCCTTTGCAAACCTCAAAATTTGGCTAAAAAGACACATGTTCCTCATATTTCTGTGGCAGAAAGTTCTGGAATCTGAGAGGAGCCACAAATTTCCTTCCAACCAGCGTTCCCCCAAGTCTACCAATAAAAATGATACCTCACTTGTGTGGGTAGGCCTAGAGCCCGCGACAGGAAACGCCCCAAAGTGCAAAGTGGACACATCCAAATTTTTGAAAGAAAACAGAGGTGTTTTTTGCAAAGTGCTTACCTGTAGATTTTGGCCTCCAGCTCAGCCGGCACCTAGGGAAACCTACCAAACCTGTGCATTTCTGAAAACTAGAGACCTAGGGGAATCCAAGATGGGGTGACTTGTGTGGCTCGGACCAGGTTCTGTTACACAGAATCCTTTGCAAACCTCAAAATTTGGCACAAAAAACACATGTTCCTCAAATTTCTGTGGCAGAAAGTTCTGGAATCTGAGAGGAGCCACAAATTTCCTTCCACCCAGCGTTCTCCCAAGTCTCCCGATAAAAATGATACCTCACTTGTGTGGGTAGGCCTAGCGCCCGCAACAGGAAACGCCCCAAAGCGCAACGTGGACACATCCAAATTTTTGAAAGAAAACAGAGGTGTTTTTTGCAAAGTGCCTACCTGTAGATTTTGGCCTCCAGCTCAGCCGGCACCTAGGGAAATCTACTAAACCTATGCATTTCTGAAAACTAAAGACCTAGGGGAATCCAAGATGGGGTGACTTGTGTGGCTCGGACCAGGTTCTGTTACCCAGAATCCTTTGCAAACCTCAAAATTTGGCAAAAAAACACATGTTCCTCATATTTCTGTGGCAGAAAGTTCTGGAATCTGAGAGGAGCCACAAATTTCCTTCCACCCAGCGTTCCCCCAAGTCTCCCGATAAAAATGATACCTCACTTGTGTGGGTAGCCCTAGCGCCCGCGACAGGAAACGCCCCAAAGCGCAACGTGGACACATCCAAATTTTTGAAAGAAAACAGAGGTATTTTTTGCAAAGTGCCTACCTGTAGATTTTGGCCTCTAGCTCTACCGGCACCTAGGGAAACCTACCAAACTTGTGCATTTCTGAAAACTAGAGACCTAGGGGAATCCAAGATGGTGTGACTTGTGTGGCTCGGCCAAGGTTCTGTTACCCAGAATCCTTTGCAAACCTCAAAATTTGGCTAAAAAAACACATGTTGCTCACATTTCTGTGGCAAAAAGTTCTGGAATCTGAGAAGAGCCACACATTTCCTTCCACCCAGCATTCTCCCAAGTCTCCCGATAAAAATGATACCTCACTTGTGTGGGTAGGCCTAGCGCCCGCGACAGGAAACGCCCCAAAGCTCAACGTGGACACATCCAAATTTTTTAAAGAAAACAGAGGTGTTTTTTGCAAAGTGCCTACCTGTAGATTTTGGCCTCTAGCTCAGCCGGCACCTAGGGAAACCTACCAAACCTGTGCATTTCTGAAAACTAGAGACCTAGGGGAATCCAAGATGGGGTGACTTGTGTGGCTCGGACCAGGTTCTGTTACCCAGAATCCGTTGCAAACCTCAAAATTTGGCTAAAAAAACACATGTTCCTCATATTTCTGTGGCAGAAAGTTCTGGAATCTGAGAGGAGCCACAAATTTCCTTCCACCCAGCGTTCCCCCAAGTCTGCCGATAAAAATGATACCTCACTTGTGTGGGTAGGCCTAGCGCCCGCGACAGGAAACGCCCCAAAGCGCAACGTGGACACATCCAAATTTTTGAAAGAAAACAGAGGTGTTTTTTGCAAAGTGCCTACCTGTAGATTTTGGCCTCCAGCTCAGCCGGCACCTAGGGAAACGTACCAAACCTGTGCATTTCTGAAAACTAGAGACCTAGGCGAATCCAAGATGGGGTGACTTGTGTGGCTCGGACCAGGTTCTGTTACCCAGAATCCTTTGCAAACCTCAAAATTTGGCAAAAAAAACACATGTTCCTCAAATTTCTGTGGCAGAAAGTTCTGGAATCTGAGAGAAGCCACAAATTTCCTTCCACCCAGCGTTCTCCCAAGTCTCCCGATAAAAATGATACCTCACTTGTGTGGGTAGGCCTAGCCCCCGCAACAGGAAATGCCCCAAAGCGCAAAGTGGACACATCCAAATTTTTGAAAGAAAACAGAGGTGTTTTTTGCAAAGTGCCTACCTGTAGATTTTGGCCTCTAGCTCAGCCGGCACCTAGGGAAACCTACCAAACCTGTGCATTTCTGAAAACTAGAGACCTAGGGGAATCCAAGATGGGGTGACTTGTGTGGCTCGGACCAGGTTCTGTTACCCAGAATCCTTTGCAAACCTCAAAATTTGGCTAAAAAAAACACATGTTCTTCACATTTCTGTGGCAGAAAGTTCTGGAATCTGAGAGGAGCCACAAATTTCCTTCCACCCAGCGTTCCCCCAAGGCTCCCGATAAAAATGATACCTCACTTGTGTGGGTAGGCCTAGCGCCCGCGACAGGAAACGCCCCAAAGCGCAACGTGGTCACATCCAAATTTTTGAAAGAAAACAGAGGTGTTTTTTGCAAAGTGCCTACTGTAGATTTTGGCTTCTAGGTCAGCCGGCACCTAGGGAAACCTACCAAAGCTGTGCATTTCTGAAAACTAGAGACCTAGGGGAATCCAAGATGGGGTGACTTGTGTGGCTCGGACCAGGTTCTGTTACCCAGAATCCTTTGCAAACCTCAAAATATGGCTAAAAAAACACATGTTCCTCACATTTCTGTGGCAGAAAGTTCTGGAATCTGAGAGGAGCCACAAATTTCCTTCCACCCAGCGTTCCCCCAAGTCTCCCAATAAAAATGATACGTCACTTGTGTGGGTAGGCCTAGCGCCCGCGAAAGGAAACGCCCCAAAGCGCAACGTAGACAGATCCAAATTTTTGAAAGAAAACAGAGGTGTTTTTTGCAAAGTGCCTACCTGTAGATTTTGGCCTCCAGCTCAGCCGGCACCTAGGGAAATCTACCAAACCTATGCGTTTCTGAAAACTAAAGACCTAGGGGAATCCAAGATGGGGTGACTTGTGTGGCTCGGGCCAGGTTCTGTTACTCAGAATCCTTTGCAAACCTCAAAATTTGGCTAAAAAGACACATGTTCCTCATATTTCTGTGGCAGAAAGTTCTGGAATCTGAGAGGAGCCACAAATTTCCTTCCAACCAGCGTTCCCCCAAGTCTACCAATAAAAATGATACCTCACTTGTGTGGGTAGGCCTAGCGCCCGCGACAGGAAACGCCCCAAAGCGCAACGTGGACACATACAAATGTTTGAAAAAAAACAGAGGTGTTTTTTTTGGAAACTGCCTACCTGTAGATTTTGGCCTCTAGCTCACCCGGCACCTAGGGAAACCTACCAAACCTGTGCATTTCTGAAAACTACAGACCTAGGGGAATCCAAGATGGGGTGGCTTGTGTGGCTCGGACCAGGTTCTGTTACCCAGAATCCTTTGCAAACCTCAAAATTTGGCTAAAAAAACACATGTTCCTCATATTTCTGTGGCAGAAAGTTCTGGAATCTGAGAGGAGCCACAAATTTCCTTCCACCCAGCGTTCCCCCAAGTCTACCAATAAAAATGATACCTCACTTGTGTGGGTAGGACTAGAGCCCGCGACAGGAAACGTCCCAAAGTGCAAAGTGGACACATCCAAATTTTTGAAAGAAAACAGAGGTGTTTTTTGCAAAGTGCTTACCTGTAGATTTTGGCCTCTAGCTCAGCCGGCACCTA
This sequence comes from Pleurodeles waltl, assembly GCF_031143425.1. Taxonomy (NCBI): domain Eukaryota; kingdom Metazoa; phylum Chordata; class Amphibia; order Caudata; family Salamandridae; genus Pleurodeles; species Pleurodeles waltl. The sequence continues at coordinate 1,007,025 of NW_027149811.1, read as the reverse complement.
GGGAAACCTACCAAACCTGTGCATTTCTGAAAACTAGATACCTAGGGGAATCCAAGATGGGGTGACTTGTGTGGCTCGGACCAGGTTCTGTTACCCAGAATCCTTTGCAAACCTCAACATTTGGCAAAAAAAACACATGTTCCTCTCATTTCTGTGGCAGAAAGTTCTGGAATCTGAGAGGAGCCACAAATTTCCTTCCACCCAGCGTTCCTACAAGTCTCCCGATAAAAATGATACCTCACTTGTGTGGGTAGGCCTAGCGCCCGCAACAGGAAACGCCCCAAAGCGCAACGTGGACACATCCAAATTTTTGAAAGAAAACAGAGGTGTTTTTTGCAAAGTGCTACCTGTAGATTTTGGCCTCCAGCTCAGCCGGCACCTAGGGAAACCTACCAAACCTGTGCATTTCTGAAAACTAGAGACCTAGGGGAATCCAAGATGGGGTGACTTGTGTGGCTCGGACCAGGTTCTGTTACCCAGAATCCTTTGCAAACCTCAAAATTTGGCAAAAAAAAACACATGTTCCTCACGTTTCTGTGGCAGAAAGTTCTGGAATCTGAGAGGAGCCACAAATTTCCTTCCACCAAGCGTTCCCCCAAGTCTCCCGATAAAAATGATAACTCACTTGTGAGGGTAGGCCTAGCGCCCGCTACAGGAAACGCCGCAAAGCGCAACGTGGACACATCCAAATTTTTTAAAGAAAACAGAGGTGTTTTTTGCAAAGTGCCTACCTGTAGATTTTGGCCTCTAGCTCAGCCGGCACCTAGGGAAACCTACCAAACCTGTGCATTTCTGAAAACTAGAGACCTAGGGGAATCCAAGATGGTGTGACTTGTGTGGCTCGGACCAGGTTCTGTTACCCAGAATCCTTTGCAAACCTCAAAATGTGGCTAAAAAAACACATGTTCCTCATATTTCTGTGGCAGAAAGTTCTGGAATCTGAGAGGAGCCACAAATTTCCTTCCAACCAGCGTTCCCCCAAGTCTACCAATAAAAATGATACCTCACTTGTGTGGGTAGGCCTAGCGCCCGCGACAGGAAACGCCCCAAAGCGCAACGTGGACACATACAAATGTTTGAAAAAAAACAGAGGTGTTTTTTTTGGAAACTGCCTACCTGTAGATTTTGGCCTCTAGCTGAGCCGGCACCTAGGGAAACCTACCAAACCTGTGCATTTCTGAAAACTAGAGACCTAGGGGAATCCAAGATGGGGTGACTTGTGTGGCTCGAACCAGGTTCTGTTACCCAGAATCCTTTGCAAACCTCAAAATTTTGCTAAAAAAACACATGTTCCTCATATTTCTGTGGCAGAAAGTTCTGGAATCTGAGAGGAGCCACAAATTTCCTTCCACCCAGCGTTCCCCCAAGTCTCCCGATAAAAATGATACCTCACTTGTGTGGGTAGGCCTAGCGCCCGCGACAGGAAACGCCCCAAAGCGCAACGTGGACACATCCAAATTTTTGAAAGAAAACAGAGGTGTTTTTTGCAAAGTGCCTACCTGTAGATTTTGGCCTCTAGCTCTTCCGGCACCTAGGGAAACCTACCAAACTTGTGCATTTATGAAAACTAGAGACCTAGGGGAATCCAAGATGGGGTGACTTGTGTGGCTCGGACCAGGTTCTGTTACCCATAATCCTTTGCAAACCTCAAATTTTGGCTAAAAAAACACATGTTGCTCACATTTCTGTGGCAGAAAGTTCTGGAATCTGAGAGGAGCCACAAATTTCCTTCCACCCAGCGTTCCCCCAAGGCTCCCGATAAAAATGATACCTCACTTGTGTGGGTAGGCCTAGCGCCCGCGACAGGAAACGCCCCAAAGCACAACGTGGACACATCCAAATTTTTGAAAGAAAACAGAGGTGTTTTTTGCAAAGTGCCTACTGTAGATTTTGGCCTCTAGGGCAGCCGGCACCTAGGGAAACCTACCAAAGCTGTGCATTTCTGAAAACTAGAGACCTAGGGGAATCCAAGATGGGGTGACTTGTGTGGCTTGGACCAGGTTCTGTTACCCAGAATCCTTTGCAAACCTCAAAATTTGGCTAAAAAAACACATGTTCCTCACATTTCTGTTGCAGGAAGTTCTGGAATGTGAGAGGAGCCACAAATTTCCTTCCACCCAGCGTTCCCCCAAGTCTCCCAATAAAAATGATACGTCACTTGTGTGGGTAGGCCTAGCGCCCCCGACAGGAAACGCCCCAAAGCGCTACGTGGACACATCCAAATTTTTGAAAGAAAACAGAGGTGTTTTTTGCAAAGTGCCTAACTGTAGATTTTGGCCTCCAGCTCAGCCGGCACCTAGGGAAAGCTACCAAACCTGTGCATTTCTGAAAACTAGAGACCTAGGGGAATCCAAGATGGGGTGACTTGTGTGGCTCGGACCAGGTTCTGTTACCCAGAATCCTTTGCAAACCTCAAAATTTGGCAAAAAAAACACATGTTCCTCACGTTTCTGTGGCAGAAAGTTCTGGAATCTGAGAGGAGCCACAAATTTCCTTCCACCAAGCGTTCCCCCAAGTCTCCCGATAAAAATGATACCTCACTTGTGAGGGTAGGCCTAGCGCCCGCTACAGGAAACGCCGCAAAGCGCAACGTGTACACATCCAAATTTTTGAAAGAAAACAGAGGTGTTTTTTGCAAAGTGCCTACCTGTAGATTTTGGCCTCTAGCTCAGCCGGCACCTAGGGAAACCTACCAAACCTGTACATTTCTGAAAACTAGAGACCTAGGGGAATCCAAGATGGTGTGACTTGTGTGGCTCGGACCAGGTTCTGTTACCCAGAATCCTTTGCAAACCTCAAAATTTGGCTAAAAAAACACATGTTGCTCACATTTCTGTGGCAGAAAGTTCTGGAATCTGAGAAGAGCCACAAATTTCCTTCCACCCAGCATTCTCCCAAGTCTCCCGATAAAAATGATACCTCACTTGTGTGGGTAGGCCTAGCGCCCGCGACAGGAAACGCCCCAAAGCGCAACGTGGACACATCCAAATTTTTTAAAGAAAACAGAGGTGTTTTTTGCAAAGTGCCTACCTGTAGATTTTGGCCTCTAGCTCAGCCGGCACCTAGGGAAACCTAAAAAACCTGTGCATTTCTGAAAACTAGATACCTAGGGGAATCCAAGATGGGGTGACTTGTGTGGCTCGGACCAGGTTCTGTTACCCAGAATCCTTTGCAAACCTCAAAATTTGGCTAAAAAAACACATGTTCCTCATATTTCTGTGGCAGAAAGTACTGGAATCTGAGAGGAGCCACAAATTTCCTTCCAACCAGCGTTCCCCCAAGTCTACCAATAAAAATGATACCTCACTTGTGTGGGTAGGCCTAGCGCCCGCGACAGGAAACGCCCCAAAGCGCAACGTGGACACATACAAATGTTTGAAAAAAAACAGAGGTGTTTTTTTTGGAAACTGCCTACCTGTAGATTTTGGCCTCTAGCTGAGCCGGCACCTAGGGAAACCTACCAAACCTGTGCATTTCTGAAAACTAGAGACCTAGGGGAATCCAAGATGGGGTGACTTGTGTGGCTCGGACCAGGTTCTGTTACCCAGAATCCTTTGCAAACCTCAAAATTTGGCTAAAAAAACACATGTTCTTCACATTTCTGTGGCAGAAAGTTCTGGAATCTGAGAGGAGCCACAAATTTCCTTCCACCCAGCGTTCCCCCAAGGCTCCCGATAAAAATGATACCTCACTTGTGTGGGTAGGCCTAGCGCCCGCGACAGGAAACGCCCCAAAGCGCAACGTGGACACATCCAAATTTTTGAAAGAAAACAGAGGTGTTTTTTGCAAAGTGCCTACTGTAGATTTTGGCGTCTAGGTCAGCCGGCACCTAGGGAAACCTACCAAAGCTGTGCATTTCTGAAAACTAGAGACCTAGGGGAATCCAAGATGGGGTGACTTGTGTGGCTCGGACCAGGTTCTGTTACCCAGAATCCTTTGCAAACCTCAAAATATGGCTAAAAAAACACATGTTCCTCACATTTCTGTGGCAGAAAGTTCTGGAATCTGAGAGGAGCCACAAATTTCCTTCCACCCAGGGTTCCCCCAAGTCTCCCAATAAAAATGATACGTCACTTGTGTGGGTAGGCCTAGCGCCCGCGAAAGGAAACGCCCCAAAGCACAACGTAGACACATCCAAATTTTTGAAAGAAAACAGAGGTGTTTTTTGCAAAGTGCCTACCTGTAGATTTTGGCCTCCAGCTCAGCCGGCACCTAGGGAAAACTACCAAACCTATGCGTTTCTGAAAACTAAAGACCTAGGGGAATCCAAGATGGGGTGACTTGTGTGGCTCGGACCAGGTTCTGTTACTCAGAATCCTTTGCAAACCTCAAAATTTGGCTAAAAAGACACATGTTCCTCATATTTCTGTGGCAGAAAGTTCTGGAATCTGAGAGGAGCCACAAATTTCCTTCCAACCAGCGTTCCCCCAAGTCTACCAATAAAAATGATACCTCACTTGTGTGGGTAGGCCTAGCGCCAGCGACAGGAAACGCCCCAAAGCGCAACGTGGACACATACAAATGTTTGAAAAAAAACAGAGGTGTTTTTTTTGGAAACTGCCTACCTGTAGATTTTGTCCTCTAGCTCAGCCGGCACCTAGGGAAACCTACCAAACCTGTGCATTTCTGAAAACTACAGACCTAGGGGAATCCAAGATGGGGTGACTTGTGTGGCTCGGACCAGGTTCTGTTACCCAGAATCCTTTGCAAACCTCAAAATTTGGCTAAAAAAACACATGTTCCTCATATTTCTGTGGCAGAAAGTTCTGGAATCTGAGAGGAGCCACAAATTTCCTTCCACCCAGCGTTCCCCCAAGTCTACCAATAAAAATGATACCTCACTTGTGTGGGTAGGCCTAGAGCCCGCGACAGGAAACGCCCCAAAGTGCAAAGTGGACACATCCACATTTTTGAAAGAAAACAGAGGTGTTTTTTGCAAAGTGCTTACCTGTAGATTTTGGCCTCTAGCTCAGCCGGCACCTAGGGAAACCTACCAAACCTGTGCATTTCTGAAAACTAGATACCTAGGGGAATCCAAGATGGGGTGACTTGTGTGGCTCGGACCAGGTTCTGTTACCCAGAATCCTTTGCAAACCTCAAAATTTGGCAAAAAAAACACATGTTCCTCACATTTCTGTGGCAGAAAGTTCTGGAATCTGAGAGGAGCCACAAATTTCCTTCCACCCAGCGTTCCTACAAGTCTCCCGATAAAAATGATACCTCACTTGTGTGGGTAGGCCTAGCGCCCGCAACAGGAAACGCCCCAAAGCGCAACGTGGACACATCCAAATTTTTGAAAGAAAACAGAGGTGTTTTTTGCATAGTGCTACCTGTAGATTTTGGCCTCCAGCTCAGCCGGCACCTAGGGAAACCTACCAAACCTGTGCATTTCTGAAAACTAGAGACCTAGGGGAATCCAAGATGGGGTGACTTGTGTGGCTCGGACCAGGTTCTGTTACCCAGAATCCTTTGCAAACCTCAAAATTTGTCAAAAAAAACACATGTTCCTCACGTTTCTGTGGCAGAAAGTTCTGGAATCTGAGAGGAGCCACAAATTTCCTTCCACCAAGCGTTCCCCCAAGTCTCCCGATAAAAATGATAACTCACTTGTGAGGGTAGGCCTAGCGCCCGCTACAGGAAACGCCGCAAAGCGCAACGTGGACACATCCAAATTTTTGAAAGAAAACAGAGGTGTTTTTTGCAAAGTGCCTACCTGTAGATTTTGGCCTCTAGCTCAGCCGGCACCTAGGGAAACCTACCAAACCTGTGCATTTCTGAAAACTAGAGACCTAGGGGAATCCAAGATGGTGTGACTTGTGTGGCTCGGACCAGGTTCTGTTACCCAGAATCCTTTGCAAACCTCAAAATTTGGCTAAAAAAACAAATGTTCCTTATATTTCTGTGGCAGAAAGTTCTGGAATCTGAGAGGAGCCACAAATTTCCTTCCAACCAGCGTTCCCTCAAGTCTACCAATAAAAATGATACCTCACTTGTGTGGGTAGGCCTAGCGCCCGCGACAGGAAACGCCCCAAAGCGCAACGTGGACACATACAAATGTTTGAAAAAAAACAGAGGTGTTTTTTTTGGAAACTGCCTACCTGTAGATTTTGGCCTCTAGCTGTGCCGGCACCTAGGGAAACCTACCAAACCTGTGCATTTCTGAAAACTAGAGACCTAGGGGAATCCAAGATGGGGTGACTTGTGTGGCTCGGACCAGGTTCTGTTACCCAGAATCCTTTGCAAACCTCAAAATTTGGCTAAAAAAACACATGTTCCTCATATTTCTGTGGCAGAAAGTTCTGGAATCTGAGAGGAGCCACAAATTTCCTTCCACCCAGCGTTCCCCCAAGTCTCCCGATAAAAATTATACCTCACTTGTGTGGGTAGGCCTAGCGCCCGCGACAGGAAACGCCCCAAAGCGCAACGTGGACACATCCAAATTTTTGAAAGAAAACAGAGGTGTTTTTTGCAAAGTGCCTACCTGTAGATTTTGGCCTCTAGCTCTACCGGCACCAAGGGAAACCTACCAAACTTGTGCATTTCTGAAAACTAGAGACCTAGGGGAATCCAAGATGGGGTGACTTGTGTGGCTCGGACCAGGTTCTGTTACCCAGAATCCTTTGCAAACCTCAAAATTTGGCTAAAAAAACACATGTTGCTCACATTTCTGTGGCAGAAAGTTCTGGAATCTGAGAAGAGCCACAAATTTCCTTCCACCCAGCATTCTCCCAAGTCTCCCGATAAAAATGATACCTCACTTGTGTGGGTAGGCCTAGCGCCCGCGACAGGAAACGCCCCAAAGCGCAACGTGGACACATCCAAATTTTTTAAAGAAAACAGAGGTGTTTTGTGCAAAGTGCCTACCTGTAGATTTTGGCCTCTAGCTCAGCCGGCACCTAGGGAAACCTACCAAACCTGTGCATTTCTGAAAACTAGAGACCTAGGGGAATCCAAGATGGGGTGACTTGTGTGGCTCGGACCAGGTTCTGTTACCCAGAATCCTTTGCAAACCTCAAAATTTGGCTAAAAAAACACATGTTCCTCATATTTCTGTGGCAGAAAGTACTGGAATCTGAGAGGAGCCACAAATTTCCTTCCAACCAGCGTTCCCCCAAGTCTACCAATAAAAATGATACCTCACTTGTGTGGGTAGGCCTAGCGCCCGCGACATGAAACGCCCCAAAGCGCAACGTGGACACATACAAATGTTTGAAAAAAAACAGAGGTGTTTTTTTTGGAAACTGCCTACCTGTAGATTTTGGCCTCTAGCTGAGCCGGCACCTAGGGAAACCTACCAAACCTGTGCATTTCTGAAAACTAGAGACCTAGGGGAATCCAAGATGGGGTGACTTGTGTGGCTCGGACCAGGTTCTGTTACCCAGAATCCTTTGCAAACCTCAAAATTTGGCTAAAAAAACACATGTTCCTCATATTTCTGTGGCAGAAAGTTCTGGAATCTGAGAGGAGCCACAAATTTCCTTCCAACCAGCGTTCCCCCAAGTCTACCAATAAAAATGATACCTCACCTGTGTGGGTAGGCCTAGCGCCCGCGACAGGAAACGCCCCAAAGCGCAACGTGGACACATACAAATGTTTGAAAGAAAACAGAGGTGTTTTTTGCAAAGTGCCTACCTGTAGATTTTGGCCTCCAGCTCAGCCGGCACCTAGGGAAAGCTACCAAACCTGTGCCTTTCTGAAAACTAGAGACCTAGGGGAATCCAAGATGGGGTGACTTGTGTGGCTCGGACCAGGTTCTGTTACCCAGAATCCTTTGCAAACCTCAAAATTTGGCAAAAAAAACACATGTTCCTCACGTTTCTGTGGCAGAAAGTTCTGGAATCTGAGAGGAGCCACAAATTTCCTTCCACCAAGCGTTCCCCCAAGTCTCCCGATAAAAATGATACCTCACTTGTGAGGGTAGGCTTAGCGCCCGCTACAGGAAACGCCGCAAAGCGCAACGTGGACACATCCAAATTTTTGAAAGAAAACAGAGGTGTTTTTTGCAAAGTGCCTACCTGTAGATTTTGGCCTCTAGCTCAGCCGGCACCTAGGGAAACCTACCAAACCTGTGCATTTCTAAAAACTAGAGACCTAGGGGAATCCAAGATCGTGTGACTTGTGTGGCTCGGACCAGGTTCTGTTACCCAGAATCCTTTGCAAACCTCAAAATTTGGCTAAAAAAACACATGTGGCTCACATTTCTGTGGCAGAAAGTTCTGGAATCTGAGAAGAGCCACAAATTTCCTTCCACCCAGCATTCTCCCAAGTCTCCCGATAAAAATGATACCTCACTTGTGTGGGTAGGCCTAGCGCCCGCGACAGGAAACGCCGCAAAGCGCAACGTGGACACATCCAAATTTTTTAAAGAAAACAGAGGTGTTTTTTGCAAAGTGCTACCTGTAGATTTTGGCCTCTAGCTCAGCCGGCACCTAGGGAAACCTACCAAACCTGTGCATTTCTGAAAACTAGAGACGTAGGGGAATCCAAGATGGGGTGAAATGTGTGGCTCAGACCAGGTTCTGTTACCCAGAATCCTTTGCAAACCTCAAAATTTGGCTAAAAAAACACATGTTCCTCACATTTCTGTGGCAGAAAGTTCTGGAATCTGAGAGGAGCCACAAATTTCCTTCCTCCCAAGGTTCCCCCAAGTCTCCCAATAAAAATGATACCTCACTTGTGTGGGTAGGCCTAGCGCCCGGGACAGGAAACGCCCCAAAGCGCAACGTGGACACATCCAAATTTTTGAAAGAAAACAGAGGTGTTTTTTGCAAAGTGCCTACCTGTAGATTTTGGCCTCTAGCTCAGCCGGCACCTAGGGAAACCTACCAAACCTGTGCATTTCTGAAAACTAGAGACCTAGGGGAATCCAAGATGGGGTGACTTGTGTGGCTCGGACCAGGTTCTGTTACCCAGAATCCTTTGCAAACCTCAAAATTTGGCTAAAAAAACACATGTTCCTCTTATTTCTGTGGCAGAAAGTTCTGAAATCTGAGAGGAGCCACAAATATCCTTCCACCCAGCGTTCCAACAAGTCTCCCGATAAAAATGATACCTCACTTGTGTGGGTAGGCCTAGCGCCCGCGACAAGAAACGCCCCAAAAGCGCAACGTGGACACATCCAAATTTTTGAAAGAAAACAAAGGTGTTTTTTGCAAAGTGCCTACCTGTAGATTTTGGCCTCCAGCTCAGCCGGCACCTAGGGAAACCTACCAAACCTGTGCATTTCTGAAAACTAGAGACCTAGGGGAATCCAAGATGGAGTGACTTGTGTGGCTCGGACCAGGTCCTGTTACCCAGAATCCTTTGCAAACCTCAAAATTTGGCAAATAAACACATGTTCCTCACATTTCTGTGGCAGAAAGTTCTGGAATCTGAGAGGAGCCACAAATTTCCTTCCACCCAGCGTTCCCCCAAGTCTCCCGATAAAAATGATACCTCACTTGTGTGGGTAGGCCTAGCGCCCGCGACAGGAAATGACCCAAAGCGCAACGTGGACACATCCAAATTTTTGAAAGAAAACAGAGGTGTTTTTTCCAAGTGCCGACCTGTAGATTTTGGCCTCTAGCTCAGCCGGCACCTAGGGAAACCTACCAAACCTGTGCATTTCTGAAAACTAGAGACCTAGGGGAATCCAAGATGGGGTGACTTGTGTGCCTCGGACCAGATTCTGTTACCCAGAATCCTTTGCAAACCTCAAAATTTGGCTAAAAAAACACATGTTGCTCACAGTTCTGTGGCAGAAAGTTCTGGAATCTGAGAAGAGCCACAAATTTCCTTCCACCCAGCATTCTCCCAAGTCTCCCGATAAAAATGATACCTCACTTGTGTGGGTAGGCCTAGCGCCCGCGACAGGAAATGACCCAAAGCGCAACGTGGACACATCCAAATTATTGAAAGAAAACAGAGGTGTTTTTTGCACAGTGCCTACCTGTAGATTTTGGCCTCTAGCTCAGCTGGCACCTAGGGAAACCTACCAAACCTGTGCATTTCTGAAAACTAGAGACCTAGGGGAATCCAAGATGGGGTGACTTGTGTGGCTCGGACCAGGTTCTGTTACCCAGAATCCTTTGCAAACCTCAAAATTTGGCTAAAAAAACACATGTTCTTCACATTTCAGTGGCAGAAAGTTCTGGAATATGAGAGGAGCCACAAATTTCCTTCCACCCAGCGTTCCCCCAAGGCTCCCAATAAAAATGATACCTCACTTGTGTGGGTAGGCCTAGCGCCCGCAACAGGAAACGCCCCAAAGCGCAACGTAGACACATCCAAATTTTTTAAAGAAAACAGAGGTGTTTTTTGCAAAGTGCCTACTGTAGATTTTGGCCTCTAGGTCAGCCCGCACCTAGGGAAACCTACCAAAGCTGTGCATTTCTGAAAACTAGAGACCTAGGGGAATCCAAGACGGGGTGACTTGTGTGGCTCGGACCAGGTTCTGTTACCCTGAATCCTTTGCAAACCTCAAAATTTGGCTAAAAAAACACATGTTCCTCACATTTCTGTGGCAGAAAGTTCTGGAATCTGAGAGGAGCCACAAATTTCCTTCCACCCAGCGTTCCCCCAAGTCTCCCAATAAAAATGATACCTCACCTGTGTGGGTAGGCCTAGCGCCCGCGACAGGAAACACCCCAAAGCGCAACGTGGACACATCCAAATTTTTGAAAGAAAACAGAGGTGTTTTTTGCAAAGGGCCTACCTGTAGATTTTGGCCTCCAGCTCAGCCGGCACCTAGGGAAACCTACCAAACCTATGCATTTCTCAAAACTAAAGACCTAGGGGAATCCAAGATGGGGTGACTTGTGTGGCTCGGACCAGGTTCTGTTACCCTGAATCCTTTGCAAACCTCAAAATTTGGCTAAAAAAACACATGTTCCTCATATTTCTGTGGCAGAAAGTTCTGGAATCTGAGAGGAGCCACAAATTTCCTTCCAACCAGCGTTCCCCCAAGTCTACCAATAAAAATGATACCTCACTTGTGTGGGTAGGCCTAGCGCCCGCGACAGGAAACGCCCCAAAGCGCAACGTGGACACATACAAATGTTTGAAAAAAAACAGAGGTGTTTTTTTTGGAAAGTGCCTACCTGTAGATTTTGGGCTCTAGCTCAGCCGGCACCTAGGGAAACCTACCAAACCTGTGCATTTCCGAAAACTAGAGACCTAGGGGAATCCAAGATGGGGTGACTTGTGTGGCTCGGACCAGGTTCTGTTACCCAAAATCCTTTGCAAACCTCAAAATTTGGCTAAAAAAACACATGTTGCTCATATTTCTGTGGCAGAAAGTTCTGGAATCTGAGAAGAGCCACAAATTTCCTTCCACCCAGCGTTCCCCCAAGTCTCCCGATAAAAATGATACCTCACTTGTGTGGGTAGGCCTAGCGCCCGCGACAGGAAACGCCCCAAAGCGCAAAGTGGACACATCCAAATTTTTCGACGAAAACAGAGGTGTTTTTTGCAAAGTGCTTATCTGTAGATTTTGGCCTCTAGCTCAGCCGGCACCTAGGGAAACCTACCAAACCTGTGCATTTCTGATAACTAGAGACCTAGGGGAATCCAAGATGGGGTGACTTGTGTGGCTCGGACCAGGTTCTGTTACCCAGAATCCTTTGCAAACCTCAAAATTTGGCAAAAAAAACCACATGTTCCTCACATTTCTGTGGCAGAAAGTTCTGGAATCTGAGAGGAGCCAAAAATTTCCTTCCACCCAGCATTTCCCCAAGTCTCCTGATAAAAATGATACCTCACTTGAGTTGGTAGGCCTAGCGCCCGCGACAGGAAACTCCCCAAAGTGCAACGTGGACACATCCAAATCTTTGAAAGAAAACAGAGGTGTTTTTTGCAAAGTGCTACCTGTAGATTTGGGCCTCCAGCTCAGCCAGCACCTAGGGAAACCTACCAAACCTGTGGATTTCTGAAAACTAGAGACCTAGGGGAATCCAAGATGGGGTGACTTGTGTAGCTCGGACCAGGTTCTGTTACCCAGAATCCTTTGCAAACCTCAAAATTTGGCAAAAAAAACACATGTTCCTCACGTTTCTGTGGCAGAAAGTTCTGGAATCTGAGAGGAGCCACAAATTTCCTTCCACCAAGCGTTCCCCCAAGTCTCCCGATAAAAATGTTACCTCACTTGTGAGGGTAGGCCTAGCGCCCGCTACAGGAAACGCCGCAAAGCGCAACGTGGACACATCCACATTTTTGAAAGAAAACAGAGGTGTTTTTTGCAAAGTGCCTACCTGTAGATTTTGGCCTCTAGCTCAGCCGGCACCTAGGGAAACCTACCAAACCTATGCATTTCTCAAAACTAAAGACCTAGGGGAATCCAAGATGGGGTGACTTGTGTGGCTCGGACCAGGTTCTGTTACCCAGAATCCTTTGCAAACCTCAAAATTTGGCTAAAAAAACACATGTTCCTCATATTTCTGTGGCAGAAAGTTCTGGAATCTGAGAGGAGCCACAAATTTCCTTCCAACCAGCGTTCCCCCAAGTCTACCAATAAAAATGATACCTCACTTGTGTGGGTAGGCCTAGCGCCCGCGACAGGAAACGCCCCAAAGCGCAACGTGGACACATACAAATGTTTGAAAAAAAACAGAGGTGTTTTTTTTGGAAAGTGCCTACCTGTAGATTTTGGGCTCTAGCTCAGCTGGCACCTAGGGAAACCTACCAAACCTGTGCATTTCTGAAAACTAGAGACCTAGGGGAATCCAAGATGGGGTGACTTGTGTGGCTCGGACCAGGTTCTGTTACCCAAAATCCTTTGCAAACCTCAAAATTTGGCTAAAAAAACACATGTTGCTCATATTTCTGTGGCAGAAAGTTCTGGAATCTGAGAAGAGCCACAAATTTCCTTCCACCCAGCGTTCCCCCAAGTCTCCCGATAAAAATGATACCTCACTTGTGTGGGTAGGCCTAGCGCCCGCGACAGGAAACGCCCCAAAGCGCAAAGTGGACACATCCAAATTTTTCGACGAAAACAGAGGTGTTTTTTGCAAAGTGCTTACCTGTAGATTTTGGCCTCTAGCTCAGCCGGCACCTAGGGAAACCTACCAAACCTGTGCATTTCTGAAAACTAGAGACCTAGGGGAATCCAAGATGGGGTGACTTGTGTGGCTCGGACCAGGTTCTGTTACCCAGAATCCTTTGCAAACCTCAAAATTTGGCAAAAAAAACCACATGTTCCTCACATTTCTGTGGCAGAAAGTTCTGGAATCTGAGAGGAGCCAAAAATTTCCTTCCACCCAGCATTTCCCCAAGTCTCCTGATAAAAATGATACCTCACTTGAGTTGGTAGGCCTAGCGCCCGCGACAGGAAACTCCCCAAAGTGCAACGTGGACACATCCAAATCTTTGAAAGAAAACAGAGGTGTTTTTTGCAAAGTGCTACCTGTAGATTTGGGCCTCCAGCTCAGCCAGCACCTAGGGAAACCTACCAAACCTGTGGATTTCTGAAAACTAGAGACCTAGGGGAATCCAAGATGGGGTGACTTGTGTAGCTCGGACCAGGTTCTGTTACCCAGAATCCTTTGCAAACCTCAAAATTTGGCAAAAAAAACACATGTTCCTCACGTTTCTGTGGCAGAAAGTTCTGGAATCTGAGAGGAGCCACAAATTTCCTTCCACCAAGCGTTCCCCCAAGTCTCCCGATAAAAATGATAACTCACTTGTGAGGGTAGGCCTAGCGCCCGCTACAGGAAACGCCGCAAAGCGCAACGTGGACACATCCAAATTTTTGAAAGAAAACAGAGGTGTTTTTTGCAAAGTGCCTACCTGTAGATTTTGGCCTCTAGCTCAGCCGGCACCTAGGGAAACCTACCAAACCTGTGCATTTCTGAAAACTAGAGACCTAGGGGAATCCAAGATGGTGTGACTTGTGTGGCTCGGACCAGGTTCTGTTACCCAGAATCCTTTGCAAACCTCAAAATTTGGCTAAAAAAACAAATGTTCCTTATATTTCTGTGGCAGAAAGTTCTGGAATCTGAGAGGAGCCACAAATTTCCTTCCAACCAGCGTTCCCTCAAGTCTACCAATAAAAATGATACCTCACTTGTGTGGGTAGGCCTAGCGCCCGCGACAGGAAACGCCCCAAAGCGCAACGTGGACACATACAAATGTTTGAAAAAAAACAGAGGTGTTTTTTTTGGAAACTGCCTACCTGTAGATTTTGGCCTCTAGCTGTGCCGGCACCTAGGGAAACCTACCAAACCTGTGCATTTCTGAAAACTAGAGACCTAGGGGAATCCAAGATGGGGTGACTTGTGTGGCTCGGACCAGGTTCTGTTACCCAGAATCCTTTGCAAACCTCAAAATTTGGCTAAAAAAACACATGTTCCTCATATTTCTGTGGCAGAAAGTTCTGGAATCTGAGAGGAGCCACAAATTTCCTTCCACCCAGCGTTCCCCCAAGTCTCCCGATAAAAATGATACCTCACTTGTGTGGGTAGGCCTAGCGCCCGCGACAGGAAACGCCCCAAAGCGCAACGTGGACACATCCAAATTTTTTAAAGAAAACAGAGGTGTTTTTTGCAAAGTGCCTACCTGTAGATTTTGGCCTCTAGCTCTACCGGCACCAAGGGAAACCTACCAAACTTGTGCATTTCTGAAAACTAGAGACCTAGGGGAATCCAAGATGGGGTGACTTGTGTGGCTCGGACCAGGTTCTGTTACCCAGAATCCTTTGCAAACCTCAAAATTTGGCTAAAAAAACACATGTTGCTCACATTTCTGTGGCAGAAAGTTCTGGAATCTGAGAAGAGCCACAAATTTCCTTCCACCCAGCATTCTCCCAAGTCTCCCGATAAAAATGATACCTCACTTGTGTGGGTAGGCCTAGCGCCCGCGACAGGAAACGCCCCAATGCGCAACGTGGACACATCCAAATTTTTGAAAGAAAACAGAGGTGTTTTTTCCAAGTGCCGACCTGTAGATTTTGGCCTCTAGCTCAGCCGGCACCTAGGGAAACCTACCAAACCTGTGCATTTCTGAAAACTAGAGACCTAGGGGAATCTAAGATAGGGTGACTTGTGTGGCTCGGACCAGGTTCTGTTACCCAGAATCCTTTGCAAAACTCAAAATTTGGCTAAAAAAACATGTTCCTCACATTTCTGTGGCAGAAAGTTCTGGAATCTGAGAGGAGCCAATAATTTCTTTCCACCCAGCGTTCCCCCAAGTCTCCCGATAAAAATGATACCTCACTTGTGTGGGTAGGCCTAGCGCCCGCGACAGGAAACACCCCAAAGCGCAACGTGGGCACATCCACCTTTTTTGAAAGAAAACAGAGGTGTTTTTTGCAAAGTGCCTACCTGTAGATTTTGGCCTCTAGCTCAGCCGGCACATAGGGAAACCTACCAAACCTGTGCATTTCTGAAAACTAGAGACCTAGGGGAATCCAAGATGGAGTGACTTGTGCGGCTCGGACCAGGTCCTGTTACCCAGAATCCTTTGCAAACCTTAAAATTTGGCAAAAAAAACACATGTTCCTCACATTTCTGTGGCAGAAAGTTCTGGAATCTGAGAGGAGCCACAAATTTACTTCCACCCAGCGTTCCCCCACGTTTCCCGATAAAAATGATACCTCACTTGTGTGGGTAGGCCTAGCGCCCGCGACAGGAAACGCCCCAAAGCGCAACGTGGACACATCCAAATTTTTTAAAGAAAACAGAGGTGTTTTTTCCAAGTGCCGACCTGTAGATTTTGGCCTCTAGCTCAGCCGGCACCTAGGGAAACCTACCAAACCTGTGCATTTCTGAAAACTAGAGACCTAGGGGAATCTAAGATAGGGTGACTTGTGTGGCTCGGACCAGGTTCTGTTACCCATAATCCTTTGCAAAACTCAAAATTTGGCTAAAAAAACAAGTTGCTCACATTTCTGTGGCAGAAAGTTCTGGAATCTGAGAAGAGCCACAAATTTCCTTCCACCCAGCATTCTCCCAAGTCTCCTGATAAAAATGATATCTCACTTGTGTGGGTAGGCCTAGAGCCCGCGACAGGAAACGCCCCAAAGCGCAACGTGGACACATCCAAATTTTTTAAAGAAAACAGAGGTGTTTTTTGCAAAGTGCCTACCTGTAGATTTTGGCCTCTAGCTCAGCCGGCACATAGGGAAACCTACCAAACCTGTGCATTTCTGAAAACTAGAGACCTAGGGGAATCTAAGATAGGGGGACTTGTGTGGCTCGGACCAGGTTCTGTTACCCAGAATCCGTTGCAAACCTCAAAATTTGGTTAAAAAAACACATGTTCCTCATATTTCTGTGGCAGAAAGTTCTGGAATCTGAGAGGAGCCACAAATTTCCTTCCACCCAGCGTTCCCCCAAGTCTGCTGATAAAAATGATACCTCACTTGTGTGGGTAGGCCTAGCGCCCGTGACAGGAAACGCCCCAAAGCACAAGGTGGACACATCCAAATTTTTGAAAGAAAACAGAGGTGTTTTTTGCAAAGTGCCTACCTGTAGATTTTGGCCTCCAGCTCAGCCGGCACCTAGGGAAACCTAGCAAACCTGTGCATTTCTGAAAACTAGAGACCTAGGGGAATCCAAGATGGGGTGACTTGTGTGGCTCGGACCAGGTTCTGTTACACAGAATCCTTTGCAAACCTCAAAATTTGGCAAAAAAAACACATGTTCCTCAAATTTCTGTGGCAGAAAGTTCTGGAATCTGAGAGGAGCCACAAATTTCCTTCCACCCAGCGTTCTCCCAAGTCTCCCGATAAAAATGATACCTCACTTGTGTGGGTAGGCCTAGCGCCCGCAACAGGAAACGCCCCAAAGCGCAAAGTGGACACATCCAAATTTTTGAAAGAAAACAGAGGTGTTTTTTGCAAAGTGCCTACCTGTAGATTTTGGCCTCTAGCTCAGCCGGCACCTAGGGATAACCTACCAAACCTGTGCATTTCTGAAAACTAGAGACCTAGGGGAATCCAAGATGGGGTGACTTGTGTGGCTCGGACCAGGTTCTGTTACCCAGAATCCTTTGCAAACCTCAAAATTTGGCTAAAAAAACACATGTTCCTCACATTTCTGTGGCAGAAAGTTCTGGAATCTGAGAGGAGCCACAAATTTCCTTCCATCCAGCGTTCCCCGAAGTCTCCCAATAAAAATGATACGTCACTTGTGTGGGTAGGCCTAGTGCCCGCAACAGGAAACGCCCCAAAGCGCAACGTGGACACATCCAAATTTTTGAAAGAAAACAGAGGTGTTTTTTCCAAGTGCCGACCAGTAGATTTTGGCCTCTAGTTCAGCCGGCACCTAGGGAAACCTACCAAACCTGTGCATTTCTGAAAACTAGAGACCTAGGGGAATCCAAGATGGGGTGACTTGTGTGGCTCGGACCAGGTTCTGTTACCCAGAATCCTTTGCAAACCTTAAAATTTGGCAAAAAAAACACATGTTGCTCACATTTCTGTGGCAGAAAGTTCTGGAATCTGAGAGGAGCCACTAATTTCCTTCCACCCAGCGTTCCCCCAAGTCTCCCGATAAAAATGATACCTCACTTGTGTGGGTAGGCCTAGCACCCGCGACAGGAAACACCCCAAAGCGCAACGTGGGCACATCCACCTTTTTTGAAAGAAAACAGAGGTGTTTTTTGCAAAGTGCCTACCTGTAGAATTTGGCCTCTAGCTCAGCCGGCACCTAGGGAAACCTACCAAACCTGTGAATTTCTGAAAACTAGAGACCTAGGGGAATCCAAGATGGTGTGACTTGTGTGGCTCGGACCAGGTTCTGTTACCCAGAATCCTTTGCAAACCTCAAAATTTGGCTAAAAAAACACATGTTGCTCACATTTCTGTGGCAGAAAGTTCTGGAATCTGAGAAGAGCCACAAATTTCCTTCCACCCAGCATTCTCCCAAGTCTCCCGATAAAAATGATACCTCACTTGTGTGGGTAGGCCTAGCGCCCGCAACAGGAAACGCCCCAAAGCGCAACGTGGACACATCCACATTTTTGAAAGAAAACAGAGGTGTTTTTTGCAAAGTGCCTACCTGTAGATTTTGGCCTCTAGCTCAGCCGGCACCTAGGTAAGCCTACCAAACCTGTGCATTTCTGAAAACTAGAGACCTAGGGGAATCCAAGATGGGGTGACTTGTGTGGCTCGGACCAGGTTCTGTTACCCAGAATCCGTTGCAAACCTCAAAATTTGGCTAAAAAAACACATGTTGCTCACATTTCTGTGGCAGAAAGTTCTGGAATCTGAGAAGAGCCACAAATTTCCTTCCACCCAGCATTCTCCCAAGTCTCCCGATTAAAATGATACCTCACTTGTGTGGGTAGGCCTAGCGCCCGCGACAGGAAACGCCCCAAAGCGCAACGTGGACACATCCAAATTTTTGAAAGAAAACAGAGGTGTTTTTTGCAAAGTGCCTACTGTAGATTTTGGCCTCTAGGTCAGCCGGCACCTAGGGAAACCTACCAAAGCTGTGCATTTCTGAAAACTAGAGACCTAGGGGAATCCAAGATGGGGTGACTTGTGTGGCTCGGACCAGGTTCTGTTACCCAGAATCCGTTGCAAACCTCAAAATTTGGCTAAAAAAACACGTTCCTCATATTTCTGTGGCAGAAAGTTCTGGAATCTGAGAGGAGCCACAAATTTCCTTCCACCCAGCGTTCCTCCAAGTCTGCTGATAAAAATGATACCTCACTTGTGTGGGTAGGCCTAGCGCCCGCGACAGGAAACGTCCCAAAGCGCAACGTGGACACATCCAAATTTTTGAAAGAAAACAGAGGTGTTTTTTGCAAAGTGCCTACCTGTAGATTTTGGCCTCCAGCTCAGCCGGCACCTAGGGAAACCTACCAAACCTGTGCATTTCTGAAAACTAGAGACCTAGGGGAATCCAAGATGGGGTGACTTGTGTGGCTCGGACCAGGTTCTGTTACACAGAATCCTTTGCAAACCTCAAAATTTGGCAAAAAAAACACATGTTCGTCAAATTTCTGTGGCAGAAAGTTCTGGAATCTGAGAGGAGACACAAATTTCCTTCCACCCAGTGTTCTCCCAAGTCTCCCGATAAAAATGATACCTCACTTGTGTGGGTAGGCCTAGCGCCCGCAACAGGAAACGCCCCAAAGCGCAACGTGGACACATCCAAATTTTTGAAAGAAAACAGAGGTGTTTTTTGCAAAGTGCCTACCTGTAGATTTTGGCCTCCAGCTCAGCCGGCCCCTAGGGAAATCTACTAAACCTATGCATTTCTGAAAACTAAAGACCTAGGGGAATCCAAGATGGGGTGACTTGTGTGGCTCGGACCAGGTTCTGTTACCCAGAATCCTTTGCAAACCTCAAAATTTGGCTAAAAAAACACATGTTCCTCATATTTATGTGGCAGAAAGTTCTGGAATCTGAGAGGAGCCACAAATTTCCTTCCAACCAGCGTTCCCAAAAGTCTACCAATAAAAATGATACCTCACTTGTGTGAGTAGGCCTAGCGCCCGCGACAGGAAATGCCCCAAAGCGCAAAGTGGACACATACAAATGTTTGAAAAAAAACAGAGGTGTTTTTTTTGGAAACTGCCTACCTGTAGATTTTGGCTTCTAGCTCAGCCGGCACCTAGGGAAACCTACCAAACCTGTGCATTTCTGACAACTAGAGACGTAGGGGAATCCAAGATGGGGTGACTTGTGTGGCTCGGACCAGGTTCTGTTACCCAGAATCCTTTGCAAACCTCAAAATTTGGCTAAAAAAACACATGTTCCTCATATTTCTGTGGCAGAAAGTTCTGGAATCTGAGAGGAGCCACAAATTTCCTTCCACCCAGCGTTCCCCCAAGTCTCCCGATAAAAATGATACCTCACTTGTGTGGGTAGACCTAGCGCCCGCGACAGGAAACGCCCCAAAGCGCAACGTGGACACATCCAAATTTTTGAAAGAAAACAGAGGTGTTTTTTGCAAAGTGCATACCTGTAGATTTTGGCCTCTAGCTCTGCCGGCACCTAGGGAAACCTACCAAATTTGTGCATTTCTGAAAACTAGAGACCTAGGGGAATCCAAGATGGGGTGACTTGTGTGGCTCGGACCAGGTTCTGTTACCCAGAATCCTTTGCAAACCTCAAAATTTGGCTAAAAAAACACATGTTGCTCACATTTCTGTGGCAGAAAGTTCTGGAATCTGAGAAGAGCCACAAATTTCCTTCCACCCAGTGTTTCCCCAAGTCTCCCGATAAAAATGATACCACACTTTTGTGGGTAGGCCTAGAGCCCGCGACAGGAAACGCCCCAAAGCGCAAAGTGGACACATCCAAATTTTTTAAAGAAAACAGAGGTGTTTTTTGCAAAGTGCTTACCTGTAGATTTTGGCCTCTAGCTCAGCCGGCACCTAGGGAAACCTACCAAACCTGTGCATTTCTGAAAACTAGAGACTTAGGGGAATCCAAGATGGGGTGACTTGTGTGGCTCGGACCAGGTTCTGTTACCCAGAATCCTTTGCAAACCTCAAAATTTGGCTAAAAAAACACATGTTCTTCACATTTCTGAGGCAGAAAGTTCTGGAATCTGAGAGGAGCCAAAAATGTCCTTCCACCCAGCGTTCTCCCAAGTCTCCCGATAAAAATGATACCTCACTTGTGTGGGTAGGCCTAGCGCCCGCGACAGGAAACGCCCCAACGCGCAACGTGGACACATCCAAATTTTATAAAGAAAACAGAGGTGTTTTTTGCAAAGTGCCTACCTGTAGATTTTGGCCTCTAGCTCAGCCGGCACCTAGGGAAACCTACCAAACCTGTGCATTTCTGAAAACTAGAGACCTAGGGGAATCAAAGATGGGGTGACTTGTGTGGCTCGGACCAGGTTCTGTTACCCAGAATCCTTTGCAAACCTCAAAATTTGGCTAAAAAAACACATGTTCCTCATATTTCTGTGGCAGAAAGTTCTGGAATCTGAGAGGAGCCACAAATTTCCTTCCAACCAGCGTTCCCCCAAGTCTCCCAATAAAAATGATACCTCACTTGTGTGGGTAGGCCTAGCGCCCGCGACAGGAAACGCCCCAAAGCGCAACGTGGACACATCCAAATTTTTGAAAGAAAACAGAGGTGTTTTTTGCAAAGTGCCTACCTGTAGATTTTGGCCTCCAGCTCAGCCGGCACCTAGGGAAATCTACCAAACCTATGCATTTCTAAAAACTAAAGACCTAGGGGAATCCAAGATGGGGTGACTTGTGTGGCTCGGACCAGGTTCTGTTACCCAGAATCCTTTGCAAACCTCAAAATTTGGCTAAAAAAACACATGTTCCTCATATTTCTGTGGCAGAAAGTTCTGGAATCTGAGAGGAGCCACAAATTTCCTTCCAACCAGCGTTCCCCCAAGTCTACCAATAAAAATTATACCTCACTTGTGTGGGTAGGCCTAGCGCCCGTGACCGGAAACGCCCCAAAGCGCAACGTGGACACATACAAATGTTTGAAAAAAAACAGAGGTGTTTTTTTGGGAAACTGACTACCTGTAGATTTTGGCCTCCAGCTCAGCCGGCACCTAGGGAAACCTACCAAACCTGTGCATTTCTGAAAACTAGAGACCTAGGGGAATCCAAGATGGGGTGACTTGTGTGGCTCGGACCAGGTTCTGTTACCCAGAATCCTTTGCAAACCTCAAAATTTGGCTAAAAAAACACATGTTCCTCATATTTCTGTGGCAGAAAGTTCTGGAATCTGAGAGGAGCCACAAATTTCCTTCCACCCAGCGTTCTCCCAAGTCTCCCGATAAAAATGATACCTCACTTGTGTGGGTAGGCCTAGCGCCCGCAACAGGAAACGCCCCAAAGCGCAAAGTGGACACATCCAAATTTTTGAAAGAAAACAGAGGTGTTTTTTGCAAAGTGCCTACCTGTAGATTTTGGCCTCAAGCTCAGCCGGCACCTAGGGAAACCTACCAAACTTGTGCATTTCTGAAAACTAGAGACCTAGGGAAATCCAAGGAGGGGTGACTTGCAGGGCTCGGACCAGGTTCTGTTACCCAGAATCCTTTGCAAACCTCAAAATTTGGCAAAAAAAACACATGTTCCTCAAATTTCTGTGGCAGAAAGTTCTGGAATCTGAGAGGAGCCACAAATTTCCTTCCACCCAGCGTTCTCCCAAGTCTCCCGATAAAAATGATACCTCACTTGTGTGGGTAGGCCTAGCGCCCGCAACAGGAAACGCCCCAAAGCGCAAAGTGGACACATCCAAATTTTTGAAAGAAAACAGAGGTGTTTTTTGCAAAGTGCCTACCTGTAGATTTTGGCCTCTAGCTCAGCCGGCACCTAGGGATAACCTACCAAGCCTGTGCATTTCTGAAAACTAGAGACCTAGGGGAATCCAAGATGGGGTGACTTGTGTGGCTCGGACCAGGTTCTGTTACCCAGAATCCTTTGCAAACCTCAAAATTTGGCTAAAAAAACACATGTTCCTCACATTTTTGTGGCAGAAAGTTCTGGAATCTGAGAGGAGCCACAAATTTCCTTCCACCCAGCGTTCCCCGAAGTCTCCCAATAAAAATGATACGTCACTTGTGTGGGTAGGCCTAGTGCCCGCAACAGGAAACGCCCCAAAGCGCAACGTGGACACATCCACCTTTTTTGAAAGAAAACAGAGGTGTTTTTTGCAAAGTGCCTACCTGTAGAATTTGGCCTCTAGCTCAGCCGGCACCTAGGGAAACCTACCAAACCTGTGAATTTCTGAAAACTAGAGACCTAGGGGAATCCAAGATGGTGTGACTTGTGTGGCTCGGACCAGGTTCTGTTACCCAGAATCCTTTGCAAACCTCAAAATTTGGCTAAAGAAACACATGTTGCTCACATTTCTGTGGCAGAAAGTTCTGGAATCTGAGAAGAGCCACAAATTTCCTTCCACCCAGCATTCTCCCAAGTCTCCCGATAAAAATGATACCTCACTTGTGTGGGTAGGCCTAGCGCCCGCAACAGGAAACGCCCCAAAGCGCAACGTGGACACATCCAAATTTTTGAAAGAAAACAGAGTTGTTTTTTGCAAAGTGCCTACCTGTAGATTTTGGCCTCTAGCTCAGCCGGCACCTAGGTAAACCTACCAAACCTGTGCATTTCTGAAAACTAGAGACCTAGGGGAATCCAAGATGGGGTGACTTGTGTGGCTCGGACCAGGTTCTGTTACCCAGAATCCGTTGCAAACCTCAAAATTTGGCTAAAAAAACACATGTTGCTCACATTTCTGTGGCAGAAAGTTCTGGAATCTGAGAAGAGCCACAAATTTCCTTCCACCCAGCATTCTCCCAAGTCTCCCGATTAAAATGATACCTCACTTGTGTGGGTAGGCCTAGCGCCCGCGACAGGAAACGCCCCAAAGCGCAACGTGGACACATCCAAATTTTTGAAAGAAAACAGAGGTGTTTTTTGCAAAGTGCCTACTGTAGATTTTGGCCTCTAGGTCAGCCGGCACCTAGGGAAACCTACCAAAGCTGTGCATTTCTGAAAACTAGAGACCTAGGGGAATCCAAGATGGGGTGACTTGTGTGGCTCGGACCAGGTTCTGTTACCCAGAATCCGTTGCAAACCTCAAAATTTGGCTAAAAAAACACGTTCCTCATATTTCTGTGGCAGAAAGTTCTGGAATCTGAGAGGAGCCACAAATTTCCTTCCACCCAGCGTTCCTCCAAGTCTGCTGATAAAAATGATACCTCACTTGTGTTGGTAGGCCTAGCGCCCGCGACAGGAAACGTCCCAAAGCGCAACGTGGACACATCCAAATTTTTGAAAGAAAACAGAGGTGTTTTTTGCAAAGTGCCTACCTGTAGATTTTGGCCTCCAGCTCAGCCGGCACCTAGGGAAACCTACCAAACCTGTGCATTTCTGAAAACTAGAGACCTAGGGGAATCCAAGATGGGGTGACTTGTGTGGCTCGGACCAGGTTCTGTTACACAGAATCCTTTGCAAACCTCAAAATTTGGCAAAAAAAACACATGTTCCTCAAATTTCTGGGGCAGAAAGTTCTGGAATCTGAGAGGAGACACAAATTTCCTTCCACCCAGTGTTCTCCCAAGTCTCCCGATAAAAATGATACCTCACTTGTGTGGGTAGGCCTAGCGCCCGCAACAGGAAACGCCCCAAAGCGCAACGTGGACACATCCAAATTTTTGAAAGAAAACAGAGGTGTTTTTTGCAAAGTGCCTACCTGTAGATTTTGGCTTCCAGCTCAGCCGGCCCCTAGGGAAATCTACTAAACCTATGCATTTCTGAAAACTAAAGACCTAGGGGAATCCAAGATGGGGTGACTTGTGTGGCTCGGACCAGGTTCTGTTACCCAGAATCCTTTGCAAACCTCAAAATTTGGCTAAAAAAACACATGTTCCTCATATTTCTGTGGCAGAAAGTTCTGGAATCTGAGAGGAGCCACAAATTTCCTTCCAACCAGCGTTCCCAAAAGTCTACCAATAAAAATGATACCTCACTTGTGTGAGTAGGCCTAGCGCCCGCGACAGGAAACGCCCCAAAGCGCAACGTGGACACATACAAATGTTTGAAAAAAAACAGAGGTTTTTTTTTTGGAAACTGCCTACCTGTAGATTTTGGCTTCTAGCTCAGCCGGCACCTAGGGAAACCTACCAAACCTGTGCATTTCTGACAACTAGAGACGTAGGGGAATCCAAGATGGGGTGACTTGTGTGGCTCGGACCAGGTTCTGTTACCCAGAATCCTTTGCAAACCTCAAAATTTGGCTAAAAAAACACATGTTCCTCATATTTCTGTGGCAGAAAGTTCTGGAATCTGAGAGGAGCCACAAATTTCCTTCCACCCAGCGTTCCCCCAAGTCTCCCGATAAAAATGATACCTCACTTGTGTGGGTAGACCTAGCGCCCGCGACAGGAAACGCCCCAAAGCGCAACGTGGACACATCCAAATTTTTGAAAGAAAACAGAGGTGTTTTTTGCAAAGTGCCTACCTGTAGATTTTGGCCTCTAGCTCTGCCGGCACCTAGGGAAACCTACCAAACTTGTGCATTTCTGAAAACTAGAGACCTAGGGGAATCCAAGATGGGGTGACTTGTGTGGCTCGGACCAGGTTCTGTTACCCAGAATCCTTTGCAAACCTCAAAATTTGGCTAAAAAAACACATGTTGCTCACATTTCTGTGGCAGAAAGTTCTGGAATCTGAGAAGAGCCACAAATTTCCTTCCACCCAGTGTTTCCCCAAGTCTCCCGATAAAAATGATACCACACTTGTGTGGGTAGGCCTAGAGCCCGCGACAGGAAACGCCCCAAAGCGCAAAGTGGACACATCCAAATTTTTGAAAGAAAACAGAGGTGTTTTTTGCAAAGTGCTTACCTGTAGATTTTGGCCTCTAGCTCAGCCGGCACCTAGGGAAACCTACCAAACCTGTGCATTTCTGAAAACTAGAGACTTAGGGGAATCCAAGATGGGGTGACTTGTGTGGCTCGGACCAGGTTCTGTTACCCAGAATCCTTTGCAAACCTCAAAATTTGGCTAAAAAAACACATGTTCTTCACATTTCTGAGGCAGAAAGTTCTGGAATCTGAGAGGAGCCAAAAAATTCCTTCCACCCAGCGTTCTCCCAAGTCTCCCGATAAAAATGATACCTCACTTGTGTGGGTAGGCCTAGCGCCCGCGACAGGAAACGCCCCAACGCGCAACGTGGACACATCCAAATTTTTTAAAGAAAACAGAGGTGTTTTTTGCAAAGTGCCTACCTGTAGATTTTGGCCTCTAGCTCAGCCGGCACCTAGGGAAACCTACCAAACCTGTGCATTTCTGAAAACTAGAGACCTAGGGGAATCAAAGATGGGGTGACTTGTGTGGCTCGGACCAGGTTCTGTTACCCAGAATCCTTTGCAAACCTCAAAATTTGGCTAAAAAAACACATGTTCCTCATATTTCTGTGGCAGAAAGTTCTGGAATCTGAGAGGAGCCACAAATTTCCTTCCAACCAGCGTTCCCCCAAGTCTCCCAATAAAAATGATACCTCACTTGTGTGGGTAGGCCTAGCGCCCGCGACAGGAAACGCCCCAAAGCGCAACGTGGACACATCCAAATTTTTGAAAGAAAACAGAGGTGTTTTTTGCAAAGTGCCTACCTGTAGATTTTGGCCTCCAGCTCAGCCGGCACCTAGGGAAATCTACCAAACCTATGCATTTCTGAAAACTAAAGACCTAGGGGAATCCAAGATGGGGTGACTTGTGTGGCTCGGACCAGGTTCTGTTACCCAGAATCCTTTGCAAACCTCAAAATTTGGCTAAAAAAACACATGTTCCTCATATTTCTGTGGCAGAAAGTTCTGGAATCTGAGAGGAGCCACAAATTTCCTTCCAACCAGCGTTCCCCCAAGTCTACCAATAAAAATTATACCTCACTTGTGTGGGTAGGCCTAGCACCCGTGACAGGAAACGCCCCAAAGCGCAACGTGGACACATACAAATGTTTGAAAAAAAACAGAGGTGTTTTTTTGGGAAACTGACTACCTGTAGATTTTGGCCTCCAGCTCAGCCGGCACCTAGGGAAACCTACCAAACCTGTGCATTTCTGAAAACTAGAGACCTAGGGGAATCCAAGATGGGGTGACTTGTGTGGCTCGGACCAGGTTCTGTTACCCAGAATCCGTTGCAAACCTCAAAATTTGGCTAAAAAAAAAAAACACATGTTCCTCATATTTCTGTGGCAGAAAGTTCTGGAATCTGAGAGGAGCCACAAATTTCCTTCCACCCAGCGTTCCCCCAAGTCTCCCGATAAAAATGATACCTCACTTGTGTGGGTAGGCCAAGCGCCCGTGACAGGAAACGCCCCAAAGCGCAATGTGGACACATCCAAATTTTTGAAAGAAAACAGAGGTGTTTTTTGCAAAGTGCCTACCTGTAGATTTTGGCCTCTAGCTCTGCCGGCACCTAGAGAAACCTACCAAACTTGTGCATTTCTGAAAACTAGAGACCTAGGGGAATCCAAGATGGGGTGACTTGTGTGGCTCGGACCAGGTTCTGTTACCCAGAATCCTTTGCAAACCTCAATATTTGGCAAAAAAAACATATGTTCCTCACATTTCTGTGGCAGAAAGTTCTGGAATCTGAGAGGAGCCACAAATTTCAATCCAACCAGCGTTCCCCCAAGTCTCCCGATAAAAATGATACCTCACTTGTGTGGGTAGGCCTAGCGCCCGCGACAGGAAACGCCCCAAAGCGCAACGTGGACACATCCAAATTATTGAAAGAAAACAGAGGTGTTTTTTGCAAAGTGCCTACCTGTAGATTTTGGCCTCCAGCTCAGCCGGCACCTAGGGAAACCTACCAAACCTGTGCATTTTTTAAAAGTAGAGACCTAGGGGAATCCAAGATGGGGTGACTTGTGTGGCTCGGACCAGGTTCTGTTACCCAGAATCCTTTGCAAACCTCAAAATTTGGCTAAAAAAACACATGTTCCTCACATTTCTGTGGCAGAAAGTTCTGGAATCCGAGAGGAGCCACAAATTTCCTTCCACCCAGCGTTCCCCCAAGTCTCCTGATAAAAATGATCCCTCACTTGTGTGGGTAGGCCTAGCGACCGCGTCAGGAAACGCCCCAAAGCGCAACGTGGACACATCCAAATTTTTGAAAGAAAACAGAGGTGTTTTTTGCAAAGTGCCTACCTGTAGATTTTGGCCTCCAGCTTAGCCGGCACCTAGGGAAACCTACCAAACCTGTGCATTTCTGAAAACTAGAGACCTAGGGGAATCCAAGATGTGGTGACTTGTGTGGCTCGGACCAGGTTCTGTTACCCAGAATCCTTTGCAAACCTCAAAATTTGGCAAATAAAACACATGTTCCTCACATTTCTGTGGCAGAAAGTTCTGGATTCTGAGAGGAGCCAAAAATTTCCTTCCACCCAGCGTTCCCCCAAGTCTCCCGATAAAAATGATACCTCACTTGTGAGGGTAGGCCTAGCGCCCGCGACAGGAAACGCCCCAAAGCGCAACGTGGACACATCCAAATTTTTTAAAGAAAACAGAGGTGTTTTTTGCAAAGTGCCTACCTGTAGATTTTGGCCTCTAGCTCAGCCGGCACCTAGGGAAACCTACCAAACTTGTGCATTTCTGAAAACTAGAGACCTAGGGGAATCCAAGATGGGGTGACTTGTGTGGCTCGGACCAGGTTCTGTTACCCAGAATCCTTTGCAAACCTCAAAATTTGGCTAAAAAAACACATGTTGCTCACATTTCTGTGGCAGAAAGTTCTGGAATCTGAGAAGAGCCACAAATTTCCTTCCACCCAGTGTTTCCCCAAGTCTCCCGATAAAAATGATACCACACTTGTGTGGGTAGGCCTAGAGCCCGCGACAGGAAACGCCCCAAAGCGCAAAGTGGACACATCCAAATTTTTGAAAGAAAACAGAGGTGTTTTTTGCAAAGTGCTTACCTGTAGATTTTGGCCTCTAGCTCAGCCGGCACCTAGGGAAACCTACCAAACCTGTGCATTTCTGAAAACTAGAGACTTAGGGGAATCCAAGATGGGGTGACTTGTGTGGCTCGGACCAGGTTCTGTTACCCAGAATCCTTTGCAAACCTCAAAATTTGGCTAAAAAAACACATGTTCTTCACATTTCTGAGGCAGAAAGTTCTGGAATCTGAGAGGAGCCAAAAATTTCCTTCCACCCAGCGTTCTCCCAAGTCTCCCGATAAAAATGATACCTCACTTGTGTGGGTAGGCCTAGCGCCCGCGACAGGAAACGCCCCAACGCGCAACATGGACACATCCACATTTTTTAAAGAAAACAGAGGTGTTTTTTGCAAAGTGCCTACCTGTAGATTTTGGCCTCTAGCTCAGCCGGCACCTAGGGAAACCTACCAAACCTGTGCATTTCTGAAAACTAGAGACCTAGGGGAATCAAAGATGGGGTGACTTGTGTGGCTCGGACCAGGTTCTGTTACCCAGAATCCTTTGCAAACCTCAAAATTTGGCTAAAAAAACACATGTTCCTCATATTTCTGTGGCAGAAAGTTCTGGAATCTGAGAGGAGCCACAAATTTCCTTCCAACCAGCGTTCCCCCAAGTCTCCCAATAAAAATGATACCTCACTTGTGTGGGTAGGCCTAGCGCCCGCGACAGGAAACGCCCCAAAGCGCAACGTGGACACATCCAAATTTTTGAAAGAAAACAGAGGTGTTTTTTGCAAAGTGCCTACCTGTAGATTTTGGCCTCCAGCTCAGCCGGCACCTAGGGAAATCTACCAAACCTATGCATTTCTGAAAACTAAAGACCTAGGGGAATCCAAGATTGGGTGACTTGTGTGGCTCGGACCAGGTTCTGTTACCCAGAATCCTTTGCAAATCTCAAAATTTGGCTAAAAAAACACATGTTCCTCATATTTCTGTGGCAGAAAGTTCTGGAATCTGAGAGGAGCCACAAATTTCCTTCCAACCAGCGTTCCCCCAAGTCTACCAATAAAAATTATACCTCACTTGTGTGGGTAGGCCTAGCGCCCGTGACAGGAAACGCCCCAAAGCGCAACGTGGACACATACAAATGTTTGCAAAAAAACAGAGGTGTTTTTTTGGGAAACTGACTACCTGTAGATTTTGGCCTCCAGCTCAGCCGGCACCTAGGGAAACCTACCAAACCTGTGCATTTCTGAAAACTAGAGACCTAGGGGAATCCAAGATGGGGTGACTTGTGTGGCTCGGACCAGGTTCTGTTACCCAGAATCCTTTGCAAACCTCAAAATTTGGCTAAAAAAACACATGTTCCTCATATTTCTGTGGCAGAAAGTTCTGGAATCTGAGAGGACCCAAAAATTTCATTCCACCCAGCGTTCCCCCAAGTCTCCCGATAAAAATGATACCTCACTTGTGTGGGTAGGCCAAGCGCCCGTGACAGGAAACGCCCCAAAGCGCAATGTGGACACATCCAAATTTTTGAAAGAAAACAGAGGTGTTTTTTGCAAAGTGCCTACCTGTAGATTTTGGCCTCTAGCTCTGCCGGCACCTAGAGAAACCTACCAAACTTGTGCATTTCTGAAAACTAGAGACCTAGGGGAATCCAAGATGGGGTGACTTGTGTGGCTCGGACCAGGTTCTGTTACCCAGAATCCTTTGCAAACCTCAATATTTGGCAAAAAAAACATATGTTCCTCACATTTCTGTGGCAGAAAGTTCTTGTATCTGAGAGGAGCCACAAATTTCAATCCAACCAGCGTTCCCCCAAGTCTCCCGATAAAAATGATACCTCACTTGTGTGGGTAGGCCTAGCGCCCGCGACAGGAAACGCCCCAAAGCGCAACGTGGACACATCCAAATTATTGAAAGAAAACAGAGGTGTTTTTTGCAAAGTGCCTACCTGTAGATTTTGGCCTCCAGCTCAGCCGGCACCTAGGGAAACCTACCAAACCTGTGCATTTTTTAAAAGTAGAGACCTAGGGGAATCCAAGATGGGGTGACTTGTGTGGCTCGGACCAGGTTCTGTTACCCAGAATCCTTTGCAAACCTCAAAATTTGGCTAAAAAAACACATGTTCCTCACATTTCTGTGGCAGAAAGTTCTGGATTCTGAGAGGAGCCAAAAATTTCCTTCCACCCAGCGTTCCCCCAAGTCTCCCGATAAAAATGATACCTCACTTGTGATGGTAGGCCTAGCGCCCGCGACAGGAAACGCCCCAAAGCGCAACGTGGACACATCCAAATTTTTTAAAGAAAACAGAGGTGTTTTTTGCAAAGTGCCTACCTGTAGATTTTGGCCTCTAGCTCAGCCGGCACCGAGGGAAACATACCAAACCCTTGCATTTCTGAAAACTAGAGACCTAGGGGAATCCAAGATGGGGTGACTTGTGTGGCTCGGACCAGGTTCTGTTACTCAGAATCCTTTGCAAACCTCAAAATTTGGCAAAAAAAACACATGTTCCTCAAATTTCTGTGGCAGAAAGTTCTGGAATCTGAGAGGAGCCACAAATTTCCTTCCACCCAGCGTTCCCCCAAGTCTCCCGATAAAAATGATACCTCACTTGTGTGGGTAGGCCTAGCGCCCGCAACAGGAAACGCCCCAAAGCGCAACGTGGACACATCCAAATTTTTGAAAGAAAACAGAGGTGTTTTTTGCAAAGTGCCTACCTGTAGATTTTGGCCTCTAGCTCAGCCGGCACCTAGGGAAACCTACCAAACCTGTGCATTCCTGAAAACTAGAGACCTAGGGGAATCCAAGATGGGGTGACTTGTGTGGCTTGGACCAGGTTCTGTTACCCAGAATCCTTTGCAAACCTCAAAATTTGGCTAAAAAAACACATGTTCCTCACATTTCTGTGGCAGAAAGTTCTGGAATCTGAGAGAAGCCACAAATTTCCTTCCACCCAGCGTTCCCCCAAGTCTCCCGATAAAAATGATACCTCACTTGTGTGGGTAGGCCTAGCGCCCGCGACAGGAAACACCCCAAAGCGCAACGTGGACACATCCAAATTATTTAAAGAAAACAGAGGTGTTTTTTGCAAAGTGCCTACCTGTAGATTTTGGCCTCTATCTCAGCCGGCACCTAGGGAAACCTACCAAACCTGTGCATTTCCGAAAACTAGAGACCTAGGGGAATCCAAGATGGGGTGACTTGTGTGGCTCGGACCAGGTTCTATTACCCAGAATCCTTTGCAAACCTCAAAATTTGGCAAAAAAAACACATGTTCCTCACATTTCTGTGGCAGAAAGTTCTGGAATCTGTTAGGAGCCACAAATTTCCTTCCACCCAGCGTTCCCCCAAGTCTCCCGATAAAAATGGTACCTCACTTGTGTGGGTAGGTCTAGCGCCCACGACAGGAAACTCCCTAAAGCGCAACGTGCACACATCCGAATTTTTGAAAGAAAACAGAGGTGTTTTTTGCAAAGTGCCTACCTGTAGATTTTGGCCTCCAGCTCAGCCGGCACCTAGGGAAACCTACCAAACCTGTGCATTTCTTAAAACTAGAGACCTAGGGGAATCCAAGATGGGGTGACTTGTGTGGCTCGGACCAGGTTCTGTTACCCAGAATCATTTCCAAACCTCAAAATTTGGCAAAAAAAACACATGTTCCTCACATTTCTGTGGCAGAAAGTTCTGGAATCTGAGAGGAGCCAAAAATTTCCTTCCACCCAGCGTTCCCCCAAGTCTCCCGATAAAAATGATACCTCACTTGTGAGGGTAGGCCTAGCGACAGCGACAGGAAACGCCCCAAAGCGCAACGTGGACACATCCAAATTTTTGAAAGAAAACAGAGGTGTTTTTTGCAAAGTGCCTACCTGTAGATTTTGGCCTCTAGCTCAGCCGGCACCTAGGGAAACATACCAAACCCTTGCATTTCTGAAAACTAGAGACCTAGGGGAATCCAAGATGGGGTGACTTGTGTGGCTCGGACCAGGTTCTGTTACCCAGAATCATTTGCAAACCTCAAAATTTGGCAAAAAAAACACATGTTCCTCACATTTCTGTGGCAGAAAGTTCTGGAATCTGAGAGGAGCCACAAATTTCCTTCCACCCAGCGTTCCCCCAAGTCTCCCGATAAAAATGATACCTCACTTGTGTGGGTAGGCCTAGCGCCCGCAACAGGAAACGCCCCAAAGCGCAACGTGGACACTTCCAAATTTTTTAAAGAAAACAGAGGTGTTTTTTGCAAAGTGCCTACCTGTAGATTTTGGCCTCTAGCTCAGCCGGCACCTAGGGAAACCTACCAAACCTGTGCATTCCTGAAAACTAGAGACCTAGGGGAATCCAAGATGGGGTGACTTGTGTGGCTTGGACCAGGTTCTGTTACCCAGAATCCTTTGCAAACCTCAAAATTTGGCTAAAAAAACACATGTTGCTCACATTTCTGTGGCAGAAAGTTCTGGAATCTGAGAGAAGCCACAAATTTCCTACCACCCAGCGTTCCCCCAAGTCTCCCGATAAAAATGATACCTCACTTGTGTGGGTAGGCCTAGCGCCCGCGACAGGAAACGCCCCAACGCACAACGTGGACACATCCAAATTTTTGAAAAAAAACAGAGGTGTTTTTTGCAAAGTGCCTACCTGTAGATTTTGGCCTCTAGCTCAGCCGGCACCTAGGGAAACCTACCAAACCTGTGCATTTCTGAAAACTAGAGACCTAGGGGAATCAAAGATGGGGTGACTTGTGTGGCTCGGACCAGGTTCTGTTACCCAGAATCCTTTGCAAACCTCAAATTTTGGCTAAAAAAACACATGTTCTTCATATTTCTGTGGCAGAAAGTTCTGGAATCTGAGAGGAGCCACAAATTTCCTTCCAACCAGCGTTCCCCCAAGTCTACCAATAAATATGATACCTCACTTGTGTGGGTAGGCCTAGCGCCCGTGACAGGAAACGCCCCAAAGCGCAACGTGGACACATACAAATGTTTGAAAAAAAACAGAGGTGTTTTTTTTGGAAACTGCCTACCTGTAGATTTTGGCCTCTAGCTCAGCCGGCACCTAGGGAAACCTACCAAACCTGTGCATTTCTGAAAACTAGAGACCTAGGGGAATCCAAGATGGGGTGATTTGTGTGGCTCGGACCAGGTTCTGTTACCCAGAATCCTTTGCAAACCTCAAAATTTGGCTAAAAAAACACATGTTCCTCATATTTCTGTGGCAGAAAGTTCTGGAATCTGAGAGGAGCCACAAATTTCCTTCCACCCAGCGTTCCCCCAAGTCTCCCAATAAAAATGATACCTCACTTGTGTGGGTAGGCCAAGCGCCCGTGACAGGAAACGCCCCAAAGCGCAATGTGGACACATCCAAATGTTTGAAAGAAAACAGAGGTGTTTTTTGCAAAGTGCCTACCTGTAGATTTTGGCCTCTAGCTCAGCCGGCACCTAGGGAAACCTACCACACCTGTGCATTTCTGAAAACTAGAGACCTAGGGGAATTCAAGATGGGGGTGACTTGTGTGGCTCGGACCAGGTTCTGTTACCCAGAATCCTTTGCAAACCTCAAAATTTGGCTAAAAAAACACATGTTCCTCACATTTCTGTGGCAGAAAGTTCTGGAATCTGAGAGGAGCCACAAATTTCCTTCCACCCAGCGTTCCCCCAAGTCTCCTGATAAAAATGATACCTCACTTGTGTGGGTAGGCCTAGCGACCGCGACAGGAAACGCCCCAAAGCGCAACGTGGACACATCCAAATTTTTGAAAGAAAACAGAGGTGTTTTTTGCAAAGTGCCTACCTGTAGATTTTGGCCTCCAGCTCAGCCGGCACCTAGGGAAACCTACCAAACCTGTGCATTTCTGAAAACTATAGACCTAGGGGAATCCAAGATGTGGTGACTTGTGTGGCTCGGACCAGGTTCTGTTACCCAGAATCCTTTGCAAACCTCAAAATTTGGCAAAAAAAACACATGTTCCTCACATTTCTGTGGCAGAAAGTTCTGGAATCTGAGAGGAGCCAAAAATTTCCTTCCACCCAGCGTTCCCCCAAGTCTCCCGATAAAAATGATACCTCACTTGTGAGGGTAGGCCTAGCGCCCGCGACAGGAAACGCCCCAAAGCGCAACGTGGACACATCCAAATTTTTTAAAGAAAACAGAGGTGTTTTTTGCAAAGTGCCTACCTGTAGATTTTGGCCTCTAGCTCAGCCGGCACCTAGGGAAACATACCAAACCCTTGCATTTCTGAAAACTAGAGACCTAGGGGAATCGAAGATGGGGTGACTTGTGTGGCTCGGACCAGGTTCTGTTACCCAGAATCCTTTGCAAACCTCAAAATTTGGCAAAAAAAACACATGTTCCTCAAATTTCTGTGGCAGAAAGTTCTGGAATCTGAGAGGAGCCACAAATTTCCTTCCACCCAGCGTTCCCCCAAGTCTCCCGATAAAAATGATACCTCACTTGTGTGGGTAGGCCTAGCGCCCGCAACAGGAAACGCCCCAAAGCGCAACGTGGACACATCCAAATTTTTGAAAGAAAACAGAGGTGTTTTTTGCAAAGTGCCTACCTGTAGATTTTGGCCTCTAGCTCAGCCGGCACCTAGGGAAACCTACCAAACCTGTGCATTCCTGAAAACTAGAGACCTAGGGGAATCCAAGATGGGGTGACTTGTGTGGCTTGGACCAGGTTCTGTTACCCAGAATCCTTTGCAAACCTCAAAATTTGGCTAAAAAAACACATGTTCCTCACATTTCTGTGGCAGAAAGTTCTGGAATCTGAGAGAAGCCACAAATTTCCTTCCACCCAGCGTTCCCCCAAGTCTCCCGATAAAAATGATACCTCACTTGTGTGGGTAGGCTTAGCGCCCGCGACAGGAAACGCCCCAAAGCGCAACGTGGACACATCCAAATTTTTGAAAGAAAACAGAGGTGTTTTTTGCAAAGTGCTACCTGTAGATTTTGGCCTCTAGCTCAGCCGGCACCTAGGGAAACCTACCAAACCTGTGCATTTCTGAAAACTAGAGACCTAGGGGAATCCAAGATGGGGTGACTTGTGTGGCTCGGACCAGGTTCTGTTACCCAGAATCCTTTGCAAACCTCAAAATTTGGCTAAAAAAACACATGTTCCTCATATTTCTGTGGCAGAAAGTTCTGGAATCTGAGAGGAGCCACAAATTTCCTTCCAACAAGCGTTCCCCCAAGTCTACCAATAAAAATGATACCTCACTTGTGTGGGTAGGCCTAGCGCCCGTGACAGGAAACGCCCCAAAGCGCAACGTGGACACATACAAATGTTTGAAAAAAAACAGAGGTGTTTTTTTTGGAAACTGCCTACCTGTAGATTTTGGCCTCTAGCTCAGCCGGCACGTAGGGAAACCTACCAAACCTGTGCATTTCTGAAAACTAGAGACCTAGGGGAATCCAAGATGGGGTGACTTGTGTGGCTCGGACCAGGTTCTGTTACCCAGAATCCTTTGCAAACCTCAAAATCTGGCTAAAAAAACACATGTTCCTCATATTTCTGTGGCAGAAAGTTCTGGAATCTGAGAGGAGCCACAAATTTCCTTCCACCCAGCGTTCCCCCAAGTCTCCCAATAAAAATTATACCTCACTTGTGTGGGTAGGCCAAGCGCCCATGACAGGAAACGCCCCAAAGCGCAATGTGGACACATCCAAATTTTTGAAAGAAAACAGAGGTGTTTTTTGCAAAGTGCCTACCTGTAGATTTTGGCCACTAGCTCTGCCGGCACCTAGAGAAAACTACCAAACTTGTACATTTCTGAAAACTAGAGACCTAGGGGAATCCAAGATGGGGTGACTTGTGTGGCTCGGACCAGGTTCTGTTACCCAGAATCCTTTGCAAACCTCAATATTTGGCAAAAAAAACACATGTTCCTCATATTTCTGTGGCAGAAAGTTCTGGAATCTGAGAGGAGCCACAAATTTCCTTCCAACCAGCGTTCCCCCAAGTCTACCAATAAAAATTATACCTCACTTGTGTGGGTAGGCCTAGCGCCCGTGACAGGAAACGCCCCAAAGCGCAACGTGGACACATACAAATGTTTGAAAAAAAACAGAGGTGTTTTTTTTGGAAACTGCCTACCTGTAGATTTTAGCCTCTAGCTCAGCCGGCACCTAGGGAAACCTACCAAACCTGTGCATTTCTGAAAACTAGAGACCTAGGGGAATCCAAGATGGGGTGACTTGTGTGGCTCGGACCAGGTTCTGTTACCCAGAATCCTTTGCAAACCTCAAAATTTGTCTAAAAAAACACATGTTCCTCATATTTCTGTGGCAGAAAGTTCTGGAATCTGAGAGGAGCCACAAATTTCCTTCCACCCAGCGTTCCCCCAAGTCTCCCGATAAAAATGATACCTCACTTGTGTGGGTAAGCCTAGCGCCCGCGACAGGAAACGCCCCAAAGCGCAACGTGGACACATCCAAATTATTGAAAGAAAACAGAGGTGTTTTTTTCAAAGTGCCTACCTGTAGATTTTGGCCTCCAGCTCAGCCGGCACCTAGGGAAACCTACCAAACCTGTGCATTTTTTAAAAGTAGAGACCTAGGGGAATCCAAGATGGGGTGACTTGTGTGGCTCGGACCAGGTTCTGTTACCCAGAATCCTTTGCAAACCTCAAAATTTGGCTAAAAAAACACATGTTCCTCACATTTCTGTGGCAGAAAGTTCTGGAATCTGAGAGGAGCCAAAAATTTCCTTCCACCCAGCGTTCCCCCAATTCTCCCGATAAAAATGATACCTCACTTGTGAGGGTAGGCCTAGCGCCCGCGACAGGAAATGCCCCAAAGCGCAACGTGGACACATCCAAATTTTTTAAAGAAAACAGAGGTGTTTTTTGCAAAGTGCCTACCTGTAGATTTTGGCCTCTAGCTCAGCCGGCACCTAGGGAAACATACCGAACCCTTGCATTTCTGAAAACTAGAGACCTAGGGGAATCCAAGATGGGGTGACTTGTGTGGCTCGGACCAGGTTCTGTTACGCAGAATCCTTTGCAAACCTCAAAATTTGGCAAAAAAAACACATGTTCCTCACATTTCTGTGGCAGAAAGTTCTGGAATCTGAGAGGAGCCACAAATTTCCTTCCACCCAGCGTTCCCCCAAGTCTCCCGATAAAAATGATACCTCACTTGTGTGGGTAGGCCAAGCGCCCGTGACAGGAAACGCCCCAAAGCGCAATGTGGACACATCCAAATGTTTGAAAGAAAACAGAGGTGTTTTTTGCAAAGTGCCTACCTGTAGATTTTGGCCTCTAGCTCTGCCGGCACCTAGAGAAACCTACCAAACTTGTGCATTTCTGAAAACTAGAGACCTAGGGGAATCCAAGATGGGGTGACTTGTGTGGCTCGGACCAGGTTCTGTTACCCAGAATCCTTTGCAAACCTCAATATTTGGCAAAAAAAACACATGTTCCTCACATTTCTGTGGCAGAAAGTTCTGGAATCTGAGAGGAGCCACAAATTTCCTTCCACCCAGCGTTCCCCCAAGGCTCCCGATAAAAATGATACCTCACTTGTGTGGGTAGGCCTAGCGCCCGCGACAGGAAACGCCCCAAAGCGCAACGTGGATGCATCCAAATTATTGAAAGAAAACAGAGGTGTTTTTTGCAAAGTGCCTACCTGTAGATTTTGGCCTCCAGCTCAGCCGGCACCTAGGGAAACCTACCAAACCTGTGCATTTTTTTAAAGTAGAGACCTAGGGGAATCCAAGATGGGGTGACTTGTGTGGCTCGGACCAGGTTCTGTTACCCAGAATCCTTTGCAAACCTCAAAATTTGGCTAAAAAAACACATGTTCCTCACATTTCTGTGGCAGAAAGTTCTGGAATCTGAGAGGAGCCACAAATTTCCTTCCACCCAGCGTTCCCCCAAGTCTCCTGATAAAAATGATACCTCACTTGTGTGGGTAGGCCTAGCGACCGCGACAGGAAACGCCCTAAAGCGCAACGTGGACACATCCAAATTTTTGAAAGAAAACAGAGGTGTTTTTTGCAAAGTGCCTACCTGTAGATTTTGGCCTCCAGCTCAGCCGGCACCTAGGGAAACCTACCAAACCTGTGCATTTCTGAAAACTATAGACCTAGGGGAATCCAAGATGTGGTGACTTGTGTGGCTCGGACCAGGTTCTGTTACCCAGAATCCTTTGCAAACCTCAAAATTTGGCAAAAAAAACACATGTTCCTCACATTTCTGTGGCAGAAAGTTCTGGAATCTGAGAGGAGCCAAAAATTGCCTTCCACCCAGCGTTCCCCCAAGTCTCCCGATAAAAATGATACCTCACTTGTGAGGGTAGGCCTAGCGCCCGCGACATGAATCGCCCCAAAGCGCAACGTGGACACATCCACATTTTTTAAAGAAAACAGAGGTGTTTTTTGCAAAGTGCCTACCTGTAGATTTTGGCCTCTAGCTCAGCCGGCACCTAGGGAAACATACCAAACCCTTGCATTTCTGAAAACTAGAGACCTAGGGGAATCGAAGATGGGGTGACTTGTGTGGCTCGGACCAGGTTCTGTTACCCAGAATCCTTTGCAAACCTCAAAATTTGGCAAAAAAAACACATGTTCCTCACATTTCTGTGGCAGAAAGTTCTGGAATCTGAGAGGAGCCACAAATTTCCTTCCACCCAGCGTTCCCCCAAGTCTCCCGATAAAAATGATACCTCACTTGTGTGGGTAGGCCTAGCGCCCGCAACAGGAAACGCCCCAAAGCGCAACGTGGACACATCCAAATTTTTGAAAGAAAACAGAGGTGTTTTTTGCAAAGTGCCTACCTGTAGATTTTGGCCTCTAGCTCAGCCGGCACCTAGGGAAACCTACCAAACCTGTGCATTCCTGAAAACTAGAGACCTAGGGGAATCCAAGATGGGGTGACTTGTGTGGCTTGGACCAGGTTCTGTTACCCAGAATCCTTTGCAAACCTCAAAATTTGGCTAAAGAAACACATGTTCCTCACATTTCTGTGGCAGAAAGTTCGGAATTCTGAGAGAAGCCAAAAATTTCCTTCCACCCAGCGTTCCCCCAAGTCTCCCGATAAAAATGATACCTCACTTGTGTGGGTAGGCTTAGCGCCCGCGACAGGAAACGCCCCAAAGCGCAACGTGGACACATCCAAATTTTTGAAAGAAAACAGAGGTGTTTTTTGCAAAGTGCTACCTGTAGATTTTGGCCTCTAGCTCAGCCGGCACCTAGGGAAACCTACCAAACCTGTGCATTTCTGAAAACTAGAGACCTAGGGGAATCCAAGATGGGGTGACTTGTGTGGCTCGGACCAGGTTCTGTTACCCAGAATCCTTTGCAAACCTCAAAATTTGGCTAAAAAAACACATGTTCCTCATATTTCTGTGGCAGAAAGTTCTGGAATCTGAGAGGAGCCACAAATTTCCTTCCAACCAGCGTTCCCCCAAGTCTACCAATAAAAATGATACCTCACTTGTGTGGGTAGGCCTAGCGCCCGTGACAGGAAACGCCCCAAAGCGCAACGTGGACACATACAAATGTTTGAAAAAAAACAGAGGAGTTTTTTTTGGAAACTGCCTACCTGTAGATTTTGGCCTCTAGCTCAGCCGGCACGTAGGGAAACCTACCAAACCTGTGCATTTCTGAAAACTAGAGACCTAGGGGAATCCAAGATGGGGTGACTTGTGTGGCTCGGACCAGGTTCTGTTACCCAGAATCCTTTGCAAACCTCAAAATCTGGCTAAAAAAACACATGTTCCTCATATTTCTGTGGCAGAAAGTTCTGGAATCTGAGAGGAGCCACAAATTTCCTTCCACCCAGCGTTCCCCCAAGTCTCCCAATAAAAATGATACCTCACTTGTGTGGGTAGGCCAAGCGCCCATGACAGGAAACGCCCCAAAGCGCAATGTGGACACATCCAAATTTTTGAAAGAAAACAGAGGTGTTTTTTGCAAAGTGCCTACCTGTAGATTTTGGCCACTAGCTCAGCCGGCACCTAGAGAAAACTACCAAACTTGTGCATTTCTGAAAACTAGAGACCTAGGGGAATCCAAGATGGGGTGACTTGTGTGGCTCGGACCAGGTTCTGTTACCCAGAATCCTTTGCAAACCTCAATATTTGGCAAAAAAATCACATGTTCCTCATATTTCTGTGGCAGAAAGTTCTGGAATCTGAGAGGAGCCACAAATTTCCTTCCAACCAGCGTTCCCCCAAGTCTACCAATAAAAATGATACCTCACTTGTGTGGGTAGGCCTAGCGCCCGTGACAGGAAACGCCCCAAAGCGCAACGTGGACACATACAAATGTTTGAAAAAAAACAGAGGTGTTTTTTTTGGAAACTGCCTACCTGTAGATTTTAGCCTCTAGCTCAGCCGGCACCTAGGGAAACCTACCAAACCTGTGCATTTCTGAAAACTAGAGACCTAGGGGAATCCAAGATGGGGTGACTTGTGTGGCTCGGACCAGGTTCTGTTGCCCAGAATCCTTTGCAAACCTCAAAATTTGGCTAAAAAAAAACATGTTCCTCATATTTCTGTGGCAGAAAGTTCTGGAATCTGAGAGGAGCCACAAATTTCCTTCCACCCAGCGTTCCCCCAAGTCTCCCGATAAAAATTATACCTCACTTGTGTGGGTAGGCCTAGCGCCCGCGACAGGAAACGCCCCAAAGCGCAACGTGGACACATCCAAATTATTGAAAGAAAACAGAGGTGTTTTTTTCAAAGTGCCTACCTGTAGATTTTGGCCTCCAGCTCAGCCGGCACCTAGGGAAACCTACCAAACCTGTGCATTTTTTAAAAGTAGAGACCTAGGGGAATCCAAGATGGGGTGACTTGTGTGGCTCGGACCAGGTTCTGTTACCCAGAATCCTTTGCAAACCTCAAAATTTGGCTAAAAAAACACATGTTCCTCACATTTCTGTGGCAGAAAGTTCTGGAATCTGAGAGGAGCCAAAAATTTCCTTCCACCCAGCGTTCCCCCAATTCTCCCGATAAAAATGATACCTCACTTGTGAGGGTAGGCCTAGCGCCCGCGACAGGAAACGCCCCAAAGCGCAACGTGGACACATCCAAATTTTTTAAAGAAAACAGAGGTGTTTTTTGCAAAGTGCCTACCTGTAGATTTTGGCCTCTAGCTCAGCCGGCACCTAGGGAAACATACCAAACCCTTGCATTTCTGAAAACTAGAGACCTAGGGGAATCCAAGATGGGGTGACTTGTGTGGCTCGGACCAGGTTCTGTTACCCAGAATCCTTTGCAAACCTCAAAATTTGGCAAAAAAAACACATGTTCCTCACATTTCTGTGGCAGAAAGTTCTGGAATCTGAGAGGAGCCACAAATTTCCTTCCACCCAGCGTTCCCCCAAGTCTCCCGATATAAATGATACCTCACTTGTGTGGGTAGGCCTAGCGCCCGCAACAGGAAACGCCCCAAAGCGCAACGTGGACATATCCAAATCTTTGAAAGAACACAGAGGTGTTTTTTGCAAAGTGCCTACCTGTAGATTTTGGCCTCTAGCTCAGCCGGCACCCAGTGAAACCTACCAAACCTGTGCATTCCTGAAAACTAGAGACCTAGGGGAATCCAAGATGGGGTGACTTGTGTGGCTTGGACCAGGTTCTGTTACCCAGAATCCTTTGCAAACCTCAAAATTTGGCTAAAAAAACACATGTTCCTCACATTTCTGTGGCAGAAAGTTCTGGAATCTGAGAGAAGCCACAAATTTCCTTCCACCCAGCGTTCCCCCAAGTCTCCCGATAAAAATGATACCTCACTTGTGTGGGTAGGACTAGCGCCCGCGACAGGAAACGCCCCAAAGCGCAACGTGGACACATCCAAATTTTTGAAAGAAAACAGAGGTGTTTTTTGCAAAGTGCTACCTGTAGATTTTGGCCTCTAGCTCAGCCGGCACCTAGGGAAACCTACCAAACCTGTGCATTTCTGAAAACTAGAGACCTAGGTGAATCCAAGATGGGGTGACTTGTGTGGCTCGGACAAGGTTCTGTTACCCAGAAACCTTTGCAAACCTCAAAATTTGGCTAAAAAAACACATGTTCCTCACATTTCTGTGGCAGAAAGTTCTGGAATATGAGAGGAGCCACAAATTTCCTTCCACCCAGCGTTCCCCCAAGTCTCCCGATAAAAATGATACCTCACTTGTGTGGGTAGGCCTAGCGCCCGCCACAGGAAACGCCCCAAAGCGCAACGTGGACACATCCAATTTTTTTAAAGAAAACAGAGGTGTTTTTTGCAACGTGCCTACCTGTAGATTTTGGCCTCTATCTCAGCCGGCACCTAGGGAAACCTACCAAACCTGTGCATTTCTGAAAACTTGAGACCTAGGGGAATCCAAGATGGGGTGACTTGTGTGGCTCGGATGACGTTCTGTTACCCAGAATCCTTTGCAAACCTCAAAATTTGGCAAAAAAAACACATGTTCCTCACATTTCTGTGGCAGAACGTTCTGGAATCTGAGAGGAGCCACAAATTTCCTTCCACCCAGCGTTCCCCCAAGTCTCCTGATAAAAATGATACCTCACTTGTGTGGGTAGGCCTAGCTCCCGCGATAGGAAACGCCCCAAAGCGCAACGTGGACACATCCAAATTTTTGAACGAAAACAGTGCTGTTTTTTGCAAAGTGCCTACCTGTAGATTTTGACTTCTCGCTCAGCCGGCACCTAGGGAAACCTACCAAACCTGTGCATTTCTGAAAACTTGAGACCTAGGGGAATGCAAGATGGGGTGACTTGTGTGGCTCGGACCAGGTTCTGTTACCCAGAATCCTTTGCAAACCTCTAAATTTGGCAAAAAAACACATGTTCCTCACATTTCTGTGGTAGAAAGTTCTGGAATCTGAGAGGAGCCACAAATTTCCTTCCACCCAGCGTTCCCCCAAGTCTCCCGATAAAAATGATACCTCACTTGTGTGGGTAGGCCTAGCGCCCGCGACAGGAAACGCCCCAAAGCGCAATGTGGACACATCCAAATTTTTTAAAGAAAACAGAGGTGTTTTTTGCAAAGTGCTACCTGTAGATTTTGGCCTCTAGCTCAGCTGGCACCTAGGGAAACCTACCAAACCTGTGCATTTCTGAAAACTAGAGACCTAGGGGAATCCAAGATGGGGTGACTTGTGTGGCTCGGACCAGGTTCCATTACCCAGAATCCTTTGCAAACCTCAAAATTTGGCAAAAAAACCACATGTTCCTCACATTTCTGTGGCAGAAAGTTCTGGAATCTGTTAGGAGCCACAAATTTCCTTATACCCAGCGTTCCCCCAAGTCTCCCGATAAAAATGGTACCTCACTTGTGTGGGTAGGCCTAGCGCCCGCGACAGGAAACGCCCCAAAGCGCAACGTGGACACATCCGAATTTTTGAAAGAAAACAGAGGTGTTTTTTGCAAAGTGCCTACCTGTAGATTTTGGCCTCCAGCTCAGCCGGCACCTAGGGAAACCTACCAAACCTGTGCATTTCTTAAAACTAGAGACCTAGGGGAATCCAAGATGGGGTGACTTGTGTGGCTCGAACCAGGTTCTGTTACCCAGAATCCTTTGCAAACCTCAAAATTTGGCAAAAAAAAACACATGATCCTGACATTTCTGTGGCAGAAAGTTCTGTAATCTGAGAGGAGCCAAAAATTTCCTTCCAGCAAGCGTTCCCCCAAGTCTCCCGATAAAAATGATACCTCACTTGTGAGGGTAGGCCTAGCGCCCGCGACAGGAAACGCCACAAAGCGCAACGTGGACACATCCAAATTTTTGAAAGAAAACATAGGTGTTTTTTGCAAAGTGCCTACCTGTAGATTTTGGCCTCTAGCTCAGCCGGCACCTAGGGAAACCTACCAAAACCTTGCATTTCTGAAAACTAGAGACCTAGGGGAATCCAAGATGGGGTGACTTGTGTGGCTCGGACCAGGTTCTGTTACCCGGAATCCTTTGCAAACCTCAAAATTTGGCTAAAAAAACACATGTTCCTCACATTTCTGTGGCAGAAAGTTCTGGAATCTGAGAGGAGCCACAAATTTCCTTCCACCCAGCGTTCCCCCAAGTCTCCCGATAAAAATGATACCTCACTTGTGTGGGTAGGCCTAGCGCCCGCGACAGGAAACGCCCCAAAGCGCAACGTGGACACATCCAAATGTTTTAAAGAAAACAGAGGTGTTTTTTGCAAAGTGCTACCTGTAGATTTTGGCCTCTAGCTCAGCCGGCACCTAGGGAAACCTACCAAACCTGTGCATTTCTGAAAACTAGAGACCTAGGGGAATCCAAGATGGTGTGACTTGTGTGGCTCGGACCAGGTTCTGTTACCCAGAATCCTTTGCAAACCTCAAAATTTGGCAAAAAAAACACATGTTCCTCACATTTCTGTGGCAGAA
Source organism: Pleurodeles waltl (assembly GCF_031143425.1). Lineage (NCBI taxonomy): Eukaryota > Metazoa > Chordata > Amphibia > Caudata > Salamandridae > Pleurodeles > Pleurodeles waltl. The sequence continues at coordinate 962,412 of NW_027149811.1, read as the reverse complement.
AGTTCTGGAATCTGAGAGGAGCCACAAATTTCCTTCCACCCAGCGTTTCCCCAATTCTCCCAATAAAAATGATACCTCACTTGTGTGGGTAGGCCTAGCGCCCGCTGCAGGAAACGCCCCAAGGCGCAACGTGGACACATACAAATTTTTTAAAGAAAACAGAGGTGTTTTTTGCAAAATGCCTACCTGTAGATTTTGGCTCCAGCTCAGCCGGCACCTTGGGAAACCTACCAAACCTGTGCATTTCTGAAAACTAGAGACCTAGGGGAATCCAAGATGGGGTGACTTGTGTGGCTCGGACCAGGTTCAGTTACCCAGAATCCTTTGCAAACCTCAAAATTTGGCTAAAAAAACACATGTTCCTCATATTTCTGTGGCAGAAAGTTCTGGAATCTGATAGGAGCCACAAATTTCCTTCCAACCAGCTTTACCCCAAGTCTCCCGATAAAAATGATACCTCACTTGTGTGGGTAGGCCTAGCGCCCGCAACAGGAAATGCCCCAAAGCGCAACGTGGACACATCCAAATTATTGAAAGAAAACAGAGGTGTTTTTTGCAAAGTGCCTACCTGTAGATTTTGGCCTCCAGCTCAGCTGGCACCTAGGGAAACCTACCAAACCTGTGCATTTTTTAAAAGTAGAGACCTAGGGGAATCCAAGATGGGGTGACTTGTGTGGCTCGGACCAGGTTCTGTTACCCAGAATCCTTTGCAAACCTCAAAATTTGGCTAAAAAAACACATGTTCCTCACATTTCTGTGGCAGAAAGTTCTGGAATCTGAGAGGAGCCAAAAATTTCCTTCCACCCAGCGTTCCCCCAATTCTCCCGATAAAAATGATACCTCACTTGTGAGGGTAGGCCTAGCGCCCGCGACAGGAAACGCCCCAAAGCGCAACGTGGACACATCCAAATTTTTTAAAGAAAACAGAGGTGTTTTTTGCAAAGTGCCTACCTGTAGATTTTGGCCTCTAGCTCAGCCGGCACCTAGGGAAACATACCAAACCCTTGCATTTCTGAAAACTAGAGACCTAGGGGAATCCAAGATGGGGTGACTTGTGTGGCTCGGACCAGGTTCTGTTACCCAGAATCCTTTGCAAACCTCAAAATTTGGCAAAAAAAACACATGTTCCTCACATTTCTGTGGTAGAAAGTTCTGGAATCTGAGAGGAGCCACAAATTTCCTTCCACCCAGCGTTCCCCCAAGTCTCCCGATAAAAATGATACCTCACTTGTGTGGGTAGGCCTAGCGCCCGCAACAGGAAACGCCCCAAAGCGCAACGTGGACACATCCAAATTTTTGAAAGAACACAGAGGTGTTTTTTGCAAAGTGCCTACCTGTAGATTTTGCCCTCTAGCTCAGCCGGCACCCAGGGAAACCTACCAAACCTGTGCATTCCTGAAAACTAGAGACCTAGGTGAATCCAAGATGGGGTGACTTGTGTGGCTCGGACAAGGTTCTGTTACCCAGAAACCTTTGCAAACCTCAAAATTTGGCTAAAAAAACACATGTTCCTCACATTTCTGTGGCAGAAAGTTCTGGAATATGAGAGGAGCCACAAATTTCCTTCCACCCAGCGTTCCCCCAAGTCTCCCGATAAAAATGATACCTCACTTGTGTGGGTAGGCCTAGCGCCCGCCACAGGAACCGCCCCAAAGCGCAACGTGGACACATCCAAATTTTTTAAAGAAAACAGAGGTGTTTTTTGCAAAGTGCCTACCTGTAGATTTTGGCCTCTATCTCAGCCGGCACCTAGGGAAACCTACCAAACCTGTGCATTTCTGAAAACTTGAGACCTAGGGGAATCCAAGATGGGGTGACTTGTGTGGCTCGGATGACGTTCTGTTACCCAGAATCCTTTGCAAACCTCAAAATTTGGCAAAAAAAACACATGTTCCTCACATTTCTGTGGCAGAACGTTCTGGAATCTGAGAGGAGCCACAAATTTCCTTCCACCCAGCGTTCCCCCAAGTCTCCTGATAAAAATGATACCTCACTTGTGTGGGTAGGCCTAGCTCCCGCGATAGGAAACGCCCCAAAGCGCAACGTGGACACATCCAAATTTTTGAACGAAAACAGTGCTGTTTTTTGCAAAGTGCCTACCTGTAGATTTTGACTTCTCGCTCAGCCGGCACCTAGGGAAACCTACCAAACCTGTGCATTTCTGAAAACTTGAGACCTAGGGGAATGCAAGATGGGGTGACTTGTGTGGCTCGGACCAGGTTCTGTTACCCAGAATCCTTTGCAAACCTCTAAATTTGGCAAAAAAACACATGTTCCTCACATTTCTGTGGTAGAAAGTTCTGGAATCTGAGAGGAGCCACAAATTTCCTTCCACCCAGCGTTCCCCCAAGTCTCCCGATAAAAATGATACCTCACTTGTGTGGGTAGGCCTAGCGCCCGCGACAGGAAACGCCCCAAAGCGCAATGTGGACACATCCAAATTTTTTAAAGAAAACAGAGGTGTTTTTTGCAAAGTGCTACCTGTAGATTTTGGCCTCTAGCTCAGCTGGCACCTAGGGAAACCTACCAAACCTGTGCATTTCTGAAAACTAGAGACCTAGGGGAATCCAAGATGGGGTGACTTGTGTGGCTCGGACCAGGTTCTATTACCCAGAATCCTTTGCAAACCTCAAAATTTGGCAAAAAAACCACATGTTCCTCACATTTCTGTGGCAGAAAGTTCTGGAATCTGTTAGGAGCCACATATTTCCTTATACCCAGCGTTCCCCCAAGTCTCCCGATAAAAATGGTACCTCACTTGTGTGGGTAGGCCTAGCGCCCGCGACAGGAAACGCCCCAAAGCGCAACGTGGACACATCCGAATTTTTGAAAGAAAACAGAGGTGTTTTTTGCAAAGTGCCTACCTGTAGATTTTGGCCTCCAGCTCAGCCGGCACCTAGGGAAACCTACCAAACCTGTGCATTTCTTAAAACTAGAGACCTAGGGGAATCCAAGATGGGGTGACTTGTGTGGCTCGAACCAGGTTCTGTTACCCAGAATCCTTTGCAAACCTCAAAATTTGGCAAAAAAAAACACATGATCCTGACATTTCTGTGGCAGAAAGTTCTGTAATCTGAGAGGAGCCAAAAATTTCCTTCCAGCAAGCGTTCCCCCAAGTCTCCCGATAAAAATGATACCTCACTTGTGAGGGTAGGCCTAGCGCCCGCGACAGGAAACGCCACAAAGCGCAACGTGGACACATCCAAATTTTTGAAAGAAAACATAGGTGTTTTTTGCAAAGTGCCTACCTGTAGATTTTGGCCTCTAGCTCAGCCGGCACCTAGGGAAACCTACCAAAACCTTGCATTTCTGAAAACTAGAGACCTAGGGGAATCCAAGATGGGGTGACTTGTGTGGCTCGGACCAGGTTCTGTTACCCGGAATCCTTTGCAAACCTCAAAATTTGGCTAAAAAAACACATGTTCCTCACATTTCTGTGGCAGAAAGTTCTGGAATCTGAGAGGAGCCACAAATTTCCTTCCACCCAGCGTTCCCCCAAGTCTCCCGATAAAAATGATACCTCACTTGTGTGGGTATGCCTAGCGCCCGCGACAGGAAACGCCCCAAAGCGCAACGTGGACACATCCAAATGTTTTAAAGAAAACAGAGGTGTTTTTTGCAAAGTGCTACCTGTAGATTTTGGCCTCTAGCTCAGCCGGCACCTAGGGAAACCTACCAAACCTGTGCATTTCTGAAAACTAGAGACCTAGGGGAATCCAAGATGGTGTGACTTGTGTGGCTCGGACCAGGTTCTGTTACCCAGAATCCTTTGCAAACCTCAAAATTTGGCAAAAAAAACACATGTTCCTCACATTTCTGTGGCAGAAAGTTCTGGAATCTGAGAGGAGCCACAAATTTCCTTCCACCCAGCGTTTCCCCAATTCTCCCAATAAAAATGATACCTCACTTGTGTGGGTAGGCCTAGCGCCCGCTGCAGGAAACGCCCCAAGGCGCAACGTGGACACATACAAATTTTTTAAAGAAAACAGAGGTGTTTTTTGCAAAATGCCTACCTGTAGATTTTGGCTCCAGCTCAGCCGGCACCTTGGGAAACCTACCAAACCTGTGCATTTCTGAAAACTAGAGACCTAGGGGAATCCAAGATGGGGTGACTTGTGTGGCTCGGACCAGGTTCAGTTACCCAGAATCCTTTGCAAACCTCAAAATTTGGCTAAAAAAACACATGTTCCTCATATTTCTGTGGCAGAAAGTTCTGGAATCTGATAGGAGCCACAAATTTCCTTCCAACCAGCTTTACCCCAAGTCTCCCGATAAAAATGATACCTCACTTGTGTGGGTAGGCCTAGCGCCCGCAACAGGAAATGCCCCAAAGCGCAACGTGGACACATCCAAATTATTGAAAGAAAACAGAGGTGTTTTTTGCAAAGTGCCTACCTGTAGATTTTGGCCTCCAGCTCAGCCGGCACCTAGGGAAACCTACCAAACCTGTGCATTTTTTAAAAGTAGAGACCTAGGGGAATCCAAGATGGGGTGACTTGTGTGGCTCGGACCAGGTTCTGTTACCCAGAATCCTTTGCAAACCTCAAAATTTGGTTAAAAAAACACATGTTCCTCACATTTCTGTGGCAGAAAGTTCTGGAATCTGAGAGGAGCCAAAAATTTCCTTCCACCCAGCGTTCCCCCAATTCTCCCGATAAAAATGATACCTCACTTGTGAGGGTAGGCATAGCGCCCGCGACAGGAAACGCCCCAAAGCGCAACGTGGACACATCCAAATTTTTTAAAGAAAACAGAGGTGTTTTTTGCAAAGTGCCTACCTGTAGATTTTGGCCTCTAGCTCAGCCGGCACCTAGGGAAACATACCAAACCCTTGCATTTCTGAAAACTAGAGACCTAGGGGAATCCAAGATGGGGTGACTTGTGTGGCTCGGACCAGGTTCTGTTACCCAGAATCCTTTGCAAACCTCAAAATTTGGCAAAAAAAACACATGTTCCTCACATTTCTGTGGCAGAAAGTTCTGGAATCTGAGAGGAGCCACAAATTTCCTTCCACCCAGCGTTCCCCCAAGTCTCCCGATAAAAATGATACCTCACTTGTGTGGGTAGGCCTAGCGCCCGCAACAGGAAACGCCCCAAAGCGCAACGTGGACACATCCAAATTTTTGAAAGAACACAGAGGTGTTTTTTGCAAAGTGCCTACCTGTAGATTTTGGCCTCTAGCTCAGCCGGCACCCAGGGAAACCTACCAAACCTGTGCATTCCTGAAAACTAGAGACCTAGGGGAATCCAAGATGGGGTGACTTGTGTGGCTTGGACCAGGTTCTGTTACCCAGAATCCTTTGCAAACCTCAAAATTTGGCTAAAAAAACACATGTTCCTCACATTTCTGTGGCAGAAAGTTCTGGAATCTGAGAGAAGCCACAAATTTCCTTCCACCCAGCGTTCCCCCAAGTCTCCCGATAAAAATGATACCTCACTTGTGTGGGTAGGACTAGCGCCCGCGACAGGAAATGCCCCAAAGCGCAACGTAACACATCCAAATTTTTGAAAGAAAACAGAGGTGTTTTTTGCAAAGTTCTACCTGTAGATTTTGGCCTCTAGCTCAGCCGGCACCTAGGGAAACCTACCAAACCTGTGCATTTCTGAAAACTAGAGACCTAGGTGAATCCAAGATGGGGTGACTTGTGTGGCTCGGACAAGGTTCTGTTACCCAGAAACCTTTGCAAACCTCAAAATTTGGCTAAAAAAACACATGTTCCTCACATTTCTGTGGCAGAAAGTTCTGGAATATGAGAGGAGCCACAAATTTCCTTCCACCCAGCGTTCCCCCAATTCTCCCGATAAAAATGATACCTCACTTGTGTGGGTAGGCCTAGCGCCCGCGACAGGAAACACCCCAAAGCGCAACGTGGACACATCCAAATTTTTTAAAGAAAACAGAGGTGTTTTTTGCAAAGTGCCTACCTGTAGATTTTGGCCTCTATCTCAGCCGGCACCTAGGGAAACCTACCAAACCTGTGCATTTCTGAAAACTAGAGACCTAGGGGAATCCAAGATGGGGTGACTTGTGTGGCTCGAACGACGTTCTGTTACCCAGAATCCTTTGCAAACCTCAAAATTTGGCAAAAAAAACACATGTTCCTCACATTTCTGTGGCAGAACGTTCTGGAATCTGAGAGGAGCCACAAATTTCCTTCCACCCAGCGTTCCCCCAAGTCTCCTGATAAAAATGATACCTCACTTGTGTGGGTAGGCCTAGCTCCCGCGATAGGAAACGCCCCAAAGCGCAACGTGGACACATCCAAATTTTTGAACGAAAACAGTGCTGTTTTTTGCAAAGTGCCTACCTGTAGATTTTGGCCTCTCGCTCAGCCGGCACCTAGGGAAACCTACCAAACCTGTGCATTTCTGAAAACTTGAGACCTAGGGGAATGCAAGATGGGGTGACTTGTGTGGCTCGGACAAGGTTCTGTTACCCAGAATCCTTTGCAAACCTCTAAATTTGGCAAAAAAACACATGTTCCTCACATTTCTGTGGTAGAAAGTTCTGGAATCTGAGAGGAGCCACAAATTTCCTTCCACCCAGCGTTCCCCCAAGTCTCCCGATAAAAATGATACCTCACTTGTGTGGGTAGGCCTAGCGCCCGCGACAGGAAACGCCCCAAAGCGCAATGTGGACACATCCAAATTTTTTAAAGAAAACAGAGGTGTTTTTTGCAAAGTGCTACCTGTAGATTTTGGCCTCTAGCTCAGCTGGCACCTAGGGAAACCTACCAAACCTGTGCATTTCTGAAAACTAGAGACCTAGGGGAATCCAAGATGGGGTGACTTGTGTTGCTCGGACCAGGTTCTATTACCCAGAATCCTTTACAAACCTCAAAATTTGGCAAAAAAAACACATGTTCCTCACATTTCTGTGGCAGAAAGTTCTGGAATCTGTTAGGAGCCACAAATTTCCTTATACCCAGCGTTCCCCCAAGTCTCCCGATAAAAATGGTACCTCACTTGTGTGGGTAGGCCTAGCGCCCGCGACAGGAAACGCCCCAAAGCGCAACGTGGACACATCCGAATTTTTGAAAGAAAACAGAGGTGTTTTTTGCAAAGTGCTACCTGTAGATTTTGGCCTCCAGCTCAGCCGGCACCTAGGGAAACCTACCAAACCTGTGCATTTCTTAAAACTAGAGACCTAGGGGAATCCAAGATGGGGTGACTTGTGTGGCTCGAACCAGGTTCTGTTACCCAGAATCCTTTGCAAACCTCAAAATTTGGCAAAAAAAAACACATGTTCCTCACATTTCTGTGGCAGAAAGTTCTGTAATCTGAGAGGAGCCAAAAATTTCCTTCCAGCAAGCGTTCCCCCAAGTCTCCCGATAAAAATGATACCTCACTTGTGAGGGTAGGCCTAGCGCCCGCGACAGGAAACGCCACAAAGCGCAACGTGGACACATCCAAATTTTTGAAAGAAAACAGAGGTGTTTTTTGCAAAGTGCCTACCTGTAGATTTTGGCCTCTAGCTCAGCCGGCACCTAGGGAAACTTACCAAAACCTTGCATTTCTGAAAACTAGAGACCTAGGGGAATCCAAGATGGGGTGACTTGTGTGGCTCGGACCAGGTTCTGTTACCCAGAATCCTTTGCAAACCTCAAAATTTGGCTAAAAAAACACATGTTCCTCACATTTCTGTGGCAGAAAGTTCTGGAATCTGAGAGGAGCCAAAAATTTCCTTCCACCCAGCGTTCCCCCAAGTCTCCCGATAAAAATGATACCTCACTTGTGTGGGTAGTCCTAGCGCCCGCGACAGGAAACGCCCCAAAGCGCAACGTGGACACATCAAAATGTTTTAAAGAAAACAGAGGTGTTTTTTTGCAAAGTGCTACCTGTAGATTTTGGCCTCTAGCTCAGCCGGCACCTAGGGAAACCTACCAAACCTGTGCATTTCTGAAAACTAGAGACCTAGGGGAATCCAAGATGGTGTGACTTGTGTGGCTCGGACCAGGTTCTGTTACCCAGAATCCTTTGCAAACCTCAAAATTTGGCAAAAAAAACACATGTTCCTCACATTTCTGTGGCAGAAAGTTCTGGAATCTGAGAGGAGCCACAAATTTCCTTCCACCCAGCGTTTCCCCAATTCTCCCAATAAAAATGATACCTCACTTGTGTGGGTAGGCCTAGCGCCCGCTGCAGGAAACGCCCCAAGGCGCAACGTGGACACATACAAATTTTTTAAAGAAAACAGAGGTGTTTTTTGCAAAATGCCTACCTGTAGATTTTGGCTCCAGCTCAGCCGGCACCTTGGGAAACCTACCAAACCTGTGCATTTCTGAAAACTAGAGACCTAGGGGAATCCAAGATGGGGTGACTTGTGTGGCTCGGACCAGGTTCAGTTACCCAGAATCCTTTGCAAACCTCAAAATTTGGCTAAAAAAACACATGTTCCTCATATTTCTGTGGCAGAAAGTTCTGGAATCTGATAGGAGCCACAAATTTCCTTCCAACCAGCTTTACCCCAAGTCTCCCGATAAAAATGATACCTCACTTGTGTGGGTAGGCCTAGCGCCCGCAACAGGAAATGCCCCAAAGCGCAACGTGGACACATCCAAATTATTGAAAGAAAACAGAGGTGTTTTTTGCAAAGTGCCTACCTGTAGATTTTGGCCTCCAGCTCAGCCGGCACCTAGGGAAACCTACCAAACCTGTGCATTTTTTAAAAGTAGAGACCTAGGGGAATCCAAGATGGGGTGACTTGTGTGGCTCGGACCAGGTTCTGTTACCCAGAATCCTTTGCAAACCTAAAAATTTGGCTAAAAAAACACATGTTCCTCACATTTCTGTGGCAGAAAGTTCTGGAATCTGAGAGGAGCCAAAAATTTCCTTCCACCCAGCGTTCCCCCAATTCTCCCGATAAAAATAATACCTCACTTGTGAGAGTAGGCCTAGCGCCCGCGACAGGAAACGCCCCAAAGCGCAACGTGGACACATCCAAATTTTTGAAAGAAAACAGAGGTGTTTTTTGCAAAGTGCCTACCTGTAGATTTTGGCCTCTAGCTCAGCCGGCACCTAGGGAAACATACCAAACCCTTGCATTTCTGAAAACTAGAGACCTAGGGGAATCCAAGATGGGGTGACTTGTGTGGCTCGGACCAGGTTCTGTTACCCAGAATCCTTTGCAAACCTCAAAATTTGGCAAAAAAAACACATGTTCCTCACATTTCTGTGGCAGAAAGTTCTGGAATCTGAGAGGAGCCACAAATTTCCTTCCACCCAGCGTTCCCCCAAGTCTCCCGATAAAAATGATACCTCACTTGTGTGGGTAGGCCTAGCGCCCGCAACAGGAAACGCCCCAAAGCGCAACGTGGACACATCCAAATTTTTGAAAGAACACAGAGGTGTTTTTTGCAAAGTGCCTACCTGTAGATTTTGGCCTCTAGCTCAGCCGGCACCCAGGGAAACCTACCAAACCTGTGCATTCCTGAAAACTAGAGACCTAGGGGAATCCAAGATGGGGTGACTTGTGTGGCTTGGACCAGGTTCTGTTACGAAGAATCCTTTGCAAACCTCAAAATTTGGCTAAAAAAACACATGTTCCTCACATTTCTGTGGCAGAAAGTTCTGGAATCTGAGAGAAGCCACAAATTTCCTTCCACCCAGCGTTCCCCCAAGTCTCCCGATAAAAATGATACCTCACTTGTGTGGGTAGGACTAGCGCCCGCGACAGGAAACGCCCCAAAGCGCAACGTGGACACATCCACATTTTTGAAAGAAAACAGAGGTGTTTTTTGCAAAAATCTACCTGTAGATTTTGGCCTCTAGCTCAGCCGGCACCTAGGGAAACCTACCAAACCTGTGCATTTCTGAAAACTAGAGACCTAGGTGAATCCAAGATGGGGTGACTTGTGTGGCTCGGACAAGGTTCTGTTACCCAGAAACCTTTGCAAACCTCAAAATTTGGCTAAAAAAACACATGTTCCTCACATTTCTGTGGCAGAAAGTTCTGGAATATGAGAGGAGCCACAAATTTCCTTCCACCCAGCGTTCCCCCAAGTCTCCCGATAAAAATGATACCTCACTTGTGTGGGTAGGCCTAGCGCCCGCGACAGGAAACGCCCCAAAGCGCAACGTGGACACATCCAAATTTTTTAAAGAAAACAGAGGTGTTTTTTGCAAAGTGCCTACCTGTAGATTTTGGCCTCTATCTCAGCCGGCACCTAGGGAAACCTACCAAACCTGTGCATTTCTGAAAACTAGAGACCTAGGGGAATCCAAGATGGGGTGACTTGTGTGGCTCGAACGACGTTCTGTTACCCAGAATCCTTTGCAAACCTCAAAATTTGGCCAAAAAAACACATGTTCCTCACATTTCTGTGGCAGAACGTTCTGGAATCTGAGAGGAGCCACAAATTTCCTTCCACCCAGCGTTCCCCCAAGTCTCCTGATAAAAATGATACCTCACTTGTGTGGGTAGGCCTAGCTCCCGCGATAGGAAACGCCCCAAAGCGCAACGTGGACACATCCAAATTTTTGAACGAAAACAGTGCTGTTTTTTGCAAAGTGCCTACCTGTAGATTTTGGCCTCTCGCTCAGCCGGCACCTAGGGAAACCTACCAAACCTGTGCATTTCTGAAAACTTGAGACCTAGGGGAATGCAAGATGGGGTGACTTGTGTGGCTCGGACCAGGTTCTGTTACCCAGAATCCTTTGCAAACCTCAAAATTTGGCTAAAAAAACACATGTTCCTCATATTTCTGTGGCAGAAAGTTCTGGAATCTGATAGGAGCCACAAATTTCCTTCCAACCAGCTTTACCCCAAGTCTCCCGATAAAAATGAAACCTCACTTGTGTGGGTAGGCCTAGCGCCCGCAACAGGAAATGCCCCAAAGCGCAACGTGGACACATCCAAATTTTTTAAAGAAAACAGAGGTGTTTTTTGCAAAGTGCCTACCTGTAGATTTTGGCCTCTAGCTCAGCAGGCACCTAGGGAAACCTACCAAACCTGTGCATTTCAGAAAACTAGAGACCTAGGGGAATCCAAGATGGGGTGACTTGTGTGGCTCGGACCAGGTTCTGTTACCCAGAATCATGCAAACCTCAAAATTTGGCTAAAAAAACACATGTTCCTCACATTTCTGTGGCAGAAAGTTCTGGAATCTGAGAGGAGCCACAAATTTCCTTCCACCCAGCGTTCCCCCAAGTCTCCTGATAAAAATGGTACCTCACTTGTGTGGGTAGGCCTAGCGCCTGCGACAGGAAACGCCCCAAAGCGCAACGTTGACACATCCGAATTTTTGAAAGAAAACAGAGGTGTTTTTTGCAAAGTGCCTACCTGTAGATTTTGGCCTCTAGCTCAGCCGGCACCTAGGGAAACCTACCAAACCTGTGCATTTCTGAAAACTAGAGGCCTAGGGGAATCCAAGATGGGGTGACTTGTGTGGCTCGGACCAGGTTCTGTTACCCAGAATCCTTTGCAAACCTCAAAATTTGGCTAAAAAAACACATGTTCCTCATATTTCTGTGGCAGAAAGTTCTGAAATCTGAGAGGAGCCACAAATTTCCTTCCACCCAGCGTTCCAACAAGTCTCCCGATAAAAATGATACCTCACTTGTGTGGGTAGGCCTAGCGCCCGCGACAAGAAACGCCCCAAAAGCGCAACGTGGACACATCCAAATTTTTGAAAGAAAACAAAGGTGTTTTTTGCAAAGTGCCTACCTGTAGATTTTGGCCTCCAGCTCAGCTGGCACCTAGGGAAACCTACCAAACCTGTGCATTTCTGAAAACTAGAGACCTAGGGGAATGCAAGATGGGGTGACTTGTGTGGCTCGGACCAGGTTCTGTTACCCAGAATCCTTTGCAAACCTCTAAATTTGGCAAAAAAACACATGTTCCTCACATTTCTGTGGTAGAAAGTTCTGGAATCTGAGAGGAGCCACAAATTTCCTTCCACCCAGCGTTCCCCCAAGTCTTCCGATAAAAATGATACCTCACTTGTGTGGGTAGGCCTAGCGCCCGCGACAGGAAACGCCCCAAAGCGCAATGTGGACACATCCAAATTTTTTTAAGAAAACAGAGGTGTTTTTTGCAAAGTGCTACCTGTAGATTTTGGCCTCTAGCTCAGCTGGCACCTAGGGAAAGCTACCAAACCTGTGCATTTCTGAAAACTAGAGACCTAGGGGAATCCAAGATGGGGTGACTTGTGTGGCTCGGACCAGGTTCTATTACCCAGAATCCTTTGCAAACCTCAAAATTTGGCAAAAAAACCACATGTTCCTCACATTTCTGTGGCAGAAAGTTCTGGAATCTGTTAGGAGCCACAAATTTCCTTATACCCAGCGTTCCCCCAAGTCTCCCGATAAAAATGGTACCTCACTTGTGTGGGTAGGCCTATCGCCCGCGACAGGAAACGCCCCAAAGCGCAACGTGGACACATCCGAATTTTTGAAAGAAAACAGAGGTGTTTTTTGCAAAGTGCCTACCTGTAGATTTTGGCCTCCAGCTCAGCCGGCACCTAGGGAAACCTACCAAACCTGTGCATTTCTTAAAACTAGAGACCTAGGGGAATCCAAGATGGGGTGACTTGTGTGGCTCGAACCAGGTTCTGTTACCCAGAATCCTTTGCAAACCTCAAAATTTGGCAAAAAAAAACACATGTTCCTCACATTTCTGTGGCAGAAAGTTCTGTAATCTGAGAGGAGCCAAAAATTTCCTTCCAGCAAGCGTTCCCCCAAGTCTCCCGATAAAAATGATACCTCACTTGTGAGGGTAGGCCTAGCGCCCGCGACAGGAAACGCCACAAAGCGCAACGTGGACACATCCAAATTTTTGAAAGAAAACAGAGGTGTTTTTTGCAAAGTGCCTACCTGTAGATTTTGGCCTCTAGCTCAGCCGGCACCTAGGGAAACCTACCAAAACCTTGCATTTCTGAAAACTAGAGACCTAGGGGAATCCAAGATGGGGTGACTTGTGTGGCTCGGACCAGGTTCTGTTACCCGGAATCCTTTGCAAACCTCAAAATTTGGCTAAAAAAACACATGTTCCTCACATTTCTGTGGCAGAAAGTTCTGGAATCTGAGAGGAGCCACAAATTTCCTTCCACCCAGCGTTCCCCCAAGTCTCCCGATAAAAATTATACCTCACTTGTGTGGGTAGGCCTAGCGCCCGTGACAGGAAACGCCCCAAAGCGCAACGTGGACACATCCAAATGTTTTAAAGAAAACAGAGGTGTTTTTTGCAAAGTGCTACCTGTAGATTTTGGCCTCTAGCTCAGCCGGCACCTAGGGAAACCTACCAAACCTGTGCATTTCTGAAAACTAGAGACCTAGGGGAATCCAAGATGGTGTGACTTGTGTGGCTCGGACCAGGTTCTGTTACCCAGAATCCTTTGCAAACCTCAAAATTTGGCAAAAAAAACACATGTTCCTCACATTTCTGTGGCAGAAAGTTCTGGAATCTGAGAGGAGCCACAAATTTCCTTCCACCCAGCGTTTCCCCAATTCTCCCAATAAAAATGATACCTCACTTGTGTGGGTAGGCCTAGCGCCCGCTGCAGGAAACGCCCCAAGGCGCAACGTGGACACATACAAATTTTTTAAAGAAAACAGAGGTGTTTTTTGCAAAATGCCTACCTGTAGATTTTGGCTCCAGCTCAGCCGGCACCTTGGGAAACCTACCAAACCTGTGCATTTCTGAAAACTAGAGACCTAGGGGAATCCAAGATGGGGTGACTTGTGTGGCTCGGACCAGGTTCAGTTACCCAGAATCCTTTGCAAACCTCAAAATTTGGCTAAAAAAACACATGTTCATCATATTTCTGTGGCAGAAAGTTCTGGAATCTGATAGGAGCCACAAATTTCCTTCCAACCAGCTTTACCCCAAGTCTCCCGATAAAAATGATACCTCACTTGTGTGGGTAGGCCTAGCGCCCGCAACAGGAAATGCCCCAAAGCGCAACGTGGACACATCCAAATTATTGAAAGAAAACAGAGGTGTTTTTTGCAAAGTGCCTACCTGTAGATTTTGGCCTCCAGCTCAGCCGGCACCTAGGGAAACCTACCAAACCTGTGCATTTTTTAAAAGTAGAGACCTAGGGGAATCCAAGATGGGGTGACTTGTGTGGCTCGGACCAGGTTCTGTTACCCAGAATCCTTTGCAAACCTAAAAATTTGGCTAAAAAAACACATGTTCCTCACATTTCTGTGGCAGAAAGTTCTGGAATCTGAGAGGAGCCAAAAATTTCCTTCCACCCAGCGTTCCCCCAATTCTCCCGATAAAAATGATACCTCACTTGTGAGGGTAGGCCTAGCGCCCGCGACAGGAAACGCCCCAAAGCGCAACGTGGACACATCCAAATTTTTGAAAGAAAACAGAGGTGTTTTTTGCAAAGTGCCTACCTGTAGATTTTGGCCTCTAGCTCAGCCGGCACCTAGGGAAACATACCAAACCCTTGCATTTCTGAAAACTAGAGACCTAGGGGAATCCAAGATGGGGTGACTTGTGTGGCTCGGACCAGGTTCTGTTACCCAGAATCCTTTGCAAACCTCAAAATTTGGCAAAAAAAACACATGTTCCTCACATTTCTGTGGCAGAAAGTTCTGGAATCTGAGAGGAGCCACAAATTTCCTTCCACCCAGCGTTCCCCCAAGTCTCCCGATAAAAATGATACCTCACTTGTGTGGGTAGGCCTAGCGCCCGCAACAGGAAACGCCCCAAAGCGCAACGTGGACACATCCAAATTTTTGAAAGAACACAGAGGTGTTTTTTGCAAAGTGCCTACCTGTAGATTTTGGCCTCTAGCTCAGCCGGCACCCAGGGAAACCTACCAAACCTGTGCATTCCTGAAAACTAGAGACCTAGGGGAATCCAAGATGGGGTGACTTGTGTGGCTTGGACCAGGTTCTGTTACCCAGAATCCTTTGCAAACCTCAAAATTTGGCTAAAAAAACACATGTTCCTCACATTTCTGTGGCAGAAAGTTCTGGAATCTGAGAGAAGCCACAAATTTCCTTCCACCCAGCGTTCCCCCAAGTCTCCCGATAAAAATGATACCTCACTTGTGTGGGTAGGACTAGCGCCCGCGACAGGAAACGCCCCAAAGCGCAACGTGGACACATCCAAAATTTTGAAAGAAAACAGAGGTGTTTTTTGCAAAGTGCTACCTGTAGATTTTGGCCTCTAGCTCAGCCGGCACCTAGGGAAACCTACCAAACCTGTGCATTTCTGAAAACTAGAGACCTAGGTGAATCCAAGATGGGGTGACTTGTGTGGCTCGGACAAGGTTCTGTTACCCAGAAACCTTTGCAAACCTCAAAATTTGGCTAAAAAAACACATGTTCTTCACATTTCTGTGGCAGAAAGTTCTGGAATATGAGAGGAGCCACAAATTTCCTTCCACCCAGCGTTCCCCCAAGTCTCCCGATAAAAATGATACCTCACTTGTGTGGGTAGGCCTAGCGCCCGCGACAGGAAACGCCCCAAAGCGCAACGTGGACACATCCAAATTTTTTAAAGAAAACAGAGGTGTTTTTTGCAAAGTGCATACCTGTAGATTTTGGCCTCTATCTCAGCCGGCACCTAGGGAAACCTACCAAACCTGTGCATTTCTGAAAACTAGAGACCTAGGGGAATCCAAGATGGGGTGACTTGTGTGGCTCGGACGACGTTCTGTTACCCAGAATCCTTTGCAAACCTCAAAATTTGGCTAAAAAAACACATGTTCCTCATATTTCTGTGGCAGAAAGTTCTGGAATCTGAGAAGAGCCACAAATTTCCTTCCAACCAGCGTTCCCCCAAGTCTACCAATAAAAATGATACCTCACTTGTGTGGGTAGGCCTAGCGCCCGTGACAGGAAACGCCCCAAAGCGCAACGTGGACACATACAAATGTTTGAAAAAAAACAGAGGTGTTTTTTTTGGAAACTGCCTACCTGTAGATTTTGGCCTCTAGCTCAGCCGGCACGTAGGGAAACCTACCAAACCTGTGCATTTCTGAAAACTAGAGACCTAGGGGAATCCAAGATGGGGTGACTTGTGTGGCTCGGACCAGGTTCTGTTACCCAGAATCCTTTGCAAACCTCAAAATTTGGCAAAAAAAACACATGTTCCTCACATTTCTGTGGCAGAAAGTTCTGGAATCTGAGAGGAGCCACAAATTTCCTTCCACCCAGCGTTCCCCCAAGTCTCCCGATAAAAATGATACCTCACTTGTGTGGGTAGGCCTAGCGCCCGCAACAGGAAACGCCCCAAAGCGCAACGTGGACACATCCAAATTTTTGAAAGAACACAGAGGTGTTTTTTGCAAAGTGCCTACCTGTAGATTTTGGCCTCTAGCTCAGCCGGCACCCAGGGAAACCTACCAAACCTGTGCATTCCTGAAAACTAGAGACCTAGGGGAATCCAAGATGGGGTGACTTGTGTGGCTTGGACCAGGTTCTGTTACCCAGAATCCTTTGCAAACCTCAAAATTTGGCTAAAAAAACACATGTTCCTCACATTTCTGTGGCAGAAAGTTCTGGAATCTGAGAGAAGCCACAAATTTCCTTCCACCCAGCGTTCCCCCAAGTCTCCCGATAAAAATGATACCTCACTTGTGTGGGTAGGACTAGCGCCCGCGACAGGAAACGCCCCAAAGCGCAACGTGGACACATCCAAAATTTTGAAAGAAAACAGAGGTGTTTTTTGCAAAGTGCTACCTGTAGATTTTGGCCTCTAGCTCAGCCGGCACCTAGGGAAACCTACCAAACCTGTGCATTTCTGAAAACTAGAGACCTAGGTGAATCCAAGATGGGGTGACTTGTGTGGCTCGGACAAGGTTCTGTTACCCAGAAACCTTTGCAAACCTCAAAATTTGGCTAAAAAAACACATGTTCTTCACATTTCTGTGGCAGAAAGTTCTGGAATATGAGAGGAGCCACAAATTTCCTTCCACCCAGCGTTCCCCCAAGTCTCCCGATAAAAATGATACCTCACTTGTGTGGGTAGGCCTAGCGCCCGCGACAGGAAACGCCCCAAAGCGCAACGTGGACACATCCAAATTTTTTAAAGAAAACAGAGGTGTTTTTTGCAAAGTGCATACCTGTAGATTTTGGCCTCTATCTCAGCCGGCACCTAGGGAAACCTACCAAACCTGTGCATTTCTGAAAACTAGAGACCTAGGGGAATCCAAGATGGGGTGACTTGTGTGGCTCGGACGACGTTCTGTTACCCAGAATCCTTTGCAAACCTCAAAATTTGGCTAAAAAAACACATGTTCCTCATATTTCTGTGGCAGAAAGTTCTGGAATCTGAGAAGAGCCACAAATTTCCTTCCAACCAGCGTTCCCCCAAGTCTACCAATAAAAATGATACCTCACTTGTGTGGGTAGGCCTAGCGCCCGTGACAGGAAACGCCCCAAAGCGCAACGTGGACACATACAAATGTTTGAAAAAAAACAGAGGTGTTTTTTTTGGAAACTGCCTACCTGTAGATTTTGGCCTCTAGCTCAGCCGGCACGTAGGGAAACCTACCAAACCTGTGCATTTCTGAAAACTAGAGACCTAGGGGAATCCAAGATGGGGTGACTTGTGTGGCTCGGACCAGGTTCTGTTACCCAGAATCCTTTGCAAACCTCAAAATTTGGCAAAAAAAACACATGTTCCTCATATTTCTGTGGCAGAAAGTTCTGGAATCTGAGAGGAGCCACAAATTTCCTTCCACCCAGCGTTCCCCCAAGTCTCCCGATAAAAATGATACCTCACTTGTGTGGGTAGGCCAAGCGCCCGTGACAGGAAACGCCCCAAAGCGCAATGTGGACACATCCAAATTTTTGAAAGAAAACAGAGGTGTTTTTTGCAAAGTGCCTACCTGTAGATTTTGGCCTCTAGCTCTGCCGGCACCTAGAGAAAACTACCAAACTTGTGCATTTCTGAAAACTAGAGACCTAGGGGAATCCAAGATGGGGTGACTTGTGTGGCTCGGACCAGGTTCTGTTACCCAGAATCCTTTGCAAACCTCAAAATTTGGCAAAAAAAACACATGTTCCTCACATTTCTGTGGCAGAAAGTTCTGGAATCTGAGAGGAGCCACAAATTTCCTTCCACCCAGCGTTCCCCCAAGTCTCCCGATAAAAATGATACCTCACTTGTGTGGGTAGGCCTAGCGCCCGCAACAGGAAACGCCCCAAAGCGCAACGTGGACACATCCAAATTTTTGAAAGAACACAGAGGTGTTTTTTGCAAAGTGCCTACCTGTAGATTTTGGCCTCTAGCTCAGCCGGCACCTTG
Source organism: Pleurodeles waltl (assembly GCF_031143425.1). Lineage (NCBI taxonomy): Eukaryota > Metazoa > Chordata > Amphibia > Caudata > Salamandridae > Pleurodeles > Pleurodeles waltl. The sequence continues at coordinate 944,201 of NW_027149811.1, read as the reverse complement.
GGAAACCTACCAAACCTGTGCATTCCTGAAAACTAGAGACCTAGGGGAATCCAAGATGGGGTGACTTGTGTGGCTTGGACCAGGTTCTGTTACCCAGAATCCTTTGCAAACCTCAAAATTTGGCTAAAAAAACACATGTTCCTCACATTTCTGTGGCAGAAAGTTCTGGAATCTGAGAGAAGCCACAAATTTCCTTCCACCCAGCGTTCCCCCAAGTCTCCCGATAAAAATGATACCTCACTTGTGTGGGTAGGACTAGCGCCCGCGACAGGAAACGCCCCAAAGCGCAACGTGGACACATCCAAAATTTTGAAAGAAAACAGAGGTGTTTTTTGCAAAGTGCTACCTGTAGATTTTGGCCTCTAGCTCAGCCGGCACCTAGGGAAACCTACCAAACCTGTGCATTTCTGAAAACTAGAGACCTAGGTGAATCCAAGATGGGGTGACTTGTGTGGCTCGGACAAGGTTCTGTTACCCAGAAACCTTTGCAAACCTCAAAATTTGGCTAAAAAAACACATGTTCCTCACATTTCTGTGGCAGAAAGTTCTGGAATATGAGAGGAGCCACAAATTTCCTTCCACCCAGCGTTCCCCCAAGTCTCCCGATAAAAATGATACCTCACTTGTGTGGGTAGGCCTAGCGCCCGCGACAGGAAACGCCCCAAAGCGCAACGTGGACACATCCAAATTTTTTAAAGAAAACAGAGGTGTTTTTTGCAAAGTGCATACCTGTAGATTTTGGCCTCTATCTCAGCCGGCACCTAGGGAAACCTACCAAACCTGTGCATTTCTGAAAACTAGAGACCTAGGGGAATCCAAGATGGGGTGACTTGTGTGGCTCGGACGACGTTCTGTTACCCAGAATCCTTTGCAAACCTCAAAATTTGGCAAAAAAAACACATGTTCCTCACATTTCTGTGGCAGAACGTTCTGGAATCTGAGAGGAGCCACACATTTCCTTCCACCCAGCGTTCCCCCAAGTCTCCTGATAAAAATGATACCTCACTTGTGTGGGTAGGCCTAGCGCCCGCGACAGGAAACGCCCCAAAGCGCAATGTGGACACATCCAAATTTTTTAAAGAAAACAGAGGTGTTTTTTGCAAAGTGCTACCTGTAGATTTTGGCCTCTAGCTCAGCCGGCACCTAGGGAAACCTACCAAACCTGTGCATTTCTGAAAACTAGAGACCTAGGGGAATCCAAGATGGGGTGACTTGTGTTGCTCGGACCAGGTTCTATTACCCAGAATCCTTTGCAAACCTCAAAATTTGGCAAAAAAACCACATGTTCCTCACATTTCTGTGGCAGAAAGTTCTGGAATCTGTTAGGAGCCACAAATTTCCTTATACCCAGCGTTCCCCCAAGTCTCCCGATAAAAATGGTACCTCACTTGTGTGGGTAGGCCTAGCGCCCGCGACAGGAAACGCCCCAAAGCGCAACGTGGACACATCCGAATTTTTGAAAGAAAACAGAGGTGTTTTTTGCAAAGTGCCTACCTGTAGATTTTGGCCTCCAGCTCAGCCGGCACCTAGGGAAACCTACCAAACCTGTGCATTTCTTAAAACTAGAGACCTAGGGGAATCCAAGATGGGGTGACTTGTGTGGCTCGAACCAGGTTCTGTTACCCAGAATCCTTTGCAAACCTCAAAATTTGGCAAAAAAAAACACATGTTCCTCACATTTCTGTGGCAGAAAGTTCTGTAATCTGAGAGGAGCCAAAAATTTCCTTCCAGCAAGCGTTCCCCCAAGTCTCCCGATAAAAATGATACCTCACTTGTGAGGGTAGGCCTAGCGCCCGCGACAGGAAACGCCACAAAGCGCAACGTGGACACATCCAAATTTTTGAAAGAAAACAGAGGTGTTTTTTGCAAAGTGCCTACCTGTAGATTTTGGCCTCTAGCTCAGCCGGCACCTAGGGAAACCTACCAAAACCTTGCATTTCTGAAAACTAGAGACCTAGGGGAATCCAAGATGGGGTGACTTGTGTGGCTCGGACCAGGTTCTGTTACCCAGAATCCTTTGCAAACCTCAAAATTTGGCTAAAAAAACACATGTTCCTCACATTTCTGTGGCAGAAAGTTCTGGAATCTGAGAGGAGCCACAAATTTCCTTCCACCCAGCGTTCCCCCAAGTCTCCCGATAAAAATGATACCTCACTTGTGTGGGTAGGCCTAGCGCCTGCGACAGGAAACGCCCCAAAGCGCAACGTGGACACATCCAAATGTTTTAAAGAAAACAGAGGTGTTTTTTGCAAAGTGCTACCTGTAGATTTTGGCCTCTAGCTCAGCCGGCACCTAGGGAAACCTACCAAACCTGTGCATTTCTGAAAACTAGAGACCTAGGGGAATCCAAGAAGGTGTGACTTGTGTGGCTCGGACCAGGTTCTGTTACCCAGAATCCTTTGCAAACCTCAAAATTTGGCAAAAAAAACACATGTTCCTCACATTTCTGTGGCAGAAAGTTCTGGAATCTGAGAGGAGCCACAAATTTCCTTCCACCCAGCGTTTCCCCAATTCTCCCAATAAAAATGATACCTCACTTGTGTGGGTAGGCCTAGCGCCCGCTGCAGGAAACGCCCCAAGGCGCAACGTGGACACATACAAATCTTTTAAAGAAAACAGAGGTGTTTTTTGCAAAATGCCTACCTGTAGATTTTGGCTCCAGCTCAGCCGGCACCTTGGGAAACCTACCAAACCTGTGCATTTCTGAAAACTAGAGACCTAGGGGAATCCAAGATGGGGTGACTTGTGTGGCTCGGACCAGGTTCAGTTACCCAGAATCCTTTGCAAACCTCAAAATTTGGCTAAAAAAACACATGTTCCTCATATTTCTGTGGCAGAAAGTTCTGGAATCTGATAGGAGCCACAAATTTCCTTCCAACCAGCTTTACCCCAAGTCTCCCGATAAAAATGATACCTCACTTGTGTGGGTAGGCCTAGCGCCCGCAACAGGAAATGCCCCAAAGCGCAACGTGGACACATCCAATTTTTTTAAAGAAAACAGAGGTGTTTTTTGCAAAGTGCCTACCTATAGATTTTGGCCTCTAGCTCAGCCGGCACCTAGGGAAACCTACCAGACCTGTGCATTTCGGAAAACTAGAGACCTAGGGGAATCCAAGATGGGGTGACTTGTGTGGCTCGGACCAGGTTCTGTTACCCAGAATCATGCAAACCTCAAAATTTGGCTAAAAAAACACATGTTCCTCACATTTCTGTGGCAGAAAGTTCTGGAATCTGAGAGGAGCCACAAATTTCCTTCCACCCAGCGTTCCCCCAAGTCTCCTGATAAAAATGGTACCTCACTTGTGTGGGTAGGCCTAGCGCCCGCGACAGGAAACGCCCCAAAGCGCAACGTTGACACATCCGAATTTTTGAAAGAAAACAGAGGTGTTTTTTGCAAAGTGCCTACCTGTAGATTTTGGCCTCCAGCTCAGCCGGCACCTAGGGAAACCTACCAAACCTGTGCATTTCTTAAAACTAGAGACCTAGGGGAATCCAAGATGGGGTGACTTGTGTGGCTCGGACCAGGTTCTGTTACCCAGAATCCTTTGCAAACCTCAAAATTTGGCAAAAAAAACACATGTTCCTCACATTTCTGTGGCAGAAAGTTCTGGAATCTGAGAGGAGCCACAAATTTCCTCCCACCCAGCGTTCCCCCAAGTCTCCCGATAAAAATGATACCTCACTTGTGTGGGTAGGCTTAGCGCCCGCGAGAGGAAACACCCCAAAGCACAACGTGGACACATCCAAATTTTTGAAAGAAAACAGAGGTGTTTTTTGCAAAGTGCCTACCTGTAGATTATGGCCTCTATCTCTGCCAGCACCTAGGGAAACCTACCAAACCTGTGCATTTCTGAAAACAAGAGACCTAGGGGAATCCAAGATGGGGTGACTTGTGTGGCTCGGACCAGGTTCTGTTACCCAGAATCCTTTGCAAACCTCAAAATGTGGCTAAAAAAACACATGTTCCTCACATTTCTGTGGCAGAACGTTCTGGAATCTGAGAGGAGCCACAAATTTCCTTCCACCCAGCGTTCCCCCAAGTCTCCCGATAAAAATGATACCTCACTTGTGTGGGTAGGCCTAGCGCCCGCGACAGGAAACGCCCCAAAGCGCAACGTGGACACATCCAAATTTTTGAAAGAAAACAGAGGTGTTTTTTGCAAAGTGCTACCTGTAGATTTTGGCCTCTAGCTCAGCCGGCACCTAGGGAAACCTACCAAACCTGTGCATTTCTGAAAACTAGAGACCTAGGGGAATCCAAGATGGGGTGACTTGTGTGGCTCGGACCAGGTTCTGTTACCCAGAATCCTTTGCAAACCTCAAAATTTGGCTAAAAAAACACATGTTCCTCATATTTCTGTGGCAGAAAGTTCTGGAATCTGATAGGAGCCACAAATTTCCTTCCAACCAGCGTTCCCCCAAGTCTCCCGATAAAAATGATACCTCACTTGTGTGGGTAGGCCTAGCGCCCGCGACAGGAAACGCCCCAAAGCTCAACGTGGACACATCCAAATTTTTGAAAGAAAACAGAGGTGTTTTTTGCAAAGTGCCTACCTGTAGATTTTGGCCTCCAGCTCAGCCGGCACCTAGGGAAACCTACCAAACCTGTGCATTTCTGAAAACTAGAGACCTAGGGGAATCCAAGATGGGGTGACTTGTGTGGTTCGGACCAGGTTCTGTCACCCAGAATCCTTTGCAAACCTCAAAATGTGGCTAAAAAAACACATGTTCCTCACATTTCTGTGGCAGAAAGTTCTGGAATCTGAGAGGAGCCACAAATTTCCTTCCACCCAGCGTTCCCCCAAGTCACCCGATAAAAATGATACCTCACTTGTGTGGGTAGGCCTAGCGCCCGTGACAGGAAACGCCCCAAAGCGCAACGTGGACACATCCAAATTTTTGAAAGAAAACAGAGGTGTTTTTTGCAAAGTGCCTACCTGTAGATTTTGGCCTCTAGCTCAGCCGGCACCTAGGGAAACCTACCAAACATGTGCATTTCTGAAAACTAGAGACCTAGGGGAATCCAAGATGGGGTGACTTGTGTGGCTCGGACCAGGTTCTGTTACCCAGAATCCTTTGCAAACCTCAAAATTTGGCTAAAAAAACACATGTTCCTCACATTTCTGTGGCAGAAAGTTCTGGAATCTGAGAGGAGCCACAAATTCCCTTCCACCCAGCGTTCCCCCAAGTCTCCCGATAAAAATGATACCTCACTTGTGTGGGTAGGCCTAGCGCCCCGCGACAGGAAAAGCCCCAAAGCGCAACGTGGACACATCCAAATTTTTGAAAGAAAACAGAGGTGTTTTTTGCAAAGTGCCTACCTGTAGATTTTGGCCTCCAGCTCAGCCGGCACCTAGGGAAACCTACCAAACCTGTGCATTTCTGAAAACTAGAGACCTAGGGGAATCCAAGATGAGGTGACTTGTGTGGCTCGGACCAGGTTCTGTTACCCAGAATCCTTTGCAAACCTCAAAATTTGGCTAAAAAAACACATGTTCCTCACATTTCTGTGGCAGAAAGTTCTGGAATCTGAGAGGAGCCACAAATTTCCTTCCACCCAGCGTTCCCCCAAGTCACCTGATAAAAATGATACCTCACTTGTGTGGGTAGGCCTAGCGCCCGCGACAGGAAACGCCCCAAAGCACAACGTGGACACATCCAAATTTTTGAAAGAAAACAGAGGTGTTTTTTGCAAAGTGCCTACCTGTAGATTTTGGCCTCTAGCTCAGCCGGCACTTAGGGAAACCTACCAAACCTGTGCATTTCTGAAAACTAGAGACCTAGGGGAATCCAAGATGGGGTGACTTGTGTGGCTCGGACCAGGTTCTGTTACCCAGAATCCTTTGCAAACCTCAAAATTTGGCTAAAAAAACACATGTTCCTCACATTTCTGTGGCAGAAAGTTCTGGAATCTGAGAGGAGCCACAAATTCCCTTCCACCCAGCCTTCCCCCAAGTCTCCCGATAAAAATGAAACCTCACTTGTGAGGGTAGGCCTAGCGCCCGCGACAGGAAACGCCACAAAGCGCAACCTGGACACATCCAAATTTTTGAAAGAAAACAGAGGTGTTTTTTGCAAAGTGCCTACCTGTAGATTTTGGCCTCTAGCTCAGCCGGCACCTAGGGAAACATACCAAAACCTTGCATTTCTGAAAACTAGAGACCTAGGGGAATCCAAGATGGGGAGACTTGTGTGGCTCGGACCAGGTTCTGTTACCCAGAATCCTTTGCAAACCTCAAAATTTGGCTAAAAAAACACATGTTCCTCACATTTCTGTGGCAGAAAGTTCTGGAATCTGAGAGGAGCCACAAATTTCCTTCCACCCAGCGTTCCCCCAAGTCTCCCGATAAAAATTATACCTCACTTGTGTGGGTAGGCCTAGCGCCCGCGACAGGAAACGCCCCAAAGCGCAACGTGGACACATCCAAATGTTTTAAAGAAAACAGAGGTGTTTTTTGCAAAGTGCTACCTGTAGATTTTGGCCTCTAGCTCAGACGGCACCTAGGGAAACCTACCAAACCTGTGCATTTCTGAAAACTAGAGACCTAGGGGAATCCAAGATGGTGTGACTTGTGTGGCTCGGACCAGGTTCTGTTACCCAGAATCCTTTGCAAACCTCAAAATTTGGCAAAAAAAACACATGTTCCTCACATTTCTGTGGCAGAAAGTTCTGGAATCTGAGAGGAGCCACAAATTTCCTTCCACCCAGCGTTTCCCCAATTCTCCCAATAAAAATGATACCTCACTTGTGTGGGTAGGCCTAGCGCCCGCTGCAGGAAACGCCCCAAGGCGCAACGTGGACACATACAAATTTTTTAAAGAAAACAGAGGTGTTTTTTGCAAAATGCCTACCTGTAGATTTTGGCTCCAGCTCAGCCGGCACCTTGGGAAACCTACCAAACCTGTGCATTTCTGAAAACTAGAGACCTAGGGGAATCCAAGATGGGGTGACTTGTGTGGCTCGGACCAGGTTCAGTTACCCAGAATCCTTTGCAAACCTCAAAATTTGGCTAAAAAAACACATGTTCCTCATATTTCTGTGGCAGAAAGTTCTGGAATCTGATAGGAGCCACAAATTTCCTTCCAACCAGCTTTACCCCAAGTCTCCCGATAAAAATGATACCTCACTTGTGTGGGTAGGCCTAGCGCCCGCAACAGGAAATGCCCCAAAGCGCAACGTGGACACATCCAATTTTTTTAAAGAAAACAGAGGTGTTTTTTGCAAAGTGCCTACCTGTAGATTTTGGCCTCTAGCTCAGCCGGCACCTAGGGAAACCTACCAAACCTGTGCATTTCAGAAAACTAGAGACCTAGGGGAATCCAAGATGGGGTGACTTGTGTGGCTCGGACCAGGTTCTGTTACCCAGAATCATGCAAACCTCAAAATTTGGCTAAAAAAACACATGTTCCTCACATTTCTGTGGCAGAAAGTTCTGGAATCTGAGAGGAGCCACAAATTTCCTTCCACCCAGCGTTCCCCCAAGTCTCCTGATAAAAATGGTACCTCACTTGTGTGGGTAGGCCTAGCGCCCGCGACAGGAAACGCCCCAAAGCGCAACGTTGACACATCCGAATTTTTGAAAGAAAACAGAGGTGTTTTTTGCAAAGTGCCTACCTGTAGATTTTGGCCTCTAGCTCAGCCGGCACCTAGGGAAACCTACCAAACCTGTGCATTTCTGAAAACTAGAGACCTAGGGGAATCCAAGATGGGGTGACTTGTGTGGCTCGGACCAGGTTCTGTTACCCAGAATCCTTTGCAAACCTCAAAATTTGGCTAAAAAAACACATGTTCCTCATATTTCTGTGGCAGAAAGTTCTGAAATCTGAGAGGAGCCACAAATTTCCTTCCACCCAGCGTTCCAACAAGTCTCCCGATAAAAATGATACCTCACTTGTGTGGGTAGGCCTAGCGCCCGCGACAAGAAACGCCCCAAAAGCGCAACGTGGACACATCCAAATTTTTGAAAGAAAACAAAGGTGTTTTTTGCAAAGTGCCTACCTGTAGATTTTGGCCTCCACCTCAGCCGGCACCTAGGGAAACCTACCAAACCTGTGCATTTCTGAAAACTAGAGACCTAGGGGAATGCAAGATGGGGTGACTTGTGTGGCTCGGACCAGGTTCTGTTACCCAGAATCCTTTGCAAACCTCTAAATTTGGCAAAAAAACACATGTTCCTCACATTTCTGTGGTAGAAAGTTCTGGAATCTGAGAGGAGCCACAAATTTCCTTCCACCCAGCGTTCCCCCAAGTCTCCCGATAAAAATGATACCTCACTTGAGTGGGTAGGCCTAGCGCCCGCGACAGGAAACGCCCCAAAGCGCAATGTGGACACATCCAAATTTTTTAAAGAAAACAGAGGTGTTTTTTGCAAAGTGCTACCTGTAGATTTTGGCCTCTAGCTCAGCTGGCACCTAGGGAAACCTACCAAACCTGTGCATTTCTGAAAACTAGAGACCTAGGGGAATCCAAGATGGGGTGACTTGTGTGGCTCGGACCAGGTTCAGTTACCCAGAATCCTTTGCAAACCTCAAAATTTGGCTAAAAAAACACATGTTCCTCATATTTCTGTGGCAGAAAGTTCTGGAATCTGATAGGAGCCACAAATTTCCTTCCAACCAGCTTTACCCCAAGTCTCCCGATAAAAATGATACCTCACTTGTGTGGGTAGGCCTAGCGCCCGCCACAGGAAATGCCCCAAAGCGCAACGTGGACACATCCAATTTTTTTAAAGAAAACAGAGGTGTTTTTTGCAAAGTGCCTACCTGTAGATTTTGGCCTCTAGCTCAGCCGGCACCTAGGGAAACCTACCAAACCTGTGCATTTTAGAAAACTAGAGACCTAGGGGAATCCAAGATGGGGTGACTTGTGTGGCTCGGACCAGGTTCTGTTACCCAGAATCATGCAAACCTCAAAATTTGGCTAAAAAAACACATGTTCCTCACATTTCTGTGGCAGAAAGTTCTGGAATCTGAGAGGAGCCACAAATTTCCTTCCACCCAGCGTTCCCCCAAGTCTCCTGATAAAAATGGTACCTCACTTGTGTGGGTAGGCCTAGCGCCCGCGACAGGAAACGCCCCAAAGCGCAACGTTGACACATCCGAATTTTTGAAAGAAAACAGAGGTGTTTTTTGCAAAGTGCCTACCTGTAGATTTTGGCCTCTAGCTCAGCCGGCACCTAGGGAAACCTACCAAACCTGTGCATTTCTGAAAACTAGAGACCTAGGGGAATCCAAGATGGGGTGACTTGTGTGGCTCGGACCAGGTTCTGTTACCCAGAATCCTTTGCAAACCTCAAAATTTGGCTAAAAAAACACATGTTCCTCATATTTCTGTGGCAGAAAGTTCTGAAATTTGAGAGGAGCCACAATTTCCTTCCACCCAGCGTTCCAACAAGTCTCCCGATAAAAATGATACCTCACTTGTGTGGGTAGGCATAGCGCCCGCGACAAGAAACGCCCCAAAAGCGCAACGTGGACACATCCAAATTTTTGAAAGAAAACAAAGGTGTTTTTTGCAAAGTGCCTACCTGTAGATTTTGGCCTCCAGCTCAGCCGGCACCTAGGGAAACCTACCAAACCTGTGCATTTCTGAAAACTAGAGACCTAGGGGAATGCAAGATGGGGTGACTTGTGTGGCTCGGACCAGGTTCTGTTACCCAGAATCCTTTGCAAACCTCTAAATTTGGCAAAAAAACACATGTTCCTCACATTTCTGTGGTAGAAAGTTCTGGAATCTGAGAGGAGCCACAAATTTCCTTCCACCCAGCGTTCCCCCAAGTCTCCCGATAAAAATGATACCTCACTTGTGTGGGTAGGCCTAGCGCCCGCGACAGGAAACGCCCCAAAGCGCAATGTGGACACATCCAAATTTTTTAAAGAAAACAGAGGTGTTTTTTGCAAAGTGCTACCTGTAGATTTTGGCCTCTAGCTCAGCTGGCACCTAGGGAAACCTACCAAACCTGTGCATTTCTGAAAACTAGAGACCTAGGGGAATCCAAGATGAGGTGACTTGTGTGGCTCGGACCAGGTTCTGTTACCCAGAATCCTTTGCAAACCTCAAAATTTGGCTAAAAAACACATGTTCCTCACATTTCTGTGGCAGAAAGTTCTGGAATCTGAGAGGAGCCACAAATTTCCTTCCACCCAGCGTTTCCCCAAGTCACCTGATAAAAATGATACCTCACTTGTGTGGGTAGGCCTAGCGCCCTGACAGGAAACGCCCCAAAGCGCAACGTGGACACATCCAAATTTTTGAAAGAAAACAGAGGTGTTTTTTGCAAAGTGCCTACCTGTAGATTTTGGCCTCTAGCTCAGCCGGCACTTAGGGAAACCTACCAAACCTGTGCATTTCTGAAAACTAGAGACCTAGGGGAATCCAAGATGGGGTGACTTGTGTGGCTCGGACCAGGTTCTGTTACCCAGAATCCTTTGCAAACCTCAAAATTTGGCTAAAAAAACACATGTTCCTCACATTTCTGTGGCAGAAAGTTCTGGAATCTGAGAGGAGCCACAAATTCCCTTCCACCCAGCCTTCCCCCAAGTCTCCCGATAAAAATGATACCTCACTTGTGAGGGTAGGCCTAGCGCCCGCGACAGGAAACGCCACAAAGCGCAACGTGGACACATCCAAATTTTTGAAAGAAAACAGAGGTGTTTTTTGCAAAGTGCCTATCTGTAGATTTTGGCCTCTAGCTCAGCCGGCACCTAGGGAAACCTACCAAAACCTTGCATTTCTGAAAACTAGAGACCTAGGGGAATCCAAGATGGGGTGACTTGTGTGGCTCGGACCAGGTTCAGTTACCCAGAATCCTTTGCAAACCTCAAAATTTGGCTAAAAAAACACATGTTCCTCATATTTCTGTGGCAGAAAGTTCTGGAATCTGATAGGAGCCACAAATTTCCTTCCAACCAGCTTTACCCCAAGTCTCCCGATAAAAATGATACCTCACTTGTGTGGGTAGGCCTAGCGCCCGCAACAGGAAATGCCCCAAAGCGCAACGTGGACACATCCAAATCTTTTAAAGAAAACAGAGGTGTTTTTTGCAAAGTGCCTACCTGTAGATTTTGGCCTCTAGCTCAGCCGGCACCTAGGGAAACCTACCAAACCTGTGCATTTCAGAAAACTAGAGACCTAGGGGAATCCAAGATGGGGTGACTTGTGTGGCTCGGACCAGGTTCTGTTACCCAGAATCATGCAAACCTCAAAATTTGGCTAAAAAAACACATGTTCCTCACATTTCTGTGGCAGAAAGTTCTGGAATCTGAGAGGAGCCACAAATTTCCTTCCACCCAGCGTTCCCCCAAGTCTCCTGATAAAAATGGTACCTCACTTGTGTGGGTAGGCCTAGCGCCCGCGACAGGAAACGCCCCAAAGCGCAACGTTGACACATCCGAATTTTTGAAAGAAAACAGAGGTGTTTTTTGCAAAGTGCCTACCTGTAGATTTTGGCCTCTAGCTCAGCCGGCACCTAGGGAAACCTACCAAACCTGTGCATTTCTGAAAACTAGAGACCAGGGGAATCCAAGATGGGGTGACTTGTGTGGCTCGGACCAGGTTCTGTTACCCAGAATCCTTTGCAAACCTCAAAATTTGGCTAAAAAAACACATGTTCCTCATATTTCTGTGGCAGAAAGTTCTGAAATCTGAGAGGAGCCACAAATTTCCTTCCACCCAGCGTTCCAACAAGTCTCCCGATAAAAATGATACCTCACTTGTGTGGGTAGGCCTAGCGCCCGCGACAAGAAACGCCCCAAAAGCGCAACGTGGACACATCCAAATTTTTGAAAGAAAACAAAGGTGTTTTTTGCAAAGTGCCTACCTGTAGATTTTGGCCTCCAGCTCAGCCGGCACCTAGGGAAACCTACCAAACCTGTGCATTTCTGAAAACTAGAGACCTAGGGGAATGCAAGATGGGGTGACTTGTGTGGCTCGGACCAGGTTCTGTTACCCAGAATCCTTTGCAAACCTCTAAATTTGGCAAAAAAAACACATGTTCCTCACATTTCTGTGGTAGAAAGTTCTGGAATCTGAGAGGAGCCACAAATTTCCTTCCACCCAGCGTTCCCCCAAGTCTCCCGATAAAAATGATACTTCACTTGTGTGGGTAGGCCTAGCGCCCGCGACAGGAAACGCCCCAAAGCGCAATGTGGACACATCCAAATTTTTTAAAGAAAACAGAGGTGTTTTTTGCAAAGTGCTACCTGTAGATTTTGGCCTCTAGCTCAGCTGGCACCTAGGGAAACCTACCAAACCTGTGCATTTCTGAAAACTAGAGACCTAGGGGAATCCAAGATGGGGTGACTTGTGTGGCTCGGACCAGGTTCTATTACCCAGAATCCTTTGCAAACCTCAAAATTTGGCAAAAAAACCACATGTTCCTCACATTTCTGTGGCAGAAAGTTCTGGAATCTGTTAGGAGCAACAAATTTCCTTATACCCAGCGTTCCCCCAAGTCTCCCGATAAAAATGGTACCTCACTTGTGTGGGTAGGCCTAGCGCCCGCGACAGGAAACGCCCCAAAGCGCAACGTGGACACATCCGAATTTTTGAAAGAAAACAGAGGTGTTTTTTGCAAAGTGCCTACCTGTAGATTTTGGCCTCCAGCTCAGCCGGCACCTAGGGAAACCTACCAAACCTGTGCATTTCAGAAAACTAGAGACCTAGGGGAATCCAAGATGGGGTGACTTGTGTGGCTCGGACCAGGTTCTGTTACCCAGAATCATGCAAACCTCAAAATTTGGCTAAAAAAACACATGTTCCTCACATTTCTGTGGCAGAAAGTTCTGGAATCTGAGAGGAGCCACAAATTTCCTTCCACCCAGCGTTCCCCCAAGTCTCCTGATAAAAATGGTACCTCACTTGTGTGGGTAGGCCTAGCGCCCGCGACAGGAAACGCCCCAAAGCGCAACGTTGACACATCCGAATTTTTGAAAGAAAACAGAGGTGTTTTTTGCAAAGTGCCTACCTGTAGATTTTGGCCTCTAGCTCAGCCGGCACCTAGGGAAACCTACCAAACCTGTGCATTTCTGAAAACTAGAGACCAGGGGAATCCAAGATGGGGTGACTTGTGTGGCTCGGACCAGGTTCTGTTACCCAGAATCCTTTGCAAACCTCAAAATTTGGCTAAAAAAACACATGTTCCTCATATTTCTGTGGCAGAAAGTTCTGAAATCTGAGAGGAGCCACAAATTTCCTTCCACCCAGCGTTCCAACAAGTCTCCCGATAAAAATGATACCTCACTTGTGTGGGTAGGCCTAGCGCCCGCGACAAGAAACGCCCCAAAAGCGCAACGTGGACACATCCAAATTTTTGAAAGAAAACAAAGGTGTTTTTTGCAAAGTGCCTACCTGTAGATTTTGGCCTCCAGCTCAGCCGGCACCTAGGGAAACCTACCAAACCTGTGCATTTCTGAAAACTAGAGACCTAGGGGAATGCAAGATGGGGTGACTTGTGTGGCTCGGACCAGGTTCTGTTACCCAGAATCCTTTGCAAACCTCTAAATTTGGCAAAAAAACACATGTTCCTCACATTTCTGTGGTAGAAAGTTCTGGAATCTGAGAGGAGCCACAAATTTCCTTCCACCCAGCGTTCCCCCAAGTCTCCCGATAAAAATGATACCTCACTTGTGTGGGTAGGCCTAGCGCCCGCGACAGGAAACGCCCCAAAGCGCAATGTGGACACATCCACATTTTTTAAAGAAAACAGAGGTGTTTTTTGCAAAGTGCTACCTGTAGATTTTGGCCTCTAGCTCAGCTGGCACCTAGGGAAACCTACCAAACCTGTGCATTTCTGAAAACTAGAGACCTAGGGGAATCCAAGATGGGGTGACTTGTGTGGCTCGGACCAGGTTCTATTACCCAGAATCCTTTGCAAACCTCAAAATTTGGCAAAAAAACCACATGTTCCTCACATTTCTGTGGCAGAAAGTTCTGGAATCTGTTAGGAGCCACAAATTTCCTTATACCCAGCGTTCCCCCAAGTCTCCCGATAAAAATGGTACCTCACTTGTGTGGGTAGGCCTAGCGCCCGCGACAGGAAACGCCCCAAAGCGCAACGTGGACACATCCGAATTTTTGAAAGAAAACAGAGGTGTTTTTTGCAAAGTGCCTACCTGTAGATTTTGGCCTCCAGCTCAGCCGGCACCTAGGGAAACCTACCAAACCTGTGCATTTCTTAAAACTAGAGACCTAGGGGAATCCAAGATGGGGTGACTTGTGTGGCTCGAACCAGGTTCTGTTACCCAGAATCCTTTGCAAACCTCAAAATTTGGCCAAAAAAAACACATGTTCCTCACATTTCTGTGGCAGAAAGTTCTGTAATCTGAGAGGAGCCAAAAATTTCCTTCCAGCAAGCGTTCCCCCAAGTCTCCCGATAAAAATGATACCTCACTTGTGAGGGTAGGCCTAGCGCCCGCGACAGGAAACGCCACAAAGCGCAACGTGGACACATCCAAATTTTTTAAAGAAAACAGAGGTGTTTTTTGCAAAGTGCCTACCTGTAGATTTTGGCCTCTAGCTCAGCCGGCACCTAGGGAAACCTACCAAAACCTTGCATTTCTGAAAACTAGAGACCTAGGGGAATCCAAGATGGGGTGACTTGTGTGGCTCGGACCAGGTTCTGTTACCCGGAATCCTTTGCAAACCTCAAAATTTGGCTAAAAAAACACATGTTCCTCACATTTCTGTGGCAGAAAGTTCTGGAATCTGAGAGGAGCCACAAATTTCCTTCCACCCAGCGTTCCCCCAAGTCTCCCGATAAAAATGATACCTCACTTGTGTGGGTAGGCCTAGCGCCCGCGACAGGAAACGCCCCAAAGCGCAACGTGGACACATCCAAATGTTTTAAAGAAAACAGAGGTGTTTTTTGCAAAGTGCTACCTGTAGATTTTGGCCTCTAGCTCAGCCGGCACCTAGGGAAACCTACCAAACCTGTGCATTTCTGAAAACTAGAGACCTAGGGGAATCCAAGATGGTGTGACTTGTGTGGCTCGGACCAGGTTCTGTTACCCAGAATCCTTTGCAAACCTCAAAATTTGGCAAAAAAAACACATGTTCCTCACATTTCTGTGGCAGAAAGTTCTGGAATCTGAGAGGAGCCACAAATTTCCTTCCACCCAGCGTTTCCCCAATTCTCCCAATAAAAATGATACCTCACTTGTGTGGGTAGGCCTAGCGCCCGCTGCAGGAAACGCCCCAAGGAGCAACATGGACACATACAAATTTTTTAAAGAAAACAGAGGTGTTTTTTGCAAAATGCCTACCTGTAGATTTTGGCTCCAGCTCAGCCGGCACCTTGGGAAACCTACCAAACCTGTGCATTTCTGAAAACTAGAGACCTAGGGGAATCCAAGATGGGGTGACTTGTGTGGCTCGGACCAGGTTCAGTTACCCAGAATCCTTTGCAAACCTCAAAATTTGGCTAAAAAAACACATGTTCCTCATATTTCTGTGGCAGAAAGTTCTGGAATCTGATAGGAGCCACAAATTTCCTTCCAACCAGCTTTACCCCAAGTCTCCCGATAAAAATGATACCTCACTTGTGTGGGTAGGCCTAGCGCCCGCGACAAGAAACGCCCCAAAAGCGCAACGTGGACACATCCAAATTTTTGAAAGAAAACAAAGGTGTTTTTTGCAAAGTGCCTACCTGTAGATTTTGGCCTCCAGCTCAGCCGGCACCTAGGGAAACCTACCAAACCTGTGCATTTCTGAAAACTAGAGACCTAGGGGAATGCAAGATGGGGTGACTTGTGTGGCTCGGACCAGGTTCTGTTACCCAGAATCCTTTGCAAACCTCTAAATTTGGCAAAAAAACACATGTTCCTCACATTTCTGTGGTAGAAAGTTCTGGAATCTGAGAGGAGCCACAAATTTCCTTCCACCCAGCGTTCCCCCAAGTCTCCCGATAAAAATGATACCTCACTTGTGTGGGTAGGCCTAGCGCCCGCGACAGGAAACGCCCCAAAGCGCAATGTGGACACATCCAAATTTTTTAAAGAAAACAGAGGTGTTTTTTGCAAAGTGCTACCTGTAGATTTTGGCCTCTAGCTCAGCTGGCACCTAGGGAAACCTACCAAACCTGTGCATTTCTGAAAACTAGAGACCTAGGGGAATCCAAGATGGGGTGACTTGTGTGGCTCGGACCAGGTTCTATTACCCAGAATCCTTTGCAAACCTCAAAATTTGGCAAAAAAACCACATGTTCCTCACATTTCTGTGGCAGAAAGTTCTGGAATCTGTTAGGAGCCACAAATTTCCTTATACCCAGCGTACCCCCAAGTCTCCCGATAAAAATGGTACCTCACTTGTGTGGGTAGGCCTAGCGCCCGCGACAGGAAACGCCCCAAAGCGCAACGTGGACACATCCGAATTTTTGAAAGAAAACAGAGGTGTTTTTTGCAAAGTGCCTACCTGTAGATTTTGGCCTCCAGCTCAGCCGGCACCTAGGGAAACCTACCAAACCTGTGCATTTCTTAAAACTAGAGACCTAGGGGAATCCAAGATGGGGTGACTTGTGTGGCTCGAACCAGGTTCTGTTACCCAGAATCCTTTGCAAACCTCAAAATTTGGCAAAAAAAAACACATGTTCCTCACATTTCTGTGGCAGAAAGTTCTGTAATCTGAGAGGAGCCAAAAATTTCCTTCCAGCAAGCGTTCCCCCAAGTCTCCCGATAAAAATGATACCTCACTTGTGAGGGTAGGCCTAGCGCCCGCGACAGGAAACGCCACAAAGCGCAACGTGGACACATCCAAATTTTTTAAAGAAATCAGAGGTGTTTTTTGCAAAGTGCCTACCTGTAGATTTTGGCCTCTAGCTCAGCCGGCACCTAGGGAAACCTACCAAAACCTTGCATTTCTGAAAACTAGAGACCTAGGGGAATCCAAGATGGGGTGACTTGTGTGGCTCGGACCAGGTTCTGTTACCCGGAATCCTTTGCAAACCTCAAAATTTGGCTAAAAAAACACATGTTCCTCACATTTCTGTGGCAGAAAGTTCTGGAATCTGAGAGGAGCCACAAATTTCCTTCCACCCAGCGTTCCCCCAAGTCTCCCGATAAAAATGATACCTCACTTGTGTGGGTAGGCCTAGCGCCCGCGACAGGAAACGCCCCAAAGCGCAACGTGGACACATCCAAATGTTTTAAAGAAAACAGAGGTGTTTTTTGCAAAGTGCTACCTGTAGATTTTGGCCTCTAGCTCAGCCGGCACCTAGGGAAACCTACCAAACCTGTGCATTTCTGAAAACTAGAGACCTAGGGGAATCCAAGATGGTGTGACTTGTGTGGCTCGGACCAGGTTCTGTTACCCAGAATCCTTTGCAAACCTCAAAATTTGGCAAAAAAAACACATGTTCCTCACATTTCTGTGGCAGAAAGTTCTGGAATCTGAGAGGAGCCACAAATTTCCTTCCACCCAGCGTTTCCCCAATTCTCCCAATAAAAATGATACCTCACTTGTGTGGGTAGGCCTAGCGCCCGCTGCAGGAAACGCCCCAAGGCGCAACATGGACACATACAAATTTTTTAAAGAAAACAGAGGTGTTTTTTGCAAAATGCCTACCTGTAGATTTTGGCTCCAGCTCAGCCGGCACCTTGGGAAACCTACCAAACCTGTGCATTTCTGAAAACTAGAGACCTAGGGGAATCCAAGATGGGGTGACTTGTGTGGCTCGGACCAGGTTCAGTTACCCAGAATCCTTTGCAAACCTCAAAATTTGGCTAAAAAAACACATGTTCCTCATATTTCTGTGGCAGAAAGTTCTGGAATCTGATAGGAGCCACAAATTTCCTTCCAACCAGCTTTACCCCAAGTCTCCCGATAAAAATGATACCTCACTTGTGTGGGTAGGCCTAGCGCCCGCAACAGGAAATGCCCCAAAGCGCAACGTGGACACATCCAAATTATTGAAAGAAAACAGAGGTGTTTTTTGCAAAGTGCCTACCTGTAGATTTTGGCCTCCAGCTCAGCCGGCACCTAGGGAAACCTACCAAACCTGTGCATTTTTTAAAAGTAGAGACCTAGGGGAATCCAAGATGGGGTGACTTGTGTGGCTCGGACCAGGTTCTGTTACCCAGAATCCTTTGCAAACCTCAAAATTTGGCTAAAAAAACACATGTTCCTCACATTTCTGTGGCAGAAAGTTCTGGAATCTGAGAGGAGCCAAAAAATTTCCTTCCACCCAGCGTTCCCCCAATTCTCCCGATAAAAATGATACCTCACTTGTGAGGGTAGGCCTAGCGCCCGCGACAGGAAACGCCCCAAAGCGCAACGTGGACACATCCACATTTTTTAAAGAAAACAGAGGTGTTTTTTGCAAAGTGCCTACCTGTAGATTTTGGCCTCTAGCTCAGCCGGCACCTAGGGAAACATACCAAACCCTTGCATTTCTGAAAACTACAGACCTAGGGGAATCCAAGATGGGGTGACTTGTGTGGCTTGGACCAGGTTCTGTTACCCAGAATCCTTTGCAAACCTCAAAATTTGGCAAAAAAAAACACATGTTCCTCACATTTCTGTGGCAGAAAGTTCTGGAATCTGAGAGAAGCCACAAATTTCCTTCCACCCAGCGTTCCCCCAAGTCTCCCGATAAAAATGATACCTCACTTGTGTGGGTAGGACTAGCGCCCGCGACAGGAAACACCCCAAAGCGCAACGTGGACACATCCAAATTTTTGAAAGAAAACAGAGGTGTTTTTTGCAAAGTGCTACCTGTAGATTTTGGCCTCTAGCTCAGCCGGCACCTAGGGAAACCTACCAAACCTGTGCATTTCTGAAAACTAGAGACCTAGGTGAATCCAAGATGGGGTGACTTGTTTGGCTCGGACAAGGTTCTGTTACCCAGAAACCTTTGCAAACCTCAAAATTTGGCTAAAAAAACACATGTTCCTCACATTTCTGTGGCAGAAAGTTCTGGAATATGAGAGGAGCCACAAATTTCCTTCCACCCAGCGTTCCCCCAAGTCTCCCGATAAAAATGATACCTCACTTGTGTGGGTAGGCCTAGCGCCCGCGACAGGAAACGCCCCAAAGCGCAACGTGGACACATCCAAATTTTTTAAAGAAAACAGAGGTGTTTTTTGCAAAGTGCCTACCTGTAGATTTTGGCCTCTATCTCAGCCGGCACCTAGGGAAACCTACCAAACCTGTGCATTTCTGAAAACTAGAGACCTAGGTGAATCCAAGATGGGGTGACTTGTTTGGCTCGGACAAGGTTCTGTTACCCAGAAACCTTTGCAAACCTCAAAATTTGGCTAAAAAAACACATGTTCCTCACATTTCTGTGGCAGAACGTTCTGGAATCTGAGAGGAGCCACAAATTTCCTTCCACCCAGCGTTCCCCCAAGTCTCCTGATAAAAATGATACCTCACTTGTGTGGGTAGGCCTAGCTCCCGCGATAGGAAACGCCCCAAAGCGCAACGTGGACACATCCAAATTTTTGAACGAAAACAGTGCTGTTTTTTGCAAAGTGCCTACCTGTAGATTTTGGCCTCTCGCTCAGCCGGCACCTAGGGAAACCTACCAAACCTGTGCATTTCTGAAAACTTGAGACCTAGGGGAATGCAAGATGGGGTGACTTGTGTGGCTCGGACCAGGTTCTGTTACCCAGAATCCTTTGCAAACCTCTAAATTTGGCAAAAAAACACATGTTCCTCACATTTCTGTGGTAGAAAGTTCTGGAATATGAGAGGAGCCACAAATTTCCTTCCACCCAGCGTTCCCCCAAGTCTCCCGATAAAAATGATACCTCACTTGTGTGGGTAGGCCTTGCGCCCGCGACAGGAAACGCCCCAAAGCGCAACGTGGACACATCCAAATTTTTTAAAGAAAACAGAGGTGTTTTTTGCAAAGTGCTACCTGTAGATTTTGGCCTCTAGCTCAGCTGGCACCTAGGGAAACCTACCAAACCTGTGCATTTCTGAAAACTAGAGACCTAGGGGAATCCAAGATGGGGTGACTTGTGTTGCTCGGACCAGGTTCTATTACCCAGAATCATTTGCAAACCTCAAAATTTGGCAAAAAAACCACATGTTCCTCACATTTCTGTGGCAGAAAGTTCTGGAATCTGTTAGGAGCCACAAATTTCCTTATACCCAGCGTTCCCCCAAGTCTCCCGATAAAAATGGTACCTCACTTGTGTGGGTAGGCCTAGCGCCCGCGACAGGAAACGCCCCAAAGCGCAACGTGGGCACATCCGAATTTTTGAAAGAAAACAGAGGTGTTTTTTGCAAAGTGCCTACCTGTAGATTTTGGCCTCCAGCTCAGCCGGCACCTAGGGAAACCTACCAAACCTGTGCATTTCTTAAAACTAGAGACCTAGGGGAATCCAAGATGGGGTGACTTGTGTGGCTCGAACCAGGTTCTGTTACCCAGAATCCTTTGCAAACCTCAAAATTTGGCAAAAAAAAACACATGTTCCTCACATTTCTGTGGCAGAAAGTTCTGGAATCTGAGAGGAGCCACAAATTTCCTTCCACCCAGCGTTCCCCCAAGTCTCCCGATAAAAATGATACCTCACTTGTGAGGGTAGGCCTAGCGCCCGCAACAGGAAACGCCCCAAAGCGCAACGTGGACACATCCAAATTTTTGAAAGATCACAGAGGTGTTTTTTGCAAAGTGCCTACCTGTAGATTTTGGCCTCTAGCTCAGCCGGCACCCAGGGAAACCTACCAAACCTGTGCATTCCTGAAAACTAGAGACCTAGGGGAATCCAAGATGGGGTGACTTGTTTGGCTTGGACCAGGTTCTGTTACCCAGAATCCTTTGCAAACCTCAAAATTTGGCAAAAAAAACACATGTTCCTCACATTTCTGTGGCAGAAAGTTCTGGAATCTGAGAGAAGCCACAAATTTCCTTCCACCCAGCGTTCCCCCAAGTCTCCCGATAAAAATGATACCTCACTTGTGTGGGTAGGACTAGCGCCCGCGACAGGAAACGCCCCAAAGCGCAACGTGGACACATCCAAATTTTTGAAAGAAAACAGAGGTGTTTTTTGCAAAGTGCTACCTGTAGATTTTGGCCTCTAGCTCAGCCGGCACCTAGGGAAACCTACCAAACCTGTGCATTTCTGAAAACTAGAGACCTAGGTGAATCCAAGATGGGGTGACTTGTTTGGCTCGGACAAGGTTCTGTTACCCAGAAACCTTTGCAAACCTCAAAATTTGGCTAAAAAAACACATGTTCCTCACATTTCTGTGGCAGAAAGTTCTGGAATATGAGAGGAGCCACAAATTTCCTTCCACCCAGCGTTCCCCCAAGTCTCCCGATAAAAATGATACCTCACTTGTGTGGGTAGGCCTAGCGCCCGCGACAGGAAACGCCCCAAAGCGCAACGTGGACACATCCAAATTTTTTAAAGAAAACAGAGGTGTTTTTTGCAAAGTGCCTACCTGTAGATTTTGGCCTCTCGCTCAGCCGGCACCTAGGGAAACCTACCAAACCTGTGCATTTCTGAAAACTTGAGACCTAGGGGAATGCAAGATGGGGTGACTTGTGTGGCTCGGACCAGGTTCTGTTACCCAGAATCCTTTGCAAACCTCTAAATTTGGCAAAAAAACATATGTTCCTCACATTTCTGTGGTAGAAAGTTCTGGAATCTGAGAGGAGCCACAAATTTCCTTCCACCCAGCGTTCCCCCAAGTCTCCCGATAAAAATGATACCTCACTTGTGTGGGTAGGCCTAGCGCCCGCGACAGGAAACGCCCAAAAGCGCAATGTGGACACATCCAAATTTTTTAAAGAAAACAGAGGTGTTTTTTGCAAAGTGCTACCTGTAGATTTTGGCCTCTAGCTCAGCTGGCACCTAGGGAAACCTACCAAACCTGTGCATTTCTGAAAACTAGAGACCTAGGGGAATCCAAGATGGGGTGACTTGTGTTGCTCGGACCAGGTTCTATTACCCAGAATCCTTTGCAAACCTCAAAATTTGGCAAAAAAACCACATGTTCCTCACATTTCTGTGGCAGAAAGTTCTGGAATCTGTTAGGAGCCACAAATTTCCTTATACCCAGCGTTCCCCCAAGTCTCCCGATAAAAATGGTACCTCACTTGTGTGGGTAGGCCTAGCGCCCGCGACAGGAAACGCCCCAAAGCGCAACGTGGACACATCCGAATTTTTGAAAGAAAACAGAGGTGTTTTTTGCAAAGTGCCTACCTGTAGATTTTGGCCTCCAGCTCAGCCGGCACCTAGGGAAACCTACCAAACCTGTGCATTTCTTAAAACTAAAGACCTAGGGGAATCCAAGATGGGGTGACTTGTGTGGCTCGAACCAGGTTCTGTTACCCAGAATCCTTTGCAAACCTCAAAATTTGGCAAAAAAAAACACATGTTCCTCACATTTCTGTGGCAGAAAGTTCTGTAATCTGAGAGGAGCCAAAAATTTCCTTCCAGCAAGCGTTCCCCCAAGTCTCCCGATAAAAATGATACCTCACTTGTGAGGGTAGGCCTAGCGCCCGCGACAGGAAACGCCACAAAGCGCAACGTGGACACATCCAAATTTTTTAAAGAAAACAGAGGTGTTTTTTGCAAAGTGCCTACCTGTAGATTTTGGCCTCTAGCTCAGCCGGCACCTAGGGAAACCTACCAAAACCTTGCATTTCTGAAAACTAGAGACCTAGGGGAATCCAAGATGGGGTGACTTGTGTGGCTCGGACCAGGTTCTGTTACCCAGAATCCTTTGCAAACCTCAAAATTTGGCTAAAAAAACACATGTTCCTCACATTTCTGTGGCAGAAAGTTCTGGAATCTGAGAGGAGCCAAAAAATTTCCTTCCACCCAGCGTTCCCCCAATTCACCCGATAAAAATGATACCTCACTTGTGAGGGTAGGCCTAGCGCCCGCGACAGGAAACGCCCCAAAGCGCAACGTGGACACATCCACATTTTTTAAAGAAAACAGAGGTGTTTTTTGCAAAGTGCCTACCTGTAGATTTTGGCCTCTAGCTCAGCCGGCACCTAGGGAAACATACCAAACCCTTGCATTTCTGAAAACTACAGACCTAGGGGAATCCAAGATGGGGTGACTTGTGTGGCTCGGACCAGGTTCTGTTACCCAGAATCCTTTGCAAACCTCAAAATTTGGCAAAAAAAACACATGTTCCTCACATTTCTGTGGCAGAAAGTTCTGGAATCTGAGAGGAGCCACAAATTTCCTTCCACCCAGCGTTCCCCCAAGTCTCCCGATAAAAATGATACCTCACTTGTGTGGGTAGGCCTAGCGCCCGCAACAGGAAACGCCCCAAAGCGCAACGTGGACACATCCAAATTTTTGAAAGAACACAGAGGTGTTTTTTGCAAAGTGCCTACCTTTAGATTTTGGCCTCTAGCTCAGCCGGCACCCAGGGAAACCTACCAAACCTGTGCATTCCTGAAAACTAGAGACCTAGGGGAATCCAAGATGGGGTGACTTGTGTGGCTTGGACCAGGTTCTGTTACCCAGAATCCTTTGCAAACCTCAAAATTTGGCAAAAAAAACACATGTTCCTCACATTTCTGTGGCAGAAAGTTCTGGAATCTGAGAGAAGCCACAAATTTCCTTCCACCCAGTTTTCCCCCAAGTCTCCCGATAAAAATGATACCTCACTTGTGTGGGTAGGACTAGCGCCCGCGACAGGAAACGCCCCAAAGCGCAACGTGGACACATCCAAATTTTTGAAAGAAAACAGAGGTGTTTTTTGCAAAGTGCTACCTGTAGATTTTGGCCTCTAGCTCAGCCGGCACCTAGGGAAACCTACCAAACCTGTGCATTTCTGAAAACTAGAGACCTAGGTGAATCCAAGATGGGGTGACTTGTTTGGCTCGGACAAGGTTCTGTTACCCAGAAACCTTTGCAAACCTCAAAATTTGGCTAAAAAAACACATGTTCCTCACATTTCTGTGGCAGAAAGTTCTGGAATATGAGAGGAGCCACAAATTTCCTTCCACCCAGCGTTCCCCCAAGTCTCCCGATAAAAATGATACCTCACTTGTGTGGGTAGGCCTAGCGCCCGCGACAGGAAACGCCCCAAAGCGCAACGTGGACACATCCAAATTTTTTAAAGAAAACAGAGGTGTTTTTTGCAAAGTGCCTACCTGTAGATTTTGGCCTCTATCTCAGCCGGCACCTAGGGAAACCTACCAAACCTGTGCATTTCTGAAAACTAGAGACCTAGGGGAATCCAAGATGGGGTGACTTGTGTGGCTCGGACGACGTTCTGTTACCCAGAATCCTTTGCAAACCTCAAAATTTGGCAAAAAAAAACACATGTTCCTCACATTTCTGTGGCAGAACGTTCTGGAATCTGAGAGGAGCCACAAATTTCCTTCCACCCAGCGTTCCCCCAAGTCTCCTGATAAAAATGATACCTCACTTGTGTGGGTAGGCCTAGCTCCCGCGATAGGAAACGCCCCAAAGCGCAACGTGGACACATCCAAATTTTTGAACGAAAACAGTGCTGTTTTTTGCAAAGTGCCTACCTGTAGATTTTGGCCTCTCGCTCAGCCGGCACCTAGGGAAACCTACCAAACCTGTGCATTTCTGAAAACTTGAGACCTAGGGGAATGCAAGATGGGGTGACTTGTGTGGCTCGGACCAGGTTCTGTTACCCAGAATCCTTTGCAAACCTCTAAATTTGGCAAAAAAACACATGTTCCTCACATTTCTGTGGTAGAAAGTTCTGGAATCTGAGAGGAGCCACAAATTTCCTTCCACCCAGCGTTCCCCCAAGTCTCCCGATAAAAATGATACCTCACTTGTGTGGGTAGGCCTAGCGCCCGCGACAGGAAACGCCCCAAAGCGCAATGTGGACACATCCAAATTTTTTAAAGAAAACAGAGGTGTTTTTTGCAAAGTGCTACCTGTAGATTTTGGCCTCTAGCTCAGCTGGCACCTAGGGAAACCTACCAAACCTGTGCATTTCTGAAAACTAGAGACCTAGGGGAATCCAAGATGGGGTGACTTGTGTTGCTCGGACCAGGTTCTATTACCCAGAATCCTTTGCAAACCTCAACATTTGGCAAAAAAACCACATGTTCCTCACATTTCTGTGGCAGAAAGTTCTGGAATCTGTTAGGAGCCACAAATTTCCTTATACCCAGCGTTCCCCCACGTCTCCCGATAAAAATGGTACCTCACTTGTGTGGGTAGGCCTAGCGCCCGCGACAGGAAACGCCCCAAAGCGCAACGTGGACACATCCGAATTTTTGAAAGAAAACAGAAGTGTTTTTTGCAAAGTGCCTACCTGTAGATTTTGGCCTCCAGCTCAGCCGGCACCTAGGGAAACCTACCAAACCTGTGCATTTCTTAAAACTAGAGACCTAGGGCAATCCAAGATGGGGTGACTTGTGTGGCTCGAACCAGGTTCTGTTACCCAGAATCCTTTGCAAACCTCAAAATTTGGCAAAAAAAAACACATGTTCCTCACATTTCTGTGGCAGAAAGTTCTGTAATCTGAGAGGAGCCAAAAATTTCCTTCCAGCAAGCGTTCCCCCAAGTCTCCCGATAAAAATGATACCTCACTTGTGAGGGTAGGCCTAGCGCCCGCGACAGGAAACGCCACAAAGCGCAACGTGGACACATCCAAATTTTTGAAAGAAAACAGAGGTGTTTTTTGAAAAGTGCCTACCTGTAGATTTTGGCCTCTAGCTCAGCCGGCACCTAGGGAAACCTACCAAAACCTTGCATTTCTGAAAACTAGAGACCTAGGGGAATCCAAGATGGGGTGACTTGTGTGGCTCGGACCAGGTTCTGTTACCCAGAATCCTTTGCAAACCTCAAAATTTGGCTAAAAAAACACATGTTCCTCACATTTCTGTGGCAGAAAGTTCTGGAATCTGAGAGGAGCCACAAATTTCCTTCCACCCAGCGTTCCCCCAAGTCTCCCGATAAAAATGATACCTCACTTGTGTGGGTAGGCCTAGCGCCCGCGACAGGAAACGCCCCAAAGCGCAACGTGGACACATCCAAATGTTTTAAAGAAAACAGAGGTGTTTTTTGCAAAGTGCTACCTGTAGATTTTGGCCTCTAGCTCAGCCGGCACCTAGGGAAACCTACCAAACCTGTGCATTTCTGAAAACTAGAGACCTAGGGGAATCCAAGATGGTGTGACTTGTGTGGCTCGGACCAGGTTCTGTTACCCAGAATCCTTTGCAAACCTCAAAATTTGGCAAAAAAAACACATGTTCCTCACATTTCTGTGGCAGAAAGTTCTGGAATCTGAGAGGAGCCACAAATTTCCTTCCACCCAGCATTTCCCCAATTCTCCCAATAAAAATGATACCTCACTTGTGTGGGTAGGCCTAGCGCCCGCTGCAGGAAACGCCCCAAGGCGCAACGTGGACACATACAAATTTTTTAAAGAAAACAGAGGTGTTTTTTGCAAAATGCCTACCTGTAGATTTTGGCTCCAGCTCAGCCGGCACCTTGGGAAACCTACCAAACCTGTGCATTTCTGAAAACTAGAGACCTAGGGGAATCCAAGATGGGGTGACTTGTGTGGCTCGGACCAGGTTCAGTTACCCAGAATCCTTTGCAAACCTCAAAATTTGGCTAAAAAAACACATGTTCCTCATATTTCTGTGGCAGAAAGTTCTGGAATCTGATAGGAGCCACAAATTTCCTTCCAACCAGCTTTACCCCAAGTCTCCCGATAAAAATGAAACCTCACTTGTGTGGGTAGGCCTAGCGCCCGCACCAGGAAATGCCCCAAAGCGCAACGTGGACACATCCAAATTTTTTAAAGAAAACAGAGGTGTTTTTTGCAAAGTGCCTACCTGTAGATTTTGGCCTCTAGCTCAGCCGGCACCTAGGGAAACCTACCAAACCTGTGCATTTCGGAAAACTAGAGACCTAGGGGAATCCAAGATGGGGTGACTTGTGTGGCTCGGACCAGGTTCTGTTACCCAGAATCATGCAAACCTCAAAATTTGGCTAAAAAAACACATGTTCCTCACATTTCTGTGGCAGAAAGTTCTGGAATCTGAGAGGAGCCACAAATTTCCTTCCACCCAGCGTTCCCCCAAGTCTCCTGATAAAAATGGTACCTCACTTGTGTGGGTAGGCCTAGCGCCCGCAACAGGAAACGCCCCAAAGCGCAACGTTGACACATCCGAATTTTTGAAAGAAAACAGAGGTGTTTTTTGCAAAGTGCCTACCTGTAGATTTTGGCCTCCAGCTCAGCCGGCACCTAGGGAAACCTACCAAACCTGTGCATTTCTTAAAACTAGAGACCTAGGGGAATCCAAGATGGGGTGACTTGTGTGGCTCGGACCAGGTTCTGTTACCCAGAATCCTTTGCAAACCTCAAAATTTGGCAAAAAAAACACATGTTCCTCACATTTCTGTGGCAGAAAGTTCTGGAATCTGAGAGGAGCCACAAATTTCCTCCCACCCAGCGTTCCCCCAAGTCTCCCGATAAAAATGATACCTCACTTGTGTGGGTAGGCTTAGCGCCCGCGAGAGGAAACACCCCAAAGCACAACGTGGACACATCCAAATTTTTGAAAGAAAACAGAGGTGTTTTTTGCAAAGTGCCTACCTGTAGATTATGGCCTCTATCTCTGCCAGCACCTAGGGAAACCTACCAAACCTGTGCATTTCTGAAAACAAGAGACCTAGGGGAATCCAAGATGGGGTGACTTGTGTGGCTCGGACCAGGTTCTGTTACCCAGAATCCTTTGCAAACCTCAAAATGTGGCTAAAAAAACACATGTTCCTCACATTTCTGTGGCAGAACGTTCTGGAATCTGAGAGGAGCCACGAATTTCCTTCCACCCAGCGTTCCCCCAAGTCTCCCGATAAAAATGATACCTCACTTGTGTGGGTAGGCCTAGCGCCCGCGACAGGAAACGCCCCAAAGCGCAACGTGGACACATCCAAATGTTTTAAAGAAAACAGAGGTGTTTTTTGCAAAGTGCTACCTGTAGATTTTGGCCTCTAGCTCAGCCGGCACCTAGGGAAACCTACCAAACCTGTGCATTTCTGAAAACTAGAGACCTAGGGGAATCCAAGATGGTGTGACTTGTGTGGCTCGGACCAGGTTCTGTTACCCAGAATCCTTTGCAAACCTCAAAATTTGGCAAAAAAAACACATGTTCCTCACATTTCTGTGGCAGAAAGTTCTGGAATCTGAGAGGAGCCACAAATTTCCTTCCACCCAGCGTTTCCCCAATTCTCCCAATAAAAATGATACCTCACTTGTGTGGGTAGGCCTAGCGCCCGCTGCAGGAAACGCCCCAAGGCGCAACATGGACACATACAAATTTTTTAAAGAAAACAGAGGTGTTTTTTGCAAAATGCCTACCTGTAGATTTTGGCTCCAGCTCAGCCGGCACCTTGGGAAACCTACCAAACCTGTGCATTTCTGAAAACTAGAGACCTAGGGGAATCCAAGATGGGGTGACTTGTGTGGCTCGGACCAGGTTCAGTTACCCAGAATCCTTTGCAAACCTCAAAATTTGGCTAAAAAAACACATGTTCCTCATATTTCTGTGGCAGAAAGTTCTGGAATCTGATAGGAGCCACAAATTTCCTTCCAACCAGCTTTACCCCAAGTCTCCCGATAAAAATGATACCTCACTTGTGTGGGTAGGCCTAGCGCCCGCAACAGGAAATGCCCCAAAGCGCAACGTGGACACATCCAAATTATTGAAAGAAAACAGAGTTTTTTTTTGCAAAGTGCCTACCTGTAGATTTTGGCCTCCAGCTCAGCCGGCACCTAGGGAAACCTACCAAACCTGTGCATTTTTTAAAAGTAGAGACCTAGGGGAATCCAAGATGGGGTGACTTGTGTGGCTCGGACCAGGTTCTGTTACCCAGAATCCTTTGCAAACCTCAAAATTTGGCTAAAAAAACACATGTTCCTCACATTTCTGTGGCAGAAAGTTCTGGAATCTGAGAGGAGCCAAAAATTTCCTTCCACCCAGCGTTCCCCCAATTCTCCCGATAAAAATGATACCTCACTTGTGAGGGTAGGCCTAGCGCCCGCGACAGGAAACGCCCCAAAGCGCAACGTGGACACATCCACATTTTTTAAAGAAAACAGAGGTGTTTTTTGCAAAGTGCCTACCTGTAGATTTTGACCTCTAGCTCAGCCAGCACCTAGGGAAACATACCAAACCCTTGCATTTCTGAAAACTACAGACCTAGGGGAATCCAAGATGGGGTGACTTGTGTGGCTCGGACCAGGTTCTGTTACCCAGAATCCTTTGCAAACCTCAAAATTTGGCAAAAAAAACACATGTTCCTCACATTTCTGTGGCAGAAAGTTCTGGAATCTGAGAGGAGCCACAAATTTCCTTCCACCCAGCGTTCCCCCAAGTCTCCCGATAAAAATGATACCTCACTTGTGTGGGTAGGCCTAGCGCCCGCAACAGGAAACGCCCCAAAGCGCAACGTGGACACATCCAAATTTTTGAAAGAACACAGAGGTGTTTTTTGCAAAGTGCCTACCTGTAGATTTTGGCCTCTAGCTCAGCCGGCACCCAGGGAAACCTACCAAACCTGTGCATTCCTGAAAACTAGAGACCTAGGGGAATCCAAGATGGGGTGACTTGTGTGGCTTGGACCAGGTTCTGTTACCCAGAATCCTTTGCAAACCTCAAAATTTGGCAAAAAAAACACATGTTCCTCACATTTCTGTGGCAGAAAGTTCTGGAATCTGAGAGAAGCCACAAATTTCCTTCCACCCAGCGTTCCCCCAAGTCTCCCGATAAAAATGATACCTCACTTGTGTGGGTAGGACTAGCGCCCGCGACAGGAAACGCCCCAAAGCGCAACGTGGACACATCCAAATTTTTGAAAGAAAACAGAGGTGTTTTTTGCAAAGTGCTACCTGTAGATTTTGGCCTCTAGCTCAGCCGGCACCTAGGGAAACCTACCAAACCTGTGCATTTCTGAAAACTAGAGACCTAGGTGAATCCAAGATGGGGTGACTTGTTTGGCTCGGACAAGGTTCTGTTACCCAGAAACCTTTGCAAACCTCAAAATTTGGCTAAAAAAACACATGTTCCTCAAATTTCTGTGGCAGAAAGTTCTGGAATATGAGAGGAGCCACAAATTTCCTTCCACCCAGCGTTCCCCCAAGTCTCCCGATAAAAATGATACCTCACTTGTGTGGGTAGGCCTAGCGCCCGCGACAGGAAACGCCCCAAAGCGCAACGTGGACACATCCAAATTTTTTAAAGAAAACAGAGGTGTTTTTTGCAAAGTGCCTACCTGTAGATTTTGGCCTCTCGCTCAGCCGGCACCTAGGGAAACCTACCAAACCTGTGCATTTCTGAAAACTTGAGACCTAGGGGAATGCAAGATGGGGTGACTTGTGTGGCTCGGACCAGGTTCTGTTACCCAGAATCCTTTGCAAACCTCTAAATTTGGCAAAAAAACACATGTTCCTCACATTTCTGTGGTAGAAAGTTCTGGAATCTGAGAGGAGCCACAAATTTCCTTCCACCCAGCGTTCCCCCAAGTCTCCCGATAAAAATGATACCTCACTTGTGTGGGTAGGCCTAGCGCCCGCGACAGGAAACGCCCAAAAGCGCAATGTGGACACATCCAAATTTTTTAAAGAAAACAGAGGTGTTTTTTGCAAAGTGCTACCTGTAGATTTTGGCCTCTAGCTCAGCTGGCACCTAGGGAAACCTACCAAACCTGTGCATTTCTGAAAACTAGAGACCTAGGGGAATCCAAGATGGGGTGACTTGTGTTGCTCGGACCAGGTTCTATTACCCAGAATCCTTTGCAAACCTCAAAATTTGGCAAAAAAACCACATGTTCCTCACATTTCTGTGGCAGAAAGTTCTGGAATCTGTTAGGAGCCACAAATTTCCTTATACCCAGCGTTCCCCCAAGTCTCCCGATAAAAATGGTACCTCACTTGTGTGGGTAGGCCTAGCGCCCGCGACAGGAAACGCCCCAAAGCGCAACGTGGACACATCCGAATTTTTGAAAGAAAACAGAGGTGTTTTTTGCAAAGTGCCTACCTGTAGATTTTGGCCTCCAGCTCAGCCGGCACCTAGGGAAACCTACCAAACCTGTGCATTTCTTAAAACTAGAGACCTAGGAGAATCCAAGATGGGGTGACTTGTGTGGCTCGAACCAGGTTCTGTTACCCAGAATCCTTTGCAAACCTCAAAATTTGGCAAAAAAAAACACATGTTCCTCACATTTCTGTGGCAGAAAGTTCTGTAATCTGAGAGGAGCCAAAAATTTCCTTCCAGCAAGCGTTCCCCCAAGTCTCCCGATAAAAATGATACCTCGCTTGTGAGGGTAGGCCTAGCGCCCGCGACAGGAAACGCCACAAAGCGCAACGTGGACACATCCAAATTTTTGAAAGAAAACAGAGGTGTTTTTTGCAAAGTGCCTACCTGTAGATTTTGGCCTCTAGCTCAGCCGGCACCTAGGGAAACCTACCAAAACCTTGCATTTCTGAAAACTAGAGACCTAGGGGAATCCAAGATGGGGTGACTTGTGTGGCTCGGATCAGGTTCTGTTACCCAGAATCCTTTGCAAACCTCAAAATTTGGCTAAAAAAACACATGTTCCTCACATTTCTGTGGCAGAAAGTTCTGGAATCTGAGAGGAGCCAAAAATTTCCTTCCACCCAGCGTTCCCCCAATTCTCCCGATAAAAATGATACCTCACTTGTGAGGGTAGGCCTAGCGCCCGCGACAGGAAACGCCCCAAAGCGCAACGTGGACACATCCACATTTTTTAAAGAAAACAGAGGTGTTTTTTGCAAAGTGCCTACCTGTAGATTTTGGCCTCTAGCTCAGCCGGCACCTAGGGAAACATACCAAACCCTTGCATTTCTGAAAACTACAGACCTAGGGGAATCCAAGATGGGGTGACTTGTGTGGCTCGGACCAGGTTCTGTTACCCAGAATCCTTTGCAAACCTCAAAATTTGGCAAAAAAAACACATGTTCCTCACATTTCTGTGGCAGAAAGTTCTGGAATCTGAGAGGAGCCACAAATTTCCTTCCACCCAGCGTTCCCCCAAGTCTCCCGATAAAAATGATACCTCACTTGTGTGGGTAGGCCTAGCGCCCGCAACAGGAAACGCCCCAAAGCGCAACGTGGACACATCCAAATTTTTGAAAGAACACAGAGGTGTTTTTTGCAAAGTGCCTACCTGTAGATTTTGGCCTCTAGCTCAGCCGGCACCCAGGGAAACCTACCAAACCTGTGCATTCCTGAAAACTAGAGACCTAGGGGAATCCAAGATGGGGTGACTTGTGTGGCTTGGACCAGGTTCTGTTACCCAGAATCCTTTGCAAACCTCAAAATTTGGCAAAAAAAACACATGTTCCTCACATTTCTGTGGCAGAAAGTTCTGGAATCTGAGAGAAGCCACAAATTTCCTTCCACCCAGCGTTCCCCCAAGTCTCCCGATAAAAATGATACCTCACTTGTGTGGGTAGGACTAGCGCCCGCGACAGGAAACGCCCCAAAGCGCAACGTGGACACATCCAAATTTTTGAAAGAAAACAGAGGTGTTTTTTGCAAAGTGCTACCTGTAGATTTTGGCCTCTAGCTCAGCCGGCACCTAGGGAAACCTACCAAACCTGTGCATTTCTGAAAACTAGAGACCTAGGTGAATCCAAGATGGGGTGACTTGTTTGGCTCGGACAAGGTTCTGTTACCCAGAAACCTTTGCAAACCTCAAAATTTGGCTAAAAAAACAC
Organism: Pleurodeles waltl; assembly: GCF_031143425.1. Taxonomy (NCBI): domain Eukaryota; kingdom Metazoa; phylum Chordata; class Amphibia; order Caudata; family Salamandridae; genus Pleurodeles; species Pleurodeles waltl. The sequence continues at coordinate 911,548 of NW_027149811.1, read as the reverse complement.
ATGTTCCTCACATTTCTGTGGCAGAAAGTTCTGGAATATGAGAGGAGCCACAAATTTCCTTCCACCCAGCGTTCCCCCAAGTCTCCCGATAAAAATGATACCTCACTTGTGTGGGTAGGCCTTGCGCCCGCGACAGGAAACGCCCCAAAGCGCAACGTGGACACATCCAAATTTTTGAAAGAAAACAGAGGTGTTTTTTGCAAAGTGCCTACCTGTAGATTTTGGCCTCTCGCTCAGCCGGCACCTAGGGAAACCTACCAAACCTGTGCATTTCTGAAAACTTGAGACCTAGGGGAATGCAAGATGGGGTGACTTGTGTGGCTCGGACCAGGTTCTGTTACCCAGAATCCTTTGCAAACCTCTAAATTTGGCAAAAAAACACATGTTCCTCACATTTCTGTGGTAGAAAGTTCTGGAATCTGAGAGGAGCCACAAATTTCCTTCCACCCAGCGTTCCCCCAAGTCTCCCGATAAAAATGATACCTCACTTGTGTGGGTAGGCCTAGCGCCCGCGACAGGAAACGCCCAAAAGCGCAATGTGGACACATCCAAATTTTTTTAAGAAAACAGAGGTGTTTTTTGCAAAGTGCTACCTGTAGATTTTGGCCTCTAGCTCAGCTGGCACCTAGGGAAACCTACCAAACCTGTGCATTTCTGAAAACTAGAGACCTAGGGGAATCCAAGATGGGGTGACTTGTGTTGCTCGGACCAGGTTCTATTACCCAGAATCCTTTGCAAACCTCAAAATTTGGCAAAAAAACCACATGTTCCTCACATTTCTGTGGCAGAAAGTTCTGGAATCTGTTAGGAGCCACAAATTTCCTTATACCCCGCGTTCCCCCAAGTCTCCCGATAAAAATGGTACCTCACTTGTGTGGGTAGGCCTAGCGCCCACAACAGGAAACGCCCCAAAGCGCAACGTGGACACATCCGAATTTTTGAAAGAAAACAGAGGTGTTTTTTGCAAAGTGCCTACCTGTAGATTTTGGCCTCCAGCTCAGCCGGCACCTAGGGAAACCTACCAAACCTGTGCATTTCTTAAAAATAGAGACCTAGGGGAATCCAAGATGGGGTGACTTGTGTGGCTCGAACCAGGTTCTGTTACCCAGAATCCTTTGCAAACCTCAAAATTTGGCAAAAAAAAACACATGTTCCTCACATTTCTGTGGCAGAAAGTTCTGTAATCTGAGAGGAGCCAAAAATTTCCTTCCAGCAAGCGTTCCCCCAAGTCTCCCGATAAAAATGATACCTCACTTGTGAGGGTAGGCCTAGCGCCCGCGACAGGAAACGCCACAAAGCGCAACGTGGACACATCCAAATTTTTGAAAGAAAACAGAGGTGTTTTTTGCAAAGTGCCTACCTGTAGATTTTGGCCTCTAGCTCAGCCGGCACCTAGGGAAACCTACCAAAACCTTGCATTTCTGAAAACTAGAGACCTAGGGGAATCCAAGATGGGGTGACTTGTGTGGCTCGGACCAGGTTCTGTTACCCAGAATCCTTTGCAAACCTCAAAATTTGGCTAAAAAAACACATGTTCCTCACATTTCTGTGGCAGAAAGTTCTGGAATCTGAGAGGAGCCACAAATTTCCTTCCACCCAGCGTTCCCCCAAGTCTCCCGATAAAAATGATACCTCACTTGTGTGGCTAGGCCTAGCGCCCGCGACAGGAAACGCCCCAAAGCGCAACGTGGACACATCCAAATGTTTTAAAGAAAACAGAGGTGTTTTTTGCAAAGTGCTACCTGTAGATTTTGGCCTCTAGCTCAGCCGGCACCTAGGGAAACCTACCAAACCTGTGCATTTCTGAAAACTAGAGACCTAGGGGAATCCAAGATGGTGTGACTTGTGTGGCTCGGACCAGGTTCTGTTACCCAGAATCCTTTGCAAACCTCAAAATTTGGCAAAAAAAACACATGTTCCTCACATTTCTGTGGCAGAAAGTTCTGGAATCTGAGAGGAGCCACAAATTTCCTCCCACCCAGCGTTCCCCCAAGTCTCCCAATAAAAATGATACCTCACTTGTGTGGGTAGGCCTAGCGCCCGCTGCAGGAAACGCCCCAAGGCGCAACGTGGACACATACAAATTTTTTAAAGAAAACAGAGGTGTTTTTTGCAAAATGCCTACCTGTAGATTTTGGCTCCAGCTCAGCCGGCACCTTGGGAAACCTACCAAACCTGTGCATTTCTGAAAACTAGAGACCTAGGGGAATCCAAGATGGGGTGACTTGTGTGGCTCGGACCAGGATCAGTTACCCAGAATCCTTTGCAAACCTCAAAATTTGGCTAAAAAAACACATGTTCCTCATATTTCTGTGGCAGAAAGTTCTGGAATCTGATAGGAGCCACAAATTTCCTTCCAACCAGCTTTACCCCAAGTCTCCCGATAAAAATGATACCTCACTTGTGTGGGTAGGCCTAGCGCCCGCAACAGGAAATGCCCCAAAGCGCAACGTGGACACATCCAAATTATTGAAAGAAAACAGAGGTGTTTTTTGCAAAGTGCCTACCTGTAGATTTTGGCCTCCAGCTCAGCCGGCACCTAGGGAAACCTACCAAACCTGTGCATTTTTTTAAAGTAGAGACCTAGGGGAATCCAAGATGGGGTGACTTGTGTGGCTCGGACCAGGTTCTGTTACCCAGAATCCTTTGCAAACCTCAAAATTTGCCTAAAAAAACACATGTTCCTCACATTTCTGTGGCAGAAAGTTCTGGAATCTGAGAGGAGCCAAAAATTTCCTTCCACCCAGCGTTCCCCCAATTCTCCCGATAAAAATGATACCTCACTTGTGAGGGTAGGCCTAGCGCCCGCGACAGGAAACGCCCCAAAGCGCAACGTGGACACATCCACATTTTTTAAAGAAAACAGAGGAGTTTTTTGCAAAGTGCCTACCTGTAGATTTTGGCCTCTAGCTCAGCCGGCACCTAGGGAAACATACCAAACCCTTGCATTTCTGAAAACTACAGACCTAGGGGAATCCAAGATGGGGTGACTTGTGTGGCTCGGACCAGGTTCTGTTACCCAGAATCCTTTGCAAACCTCAAAATTTGGCAAAAAAAACACATGTTCCTCACATTTCTGTGGCAGAAAGTTCTGGAATCTGAGAGGAGCCACAAATTTCCTTCCACCCAGCGTTCCCCCAAGTCTCCCGATAAAAATGATACCTCACTTGTGTGGGTAGGCTTAGCGCCCACGAGAGGAAACACCCCAAAGCACAACGTGGACACATCCAAATTTTTGAAAGAAAACAGAGGTGTTTTTTGCAAAGTGCCTACCTGTAGATTATGGCCTCTATCTCTGCCAGCACCTAGGGAAACCTACGAAACCTGTGCATTTCTGAAAACAAGAGACCTAGGGGAATCCAAGATGGGGTGACTTGTGTGGCTCGGACCAGGTTCTGTTACCCAGAATCCTTTGCAAACCTCAAAATGTGGCTAAAAAAACACATGTTCCTCACATTTCTGTGGCAGAACGTTCTGGAATCTGAGAGGAGCCACAAATTTCCTTCCACCCAGCGTTCCCCCAAGTCTCCCGATAAAAATGATACCTCACTTGTGTGGGTAGGCCTAGCGCCCGCGACAGGAAACGCCCCAAAGCGCAACGTGGACACATCCAAATGTTTTAAAGAAAACAGAGGTGTTTTTTGCAAAATGCCTACCTGTAGATTTTGGCTCCAGCTCAGCCGGCACCTTGGGAAACCTACCAAACCTGTGCATTTCTGAAAACTAGAGACCTAGGGGAATCCAAGATGGGGTGACTTGTGTGGCTCGGACCAGGATCAGTTACCCAGAATCCTTTGCAAACCTCAAAATTTGGCTAAAAAAACACATGTTCCTCATATTTCTGTGGCAGAAAGTTCTGGAATCTGATAGGAGCCACAAATTTCCTTCCAACCAGCTTTACCCCAAGTCTCCCGATAAAAATGATACCTCACTTGTGTGGGTAGGCCTAGCGCCCGCAACAGGAAATGCCCCAAAGCGCAACGTGGACACATCCAAATTATTGAAAGAAAACAGAGGTGTTTTTTGCAAAGTGCCTACCTGTAGATTTTGGCCTCCAGCTCAGCCGGCACCTAGGGAAACCTACCAAACCTGTGCATTTTTTTAAAGTAGAGACCTAGGGGAATCCAAGATGGGGTGACTTGTGTGGCTCGGACCAGGTTCTGTTACCCAGAATCCTTTGCAAACCTCAAAATTTGGCTAAAAAAACACATGTTCCTCACATTTCTGTGGCAGAAAGTTCTGGAATCTGAGAGGAGCCAAAAATTTCCTTCCACCCAGCGTTCCCCCAATTCTCCCGATAAAAATGATACCTCACTTGTGAGGGTAGGCCTAGCGCCCGCGACAGGAAACGCCCCAAAGCGCAACGTGGACACATCCACATTTTTTAAAGAAAACAGAGGAGTTTTTTGCAAAGTGCCTACCTGTAGATTTTGGCCTCTAGCTCAGCCGGCACCTAGGGAAACATACCAAACCCTTGCATTTCTGAAAACTACAGACCTAGGGGAATCCAAGATGGGGTGACTTGTGTGGCTCGGACCAGGTTCTGTTACCCAGAATCCTTTGCAAACCTCAAAATTTGGCAAAAAAAACACATGTTCCTCACATTTCTGTGGCAGAAAGTTCTGGAATCTGAGAGGAGCCACAAATTTCCTTCCACCCAGCGTTCCCCCAAGTCTCCCGATAAAAATGATACCTCACTTGTGTGGGTAGGCCTAGCGCCCGCAACAGGAAACGCCCCAAAGCGCAACGTGGACACATCCAAATTTTTGAAAGAACACAGAGGTGTTTTTTGCAAAGTGCCTACCTGTAGATTTTGGCCTCTAGCTCAGCCGGCACCCAGGGAAACCTACCAAACCTGTGCATTCCTGAAAACTAGAGACCTAGGGGAATCCAAGATGGGGTGACTTGTGTGGCTTGGACCAGGTTCTGTTACCCAGAATCCTTTGCAAACCTCAAAATTTGGCAAAAAAAACACATGATCCTCACATTTCTGTGGCAGAAAGTTCTGGAATCTGAGAGAAGCCACAAATTTCCTTCCACCCAGCGTTCCCCCAAGTCTCCCGATAAAAATGATACCTCACTTGTGTGGGTAGGACTAGCGCCCGCGACAGGAAACGCCCCAAAGCGCAACGTGGACACATCCAAATTTTTGAAAGAAAACAGAGGTGTTTTTTGCAAAGTGCTACCTGTAGATTTTGGCCTCTAGCTCAGCCGGCACCTAGGGAAACCTACCAAACCTGTGCATTTCTGAAAACTAGAGACCTAGGTGAATCCAAGATGGGGTGACTTGTTTGGCTCGGACAAGGTTCTGTTACCCAGAAACCTTTGCAAACCTCAAAATTTGGCTAAAAAAACACATGTTCCTCACATTTCTGTGGCAGAAAGTTCTGGAATATGAGAGGAGCCACAAATTTCCTTCCACCCAGCGTTCCCCCAAGTCTCCCGATAAAAATGATACCTCACTTGTGTGGGTAGGCCTAGCGCCCGCGACAGGAAACGCCCCAAAGCGCAACGTGGACACATCCAAATTTTTTAAAGAAAACAGAGGTGTTTTTTGCAAAGTGCCTACCTGTAGATTTTGGCCTCTATCTCAGCCGGCACCTAGGGAAACCTACCAAACCTGTGCATTTCTGAAAACTAGAGACCTAGGGGAATCCAAGATGGGGTGACTTGTGTGGCTCGGACGACGTTCTGTTACCCAGAATCCTTTGCAAACCTCAAAATTTGGCAAAAAAAACACATGTTCCTCACATTTCTGTGGCAGAACGTTCTGGAATCTGAGAGGAGCCACAAATTTCCTTCCACCCAGCGTTCCCCCAAGTCTCCTGATAAAAATGATACCTCACTTGTGTGGGTAGGCCTAGCTCCCGCGATAGGAAACGCCCCAAAGCGCAACGTGGACACATCCAAATTTTTGAACGAAAACAGTGCTGTTTTTTGCAAAGTGCCTACCTGTAGATTATGGCCTCTATCTCTGCCAGCACCTAGGGAAACCTACGAAACCTGTGCATTTCTGAAAACAAGAGACCTAGGGGAATCCAAGATGGGGTGACTTGTGTGGCTCGGACCAGGTTCTGTTACCCAGAATCCTTTGCAAACCTCAAAATGTGGTTAAAAAAACACATGTTCCTCACATTTCTGTGGCAGAACGTTCTGGAATCTGAGAGGAGCCACAAATTTCCTTCCACCCAGCGTTCCCCCAAGTCTCCCGATAAAAATGATACCTCACTTGTGTGGGTAGGCCTAGCGCCCGCGACAGGAAACGCCCCAAAGCGCAACGTGGACACATCCAAATGTTTTAAAGAAAACAGAGGTGTTTTTTGCAAAGTGCTACCTGTAGATTTTGGCCTCTAGTTCAGCCGGCACCTAGGGAAACCTACCAAACCTGTGCATTTCTGAAAACTAGAGACCTAGGGGAATCCAAGATGGTGTGACTTGTGTGGCTCGGACCAGGTTCTGTTACCCAGAATCCTTTGCAAACCTCAAAATTTGGCAAAAAAACACATGTTCCTCACATTTCTGTGGCAGAAAGTTCTGGAATCTGAGAGGAGCCACAAATTTCCTTCCACCCAGCGTTTCCCCAATTCTCCCAATAAAAATGATACCTCACTTGTGTGGGTAGGCCTAGCGCCCGCTGCAGGAAACGCCCCAAGGCGCAACATGGACACATACAAATTTTTTAAAGAAAACAGAGGTGTTTTTTGCAAAATGCCTACCTGTAGATTTTGGCTCCAGCTCAGCCGGCACCTTGGGAAACCTACCAAACCTGTGCATTTCTGAAAACTAGAGACCTAGGGGAATCCAAGATGGGGTGACTTGTGTGGCTCGGACCAGGATCAGTTACCCAGAATCCTTTGCAAACCTCAAAATTTGGCTAAAAAAACACATGTTCCTCATATTTCTGTGGCAGAAAGTTCTGGAATCTGATAGGAGCCACAAATTTCCTTCCAACCAGCTTTACCCCAAGTCTCCCGATAAAAATGATACCTCACTTGTGTGGGTAGGCCTAGCGCCCGCAACAGGAAATGCCCCAAAGCGCAACGTGGACACATCCAAATTATTGAAAGAAAACAGAGGTGTTTTTTGCAAAGTGCCTACCTGTAGATTTTGGCCTCCAGCTCAGCCGGCACCTAGGGAAACCTACCAAACCTGTGCATTTTTTTAAAGTAGAGACCTAGGGGAATCCAAGATGGGGTGACTTGTGTGGCTCGGACCAGGTTCTGTTACCCAGAATCCTTTGCAAACCTCAAAATTTGGCTAAAAAAACACATGTTCCTCACATTTCTGTGGCAGAAAGTTCTGGAATCTGAGAGGAGCCAAAAATTTCCTTCCACCCAGCGTTCCCCCAATTCTCCCGATAAAAATGATACCTCACTTGTGAGGGTAGGCCTAGCGCCCGCGACAGGAAACGCCCCAAAGCGCAACGTGGACACATCCACATTTTTTAAAGAAAACAGAGGAGTTTTTTGCAAAGTGCCTACCTGTAGATTTTGGCCTCTAGCTCAGCCGGCACCTAGGGAAACATACCAAACCCTTGCATTTCTGAAAACTACAGACCTAGGGGAATCCAAGATGGGGTGACTTGTGTGGCTCGGACCAGGTTCTGTTACCCAGAATCCTTTGCAAACCTCAAAATTTGGCAAAAAAAACACATGTTCCTCACATTTCTGTGGCAGAAAGTTCTGGAATCTGAGAGGAGCCACAAATTTCCTTCCACCCAGCGTTCCCCCAAGTCTCCCGATAAAAATGATACCTCACTTGTGTGGGTAGGCCTAGCGCCCGCAACAGGAAACGCCCCAAAGTGCAACGTGGACACATCCAAATTTTTGAAAGAACACAGAGGTGTTTTTTGCAAAGTGCCTACCTGTAGATTTTGGCCTCTAGCTCAGCCGGCACCCAGGGAAACCTACCAAACCTGTGCATTCCTGAAAACTAGAGACCTAGGGGAATCCAAGATGGGGTGACTTGTGTGGCTTGGACCAGGTTCTGTTACCCAGAATCCTTTGCAAACCTCAAAATTTGGCAAAAAAAACACATGTTCCTCACATTTCTGTGGCAGAAAGTTCTGGAATCTGAGAGAAGCCACAAATTTCCTTCCACCCAGCGTTCCCCCAAGTCTCCCGATAAAAATGATACCTCACTTGTGTGGGTAGGACTAGCGCCCGCGACAGGAAACGCCCCAAAGCGCAACGTGGACACATCCAAATTTTTGAAAGAAAACAGAGGTGTTTTTTGCAAAGTGCTACCTGTAGATTTTGGCCTCTAGCTCAGCCGGCACCTAGGGAAACCTACCAAACCTGTGCATTTCTGAAAACTAGAGACCTAGGTGAATCCAAGATGGGGTGACTTGTTTGGCTCGGACAAGGTTCTGTTACCCAGAAACCTTTGCAAACCTCAAAATTTGGCTAAAAAAACACATGTTCCTCACATTTCTGTGGCAGAAAGTTCTGGAATATGAGAGGAGCCACAAATTTCCTTCCACCCAGCGTTCCCCCAAGTCTCCCGATAAAAATGATACCTCACTTGTGTGGGTAGGCCTAGCGCCCGCGACAGGAAACGCCCCAAAGCGCAACGTGGACACATCCACATTTTTTAAAGAAAACAGAGGTGTTTTTTGCAAAGTGCCTACCTGTAGATTTTGGCCTCTATCTCAGCCGGCACCTAGGGAAACCTACCAAACCTGTGCATTTCTGAAAACTAGAGACCTAGGGGAATCCAAGATGGGGTGACTTGTGTGGCTCGGACGACGTTCTGTTACCCAGAATCCTTTGCAAACCTCAAAATTTGGCAAAAAAAACACATGTTCCTCACATTTCTGTGGCAGAACGTTCTGGAATCTGAGAGGAGCCACAAATTTCCTTCCACCCAGCGTTCCCCCAAGTCTCCTGATAAAAATGATACCTCACTTGTGTGGGTAGGCCTAGCTCCCGCGATAGGAAACGCCCCATAGCGCAACGTGGACACATCAAAATTTTTGAACGAAAACAGTGCTGTTTTTTGCAAAGTGCCTACCTGTAGATTTTGGCCTCTCGCTCAGCCGGCACCTAGGGAAACCTACCAAACCTGTGCATTTCTGAAAACTTGAGACCTAGGGGAATGCAAGATGGGGTGACTTGTGTGGCTCGGACCAGGTTCTGTTACCCAGAATCCTTTGCAAACCTCTAAATTTGGCAAAAAAACACATGTTCCTCACATTTCTGTGGTAGAAAGTTCTGGAATCTGAGAGGAGCCACAAATTTCCTTCCACCCAGCGTTCCCCCAAGTCTCCCGATAAAAATGATACCTCACTTGTGTGGGTAGGCCTAGCGCCCGCGACAGGAAACGCCCCAAAGCGCAATGTGGACACATCCAAATTTTTTAAAGAAAACAGAGGTGTTTTTTGCAAAGTGCTACTTGTAGATTTTGGCCTCTAGCTCAGCTGGCACCTAGGGAAACCTACCAAACCTGTGCATTTCTGAAAACTAGAGACCTAGGGGAATCCAAGATGGGGTGACTTGTGTTGCTCGGACCAGGTTCTATTACCCAGAATCCTTTGCAAACCTCAAAATTTGGCAAAAAAACCACATGTTCCTCACATTTCTGTGGCAGAAAGTTCTGGAATCTGTTAGGAGCCACAAATTTCCTTATACCCAGCGTTCCCCCAAGTCTCCCGATAAAAATGGTACCTCACTTGTGTGGGTAGGCCTAGCGCCCGCGACAGGAAACGCCCCAAAGCGCAACGTGGACACATCCGAATTTTTGAAAGAAAACAGAGGTGTTTTTTGCAAAGTGCCTACCTGTAGATTTTGGCCTCCAGCTCAGCCGGCACCTAGGGAAACCTACCAAACCTGTGCATTTCTTAAAACTAGAGACCTAGGGGAATCCAAGATGGGGTGACTTGTGTGGCTCGAACCAGGTTCTGTTACCCAGAATCCTTTGCAAACCTCAAAATTTGGCAAAAAAAAACACATGTTCCTCACATTTCTGTGGCAGAAAGTTCTGTAATCTGAGAGGAGCCAAAAATTTCCTTCCAGCAAGCGTTCCCCCAAGTCTCCCGATAAAAATGATACCTCACTTGTGAGGGTAGGCCTAGCGCCCGCGACAGGAAACGCCACAAAGCGCAACGTGGACACATCCAAATTTTTGAAAGAAAACAGAGGTGTTTTTTGCAAAGTGCCTACCTGTAGATTTTGGCCTCTAGCTCAGCCGGCACCTAGGGAAACCTACCAAAACCTTGCATTTCTGAAAACTAGAGACCTAGGGGAATCCAAGATGGGGTGACTTGTGTGGCTCGGACCAGGTTCTGTTACCCAGAATCCTTTGCAAACCTCAAAATTTGGCTAAAAAAACACATGTTCCTCACATTTCTGTGGCAGAAAGTTCTGTAATCTGAGAGGAGCCACAAATTTCCTTCCACCCAGCGTTCCCCCAAGTCTCCCGATAAAAATGATACCTCACTTGTGTGGGTAGGCCTAGCGCCCGCGACAGGAAACGCCCCAAAGCGCAACGTGGACACATCCAAATGTTTTAAAGAAAACAGAGGTGTTTTTTGCAAAGTGCTACCTGTAGATTTTGGCCTCTAGCTCAGCCGGCACCTATGGAAACCTACCAAACCTGTGCATTTCTGAAAACTAGAGACCTAGGGGAATCCAAGATGGTGTGACTTGTGTGGCTCGGACCAGGTTCTGTTACCCAGAATCCTTTGCAAACCTCAAAATTTGGCAAAAAAAACACATGTTCCTAACATTTCTGTGGCAGAAAGTTCTGGAATCTGAGAGGAGACACAAATTTCCTTCCACCCAGCGTTTCCCCAATTCTCCCAATAAAAATGATACCTCACTTGTGTGGGTAGGCCTAGCGCCCGCTGCAGGAAACGCCCCAAGGCGCAACGTGGACACATACAAATTTTTTAAAGAAAACAGAGGTGTTTTTTGCAAAATGCCTACCTGTAGATTTTGGCTCCAGCTCAGCCGGCACCTTGGGAAACCTACCAAACCTGTGCATTTCTGAAAACTAGAGACCTATGGGAATCCAAGATGGGGTGACTTGTGTGGCTCGGACCAGGTTCAGTTACCCAGAATCCTTTGCAAACCTCAAAATTTGGCTAAAAAAACACATGTTCCTCATATTTCTGTGGCAGAAAGTTCTGGAATCTGATAGGAGCCACAAATTTCCTTCCAACCAGCTTTACCCCAAGTCTCCCGATAAAAATGATACCTCACTTGTGTGGGTAGGCCTAGCGCCCGCAACAGGAAATGCCCCAAAGCGCAACGTGGACACATCCAAATTTTTTAAAGAAAACAGAGGTGTTTTTTGCAAAGTGCCTACCTGTAGATTTTGGCCTCTAGCTCAGCCGGCACCTAGGGAAACCTACCAAACCTGTGCATTTCGGAAAACTAGAGACCTAGGGGAATCCAAGATGGGGTGACTTGTGTGGCTCGGACCAGGTTCTGTTACCCAGAATCATGCAAACCTCAAAATTTGGCTAAAAAAACACATGTTCCTCACATTTCTGTGGCAGAAAGTTCTGGAATCTGAGAGGAGCCACAAATTTCCTTCCACCCAGCGTTCCCCCAAGTCTCCTGATAAAAATGGTACCTCACTTGTGTGGGTAGGCCTAGCGCCCGCGACAGGAAACGCCCCAAAGCGCAACGTTGACACATCCGAATTTTTGAAAGAAAACAGAGGTGTTTTTTGCAAAGTGCCTACCTGTAGATTTTGACCTCCAGCTCAGCCGGCACCTAGGGAAACCTACCAAACCTGTGCATTTCTTAAAACTAGAGACCTAGGGGAATCCAAGATGGGGTGACTTGTGTGGCTCGGACCAGGTTCTGTTACCCAGAATCCTTTGCAAACCTCAAAATTTGGCAAAAAAAACACATGTTCCTCACATTTCTGTGGCAGAAAGTTCTGGAATCTGAGAGGAGCCACAAATTTCCTCCCACCCAGCGTTCCCCCAAGTCTCCCGATAAAAATGATACCTCACTTGTGTGGGTAGGCTTAGCGCCCGCGAGAGGAAACACCCCAAAGCACAACGTGGACACATCCAAATTTTTGAAAGAAAACAGAGGTGTTTTTTGCAAAGTGCCTACCTGTAGATTATGGCCTCTATCTCTGCCAGCACCTAGGGAAACCTACCAAACCTGTGCATTTCTGAAAACAAGAGACCTAGGGGAATCCAAGATGGGGTGACTTGTGTGGCTCGGACCAGGTTCTGTTACCCAGAATCCTTTGCAAACCTCAAAATGTGGCTAAAAAAACACATGTTCCTCACATTTCTGTGGCAGAACGTTCTGGAATCTGAGAGGAGCCACAAATTTCCTTCCACCCAGCGTTCCCCCAAGTCTCCCGATAAAAATGATACCTCACTTGTGTGGGTAGGCCTAGCGCCCGCGACAGGAAACGCCCCAAAGCGCAACGTGGACACATCCAAATTTTTGAAAGAAAACAGAGGTGTTTTTTGCAAAGTGCTACCTGTAGATTTTGGCCTCTAGCTCAGCCGGCAACTAGGGAAACCTACCAAACCTGTGCATTTCTGAAAACTAGAGACCTAGGGGAATCCAAGATGGGGTGACTTGTGTGGCTCGGACCAGGTTCTGTTACCCAGAATCCTTTGCAAACCTCAAAATTTGGCTAAAAAAACACATGTTCCTCATATTTCTGTGGCAGAAAGTTCTGGAATCTGATAGGAGCCACAAATTTCCTTCCAACCAGCGTTCCCCCAAGTCTCCCGATAAAAATGATACCTCACTTGTGTGGGTAGGCCTAGCGCCCGCGACAGGAAACGCCCCAAAGCTCAAAGTGGACACATTCAAATTTTTGAAAGAAAACAGAGGTGTTTTTTGCAAAGTGCCTACCTGTAGATTTTGGCCTCCAGCTCAGCCGGCACCTAGGGAAACCTACCAAACCTGTGCATTTCTGAAAACTAGAGACCTAGGGGAATCCAAGATGGTGTGACTTGTGTGGTTCGGACCAGGTTCTGTCACCCAGAATCCTTTGCAAACCTCAAAATGTGGCTAAAAAAACACATGTTCCTCACATTTCTGTGGCAGAAAGTTCTGGAATCTGAGAGGAGCCACAAATTTCCTTCCACCCAGCGTTGCCCCAAGTCACCCGATAAAAATGATACCTCACTTGTGTGGGTAGGCCTAGCGCCCGTGACAGGAAACGCCCCAAAGCGCAACGTGGACACATCCAAATTTTTGAAAGAAAACAGAGGTGTTTTTTGCAAAGTGCCTACCTGTAGATTTTGGCCTCTAGCTCAGCCGGCACCTAGGGAAACCTACCAAACATGTGCATTTCTGAAAACTAGAGACCTAGGGGAATCCAAGATGGGGTGACTTGTGTGGCTCGGACCAGGTTCTGTTACCAAGAATCCTTTGCAAACCTCAAAATTTGGCTAAAAAAACACATGTTCCTCACATTTCTTTGGCAGAAAGTTCTGGAATCTGAGAGGAGCCACAAATTCCCTTCCACCCAGCGTTCCCCCAAGTCTCCCGATAAAAATGATACCTCACTTGTGTGGGTAGGCCTAGCGCCCCGCGACAGGAAAAGCCCCAAAGCGCAACGTGGACACATCCAAATTTTTGAAAGAAAACAGAGGTGTTTTTTGCAAAGTGCCTACCTGTAGATTTTGGCCTCCAGCTCAGCCGGCACCTAGGGAAACCTACCAAACCTGTGCATTTCTGAAAACTAGAGACCTAGGGGAATCCAAGATGAGGTGACTTGTGTGGCTCAGACCAGGTTCTGTTACCCAGAATCCTTTGCAAACCTCAAAATTTGGCTAAAAAAACACATGTTCCTCACATTTCTGTGGCAGAAAGTTCTGGAATCTGAGAGGAGCCACAAATTTCCTTCCACCCAGCGTTCCCCCAAGTCACCTGATAAAAATGATACCTCACTTGTGTGGGTAGGCCTAGCGCCCCTGACAGGAAACGCCCCAAAGCGCAACGTGGACACATCCAAATTTTTGAAAGAAAACAGAGGTGTTTTTTGCAAAGTGCCTACCTGTAGATTTTGGCCACTAGCTCAGCCGGCACTTAGGGAAACCTACCAAACCTGTGCATTTCTGAAAACTAGAGACCTAGGGGAATCCAAGATGGGGTGACTTGTGTGGCTCGGACCAGGTTCTGTTACCCAGAATCCTTTGCAAACCTCAAAATTTGGCAAAAAAAACACATGTTCCTCACATTTCTGTGGCAGAAAGTTCTGGAATCTGTTAGGAGCCACAAATTTCCTTCCACCCAGCGTTCCCCCAAGTCTCCCGATAAAAATGCTACCTCACTTGTGTGGGTAGGCCTAGCGCCCGCGACAGGAAACGCCCCAAAGCGCAACATGGACACATCCAAATTTCTGAAAGAAAACAGAGGTGTTTTTTGCAAAGTGCCTACCTGTAGATTTTGGCATCTAGCTCAGCCGACACCTAGGGAAACCTACCAAACCTGTGCATTTCTGAAAACTAGAGACCTAGGGGAATCGTGGTGACTTGTGTGGCTCGGACCAGGATCTGTTACCCAGAATCCTTTGCAAACCTCAAAATTTGGCAAAAAAAACACATGTTCCTCACTTTTCTGTGGCAGAAAGTTCTGGAATCTGAGAGGAGCCACAAATTTCCTGCCACTCAGCGTTCCCCCAAGTCTCTCGATAAAAATGATACCTCACTTGTGTGGGTAGGCCTAGCGCCTGCGACAGGAAACGCCCCATAGCGCAACGTGGACACATCCACATTTTTGAAAGAAAACAGAGGTGTTTTTTGCAAAGTACCTACCTGTAGATTTTGGACTCTAGCTCAGCCGGCACCTAGGGAAACCTACCAAACCTGTGCATTTCGGAAAACTAGAGACCTAGGGGAATCCAAGATGGGGTGACTTGTGTGGCTCGGACGACGTTCTGTTACCCAGAATCCTTTGCAAACCTCAAAATTTGGCAAAAAAAACACATGTTCCTCACATTTCTGTGGCATAACGTTCTGGAATCTGAGAGGAGCCACAAATTTCCTTCCACCCAGCGTTCCCCCAAGTCTCCTGATAAAAATGGTACCTCACTTGTGTGGGTAGGCCTAGCGCCCGCGACAGGAAACGCCCCAAAGCGCAACGTTGACACATCCGAATTTTTGAAAGAAAACAGAGGTGTTTTTTGCAAAGTGCCTACCTGTAGATTTTGGCCTCCAGCTCAGCCGGCACCTAGGGAAACCTACCAAACCTGTGCATTTCTTAAAACTAGAGACCTAGGGGAATCCAAGATGGGGTGACTTGTGTGGCTCGGACCAGGTTCTGTTACCCAGAATCCTTTGCAAACCTCAAAATTTGGCTAAAAAAACACATGTTCCTCATATTTCTGTGGCAGAAAGTTCTGGAATCTGATAGGAGCCACAAATTTCCTTCCAACCAGCGTTCCCCCAAGTCTCCCGATAGAAATGATACCTCACTTGTGTGGGTAGGCCTAGCGCCCGCGACAGGAAACGCCCCAAAGCGCAATGTGGACACATCCAAATTTTTGAAAGAAAACAGAGGTGTTTTTTGCAAAGTGCCTACCTGTAGATTTTGGCCTCTAGCTCAGCCGGCACCTAGGGAAACATACCAAACCTGTGCATTTCTGAAAACTAGAGACCTAGGGGAATCCAAGATGGGGTGACTTGTGTGGCTCGGACCAGGTTCTGTTACCCAAAATCCTTTGCAAACCTCAAAATGTGGCTAAAAAAACACATGTTCCTCATATTTCTGTGGCAGAAAGTTCTGGAATCTGAGAGGAGCCACAAATTTCCTTCCAACCAGCGTTCCCCCAAGTCTCCCGATAAAAATGATCCCTCACTTGTGTGGGTAGGCCTAGCGCCCGCGACAAGAAAGGCCCCAAAGCGCAACGTGGACACATCCAAATTTTTTCGAGAAAACAGAGGTGTTTTTTGCAAAGTGCTACCTGTAGATTTTGGCCTCTAGCTCAGCCGGCACCTAGGGAAACCTACCAAACATGTGCATTTCTGAAAACAAGAGACCTAGGGGAATCCAAGATGGGGTGACTTGTGTGGCTCGGACCAGGTTCTATTACCCAGAATCCTTTGCAAACCTCAAAATGTGGCTAAAAAAACACATGTTCCTCACATTTCTGTGGCAGAAAGTTCTGGAATCTGAGAGGAGCCACAAATTTCCTTCCACCCAGCGTTCCCCCAAGTCTCCCGATAAAAATGATACCTCACTTGTGTGGGTAGGCCTAGCGCCTGCGGCAGGAAACACCCCAAAGCGCAACGTGGACACATACAAATTTTTCGAAAGAAAACAGAGGTGTTTTGTGCAAAGTGCCTACCTGTAGATTTTGGCCTCCAGCTCAGCCGGCACCTAGGGAAACCTACCAAACCTGTGCATTTCTGAAAGCTAGAGACCTAGGGGAATCCAAGATGGGGTGACTTGTGTGGCTCGGATCAGGTTCTGTTACCCAGAATCCTTTGCAAACCTCAAAATTTGGCTAAAAAAACACATGTTCCTCATATTTCTGTGGCAGAAAGTTCTGGAATCTGAGAGGAGCCACAAATTTCCTTCCAACCAGCATTTCCCCAAGTCTCCCGATAAAAATGATCCCTCACTTGTGTGGGTAGGCCTGGCGCCCGCGACAGGAAAGGCCCAAAAGCGCAACGTGGACACATCCACATTTTTTAAAGAAAACAGAGGTGTTTTTTGCAAAGTGCTACCTGGAGATTTTGGCCTCTAGCTCAGCCGGCACCTAGGGAAACCTACCAAACCTGTGCATTTCTGAAAACTAGAGACCTTGGGGAATCCAAGATGGGGTGACTTGTGTGGCTCGGACCAGGTTCTGTTACCCAGAATCCTTTGCAAACCTCAAAATTTGTCAAAAAAACACATATTCCTCACATTTCTGTGGCAGAAAGTTCTGGAATCTGAGAGGAGCCACAAATTTCCTTCCACCCAGCGTTCCCCCAAGTCTCCCGATAAAAATGATACCTCACTTGTGTGGGTAGGCCTAGCGCTCGCGACAGGAAACGCCCCAAAGTGCAACGTGGACACATCCACATTTTTGAAAGAAAACAGAGGTGTTTTTTGCAAAGTGCCTACCTGTAGATTTTGGCCTCTAGCTCAGCTGGCACCTAGGGAAACCTACCAAACATGTGCATTTCTGAAAACTAGAGACCTAGGGGAATCCAAGATGGGGTGACTTGTGTGGCTCTGACCAGGTTCTGTTACCCAAAATCCTTTGCAAACCTCCAAATTTGGCAAATAAAAAAAAAAGGTTCCTCACATTTCTGTGGCAGAAAGTTCTGGAATCTGAGAGGAGACACAAATTTCCTACCACCCAGCGTTCCCCCAAGTCTCCCGATAAAAATGATACCTCACTTGTGTGGGTAGGCCTAGCGCCCGCGACAGGAAACACCCCAAAGCACAACGTGGACACATCCACATTTTTCGAAGAAAACAGAGGTGTTTTTTGCAAAGTGCCTACCTGTAGATTTTGGCCTCTAGCTCAGCCGGCACCTAGGGAAACCTACCAAACCTGTGCATTTCTGAAAACTAGAGACTTAGGGGAATCCAAGATGGGGTGACTTGTGTGGCTCGGACCAGGTTCTGTTACCCAGAATCCTTTGCAAACCTCAAAATGTGGCTAAAAAAACACATGTTCCTCACATTTCTGTGGCAGAAAGTTCTGGAATCTGAGAGGAGCCACAAATTTCCTTCCACCCAGCGTTGCCCCAAGTCTCCCGATAAAAATGATACCTCACTTGTGTGGGTAGGCATAGCGCCTGCGGCAGGAAACACCCCAAAGCGCAACGTGGACACATCCAAATTTTTCGAAAGAAAACAGAGGTGTTTTTTGCAAAGTGCCTACCTGTAGATTTTGGCCTCCAGCTCAGCCGGCACCTAGGGAAACCTACCAAACCTGTGCATTTCTGAAAGCTAGAGACCTAGGGGAATCCAAGATGGGGTGACTTGTGTGGCTCGGACCAGGTTCTGTTACCCAGAATCCTTTGCAAACCTCAAAATTTGGCAAAAAAAACACATGTTCCTCACATTTCTGTGGCGGAAAGTTCTGGAATCTGAGAGGAGGCACAAATTTCCTTCCACCCAGCGTTCCCCCAAGTCTCCCGATAAAAATGATACCTCACTTGTGTGGGTAGGCCTAGCGCTCGCGACAGGAAACGCCCCAAAGTGCAACGTGGACACATCCAAATTTTTTAAAGAAAACAGAGGTGTTTTTTGCAAAGTGCTACCTGTAGATTTTGGCCTCTAGCTCAGCCGGCACGTAGGGAAACCTACCAAACCTGTGCATTTCTGAAAACTAGAGACCTAGGGGAATCCAAGATGGGGTGACTTGTGTGGCTCGGACCAGGTTCTGTTACCCAGAATCCTTTGCAAACCTCAAAATTTGGCTAAAAAAACAAATGTTCCTCATATTTCTGTGGCAGAAAGTTCTGGAATCTGAGAGGAGCCACAAATTTCCTCCAAAGCAGCGTTCCCCCAAGTCTCCTGATAAAAATGATCCCTCACTTGTGTGGGTAGGCTTAGCGCCAGCGACAGGAAACGCCCCAAAGCGCAACGTGGACACATCCAAATTTTTTAAAGAAAACAGAGGTGTTTTTTGCAAAGTGCTACCTGTAGATTTTGGCCTCTAGCTCAGCCGGCACCTAGGGAAACCTACCAGACCTGTGCATTTCTGAAAACTAGAGACCTAGGGGAATCCAAGATGGGGTGACTTGTGTGGCTCGGACCAGGTTCTGTTACCCAGAATCCTTTGCAAACCTCAAAATTTGGCTAAAAAAACACATGTTCCTCATATTTCTGTGGCATAAAGTTCTGGAATCTGAGAGGAGCCACGAATTTCCTTCCACCCAGCCTTCCCCCAAGTCTCCCGATAAAAATGATACCTCACTTGTGTGGGTCAGCCTAGCGCTCATGACAGGAAACGCCCCAAAGTGCAACGTAGACACATCCAAATTTTTGAAAGAAAACAGAGGTGTTTTTTGCGAAGTGCCTACCTGTAGATTTTGGCCTCTAGCTCAGCCGGCACCTAGGGAAACTTACCAAACCTGTGCATTTCTGAAAACTAGAGACCTAGGGGAATCCAAGATGGGGTGACTTGTGTGGCTCTGACCAGGTTCTGTTACCCAGAATACTTTGCAAACCTCCAAATTTGGTAAAAAAAAAAAAAAGGTTCCTCACATTTCTGTGGCAGAAAGTTCTGGAATCTGAGAGGAGCCACAAATTTCCTCTCACCCAGCATTCCCAGAAGTATCCCGATAAAAATGATACCTCACTTGTGTGGGTAGGCCTAGCGCCCACGACAGGAAACACCCCAAAGCACAACGTGGACACATCCACATTTTTGAACGAAAACAGAGGTGTTTTTTGCAAAGTGCCTACCTGTAGATTGTGGCCTCTAGCTCAGCCGGCACCTGGGGAAACCTACCAGACCTGTGCATTTCTGAAAACTAGAGACCTAGGGGAATCCAAGATGGGGTGACTTGTGTGGCTCGGACCAGGTTCTGTTACCCAGAATCCTTTGCAAACCTCAAAATTTGGCTAAAAAAACACATGTTCCTTTCATTTCTGTGGCAGAACGTTCTGGAATCTGAGAGGAGCCACACATTTCCATCCACCCAGCGTTCCCCCAAGTCTCCCGATAAAAATGATACCTCACTTGTGTGGGTAGGCCTAGCGCCCGCGACAGGAAACGCCCCAAAGCGCAACATGGACACATCCAAATTTTTGAAAAAAAACAGAGGTGTTTTTTTTGGAAACTGCCTACCTGTAGATTTTAGCCTCTAGCTCAGCCGGCACCTAGGGAAACCTACCAAACCTGTGCATTTCTGAAAACTAGAGACCTAGGGGAATCCAAGATGGGGTGACTTGTGTGGCTCGGACCAGGTTCTGTTACACAGAATCCTTTGCAAACCTCAAAATTTGGCTAAAAAAACACATGTTCCTCATATTTCTGTGGCAGAAAGTTCTGGAATCTGAGAGGAGCCACAAATTTCCTTCCAACCAGCGTTCCCCCAAGTCTACCAATAAAAATGATACCTCACTTGTGTGGGTAGGCCTAGCGCCCGTGACAGGAAACGCCCCAAAGCGCAACGTGGACACATACAAATGTTTGAAAAAAAACAGAGGTGTTTTTTTTGGAAACTGCCTACCTGTAGATTTTGGCCTCTAGCTCAGCCGGCACGTAGGGAAACCAACCAAACCTGTGCATTTCTGAAAACTAGAGACCTAGGGGAATCCAAGATGGGGTGACTTGTGTGGTTCGGACCAGGTTCTGTTACCCAGAATCCTTTGCAAACCTCAAAATTTGGCTAAAAAAACACATGTTCCTCATATTTCTGTGGCAGAAAGTTCTGGAATCTGAGAGGAGCCACAAATTTCCTTCCACCCAGCGTTCCCCCAAGTCTCCCGATAAAAATGATACCTCACTTGTGTGGGTAGGCCAAGCGCCCGTGACAGGAAACGCCCCAAAGCGCAATGTGGACCCATCCAAATTTTTGAAAGAAAACAGAGGTGTTTTTTGCAAAGTGCCTACCTGTAGATTTTGGCCTCTAGCTCTGCCGGCACCTAGAGAAAACTACCAAACTTGTGCATTTCTGAAAACTAGAGACCTAGGGGAATCCAAGATGGGGTGACTTATGTGGCTCGGACAAGGTTCTGTTACCCAGAATCCTTTGCAAACCTCAAAATTTGGCTAAAAAAACACATGTTCCTCACATTTCTGTGGCAGAAAGTTCTGGAATATGAGAGGAGCCACAAATTTCCTTCCACCCAGCGTTCCCCCAAGTCTCCTGATAAAAATGATACCTCACTTGTGTGTGTAGGCCTAGCGCCCGCGATAGGAAACGCCCCAAAGCGCAACATGGACACATCCAAATTTTTGAACGAAAACAGAGCTGTTTTTTGCAAAGTGCCTACCTGTAGATTTTGGCCTCTAGCTCAGCCGTCACCTAGGGAAACATACCAAACCCTTGCATTTCTGAAAACTAGAGACCTAGGGGAATCCAAGATGGGGTGACTTGTGTGGCTCGGACCAGGTTCTGTTACCCAGAATCCTTTGCAAACCTCCAAATTTGGCAAAAAAAACACATGTTCCTCACATTTCTGTGGCAGAAAGTTCTGGAATCTGAGAGGAGCCACAAATTTCCTTCCACCCAGCATTCCCCCAAGTCTCCCGATAAAAATGATACCTCACTTGTGTGGGTAGGCCTAGCGCCCGCAACAGGAAACGCCCCAAAGCGCAACGTGGACACATCCAAATTTTTGAAAGAAAACAGAGGTGTTTTTTGCAAAGTGCCTACCTGTAGATTTTGGCCTCTAGCTCAGCCGGCACCTAGGGAAACCTACCAAACCTGTGCATTCCTGAAAACTAGAGACCTAGGGGAATCCAAGATGGGGTGACTTGTGTGGCTTGGACCAGGTTCTGTTACCCAAATCCTTTGCAAACCTCAAAATTTGGCTAAAAAAACACATGTTCCTCACATTTCTGTGGCAGAAAGTTCTGGAATCTGAGAGAAGCCACAAATTTCCATCCACCCAGCGTTCCCCCAAGTCTCCCGATAAAAATGATACCTCACTTGTGTCGGTAGGCCTAGCGCCCGCGACAGGAAACGCCCCAAAGCGCAACGTGGACACATCCAAATTTTTGAAAGAAAACAGAGGTGTTTTTTGCAAAGTGCTACCTGTAGGTTTTGGCCTCTAGCTCAGCCGGCACCTAGGGAAACCAACCAAACCTGTGCATTTCTGAAAACTAGAGACCTAGGGGAATCCAAGATGGGGTGACTTGTGTGGCTCGGACCAGGTTCTGTTACCCAGAATCCTTTGCAAACCTCAAAATTTGGCTAAAAAAACACATGTTCCTCATATTTCTGTGGCAGAAAGTTCTGGAATCTGAGAAGAGCCACAAATTTCCTTCCAACCAGCGTTCCCCCAAGTCTACCAATAAAAATGATACCTCACTTGTGTGGGTAGGCCTAGCGCCCGTGACAGGAAACGCCCCAAAGCGCAACGTGGACACATACAAATGTTTGAAAAAAAACAGAGGTGTTTTTTTTGGAAACTGCCTACCTGTAGATTTTGGCCTCTAGCTCAGCCGGCACGTAGGGAAACCTACCAAACCTGTGCATTTCTGAAAACTAGAGACCTAGGGGAATCCAAGATGGGGTGACTTGTGTGGCTCGGACCAGGTTCTGTTACCCAGAATCCTTTGCAAACCTCAAAATTTGGCAAAAAAAACACATGTTCCTCACATTTCTGTGGCAGAAAGTTCTGGAATCTGAGAGAAGCCACAAATTTCCTTCCACCCAGCGTTCCCCCAAGTCTCCCGATAAAAATGATACCTCACTTGTGTGGGTAGGCCTAGCGCCCGCGACAGGAAACGCCCCAAAGCGCAACGTGGACACATCCAAATTTTTGAAAGAAAACAGAGGTGTTTTTTGCAAAGTGCTACCTGTAGATTTTGGCCTCTAGCTCAGCCGGCACCTAGGGAAACCAACCAAACCTGTGCATTTCTGAAAACTAGAGACCTAGGGGAATCCAAGATGGGGTGACTTGTGTGGCTCGGACCAGGTTCTGTTACCCAGAATCCTTTGCAAACCTCAAAATTTGGCTAAAAAAACACATGTTCCTCATATTTCTGTGGCAGAAAGTTCTGGAATCTGAGAAGAGCCACAAATTTCCTTCCAACCAGCGTTCCCCCAAGTCTACCAATAAAAATGATACCTCACTTGTGTGGGTAGGCCTAGCGCCCGTGACAGGAAACGCCCCAAAGCGCAACGTGGACACATACAAATGTTTGAAAAAAAACAGAGGTGTTTTTTTTGGAAACTGCCTACCTGTAGATTTTGGCCTCTAGCTCAGCCGGCACGTAGGGAAACCTACCAAACCTGTGCATTTCTGAAAACTAGAGACCTAGGGGAATCCAAGATGGGGTGACTTGTGTGGCTCGGACCAGGTTCTGTTACCCAGAATCCTTTGCAAACCTCAAAATTTGGCAAAAAAAACACATGTTCCTCATATTTCTGTGGCAGAAAGTTCTGGAATCTGAGAGGAGCCACAAATTTCCTTCCACCCAGCGTTCCCCCAAGTCTCCCGATAAAAATGATACCTCACTTGTGTGGGTAGGCCAAGCGCCCGTGACAGGAAACGCCCCAAAGCGCAATGTGGACACATCCAAATTTTTGAAAGAAAACAGAGGTGTTTTTTGCAAAGTGCCTACCTGTAGATTTTGGCCTCTAGCTCTGCCGGCACCTAGAGAAAACTACCAAACTTGTGCATTTCTGAAAACTAGAGACCTAGGGGAATCCAAGATGGGGTGACTTGTGTGGCTCGGACCAGGTTCTGTTACCCAGAATCCTTTGCAAACCTCAATATTTGGCAAAAAAAACACATGTTCCTCATATTTCTGTGGCAGAAAGTTCTGGAATCTGAGAGGAGCCACAAATTTCCTTCCAACCAGCGTTCCCCCAAGTCTACCAATAAAAATGATACCTCACTTGTGTGGGTAGGCCTAGCGCCCGTGACAGGAAACGCCCCAAAGCGCAACGTGGACACATACAAATGTTTGAAAAAAAACAGAGGTGTTTTTTTTGGAAACTGCCTACCTGTAGATTTTAGCCTCTAGCTCAGCCGGCACCTAGGGAAACCTACCAAACCTGTGCATTTCTGAAAACTAGAGACCTAGGGGAATCCAAGATGGGGTGACTTGTGTGGCTCGGACCAGGTTCTGTTACCCAGAATCCTTTGCAAACCTCAAAATTTGGCTAAAAAAACACATGTTCCTCATATTTCTGTGGCAGAAAGTTCTGGAATCTGAGAGGAGCCACAAATTTCCTTCCACCCAGCGTTCCCCCAAGTGTCCCGATAAAAATGATACCTCACTGGTGTGGGTAGGCCTAGCGCCCGCGACAGGAAACGCCCCAAAGCGCAACGTGGACACATCCAAATTATTGAAAGAAAACAGAGGTGTTTTTTGCAAAGTGCCTACCTGTAGATTTTGGCCTCCAGCTCAGCCGGCACCTAGGGAAACCTACCAAACCTGTGCATTTTTTACAAGTAGAGACCTAGGGGAATCCAAGATGGGGTGACTTGTGTGGCTCGGACCAGGTTCTGTTACCCAGAATCCTTTGCAAACCTCAAAATGTGGCTAAAAAAACACATGTTCCTCATATTTCTGTGGCAGAAAGTTCTGGAATCTGAGAGGAGCCACAAATTTCCTTCCACCCAGCGTTCCCCCAAGTCTCCCGATAAAAATGATACCTCACTTGTGTGGGTAGGCCTAGCGCCTGCGGCAGGAAACACCCCAAAGCGCAATGTGGACACATCCAAATTTTTCGAAAGAAAACAGAGGTGTTTTTTGCAAAGTGCCTACCTGTAGATTTTGGCCTCCAGCTCAGCCGGCACCTAGGGAAACCTACCAAACCTGTGCATTTCTGAAAGCTAGAGACCTAGGGGAATCCAAGATGGGGTGACTTGTGTGGCTCGGACCAGGTTCTGTTACCCAGAATCCTTTGCAAACCTCAAAATGTGGCTAAAAAAACACATGTTCCTCACATTTCTGTGGCAGAAAGTTCTGGAATCTGAGAGGAGCCACAAATTTCCTTCCACCCAGCGTTCCCCCAAGTCTCCCGATAAAAATGATACCTCACTTGTGTGGGTAGGCCTAGCGCTCGCGACAGGAAACGCCCCAAAGTGCAACGTGGACACATCCAAATTTTTTAAAGAAAACAGAGGTGTTTTTTGCAAAGTGCTACCTGTAGATTTTGGCCTCTAGCTCAGCTGGCACCTAGGGAAACCTACCAGACCTGTGCATTTCTGAAAACTAGAGACCTAGGGGAATCCAAGATGGGGTGACTTGTGTGGCTCGGACCAGGTTCTGTTACCCAGAATCCTTTGCAAACCTCAAAATTTGGCTAAAAAAACAAATGTTCCTCATATTTCTGTGGCAGAAAGTTCTGGAATCTGAGAGGAGCCACAAATTTCCTCCAAAGCAGCGTTCCCCCAAGTCTCCTGATAAAAATGATCCCTCACTTGTGTGGGTAGGCCTAGCGCCAGCGACAGGAAACGCCCCAAAGCGCAACGTGGACACATCCAAAATTTTTAAAGAAAACAGAGGTGTTTTTTGCAAAGTGCTACCTGTAGATTTTGGCCTCTAGCTCAGCCGGCACCTAGGGAAACCTACCAGACCTGTGCATTTCTGAAAACTAGAGACCTAGGGGAATCCAAGATGGGGTGACTTGTGTGGCTCGGACCAGGTTCTGTTACCCAGAATCCTTTGCAAACCTCAAAATTTGGCTAAAAAATCACATGTTCCTCATATTTCTGTGGCATAAAGTTCTGGAATCTGAGAGGAGCCACGAATTTCCTTCCACCCAGCCTTCCCCCAAGTCTCCCAATAAAAATGATACCTCACTTGTGTGGGTCAGCATAGCGCTCGCGACAGGAAACGCCCCAAAGTGCAACGTAGACACATCCAAATTTTTGAAAGAAAACAGAGGTGTTTTTTGCAAAGTGCCTACCTGTAGATTTTGTCCTCTAGCTCAGCCGGCACCTAGGGAAACCTACCAAACCTGTGCATTTCTGAAAACTAGAGACCTAGGGGAATCCAAGATGGGTGACTTGTGTGGCTCTGACCAGGTTCTGTTACCCAGAATACTTTGCAAACCTCCAAATTTGGTAAAAAAAAAAAAAAGGTTCCTCACATTTCTGTGGCAGAAAGTTCTGGAATCTGAGAGGAGCCACAAATTTCCTCTCACCCAGCGTTCCCAGAAGTATCCCGATAAAAATGATACCTCACTTGTGTGGGTAGGCCTAGCGCCCGCGACAGGAAACACCCCAAAGCACAACGTGGACACATCCACATTTTTGAACGAAAACAGAGGTGTTTTTTGCAAAGTGCCTACCTGTAGATTGTGGCCTCTAGCTCAGCCGGCACCTGGGGAAACCTACCAGACCTGTGCATTTCTGAAAACTAGAGACCTAGGGGAATCCAAGATGGGGTGACTTGTGTGGCTCGGACCAGGTTCTGTTACCCAGAATCCTTTGCAAACCTCAAAATTTGGCTAAAAAAACACATGTTCCTCACATTTCTGTGGCAGAACGTTCTGGAATCTGAGAGGAGCCACAAATTTCCATCCACCCAGCGTTCCCCCAAGTCTCCCGATAAAAATGATACCTCACTTGTGTGGGTAGGCCTAGCGCCCGCGATAGGAAACGCCCCAAAGCGAAACGTGGAAACATCCAAATTTTTGAAAGAAAACAGAGGTGTTTTTTGCAAAGTGCCTACCTGTAGATTTTGGCCTCTAGCTCAGCCGGCACCTAGGGAAACCTACCAAACCTGTGCATTTCTGAAAACTAGAGACCTAGGGGAATCCAAGATGGGGTGACTTGTGTGGCTCGGACCAGGTTCTGTTACACAGAATCCTTTGCAAACCTTAAAATTTGGCTAAAAAAACACATGTTCCTCACATTTCTGTGGCAGAAAGTTCTGGAATCTGAGAGAAGACACAAATTTCCTTCCACCCAGCGTTCCCCCAAGTCTCCCGATAAAAATGATACCTCACTTGTGTGGGTAGGCCTAGCGCCCGCGATAGGAAACGCCCCAAAGCGCAACATGGACACATCCAAATTTTTGAAAAAAAACAGAGGTGTTTTTTTGGGAAACTGCCTACCTGTAGATTTTAGCCTCTAGCTCAGCCGGCACCTAGGGAAACCTACCAAACCTGTGCATTTCTGAAAACTAGAGACCTAGGGGAATCCAAGATGGGGTGACTTGTGTGGCTCGGACCAGGTTCTGTTACACAGAATCCTTTGCAAACCTCAAAATTTGGCTAAAAAAACACATGTTCCTCATATTTCTGTGGCAGAAAGTTCTGGAATCTGAGAGGAGCCACAAATTTCCTTCCAACCAGCGTTCCCCCAAGTCTACCAATAAAAATGATACCTCACTTGTGTGGGTAGGCCTAGCGCCCGTGACAGGAAACGCCCCAAAGCGCAACGTGGACACATACAAATGTTTGAAAAAAAACAGAGGTGTTTTTTTTGGAAACTGCCTACCTGTAGATTTTGGCCTCTAGCTCAGCCGGCACGTAGGGAAACCAACCAAACCTGTGCATTTCTGAAAACTAGAGACCTAGGGGAATCCAAGATGGGGTGACTTGTGTGGTTCGGACCAGGTTCTGTTACCCAGAATCCTTTGCAAACCTCAAAATTTGGCTAAAAAAACACATGTTCCTCATATTTCTGTGGCAGAAAGTTCTGGAATCTGAGAGGAGCCACAAATTTCCTTCCACCCAGCGTTCCCCCAAGTCTCCCGATAAAAATGATACCTCACTTGTGTGGGTAGGCCAAGCGCCCGTGACAGGAAACGCCCCAAAGCGCAATGTGGACACATCCAAATTTTTGAAAGAAAACAGAGGTGTTTTTTGCAAAGTGCCTACCTGTAGATTTTGGCCTCTAGCTCTGTCGGCACCTAGAGAAAACTACCAAACTTGTGCATTTCTGAAAACTAGAGACCTAGGGGAATCCAAGATGGGGTGACTTGTGTGGCTCGGACCAGGTTCTGTTACCCAGAATCCTTTGCAAACCTCAATATTTGGCAAAAAAAACACATGTTCCTCATATTTCTGTGGCAGAAAGTTCTGGAATCTGAGAGGAGCCACAAATTTCCTTCCAACCAGCGTTCCCCCTAGTCTACCAATAAAAATTATACCTCGCTTGTGTGGTTAGGCCTAGCGCCCGTGACAGGAAACGCCCCAAAGCGCAACGTGGACACATACAAATGTTTGAAAAAAAACAGAGGTGTTTTTTTTGGAAACTGCCTACCTGTAGATTTTAGCCTCTAGCTCAGCCGGCACCTAGGGAAACCTACCAAACCTGTGCATTTCTGAAAACTAGAGACCTAGGGGAATCCAAGATGGGGTGACTTGTGTGGCTCGGACCAGGTTCTGTTACCCAGAATCCTTTGCAAACCTCAAAATTTGGCTAAAAAAAGACATGTTCCTCAAATTTCTGTGGCAGAAAGTTCTGGAATCTGAGAGGAGCCACAAATTTCCTTCCACCCAGCGTTCCCCCAAGTCTCCCGATAAAAATGATACCTCACTTGGGTGGGTAGACCTAGCGCCCGCGACAGGAAACGCCACAAAGCGCAACGTGGACACATCCAAATTATTGAAAGAAAACAGAGGTGTTTTTTGCAAAGTGCCTACCTGTAGATTTTGGCCTCCAGCTCAGCCGGCACCTAGGGAAACCTACCAAACCTGTGCATTTTTTAAAAGTAGAGACCTAGGGGAATCCAAGATGGGGTGACTTGTGTGGCTCGGACCAGGTTCTGTTACCCAGAATCCTTCGCAAACCTCAAAATTTGGCTAAAAAAACAAATGTTCCTCACATTTCTGTGGCAGAAAGTTCTGGAATCTGAGAGGAGCCAAAAATTTCCTTCCACCCAGCGTTCCCCCAAGTCTCCCGATAAAAATGATACCTCACTTGTGAGGGTAGGCCTAGCGCCCGCGACAGGAAACGCCCCAAAGCGCAACGTGGACACATCCAAATTTTTTAAAGAAAACAGAGGTGTTTTTTGCAAAGTGCCTACCTGTAGATTTTGGCCTCTAGCTCAGCCGGCACCTAGGGAAACATACCAAACCCTTGCATTTCTGAAAACTAGAGACCTAGGGGAATCCAAGATGGGGTGACTTCTGTGGCTCGGACCAGGTTCTGTTACCCAGAATCCTTTGCAAACCTCAAAATTTGGCAAAAAAAACACATGTTCCTCACATTTCTGTGGCAGAAAGTTCTGGAATCTGAGAGGAGCCACTAATTTCCTTCCACCCAGCGTTCCCCCAAGTCTCCCGATAAAAATGATACCTCACTTGTGTGGGTAGGCCTAGCGCCCGCAACAGGAAACGCCCCAAAGCGCAACGTGGACACATCCAAATTTTTGAAAGAACACAGAGGTGTTTTTTGCAAAGTGCCTACCTGTAGATTTTGGCCTCTAGCTCAGCCGGCACCTAGGGAAACCTACCAAACCTGTGCATTCCTGAAAACTAGAGACCTAGGGGAATCCAAGATGGGGTGACTTGTGTGGCTTGGACCAGGTTCTGTTACCCAGAATCCTTTGCAAACCTCAAAATTTGGCTAAAAAAACACATGTTCCTCATATTTCTGTGGCAGAAAGTTCTGGAATCTGAGAGAAGCCACAAATTTCCTTCCACCCAGCGTTCCCCCAAGTCTCCCGATAAAAATGATACCTCACTTGTGTGGGTAGGCCTAGCGCCCGCGACAGGAAACGCCCCAAAGCGCAACGTGGACACATCCACATTTTTGAAAGAAAACAGAGGTGTTTTTTGCAAAGTGCTACCTGTAGATTTTGGCCTCTAGCTCAGCCGGCACCTAGGGAAACCAACCAAACCTGTGCATTTCTGAAAACTAGAGACCTAGGGGAATCCAAGATGGGGTGACTTGTGTGGCTCGGACCAGGTTCTGTTACCCAGAATCCTTTGCAAACCTCAAAATTTGGCTAAAAAAACACATGTTCCTCATATTTCTGTGGCAGAAAGTTCTGGAATCTGAGAGGAGCCACAAATTTCCTTCCAACCAGCGTTCCCCCAAGTCTACCAATAAAAATGATACCTCACTTGTGTGGGTAGGCCTAGCGCCCGTGACAGGAAACGCCCCAAAGCGCAACGTGGACACATACAAATGTTTGAAAAAAAACAGAGGTGTTTTTTTTGGAAACTGCCTACCTGTAGATTTTGGCCTCTAGCTCAGCCGGCACCTAGGGAAACCTACCAAACCTGTGCATTTCTGAAAACTAGAGACCTAGGGGAATCCAAGATGGGGTGACTTGTGTGGCTCGGACCAGGTTCTGTTACCCAGAATCCTTTGCAAACCTCAAAATTTGGCTAAAAAAACACATGTTCCTCATATTTCTGTGGCAGAAAGTTCTGGAATCTGAGAGGAGCCACAAATTTCCTTCCACCCAGCGTTCCCCCAAGTCTCCCGATAAAAATGATACCTCACTTGTGTGGGTAGGCCAAGCGACCGTGACAGGAAACGCCCCAAAGCGCAATGTGGACACATCCAAATTTTTGAAAGAAAACAGAGGTGTTTTTGCAAAGTGCCTACCTGTAGATTTTGGCCTCTAGCTCTGCCGGCACCTAGAGAAAACTACCAAACTTGTGCATTTCTGAAAACTAGAGACCTAGGGGAATCCAAGATGGGGTGACTTGTGTGGCTCGGACCAGGTTCTGTTACCCAGAATCCTTTGCAAACCTCAAAATTTGGCTAAAAAAACACATGTTCCTCATATTTCTGTGGCAGAAAGTTCTGGAATCTGAGAGGAGCCACAAATTTCCTTCCAACCAGCGTTCCCCCAAGTCTACCAATAAAAATGATACCTCACTTGTGTGGGTAGGCCTAGCGCCCGTGACAGGAAACGCCCCAAAGCGCAACGTGGACACATACAAATGTTTGAAAAAAAACAGAGGTGTTTTTTTTGGAAACTGCCTACCTGTAGATTTTGGCCTCTAGCTCAGCCGGCACCTAGGGAAACCTACCAAACCTGTGCATTTCTGAAAACTAGAGACCTAGGGGAATCCAAGATGGGGTGACTTGTGTGGCTCGGACCAGGTTCTGTTACCCAGAATCCTTTGCAAACCTCAAAATTTGGCTAAAAAAACACATGTTCCTCATATTTCTGTGGCAGAAAGTTCTGGAATCTGAGAGGAGCCACAAATTTCCTTCCACCCAGCGTTCCCCCAAGTCTCCCGATAAAAATGATACCTCACTTGTGTGGGTAGGCCAAGCGACCGTGACAGGAAACGCCCCAAAGCGCAATGTGGACACATCCAAATTTTTGAAAGAAAACAGAGGTGTTTTTGCAAAGTGCCTACCTGTAGATTTTGGCCTCTAGCTCTGCCGGCACCTAGAGAAAACTACCAAACTTGTGCATTTCTGAAAACTAGAGACCTAGGGGAATCCAAGATGGGGTGACTTGTGTGGCTCGGACCAGGTTCTGTTACCCAGAATCCTTTGCAAACCTCAATATTTGGCAAAAAAAACACATGTTCCTCATATTTCTGTGGCAGAAAGTTCTGGAATCTGAGAGGAGCTACAAATTTCCTTCCAACCAGCGTTCCCCCAAGTCTACCAATAAAAATGATACCTCACTTGTGTGGGTAGGCCTAGCGCCCGTGACAGGAAACGCCCCAAAGCGCAACGTGGACACATACAAATGTTTGAAAAAAAACAGAGGTGTTTTTTTTGGAAACTGCCTACCTGTAGATTTTAGCCTCTAGCTCAGCCGGCACCTAGGGAAACCTACCAAACCTGTGCATTTCTCAAAACTAGAGACCTAGGGGAATCCAAGATGGGGTGACTTGTGTGGCTCGGACCAGGTTCTGTTACCCAGAATCCTTTGCAAACCTCAAAATTTGGCTAAAAAAACACATGTTCCTCATATTTCTGTTGCAGAAAGTTCTGGAATCTGAGAGGAGCCACAAATTTCCTTCCACCCAGCGTTCCCCCAAGTCTCCCGATAAAAATGATACCTCACTTGTGTGGGTAGGCCTAGCGCCCGCGACAGGAAACGCCCCAAAGCGCAACGTGGACACATCCAAATTATTGAAAGAAAACAGAGGTGTTTTTTGCAAAGTGCCTACCTGTAGATTTTGGCCTCCAGCTCAGCCGGCACCTAGGGAAACCTACCAAACCTGTGCATTTTTTAAAAGTAGAGACCTAGGGGAATCCAAGATGGGGTGACTTGTGTGGCTCGGACCAGGTTCTGTTACCCAGAATCCTTTGCAAACCTCAAAATTTGGCTAAAAAAACACATGTTCCTCACATTTCTGTGGCAGAAAGTTCTGGAATCTGAGAGGAGCCAAAAATTTCCTTCCACCCAGCGTTCCCCCAAGTCTCCCGATAAAAATGATACCTCACTTGTGAGGGTAGGCCTAGCGCCCGCGACAGGAAACGCCCCAAAGCGCAACGTGGACACATCCAAATTTTTTAAAGAAAACAGAGGTGTTTTTTGCAAAGTGCCTACCTGTAGATTTTGGCCTCTAGCTCAGCCGGCACCTAGGGAAACATACCAAACCCTTGCATTTCTGAAAACTAGAGACCTAGGGGAATCCAAGATGGGGTGACTTGTGTGGCTCGGACCAGGTTCTGTTACCCAGAATCCTTTGCAAACCTCAAAATTTGGCAAAAAAAACACATGTTCCTCACATTTCTGTGGCAGAAAGTTCTGGAATCTGAGAGGAGCCACAAATTTCCTTCCACCCAGCGTTCCCCCAAGTCTCCCGATAAAAATGATACCTCACTTGTGTGGGTAGGCCTAGCGCCCGCAACAGGAAACGCCCCAAAGCGCAACGTGGACACATCCAAATTTTTGAAAGAACACAGAGGTGTTTTTTGCAAAGTGCCTACCTGTAGATTTTGGCCTCTAGCTCAGCCGGCACCTAGGGAAACCTACCAAACCTGTGCATTCCTGAAAACTAGAGACCTAGGGGAATCCAAGATGGGGTGACTTGTGTGGCTTGGACCAGGTTCTGTTACCCAGAATCCTTTGCAAACCTCAAAATTTGGCTAAAAAAACACATGTTCCTCACATTTCTGTGGCAGAAAGTTCTGGAATCTGAGAGAAGCCACAAATTTCCTTCCACCCAGCGTTCCCCCAAGTCTCCCGATAAAAATGATACCTCACTTGTGTGGGTAGGACTAGCGCCCGCGACAGGAAACGCCCCAAAGCGCAACGTGGACACATCCTAATTTTTTAAAGAAAAAAGAGGTGTTTTTTGCAAAGTGCCTACCTGTAGATTTTGGCCTCTATCTCAGCCGGCACCTAGGGAAACCTACCAAACCTGTGCATTTCTGAAAACTAGAGACCTAGGGGAATCCAAAATGGGGTGACTTGTGTGGCTCGGACGACGTTCTGTTACCCAGAATCCTTTGCAAACCTCAAAATTTGGCAAAAAAAACTCATGTTCCTCACATTTCTGTGGCAGAACGTTCTGGAATCTGAGAGGAGCCACAAATTTCCTTCCACCCAGCGTTCCCCCAAGTCTCCTGATAAAAATGATACCTCACTTGTGTGGTTAGGCCTAGCGCCCGCGATAGGAAACGCCCCAAAGCGCAACGTGGACACATCCACATTTTTGAACGAAAACAGAGCTGTTTTTTGCAAAGTGCCTACCTGTAGATTTTGGCCTCTAGCTCAGCCGGCACCTAGGGAAACCTACCAAACCTGTGCATTTCTGAAAACTTGAGACCTAGGGGAATGCAAGATGGGGTGACTTGTGTGGCTCGGACCAGGTTCTGTTACCCAGAATCCTTTGCAAACCTCTAAATTTGGCAAAAAAACACATGTTCCTCACATTTCTGTGGTAGAAAGTTCTGGAATCTGAGAGGAGCCACAAATTTCCTTCCACCCAGCGTTCCCCCAAGTCTCCCGATAAAAATGATACCTCACTTGTGTGGGTAGGCCTAGCGCCCGCGACAGGAAACGCCCCAAAGCGCAACGTGGACACATCCAAATTTTTTAAAGAAAACAGAGGTGTTTTTTGAAAAGTGCTACCTGTAGATTTTGGCCTCTAGCTCAGCTGGCACCTAGGGAAACCTACCAAACCTGTGCATTTCTGAAAACTAGAGACCTAGGGGAATCCAAGATGGGGTGACTTGTGTGGCTCGGACCAGGTTCTATTACCCAGAATCCTTTGCAAACCTCAAAATTTGGCAAAAAAACCACATGTTCCTCACATTTCTGTGGCAGAAAGTTCTGGAATCTGTTAGGAGCCACAAATTTCCTTATACCCAGCGTTCCCCCAAGACTCCCGATAAAAATGATACCTCACTTGGGTGGGTAGGCCTAGCGCCCGCGACAGGAAACGCCCCAAAGCGCAACGTGGACACATCCAAATTATTGAAAGAAAACAGAGGTGTTTTTTGCAAAGTGCCTACCTGTAGATTTTGGCCTCCAGCTCAGCCGGCACCTAGGGAAACCTACCAAACCTGTGCATTTCTGAAAACTAGAGACCTAGGGGAATCCAAGATGGGTGACTTGTGTGGCTCTGACCAGGTTCTGTTACCCAGAATACTTTGCAAACCTCCAAATTTGGTAAAAAAAAAAAAAAGGTTCCTCACATTTCTGTGGCAGAAAGTTCTGGAATCTGAGAGGAGCCACAAATTTCCTCTCACCCAGCGTTCCCAGAAGTATCCCGATAAAAATGATACCTCACTTGTGTGGGTAGGCCTAGCGCCCGCGACAGGAAACACCCCAAAGCACAACGTGGACACATCCACATTTTTGAACGAAAACAGAGGTGTTTTTTGCAAAGTGCCTACCTGTAGATTGTGGCCTCTAGCTCAGCCGGCACCTGGGGAAACCTACCAGACCTGTGCATTTCTGAAAACTAGAGACCTAGGGGAATCCAAGATGGGGTGACTTGTGTGGCTCGGACCAGGTTCTGTTACCCAGAATCCTTTGCAAACCTCAAAATTTGGCTAAAAAAACACATGTTCCTCACATTTCTGTGGCAGAACGTTCTGGAATCTGAGAGGAGCCACAAATTTCCATCCACCCAGCGTTCCCCCAAGTCTCCCGATAAAAATGATACCTCACTTGTGTGGGTAGGCCTAGCGCCCGCGATAGGAAACGCCCCAAAGCAAAACGTGGACACATCCAAATTTTTGAAAGAAAACAGAGGTGTTTTTTGCAAAGTGCCTACCTGTAGATTTTGGCCTCTAGCTCAGCCGGCACCTAGGGAAACCTACCAAACCTGTGCATTTCTGAAAACTAGAGACCTAGGGGAATCCAAGATGGGGTGACTTGTGTGGCTCGGACCAGGTTCTGTTACACAGAATCCTTTGCAAACCTTAAAATTTGGCTAAAAAAACACATGTTCCTCACATTTCTGTGGCAGAAAGTTCTGGAATCTGAGAGAAGACACAAATTTTCTTCCACCCAGCGTTCCCCCAAGTCTCCCGATAAAAATGATACCTCACTTGTGTGGGTAGGCCTAGCGCCCGCGATAGGAAACGCCCCAAAGCGCAACATGGACACATCCAAATTTTTGAAAAAAAACAGAGGTGTTTTTTTGGGAAACTGCCTACCTGTAGATTTTAGCCTCTAGCTCAGCCGGCACCTAGGGAAACCTACCAAACCTGTGCATTTCTGAAAACTAGAGACCTAGGGGAATCCAAGATGGGGTGACTTGTGTGGCTCGGACCAGGTTCTGTTACACAGAATCCTTTGCAAACCTCAAAATTTGGATAAAAAAACACATGTTCCTCATATTTCTGTGGCAGAAAGTTCTGGAATCTGAGAGGAGCCACAAATTTCCTTCCAACCAGCGTTCCCCCAAGTCTACCAATAAAAATGATACCTCACTTGTGTGGGTAGGCCTAGCGCCCGTGACAGGAAACGCCCCAAAGCGCAACGTGGACACATACAAATGTTTGAAAAAAAACAGAGGTGTTTTTTTTGGAAACTGCCTACCTGTAGATTTTGGCCTCTAGCTCAGCCGGCACGTAGGGAAACCAACCAAACCTGTGCATTTCTGAAAACTAGAGACCTAGGGGAATCCAAGATGGGGTGACTTGTGTGGTTCGGACCAGGTTCTGTTACCCAGAATCCTTTGCAAACCTCAAAATTTGGCTAAAAAAACACATGTTCCTCATATTTCTGTGGCAGAAAGTTCTGGAATCTGAGAGGAGCCACAAATTTCCTTCCACCCAGCGTTCCCCCAAGTCTCCCGATAAAAATGATACCTCACTTGTGTGGGTAGGCCAAGCGCCCGTGACAGGAAACGCCCCAAAGCGCAATGTGGACACATCCAAATTTTTGAAAGAAAACAGAGGTGTTTTTTGCAAAGTGCCTACCTGTAGATTTTGGCCTCTAGCTCTGTCGGCACCTAGAGAAAACTACCAAACTTGTGCATTTCTAAAAACTAGAGACCTAGGGGAATCCAAGATGGGGTGACTTGTGTGGCTCGGACCAGGTTCTGTTACCCAGAATCCTTTGCAAACCTCAATATTTGGCAAAAAAAACACATGTTCCTCATATTTCTGTGGCAGAAAGTTCTGGAATCTGAGAGGAGCCACAAATTTCCTTCCAACCAGCGTTCCCCCTAGTCTACCAATAAAAATTATACCTCACTTGTGTGGTTAGGCCTAGCGCCCGTGACAGGAAACGCCCCAAAGCGCAACGTGGACACATACAAATGTTTGAAAAAAAACAGAGGTGTTTTTTTTGGAAACTGCCTACCTGTAGATTTTAGCCTCTAGCTCAGCCGGCACCTAGGGAAACCTACCAAACCTGTGCATTTCTGAAAACTAGAGACCTAGGGGAATCCAAGATGGGGTGACTTGTGTGGCTCGGACCAGGTTCTGTTACCCAGAATCCTTTGCAAACCTCAAAATTTGGCTAAAAAAAGACATGTTCCTCATATTTCTGTGGCAGAAAGTTCTGGAATCTGAGAGGAGCCACAAATTTCCTTCCACCCAGCGTTCCCCCAAGTCTCCCGATAAAAATGATACCTCACTTGGGTGGGTAGGCCTAGCGCCCGCGACAGGAAACGCCACAAAGCGCAACGTGGACACATCCAAATTATTGAAAGAAAACAGAGGTGTTTTTTGCAAAGTGCCTACCTGTAGATTTTGGCCTCCAGCTCAGCCGGCACCTAGGGAAACCTACCAAACCTGTGCATTTTTTAAAAGTAGAGACCTAGGGGAATCCAAGATGGGGTGACTTGTGTGGCTCGGACCAGGTTCTGTTACCCAGAATCCTTCGCAAACCTCAAAATTTGGCTAAAAAAACACATGTTCCTCACATTTCTGTGGCAGAAAGTTCTGGAATCTGAGAGAAGCCACAAATTTCCTTCCACCCAGCGTTCCCCCAAGTCTCCCGATAAAAATGATACCTCACTTGTGTGGGTAGGCCTAGCGCCCGCGACAGGAAACGCCCCAAAGCGCAACGTGGACACATCCACATTTTTGAAAGAAAACAGAGGTGTTTTTTGCAAAGTGCCTACCTGTAGATTTTGGCCTCTAGCTCAGCCGGCACCTAGGGAAACCAACCAAACCTGTGCATTTCTGAAAACTAGAGACCTAGGGGAATCCAAGATGGGGTGACTTGTGTGGCTCGGACCAGGTTCTGTTACCCAGAATCCTTTGCAAACCTCAAAATTTGGCTAAAAAAACACATGTTCCTCATATTTCTGTGGCAGAAAGTTCTGGAATCTGAGAGGAGCCACAAATTTCCTTCCAACCAGCGTTCCCCCAAGTCTACCAATAAAAATGATACCTCACTTGTGTGGGTAGGCCTAGCGCCCGTGACAGGAAACGCCCCAAAGCGCAACGTGGACACATACAAATGTTTGAAAAAAAACAGAGGTGTTTTTTTTGGAAACTGCCTACCTGTAGATTTTGGCCTCTAGCTCAGCCGGCACCTAGGGAAACCTACCAAACCTGTGCATTTCTGAAAACTAGAGACCTAGGGGAATCCAAGATGGGGTGACTTGTGTGGCTCGGACCAGGTTCTGTTACCCAGAATCCTTTGCAAACCTCAAAATTTGGCTAAAAAAACACATGTTCCTCATATTTCTGTGGCAGAAAGTTCTGGAATCTGAGAGGAGCCACAAATTTCCTTCCACCCAGCGTTCCCCCAAGTCTCCCGATAAAAATGATACCTCACTTGTGTGGGTAGGCCAAGCGACCGTGACAGGAAACGCCCCAAAGCGCAATGTGGACACATCCAAATTTTTGAAAGAAAACAGAGGTGTTTTTGCAAAGTGCCTACCTGTAGATTTTGGCCTCTAGCTCTGCCGGCACCTAGAGAAAACTACCAAACTTGTGCATTTCTGAAAACTAGAGACCTAGGGGAATCCAAGATGGGGTGACTTGTGTGGCTCGGACCAGGTTCTGTTACCCAGAATCCTTTGCAAACCTCAAAATTTGGCTAAAAAAACACATGTTCCTCATATTTCTGTGGCAGAAAGTTCTGGAATCTGAGAGGAGCCACAAATTTCCTTCCAACCAGCGTTCCCCCAAGTCTACCAATAAAAATGATACCTCACTTGTGTGGGTAGGCCTAGCGCCCGTGACAGGAAACGCCCCAAAGCGCAACGTGGACACATACAAATGTTTGAAAAAAAACAGAGGTGTTTTTTTTGGAAACTGCCTACCTGTAGATTTTGGCCTCTAGCTCAGCCGGCACCTAGGGAAACCTACCAAACCTGTGCATTTCTGAAAACTAGAGACCTAGGGGAATCCAAGATGGGGTGACTTGTGTGGCTCGGACCAGGTTCTGTTACCCAGAATCCTTTGCAAACCTCAAAATTTGGCTAAAAAAACACATGTTCCTCATATTTCTGTGGCAGAAAGTTCTGGAATCTGAGAGGAGCCACAAATTTCCTTCCACCCAGCGTTCCCCCAAGTCTCCCGATAAAAATGATACCTCACTTGTGTGGGTAGGCCAAGCGACCGTGACAGGAAACGCCCCAAAGCGCAATGTGGACACATCCAAATTTTTGAAAGAAAACAGAGGTGTTTTTGCAAAGTGCCTACCTGTAGATTTTGGCCTCTAGCTCTGCCGGCACCTAGAGAAAACTACCAAACTTGTGCATTTCTGAAAACTAGAGACCTAGGGGAATCCAAGATGGGGTGACTTGTGTGGCTCGGACCAGGTTCTGTTACCCAGAATCCTTTGCAAACCTCAATATTTGGCAAAAAAAACACATGTTCCTCATATTTCTGTGGCAGAAAGTTCTGGAATCTGAGAGGAGCTACAAATTTCCTTCCAACCAGCGTTCCCCCAAGTCTACCAATAAAAATGATACCTCACTTGTGTGGGTAGGCCTAGCGCCCGTGACAGGAAACGCCCCAAAGCGCAACGTGGACACATACAAATGTTTGAAAAAAAACAGAGGTGTTTTTTTTGGAAACTGCCTACCTGTAGATTTTAGCCTCTAGCTCAGCCGGCACCTAGGGAAACCTACCAAACCTGTGCATTTCTCAAAACTAGAGACCTAGGGGAATCCAAGATGGGGTGACTTGTGTGGCTCGGACCAGGTTCTGTTACCCAGAATCCTTTGCAAACCTCAAAATTTGGCTAAAAAAACACATGTTCCTCATATTTCTGTTGCAGAAAGTTCTGGAATCTGAGAGGAGCCACAAATTTCCTTCCACCCAGCGTTCCCCCAAGTCTCCCGATAAAAATGATACCTCACTTGTGTGGGTAGGCCTAGCGCCCGCGACAGGAAACACCCCAAAGCGCAACGTGG
The DNA here is from genome assembly GCF_031143425.1 of Pleurodeles waltl. Lineage (NCBI taxonomy): Eukaryota > Metazoa > Chordata > Amphibia > Caudata > Salamandridae > Pleurodeles > Pleurodeles waltl. Next base: position 872,316 of record NW_027149811.1, on the reverse strand, counting down.
ACACATCCAAATTATTGAAAGAAAACAGAGGTGTTTTTTGCAAAGTGCCTACCTGTAGATTTTGGCCTCCAGCTCAGCCGGCACCTAGGGAAACCTACCAAACCTGTGCATTTTTTAAAAGTAGAGACCTAGGGGAATCCAAGATGGGGTGACTTGTGTGGCTCGGACCAGGTTCTGTTACCCAGAATCCTTTGCAAACCTCAAAATTTGGCTAAAAAAACACATGTTCCTCACATTTCTGTGGCAGAAAGTTCTGGAATCTGAGAGGAGCCAAAAATTTCCTTCCACCCAGCGTTCCCCCAAGTCTCCCGATAAAAATGATACCTCACTTGTGAGGGTAGGCCTAGCGCCCGCGACAGGAAACGCCCCAAAGCGCAACGTGGACACATCCAAATTTTTTAAAGAAAACAGAGGTGTTTTTTGCAAAGTGCCTACCTGTAGATTTTGGCCTCTAGCTCAGCCGGCACCTAGGGAAACATACCAAACCCTTGCATTTCTGAAAACTAGAGACCTAGGGGAATCCAAGATGGGGTGACTTGTGTGGCTCGGACCAGGTTCTGTTACCCAGAATCCTTTGCAAACCTCAAAATTTGGCAAAAAAAACACATGTTCCTCACATTTCTGTGGCAGAAAGTTCTGGAATCTGAGAGGAGCCACAAATTTCCTTCCACCCAGCGTTCCCCCAAGTCTCCCGATAAAAATGATACCTCACTTGTGTGGGTAGGCCTAGCGCCCGCAACAGGAAACGCCCCAAAGCGCAACGTGGACACATCCAAATTTTTGAAAGAACACAGAGGTGTTTTTTGCAAAGTGCCTACCTGTAGATTTTGGCCTCTAGCTCAGCCGGCACCTAGGGAAACCTACCAAACCTGTGCATTCCTGAAAACTAGAGACCTAGGGGAATCCAAGATGGGGTGACTTGTGTGGCTTGGACCAGGTTCTGTTACCCAGAATCCTTTGCAAACCTCAAAATTTGGCTAAAAAAAACACATGTTCCTCACATTTCTGTGGCAGAAAGTTCTGGAATCTGAGAGAAGCCACAAATTTCCTTCCACCCAGCGTTCCCCCAAGTCTCCCGATAAAAATGATACCTCACTTGTGTGGGTAGGACTAGCGCCCGCGACAGGAAACGCCCCAAAGCGCAACGTGGACACATCCTAATTTTTTAAAGAAAAAAGAGGTGTTTTTTGCAAAGTGCCTACCTGTAGATTTTGGCCTCTATCTCAGCCGGCACCTAGGGAAACCTACCAAACCTGTGCATTTCTGAAAACTAGAGACCTAGGGGAATCCAAAATGGGGTGACTTGTGTGGCTCGGACGACGTTCTGTTACCCAGAATCCTTTGCAAACCTCAAAATTTGGCAAAAAAAACTCATGTTCCTCACATTTCTGTGGCAGAACGTTCTGGAATCTGAGAGGAGCCACAAATTTCCTTCCACCCAGCGTTCCCCCAAGTCTCCTGATAAAAATGATACCTCACTTGTGTGGTTAGGCCTAGCGCCCGCGATAGGAAACGCCCCAAAGCGCAACGTGGACACATCCACATTTTTGAACGAAAACAGAGCTGTTTTTTGCAAAGTGCCTACCTGTAGATTTTGGCCTCTAGCTCAGCCGGCACCTAGGGAAACCTACCAAACCTGTGCATTTCTGAAAACTTGAGACCTAGGGGAATGCAAGATGGGGTGACTTGTGTGGCTCGGACCAGGTTCTGTTACCCAGAATCCTTTGCAAACCTCTAAATTTGGCAAAAAAACACATGTTCCTCACATTTCTGTGGTAGAAAGTTCTGGAATCTGAGAGGAGCCACAAATTTCCTTCCACCCAGCGTTCCCCCAAGTCTCCCGATAAAAATGATACCTCACTTGTGTGGGTAGGCCTAGCGCCCGCGACAGGAAACGCCCCAAAGCGCAACGTGGACACATCCAAATTTTTTAAAGAAAACAGAGGTGTTTTTTGCAAAGTGCTACCTGTAGATTTTGGCCTCTAGCTCAGCTGGCACCTAGGGAAACCTACCAAACCTGTGCATTTCTGAAAACTAGAGACCTAGGGGAATCCAAGATGGGGTGACTTGTGTGGCTCGGACCAGGTTCTATTACCCAGAATCCTTTGCAAACCTCAAAATTTGGCAAAAAAACCACATGTTCCTCACATTTCTGTGGCAGAAAGTTCTGGAATCTGTTAGGAGCCACAAATTTCCTTATACCCAGCGTTCCCCCAAGACTCCCGATAAAAATGATACCTCACTTGGGTGGGTAGGCCTAGCGCCCGCGACAGGAAACGCCCCAAAGCGCACCGTGGACACATCCAAATTATTGAAAGAAAACAGAGGTGTTTTTTGCAAAGTGCCTACCTGTAGATTTTGGCCTCCAGCTCAGCCGGCACCTAGGGAAACCTACCAAACCTGTGCATTTCTGAAAACTAGAGACCTAGGGGAATCCAAGATGGGTGACTTGTGTGGCTCTGACCAGGTTCTGTTACCCAGAATACTTTGCAAACCTCCAAATTTGGTAAAAAAAAAAAAAAGGTTCCTCACATTTCTGTGGCAGAAAGTTCTGGAATCTGAGAGGAGCCACAAATTTCCTCTCACCCAGCGTTCCCAGAAGTATCCCGATAAAAATGATACCTCACTTGTGTGGGTAGGCCTAGCGCCCGCGACAGGAAACACCCCAAAGCACAACGTGGACACATCCACATTTTTGAACGAAAACAGAGGTGTTTTTTGCAAAGTGCCTACCTGTAGATTGTGGCCTCTAGCTCAGCCGGCACCTGGGGAAACCTACCAGACCTGTGCATTTCTGAAAACTAGAGACCTAGGGGAATCCAAGATGGGGTGACTTGTGTGGCTCGGACCAGGTTCTGTTACCCAGAATCCTTTGCAAACCTCAAAATTTGGCTAAAAAAACACATGTTCCTCACATTTCTGTGGCAGAACGTTCTGGAATCTGAGAGGAGCCACAAATTTCCATCCACCCAGCGTTCCCCCAAGTCTCCCGATAAAAATGATACCTCACTTGTGTGGGTAGGCCTAGCGCCCGCGATAGGAAACGCCCCAAAGCGAAACGTGGACACATCCAAATTTTTGAAAGAAAACAGAGGTGTTTTTTGCAAAGTGCCTACCTGTAGATTTTGGCCTCTAGCTCAGCCGGCACCTAGGGAAACCTACCAAACCTGTGCATTTCTGAAAACTAGAGACCTAGGGGAATCCAAGATGGGGTGACTTGTGTGGCTCGGACCAGGTTCTGTTACACAGAATCCTTTGCAAACCTTAAAATTTGGCTAAAAAAACACATGTTCCTCACATTTCTGTGGCAGAAAGTTCTGGAATCTGAGAGAAGACACAAATTTTCTTCCACCCAGCGTTCCCCCAAGTCTCCCGATAAAAATGATACCTCACTTGTGTGGGTAGGCCTAGCGCCCGCGATAGGAAACGCCCCAAAGCGCAACATGGACACATCCAAATTTTTGAAAAAAAACAGAGGTGTTTTTTTGGGAAACTGCCTACCTGTAGATTTTAGCCTCTAGCTCAGCCGGCACCTAGGGAAACCTACCAAACCTGTGCATTTCTGAAAACTAGAGACCTAGGGGAATCCAAGATGGGGTGACTTGTGTGGCTCGGACCAGGTTCTGTTACACAGAATCCTTTGCAAACCTCAAAATTTGGATAAAAAAACACATGTTCCTCATATTTCTGTGGCAGAAAGTTCTGGAATCTGAGAGGAGCCACAAATTTCCTTCCAACCAGCGTTCCCCCAAGTCTACCAATAAAAATGATACCTCACTTGTGTGGGTAGGCCTAGCGCCCGTGACAGGAAACGCCCCAAAGCGCAACGTGGACACATACAAATGTTTGAAAAAAAACAGAGGTGTTTTTTTTGGAAACTGCCTACCTGTAGATTTTGGCCTCTAGCTCAGCCGGCACGTAGGGAAACCAACCAAACCTGTGCATTTCTGAAAACTAGAGACCTAGGGGAATCCAAGATGGGGTGACTTGTGTGGTTCGGACCAGGTTCTGTTACCCAGAATCCTTTGCAAACCTCAAAATTTGGCTAAAAAAACACATGTTCCTCATATTTCTGTGGCAGAAAGTTCTGGAATCTGAGAGGAGCCACAAATTTCCTTCCACCCAGCGTTCCCCCAAGTCTCCCGATAAAAATGATACCTCACTTGTGTGGGTAGGCCAAGCGCCCGTGACAGGAAACGCCCCAAAGCGCAATGTGGACACATCCAAATTTTTGAAAGAAAACAGAGGTGTTTTTTGCAAAGTGCCTACCTGTAGATTTTGGCCTCTAGCTCTGTCGGCACCTAGAGAAAACTACCAAACTTGTGCATTTCTAAAAACTAGAGACCTAGGGGAATCCAAGATGGGGTGACTTGTGTGGCTCGGACCAGGTTCTGTTACCCAGAATCCTTTGCAAACCTCAATATTTGGCAAAAAAAACACATGTTCCTCATATTTCTGTGGCAGAAAGTTCTGGAATCTGAGAGGAGCCACAAATTTCCTTCCAACCAGCGTTCCCCCTAGTCTACCAATAAAAATTATACCTCACTTGTGTGGTTAGGCCTAGCGCCCGTGACAGGAAACGCCCCAAAGCGCAACGTGGACACATACAAATGTTTGAAAAAAAACAGAGGTGTTTTTTTTGGAAACTGCCTACCTGTAGATTTTAGCCTCTAGCTCAGCCGGCACCTAGGGAAACCTACCAAACCTGTGCATTTCTGAAAACTAGAGATCTAGGGGAATCCAAGATGGGGTGACTTGTGTGGCTCGGACCAGGTTCTGTTACCCAGAATCCTTTGCAAACCTCAAAATTTGGCTAAAAAAAGACATGTTCCTCATATTTCTGTGGCAGAAAGTTCTGGAATCTGAGAGGAGCCACAAATTTCCTTCCACCCAGCGTTCCCCCAAGTCTCCCGATAAAAATGATACCTCACTTGGGTGGGTAGGCCTAGCGCCCGCGACAGGAAACGCCACAAAGCGCAACGTGGACACATCCAAATTATTGAAAGAAAACAGAGGTGTTTTTTGCAAAGTGCCTACCTGTAGATTTTGGCCTCCAGCTCAGCCGGCACCTAGGGAAACCTACCAAACCTGTGCATTTTTTAAAAGTAGAGACCTAGGGGAATCCAAGATGGGGTGACTTGTGTGGCTCGGACCAGGTTCTGTTACCCAGAATCCTTCGCAAACCTCAAAATTTGGCTAAAAAAACACATGTTCCTCACATTTCTGTGGCAGAAAGTTCTGGAATCTGAGAGGAGCCAAAAATTTCCTTCCACCCAGCGTTCCCCCAAGTCTCCCGATAAAAATGATACCTCACTTGTGAGGGTAGGCCTAGCGCCCGCGACAGGAAACGCCCCAAAGCGCAACGTGGACACATCCAAATTTTTTAAAGAAAACAGAGTTGTTTTTTGCAAAGTGCCTACCTGTAGATTTTGGCCTCTAGCTCAGCCGGCACCTAGGGAAACATACCAAACCCTTGCATTTCTGAAAACTAGAGACCTAGGGGAATCCAAGATGGGGTGACTTGTGTGGCTCGGACCAGGTTCTGTTACCCAGAATCCTTTGCAAACCTCAAAATTTGGCAAAAAAAACACATGTTCCTCACATTTCTGTGGCAGAAAGTTCTGGAATCTGAGAGGAGCCACTAATTTCCTTCCACCCAGCGTTCCCCCAAGTCTCCCGATAAAAATGATACCTCACTTGTGTGGGTAGGCCTAGCGCCCGCAACAGGAAACGCCCCAAAGCGCAACGTGGACACATCCAAATTTTTGAAAGAACACAGAGGTGTTTTTTGCAAAGTGCCTACCTGTAGATTTTGGCCTCTAGCTCAGCCGGCACCTAGGGAAACCTACCAAACCTGTGCATTCCTGAAAACTAGAGACCTAGGGGAATCCAAGATGGGGTGACTTGTGTGGCTTGGACCAGGTTCTGTTACCCAGAATCCTTTGCAAACCTCAAAATTTGGCTAAAAAAACACATGTTCCTCACATTTCTGTGGCAGAAAGTTCTGGAATCTGAGAGAAGCCACAAATTTCCTTCCACCCAGCGTTCCCCCAAGTCTCCCGATAAAAATGATACCTCACTTGTGTGGGTAGGCCTAGCGCCCGCGACAGGAAACGCCCCAAAGCGCAACGTGGACACATCCACATTTTTGAAAGAAAACAGAGGTGTTTTTTGCAAAGTGCTACCTGTAGATTTTGGCCTCTAGCTCAGCCGGCACCTAGGGAAACCAACCAAACCTGTGCATTTCTGAAAACTAGAGACCTAGGGGAATCCAAGATGGGGTGACTTGTGTGGCTCGGACCAGGTTCTGTTACCCAGAATCCTTTGCAAACCTCAAAATTTGGCTAAAAAAACACATGTTCCTCATATTTCTGTGGCAGAAAGTTCTGGAATCTGAGAGGAGCCACAAATTTCCTTCCAACCAGCGTTCCCCCAAGTCTACCAATAAAAATGATACCTCACTTGTGTGGGTAGGCCTAGCGCCCGTGACAGGAAACGCCCCAAAGCGCAACGTGGACACATACAAATGTTTGAAAAAAAACAGAGGTGTTTTTTTTGGAAACTGCCTACCTGTAGATTTTGGCCTCTAGCTCAGCCGGCACCTAGGGAAACCTACCAAACCTGTGCATTTCTGAAAACTAGAGACCTAGGGGAATCCAAGATGGGGTGACTTGTGTGGCTCGGACCAGGTTCTGTTACCCAGAATCCTTTGCAAACCTCAAAATTTGGCTAAAAAAAACACATGTTCCTCATATTTCTGTGGCAGAAAGTTCTGGAATCTGAGAGGAGCCACAAATTTCCTTCCACCCAGCGTTCCCCCAAGTCTCCCGATAAAAATGATACCTCACTTGTGTGGGTAGGCCAAGCGACCGTGACAGGAAACGCCCCAAAGCGCAATGTGGACACATCCAAATTTTTGAAAGAAAACAGAGGTGTTTTTGCAAAGTGCCTACCTGTAGATTTTAGCCTCTAGCTCAGCCGGCACCTAGGGAAACCTACCAAACCTGTGCATTTCTCAAAACTAGAGACCTAGGGGAATCCAAAATGGGGTGACTTGTGTGGCTCGGACGACGTTCTGTTACCCAGAATCCTTTGCAAACCTCAAAATTTGGCAAAAAAAACACATGTTCCTCACATTTCTGTGGCAGAACGTTCTGGAATCTGAGAGGAGCCACAAATTTCCTTCCACCCAGCGTTCCCCCAAGTCTCCTGATAAAAATGATACCTCACTTGTGTGGTTAGGCCTAGCGCCCGCGATAGGAAACGCCCCAAAGCGCAACGTGGACACATCCACATTTTTGAACGAAAACAGAGCTGTTTTTTGCAAAGTGCCTACCTGTAGATTTTGGCCTCTAGCTCAGCCGGCACCTAGGGAAACCTACCAAACCTGTGCATTTCTGAAAACTTGAGACCTAGGGGAATGCAAGATGGGGTGACTTGTGTGGCTCGGACCAGGTTCTGTTACCCAGAATCCTTTGCAAACCTCTAAATTTGGCAAAAAAACACATGTTCCTCACATTTCTGTGGTAGAAAGTTCTGGAATCTGAGAGGAGCCACAAATTTCCTTCCACCCAGCGTTCCCCCAAGTCTCCCGATAAAAATGATACCTCACTTGTGTGGGTAGGCCTAGCGCCCGCGACAGGAAACGCCCCAAAGCGCAACGTGGACACATCCAAATTTTTTAAAGAAAACAGAGGTGTTTTTTGCAAAGTGCTACCTGTAGATTTTGGCCTCTAGCTCAGCTGGCACCTAGGGAAACCTACCAAACCTGTGCATTTCTGAAAACTAGAGACCTAGGGGAATCCAAGATGGGGTGACTTGTGTGGCTCGGACCAGGTTCTATTACCCAGAATCCTTTGCAAACCTCAAAATTTGGCCAAAAAACCACATGTTCCTCACATTTCTGTGGCAGAAAGTTCTGGAATCTGTTAGGAGCCACAAATTTCCTTATACCCAGCGTTCCCCCAAGACTCCCGATAAAAATGATACCTCACTTGGGTGGGTAGGCCTAGCGCCCGCGACAGGAAACGCCCCAAAGCGCAACGTGGACACATCCAAATTATTGAAAGAAAACAGAGGTGTTTTTTGCAAAGTGCCTACCTGTAGATTTTGGCCTCCAGCTCAGCCGGCACCTAGGGAAACCTACCAAACCTGTGCATTTTTTAAAAGTAGAGACCTAGGGGAATCCAAGATGGGGTGACTTGTGTGGCTCGGACCAGGTTCTGTTACCCAGAATCCTTTGCAAACCTCAAAATTTGGCTAAAAAAACACATGTTCCTCACATTTCTGTGGCAGAAAGTTCTGGAATCTGAGAGGAGCCACAAATTTCCTTCCACCCAGCGTTCCCCCAAGTCTCCCGATAAAAATGATACCTCACTTGTGTGGGTATGCCTAGCGCCCGCGACAGGAAACGCCCCAAAGCGCAACGTGGACACATCCAAATGTTTTAAAGAAAACAGAGGTGTTTTTTGCAAAGTGCTACCTGTAGATTTTGGCCTCTAGCTCAGCCGGCACCTAGGGAAACCTACCAAACCTGTGCATTTCTGAAAACTAGAGACCTAGGGGAATCCAAGATGGTGTGACTTGTGTGGCTCGGACCAGGTTCTGTTACCCAGAATCCTTTGCAAACCTCAAAATTTGGCAAAAAAAAACACATGTTCCTCACATTTCTGTGGCAGAAAGTTCTGGAATCTGAGAGGAGCCACAAATTTCCTTCCACCCAGCGTTTCCCCAATTCTCCCAATAAAAATGATACCTCACTTGTGTGGGTAGGCCTAGCGCCCGCTGCAGGAAACGCCACAAGGCGCAACGTGGACACATACAAATTTTTTAAAGAAAACAGAGGTGTTTTTTGCAAAATGCCTACCTGTAGATTTTGGCTCCAGCTCAGCCGCCACCTTGGGAAACCTACCAAACCTGTGCATTTCTGAAAACTAGAGACCTAGGGGAATCCAAGATGGGGTGACTTGTGTGGCTCGGACCAGGTTCAGTTACCCAGAATCCTTTGCAAACCTCAAAATTTGGCTAAAAAAACACATGTTCCTCATATTTCTGTGGCAGAAAGTTCTGGAATCTGATAGGAGCCACAAATTTCCTTCCAACCAGCGTTCCCCCAAGTCTCCCGATAAAAATGATACCTCACTTGTGTGGGTAGGCCTAGCGCCCGCAACAGGAAATGCCCCAAAGCGCAACGTGGACACATCCAAATTTTTTTAAGAAAACAGAGGTGTTTTTTGCAAAGTGCCTACCTGTAGATTTTGGCCTCTAGCTCAGCCAGCACCTAGGGAAACCTACCAAACCTGTGCATTTCGGAAAACTAGAGACCTAGGGGAATCCAAGATGGGGTGACTTGTGTGGCTCGGACCAGGTTCTGTTACCCAGAATCATGCAAACCTCAAAATTTGGCTAAAAAAACACATGTTCCTCACATTTCTGTGGCAGAAAGTTCTGGAATCTGAGAGGAGCCACAAATTTCCTTCCACCCAGCGTTCCCCCAAGTCTCCTGATAAAAATGGTACCTCACTTGTGTGGGTAGGCCTAGCGCCCGCGACAGGAACCGCCCCAAAGCGCAACGTTGACACATCCGAATTTTTGAAAGAAAACAGAGGTGCTTTTTGCAAAGTGCCTACCTGTAGATTTTGGCCTCCAGCTCAGCCGGCACCTAGGGAAACCGACCAAACCTGTGCATTTCTTAAAACTAGAGACCTAGGGGAATCCAAGATGGGGTGACTTGTGTGGCTCGGACCAGGTTCTGTTACCCAGAATCCTTTGCAAACCTCAAAATTTGGCAAAAAAAACACATGTTCCTCACATTTCTGTGGCAGAAAGTTCTGGAATCTGAGAGGAGCCACAAATTTCCTCCCACCCAGCGTTCCCCCAAGTCTCCCGATAAAAATGATACCTCACTTGTGTGGGTAGGCTTAGCGCCCGCGAGAGGAAACACCCCAAAGCACAACGTGGACACATCCAAATTTTTGAAAGAAAACAGAGGTGTTTTTTGCAAAGTGCCTACCTGTAGATTATGGCCTCTATCTCTGCCAGCACCTAGGGAAACCTACCAAACCTGTGCATTTCTGAAAACAAGAGACCTAGGGGAATCCAAGATGGGGTGACTTGTGTGGCTCGGACCAGGTTCTGTTACCCAGAATCCTTTGCAAACCTCAAAATGTGGCTAAAAAAACACATGTTCCTCACATTTCTGTGGCAGAACGTTCTGGAATCTGAGAGGAGCCACAAATTTCCTTCCACCCAGCGTTCCCCCAAGTCTCCCGATAAAAATGATACCTCACTTGTGTGGGTAGGCCTAGCGCCCGCGACAGGAAACGCCCCAAAGCGCAACGTGGACACATCCAAATTTTTGAAAGAAAACAGAGGTGTTTTTTGCAAAGTGCTACCTGTAGATTTTGGCCTCTAGCTCAGCCGGCACCTAGGGAAACCTACCAAACCTGTGCATTTCTGAAAACTAGAGACCTAGGGGAATCCAAGATGGGGTGACTTGTGTGGCTAGGACCAGGTTCTTTTACCCAGAATCCTTTGCAAACCTCAAAATTTGGCTAAAAAAACACATGTTCCTCATATTTCTGTGGCAGAAAGTTCTGGAATCTGATAGGAGCCACAAATTTCCTTCCAACCAGCGTTCCCCCAAGTCTCCCGATAAAAATGATACCTCACTTGTGTGGGTAGGCCTAGCGCCCGCAACAGGAAACGCCCCAAAGCTCAACGTGGACACATCCAAATTTTTGAAAGAAAACAGAGGTGTTTTTTGCAAAGTGCCTACCTGTAGATTTTGGCCTCCAGCTCAGCCGGCACCTAGGGAAACCTACCAAACCTGTGCATTTCTGAAAACTAGAGACCTAGGGGAATCCAAGATGGGGTGACTTGTGTGGCTCGGACCAGGTTCTGTTACCCAGAATCCTTTGCAAACCTCAATATTTGGCAAAAAAAACACATGTTCCTCATATTTCTGTGGCAGAAAGTTCTGGAATCTGAGAGGAGCCACAAATTTCCTTCCAACCAGCGTTCCCCCTAGTCTACCAATAAAAATTATACCTCACTTGTGTGGTTAGGCCTAGCGCCCGTGACAGGAAACGCCCCAAAGCGCAACGTGGACACATACAAATGTTTGAAAAAAAACAGAGGTGTTTTTTTTGGAAACTGCCTACCTGTAGATTTTAGCCTCTAGCTCAGCCGGCACCTAGGGAAACCTACCAAACCTGTGCATTTCTGAAAACTAGAGACCTAGGGGAATCCAAGATGGGGTGACTTGTGTGGCTCGGACCAGGTTCTGTTACCCAGAATCCTTTGCAAACCTCAAAATTTGGCTAAAAAAAGACATGTTCCTCATATTTCTGTGGCAGAAAGTTCTGGAATCTGAGAGGAGCCACAAATTTCCTTCCACCCAGCGTTCCCCCAAGTCTCCCGATAAAAATGATACTTCACTTGGGTGGGTAGGCCTAGCGCCCGCGACAGGAAACGCCACAAAGCGCAACGTGGACACATCCAAATTATTGAAAGAAAACAGAGGTGTTTTTTGCAAAGTGCCTACCTGTAGATTTTGGCCTCCAGCTCAGCCGGCACCTAGGGAAACCTACCAAACCTGTGCATTTTTTAAAAGTAGAGACCTAGGGGAATCCAAGATGGGGTGACTTGTGTGGCTCGGACCAGGTTCTGTTACCCAGAATCCTTCGCAAACCTCAAAATTTGGCTAAAAAAACACATGTTCCTCACATTTCTGTGGCAGAAAGTTCTGGAATCTGAGAGGAGCCAAAAATTTCCTTCCACCCAGCGTTCCCCCAAGTCTCCCGATAAAAATGATACCTCACTTGTGAGGGTAGGCCTAGCGCCCGCGACAGGAAACGCCCCAAAGCGCAACGTGGACACATCCAAATTTTTTAAAGAAAACAGAGTTGTTTTTTGCAAAGTGCCTACCTGTAGATTTTGGCCTCTAGCTCAGCCGGCACCTAGGGAAACATACCAAACCCTTGCATTTCTGAAAACTAGAGACCTAGGGGAATCCAAGATGGGGTGACTTGTGTGGGTCGGACCAGGTTCTGTTACCCAGAATCCTTTGCAAACCTCAAAATTTGGCAAAAAAAACACATGTTCCTCACATTTCTGTGGCAGAAAGTTCTGGAATCTGAGAGGAGCCACTAATTTCCTTCCACCCAGCGTTCCCCCAAGTCTCCCGATAAAAATGATACCTCACTTGTGTGGGTAGGCCTAGCGCCCGCAACAGGAAACGCCCCAAAGCGCAACGTGGACACATCCAAATTTTTGAAAGAACACAGAGGTGTTTTTTGCAAAGTGCCTACCTGTAGATTTTGGCCTCTAGCTCAGCCGGCACCTAGGGAAACCTACCAAACCTGTGCATTCCTGAAAACTAGAGACCTAGGGGAATCCAAGATGGGGTGACTTGTGTGGCTTGGACCAGGTTCTGTTACCCAGAATCCTTTGCAAACCTCAAAATTTGGCTAAAAAAACACATGTTCCTCACATTTCTGTGGCAGAAAGTTCTGGAATCTGAGAGAAGCCACAAATTTCCTTCCACCCAGCGTTCCCCCAAGTCTCCCGATAAAAATGATACCTCACTTGTGTGGGTAGGCCTAGCGCCCGCGACAGGAAACGCCCCAAAGCGCAACGTGGACACATCCACATTTTTGAAAGAAAACAGAGGTGTTTTTTGCAAAGTGCTACCTGTAGATTTTGGCCTCTAGCTCAGCCGGCACCTAGGGAAACCAACCAAACCTGTGCATTTCTGAAAACTAGAGACCTAGGGGAATCCAAGATGGGGTGACTTGTGTGGCTCGGACCAGGTTCTGTTACCCAGAATCCTTTGCAAACCTCAAAATTTGGCTAAAAAAACACATGTTCCTCATATTTCTGTGGCAGAAAGTTCTGGAATCTGAGAGGAGCCACAAATTTCCTTCCAACCAGCGTTCCCCCAAGTCTACCAATAAAAATGATACCTCACTTGTGTGGGTAGGCCTAGCGCCCGTGACAGGAAACGCCCCAAAGCGCAACGTGGACACATACAAATGTTTGAAAAAAAACAGAGGTGTTTTTTTTGGAAACTGCCTACCTGTAGATTTTGGCCTCTAGCTCAGCCGGCACCTAGGGAAACCTACCAAACCTGTGCATTTCTGAAAACTAGAGACCTAGGGGAATCCAAGATGGGGTGACTTGTGTGGCTCGGACCAGGTTCTGTTACCCAGAATCCTTTGCAAACCTCAAAATTTGGCTAAAAAAACACATGTTCCTCATATTTCTGTGGCAGAAAGTTCTGGAATCTGAGAGGAGCCACAAATTTCCTTCCACCCAGCGTTCCCCCAAGTCTCCCGATAAAAATGATACCTCACTTGTGTGGGTAGGCCAAGCGACCGTGACAGGAAACGCCCCAAAGCGCAATGTGGACACATCCAAATTTTTGAAAGAAAACAGAGGTGTTTTTGCAAAGTGCCTACCTGTAGATTTTAGCCTCTAGCTCAGCCGGCACCTAGGGAAACCTACCAAACCTGTGCATTTCTCAAAACTAGAGACCTAGGGGAATCCAAAATGGGGTGACTTGTGTGGCTCGGACGACGTTCTGTTACCCAGAATCCTTTGCAAACCTCAAAATTTGGCAAAAAAAACACATGTTCCTCACATTTCTGTGGCAGAACGTTCTGGAATCTGAGAGGAGCCACAAATTTCCTTCCACCCAGCGTTCCCCCAAGTCTCCTGATAAAAATGATACCTCACTTGTGTGGTTAGGCCTAGCGCCCGCGATAGGAAACGCCCCAAAGCGCAACGTGGACACATCCACATTTTTGAACGAAAACAGAGCTGTTTTTTGCAAAGTGCCTACCTGTAGATTTTGGCCTCTAGCTCAGCCGGCACCTAGGGAAACCTACCAAACCTGTGCATTTCTGAAAACTTGAGACCTAGGGGAATGCAAGATGGGGTGACTTGTGTGGCTCGGACCAGGTTCTGTTACCCAGAATCCTTTGCAAACCTCTAAATTTGGCAAAAAACCACATGTTCCTCACATTTCTGTGGTAGAAAGTTCTGGAATCTGAGAGGAGCCACAAATTTCCTTCCACCCAGCGTTCCCCCAAGTCTCCCGATAAAAATGATACCTCACTTGTGTGGGTAGGCCTAGCGCCCGCGACAGGAAACGCCCCAAAGCGCAACGTGGACACATCCAAATTTTTTAAAGAAAACAGAGGTGTTTTTTGCAAAGTGCTACCTGTAGATTTTGGCCTCTAGCTCAGCTGGCACCTAGGGAAACCTACCAAACCTGTGCATTTCTGAAAACTAGAGACCTAGGGGAATCCAAGATGGGGTGACTTGTGTGGCTCGGACCAGGTTCTATTACCCAGAATCCTTTGCAAACCTCAAAATTTGGCAAAAAAACCACATGTTCCTCACATTTCTGTGGCAGAAAGTTCTGGAATCTGTTAGGAGCCACAAATTTCCTTATACCCAGCGTTCCCCCAAGACTCCCGATAAAAATGATACCTCACTTGGGTGGGTAGGCCTAGCGCCCGCGACAGGAAACGCCCCAAAGCGCAACGTGGACACATCCAAATTATTGAAAGAAAACAGAGGTGTTTTTTGCAAAGTGCCTACCTGTAGATTTTGGCCTCCAGCTCAGCCGGCACCTAGGGAAACCTACCAAACCTGTGCATTTTTTAAAAGTAGAGACCTAGGGGAATACAAGATGGGGTGACTTGTGTGGCTCGGACCAGGTTCTGTTACCCAGAATCCTTTGCAAACCTCAAAATTTGGCTAAAAAAACACATGTTCCTCACATTTCTGTGGCAGAAAGTTCTGGAATCTGAGAGGAGCCACAAATTTCCTTCCACCCAGCGTTCCCCCAAGTCTCCCGATAAAAATGATACCTCACTTGTGTGGGTATGCCTAGCGCCCGCGACAGGAAACGCCCCAAAGCGCAACGTGGACACATCCAAATGTTTTAAAGAAAACAGAGGTGTTTTTTGCAAAGTGCTACCTGTAGATTTTGGCCTCTAGCTCAGCCGGCACCTAGGGAAACCTACCAAACCTGTGCATTTCTGAAAACTAGAGACCTAGGGGAATCCAAGATGGTGTGACTTGTGTGGCTCGGACCAGGTTCTGTTACCCAGAATCCTTTGCAAACCTCAAAATTTGGCAAAAAAAACACATGTTCCTCACATTTCTGTGGCAGAAAGTTCTGGAATCTGAGAGGAGCCACAAATTTCCTTCCACCCAGCGTTTCCCCAATTCTCCCAATAAAAATGATACCTCACTTGTGTGGGTAGGCCTAGCGCCCGCTGCAGGAAACGCCACAAGGCGCAACGTGGACACATACAAATTTTTTAAAGAAAACAGAGGTGTTTTTTGCAAAATGCCTACCTGTAGATTTTGGCTCCAGCTCAGCCGCCACCTTGGGAAACCTACCAAACCTGTGCATTTCTGAAAACTAGAGACCTAGGGGAATCCAAGATGGGGTGACTTATGTGGCTCGGACCAGGTTCAGTTACCCAGAATCATTTGCAAACCTCAAAATTTGGCTAAAAAAACACATGTTCCTCATATTTCTGTGGCAGAAAGTTCTGGAATCTGATAGGAGCCACAAATTTCCTTCCAACCAGCGTTCCCCCAAGTCTCCCGATAAAAATGATACCTCACTTGTGTGGGTAGGCCTAGCGCCCGCAACAGGAAATGCCCCAAAGCGCAACGTGGACACATCCAAATTTTTTTAAGAAAACAGAGGTGTTTTTTGCAAAGTGCCTACCTGTAGATTTTGGCCTCTAGCTCAGCCAGCACCTAGGGAAACCTACCAAACCTGTGCATTTCGGAAAACTAGAGACCTAGGGGAATCCAAGATGGGGTGACTTGTGTGGCTCGGACCAGGTTCTGTTACCCAGAATCATGCAAACCTCAAAATTTGGCTAAAAAAACACATGTTCCTCACATTTCTGTGGCAGAAAGTTCTGGAATCTGAGAGGAGCCACAAATTTCCTTCCACCCAGCGTTCCCCCAAGTCTCCTGATAAAAATGGTACCTCACTTGTGTGGGTAGGCCTAGCGCCCGCGACAGGAACCGCCCCAAAGCGCAACGTTGACACATCCGAATTTTTGAAAGAAAACAGAGGTGCTTTTTGCAAAGTGCCTACCTGTAGATTTTGGCCTCCAGCTCAGCCGGCACCTAGGGAAACCGACCAAACCTGTGCATTTCTTAAAACTAGAGACCTAGGGGAATCCAAGATGGGGTGACTTGTGTGGCTCGGACCAGGTTCTGTTACCCAGAATCCTTTGCAAACCTCAAAATTTGGCAAAAAAAACACATGTTCCTCACATTTCTGTGGCAGAAAGTTCTGGAATCTGAGAGGAGCCACAAATTTCCTCCCACCCAGCGTTCCCCCAAGTCTCCCGATAAAAATGATACCTCACTTGTGTGGGTAGGCTTAGCGCCCGCGAGAGGAAACACCCCAAAGCACAACGTGGACACATCCAAATTTTTGAAAGAAAACAGAGGTGTTTTTTGCAAAGTGCCTACCTGTAGATTATGGCCTCTATCTCTGCCAGCACCTAGGGAAACCTACCAAACCTGTGCATTTCTGAAAACAAGAGACCTAGGGGAATCCAAGATGGGGTGACTTGTGTGGCTCGGACCAGGTTCTGTTACCCAGAATCCTTTGCAAACCTCAAAATGTGGCTAAAAAAACACATGTTCCTCACATTTCTGTGGCAGAACGTTCTGGAATCTGAGAGGAGCCACAAATTTCCTTCCACCCAGCGTTCCCCCAAGTCTCCCGATAAAAATGATACCTCACTTGTGTGGGTAGGCCTAGCGCCCGCGACAGGAAACGCCCCAAAGCGCAACGTGGACACATCCAAATTTTTGAAAGAAAACAGAGGTGTTTTTTGCAAAGTGCTACCTGTAGATTTTGGCCTCTAGCTCAGCCGGCACCTAGGGAAACCTACCAAACCTGTGCATTTCTGAAAACTAGAGACCTAGGGGAATCCAAGATGGGGTGACTTGTGTGGCTCGGACCAGGTTCTTTTACCCAGAATCCTTTGCAAACCTCAAAATTTGGCTAAAAAAACACATGTTCCTCATATTTCTGTGGCAGAAAGTTCTGGAATCTGATAGGAGCCACAAATTTCCTTCCAACCAGCGTTCCCCCAAGTCTCCCGATAAAAATGATACCTCACTTGTGTGGGTAGGCCTAGCGCCCGCAACAGGAAACGCCCCAAAGCTCAACGTGGACACATCCAAATTTTTGAAAGAAAACAGAGGTGTTTTTTGCAAAGTGCCTACCTGTAGATTTTGGCCTCCAGCTCAGCCGGCACCTAGGGAAACCTACCAAACCTGTGCATTTCTGAAAACTAGAGATCTAAGGGAATCCAAGATGGGGTGACTTGTGTGGTTCGGACCAGGTTCTGTCACCCAGAATCCTTTGCAAACCTCAAAATGTGGCTAAAAAAACACATGTTCCTCACATTTCTGTGGCAGAAAGTTCTGGAATCTGAGAGGAGCCACAAATTTCCTTCCACCCAGCGTTCCCCCAAGTCACCCGATAAAAATGATACCTCACTTGTGTGGGTAGGCCTAGCGCCCGTGACAGGAAACGCCCCAAAGCGCAACGTGGACACATCCAAATTTTTGAAAGAAAACAGAGGTGTTTTTTGCAAAGTGCCTACCTGTAGATTTTGGCCTCTAGCTCAGCCGGCACCTAGGGAAACCTACCAAACCTGTGCATTTCTGAAAACTAGAGACCTAGGGGAATCCATGATGGGGTGACTTGTGTGGCTAGGACCAGGTTATGTTACCCAGAATCCTTTGCAAACCTCAAAATTTGGCTAAAAAAACACATGTTCCTCACATTTCTGTGGCAGAAAGTTCTGGAATCTGAGAGGAGCCACAAATTCCCTTCCACCCAGCGTTCCCCCAAGTCTCCCGATAAAAATGATACCTCACTTGTGTGGGTAGGCCTAGCGCCCCGCGACAGGAAAAGCCCCAAAGCGCAACGTGGACACATCCAAATTTCTGAAAGAAAACAGAGGTGTTTTTTGCAAAGTGCCTACCTGTAGATTTTGGCATCTAGCTCAGCCGGCACCTAGGGAAACCTACCAAACCTGTGCATTTCTGAAAACTAGAGATCTAAGGGAATCCAAGATGGGGTGACTTGTGTGGCTCGGACCAGGTTCTTTTACCCAGAATCCTTTGCAAACCTCAAAATTTGGCTAAAAAAACACATGTTCCTCATATTTCTGTGGCAGAAAGTTCTGGAATCTGATAGGAGCCACAAATTTCCTTCCAACCAGCGTTCCCCCAAGTCTCCCGATAAAAATGATACCTCACTTGTGTGGGTAGGCCTAGCGCCCGCAACAGGAAACGCCCCAAAGCTCAACGTGGACACATCCAAATTTTTGAAAGAAAACAGAGGTGTTTTTTGCAAAGTGCCTACCTGTAGATTTTGGCCTCCAGCTCAGCCGGCACCTAGGGAAACCTACCAAACCTGTGCATTTCTGAAAACTAGAGATCTAAGGGAATCCAAGATGGGGTGACTTGTGTGGTTCGGACCAGGTTCTGTCACCCAGAATCCTTTGCAAACCTCAAAATGTGGCTAAAAAAACACATGTTCCTCACATTTCTGTGGCAGAAAGTTCTGGAATCTGAGAGGAGCCACAAATTTCCTTCCACCCAGCGTTCCCCCAAGTCACCCGATAAAAATGATACCTCACTTGTGTGGGTAGGCCTAGCGCCCGTGACAGGAAACGCCCCAAAGCGCAACGTGGACACATCCAAATTTTTGAAAGAAAACAGAGGTGTTTTTTGCAAAGTGCCTACCTGTAGATTTTGGCCTCTAGCTCAGCCGGCACCTAGGGAAACCTACCAAACCTGTGCATTTCTGAAAACTAGAGACCTAGGGGAATCCAAGATGGGGTGACTTGTGTGGCTCGGACCAGGTTATGTTACCCAGAATCCTTTGCAAACCTCAAAATTTGGCTAAAAAAACACATGTTCCTCACATTTCTGTGGCAGAAAGTTCTGGAATCTGAGAGGAGCCACAAATTCCCTTCCACCCAGCGTTCCCCCAAGTCTCCCGATAAAAATGATACCTCACTTGTGTGGGTAGGCCTAGCGCCCCGCGACAGGAAAAGCCCCAAAGCGCAACGTGGACACATCCAAATTTCTGAAAGAAAACAGAGGTGTTTTTTGCAAAGTGCCTACCTGTAGATTTTGGCATCTAGCTCAGCCGGCACCTAGGGAAACCTACCAAACCTGTGCATTTCTGAAAACTAGAGACCTAGGGGAATCGTGGTGACTTGTGTGGCTCGGACCAGGATCTGTTACCCAGAATCCTTTGCAAACCTCAAAATTTGGCAAAAAAAAACACATGTTCCTCACTTTTCTGTGGCAGAAAGTTCTGGAATCTGAGAGGAGCCACAAATTTCCTGCCACTCAGCGTTCCCCCAAGTCTCTCAATAAAAATGATACCTCACTTGTGTGGGTAGGCCTAGCGCCTGCGACAGGAAACGCCCCATAGCGCAACGTGGACACATCCACATTTTTGAAAGAAAACAGAGGTGTTTTTTGCAAAGTGCCTACCTGTAGATTTTGTCCTCTAGCTCAGCCGGCACCTAGGGAAACCTACCAAACCTGTGCATTTCGGAAAACTAGAGACCTAGGGGAATCCAAGATGGGGTGACTTGTGTGGCTCGGACCAGGTTCTGTTACCCAGAATCCTTTGCAAACCTCAAAATTTGGCTAAAAAAAAAAAAAGGTTCCTCACATTTCTGTGGCAGAAAGTTCTGGAATCTGAGAGGAGACACAAATTTCCTCCCACCCAGCGTTCCCCCAAGTCTCCCGATAAAAATGATACCTCACTTGTGTGGGTAGGCCTAGCGCCCGCGACAGGAAACACCCCAAAGCACAACGTGGACACATCCACATTTTTCAAAGATAACAGAGGTGTTTTTTGCAAAGTGCCTACCTGTAGATTTTGGCCTCTAGCTCAGCCGGCACCTAGGTAAACCTACCAAACCTGTGCATTTCTGAAAACTAGAGACTTAGGTGAATCCAAGATGGGGTGACTTGTGTGGCTCGGACCAGGTTCTGTTACCCAGAATCCTTTGCAAACCTCAAAATTTGGCTAAAAAAACACATGTTCCTCACATTTCTGTGGCAGAACGTTCTGGAAACTGAGAGGAGCCACAATTTCCTCCCACCCAGCGTTTCCCCAAGTCTCCCGATAAAAATGATACCTCACTTGTGTGGGTAGGCTTAGCGCCCGCGACAGAAACACCACAAAGCACAACGTGGACACATCCAAATTTTTGAAAGAAAACACAGGTGTTTTTTGCAAAGTGCCTACCTGTAGATTTTGGCCTCTATCTCAGCCGGCACCTAGGAAACCTACCAAACCTGTGCATTTCTGAAAACAAGAGACCTAGGGGAATCCAAGATGGGGTGACTTGTGTGGCTCGGACCAGGTACTGTTACCCAGAATCCTTTGCAAACCTCAAAATTTGGCTAAAAAAACACATGTTCCTCACATTTCTGTGGCAGAACGTTCTGGAATCTGAGAGGAGACACAAATTTCCTTCCAACCAGCGTTCCCCCAAGTCTCCCGATAAAAATGATACCTCACTTGTGTGGGTAGGCCTAGCGCCCGCGACAGGAAACGCCCCAAAGCGCAATGTGGACACATCCACATTTTTGAAAGAAAACAGAGGTGTTTTTTGCAAAGTGCCTACCTGTAGATTTTGGCCTCTAGCTCAGCCGGCACCTAGGGAAACATACCAAACCTGCGCATTTCTGAAAACTAGAGACCTAGGGGAATCCAAGATGGGGTGACTTGTGTGGCTCGGACCAGGTTCTGTTACCCAGAATCCTTTGCAAACCTCAAAATGTGGCTAAAAAAACACATGTTCCTCACATTCTGTGGCAGAAAGTTCTGGAATCTGAGAGGAGCCACAAATTTCCTCCCACCCAGCGTTTCCCCAAGTCTCCCGATAAAAATGATACCTCACTTGTGTGGGTAGGCTTAGCGCTCGCGACAGGAAACACCCCAAAGCACAACGTGGACACATCCAAATTTTTGAAAGAAAACACAGGTGTTTTTTGCAAAGTGCCTACCTGTAGATTTGGCCTCTATCTCAGCCGGCACCTAGGGAAACCTACCAAACCTGTGCATTTCTGAAAACAAGAGACCTAGGGGAATCCAAGATGGGGTGACTTGTGTGGCTCGGACCAGGTTCTGTTACCCAGAATCCTTTGCAAACTCAAAATTTGGCTAAAAAAACACATGTTCCTCACATTTCTGTGGCAGAACGTTCTGGAATCTGAGAGGAGACACAAATTTCCTTCCAACCAGCGTTCCCCCAAGTCTCCCGATAAAAATGATACCTCACTTGTGTGGGTAGGCCTAGCGCCCGCGACAGGAAACGCCCCAAAGCGCAATGTGGACACATCCACATTTTTTAAAGAAAACAGAGGTGTTTTTTGCAAAGTGCCTACCTGTAGATTTTGGCCTCTAGCTCAGCCGGCACCTAGGGAAACCTACCAAACCTGTGCATTTCTGAAAACTAGAGACCTAGGGGAATGCAAGATGGGGTGGACTTGTGTGGCTCGGACCAGTTCTGTTACCCAGAATCCTTTGCAAACCTCAAAATTTGGCTAAAAAAGCACATGTTTCTCACATTTCTGTGGCAGAAAGTTCTGGAAACTGAGAGGAGACACAAATTTCCTTCCACCCAGCATTCCCCCCAAGTCTCCCGATAAAAATGAAACCTCACTTGTGTGGGTAGGCCTAGCGCCCGCGACTGGAAGCGCCCCAAAGCGCAACGTGGACACATCCAAATTTTTGAAAGAAAACAGAGGTGTTTTTTGCAAAGTGCCTACCTGTAGATTTTGGCCTCTAGCTCAGCCACAACCTAGGGAAACCTACCAAACCTGTGCATTTCTGAAAACTAGAGACCTAGGGGAATCCAAGATGGGGTGACTTGTGGGGCTCTGACCAGGTTCTGTTACCCAGAATCCATTGCAAACCTCAAATTGTGGCTAAACAAAACACATGTTCCTCACATTTCTGTGGCAGAAAGTTCTGGAATCTGAGAGGAGCCACAAATTTCCTTCCAACCAGCGTTCCCCCAAGTCTCCCGATAAAAATGATACCTCACTTGTGTGGGTAGGCCTAGCGCCCGCGACAGGAAACGCCCCAAAGCGCAATGTGGACACATCCACATTTTTGAAAGAAAACAGAGGTGTTTTTTGCAAAGTGCCTACCTGTAGATTTTGGCCTCTAGCTCAGCCGGCACCTAGGGAAACATACCAAACCTGCGCATTTCTGAAAACTAGAGACCTAGGGGAATCCAAGATGGGGTGACTTGTGTGGCTCGGACCAGGTTCTGTTACCCAGAATCCTTTGCAAACCTCAAAATGTGGCTAAAAAAACACATGTTCCTCACATTTCTGTGGCAGAAAGTTCTGGAATCTGAGAGGAGCCACAAATTTCCTCCCACCCAGCGTTTCCCCAAGTCTCCCGATAAAAATGATACCTCACTTGTGTGGGTAGGCTTAGCGCCCGCGACAGGAAACACCCCAAAGCACAACGTGGACACATCCAAATTTTTGAAAGAAAACACAGGTGTTTTTTGCAAAGTGCCTACCTGTAGATTTTGGCCTCTATCTCAGCCGGCACCTAGGGAAACCTACCAAACCTGTGCATTTCTGAAAACAAGAGACCTAGGGGAATCCAAGATGGGGTGACTTGTGTGGCTCGGACCAGGTTCTGTTACCCAGAATCCTTTGCAAACCTCAAAATTTGGCTAAAAAAACACATGTTCCTCACATTTCTGTGGCAGAACGTTCTGGAATCTGAGAGGAGACACAAATTTCCTTCCAACCAGCGTTCCCCCAAGTCTCCCGATAAAAATGATACCTCACTTGTGTGGGTAGGCCTAGCGCCCGCGACAGGAAACGCCCCAAAGCGCAATGTGGACACATCCACATTTTTTAAAGAAAACAGAGGTGTTTTTTGCAAAGTGCCTACCTGTAGATTTTGGCCTCTAGCTCAGCCGGCACCTAGGGAAACCTACCAAACCTGTGCATTTCTGAAAACTAGAGACCTAGGGGAATGCAAGATGGGGTGACTTGTGTGGCTCGGACCAGGTTCTGTTACCCAGAATCCTTTGCAAACCTCAAAATTTGGCTAAAAAAGCACATGTTTCTCACATTTCTGTGGCAGAAAGTTCTGGAAACTGAGAGGAGACACAAATTTCCTTCCACCCATCATTCCCCCAAGTCTCCCGATAAAAATGAAACCTCACTTGTGTGGGTAGGCCTAGCGCCCGCGACTGGAAGCGCCCCAAAGCGCAACGTGGACACATCCAAATTTTTGAAAGAAAACAGAGGTGTTTTTTGCAAAGTGCCTACCTGTAGATTTTGGCCTCTAGCTCAGCCACAACCTAGGGAAACCTACCAAACCTGTGCATTTCTGAAAACTAGAGACCTAGGGGAATCCAAGATGGGGTGACTTGTGTGGCTCGGACCAGGTTCTGTTACCCAGAATCCTTTGCAAACCTCAAAATATGGCAAAAAAAACACATGTTCCTCACATTTCTGTGGCAGAAAGTTCTGGAATCTGATAGGAGCCACAAATTTCCTTACAACCAGCGTTCCCCCAAGTCTCCCGATAAAAATGATACCTCACTTGTGTGGGTAGGCCTAGCGCCCGCGACAGGAAACGCCCCAAAGCGCAACGTGGACACATCCAAATTTTTGAAAGAAAACAGAGGTGTTTTTTGCAAAGTGCCTACCTGTAGATTTTGGCCTCCAGCTCAGCTGGCACCTAGGGAAACCTACCAAACCTGTGCATTTCTGAAAACTAGAGACCTAGGGGAATCCAAGATGGGATGACTTGTGTGGATCGGACCAGGTTCTGTTACCCAGAATCCTTTGCAAACCTCAAAATGTGGCTAAAAAAACACATGTTCCTCACATTTCTGTGGCAGAAAGTTCTGGAATCTGAGAGGAGCCACAAATTTCCTTCCACCCAGCGTTCCCCCAAGTCACCCGATAAAAATGATACCTCACTTGTGTGGGTAGGCCTAGCGCCCGTGACAGGAAACGCCCCAAAGCGCAATGTGGACACATCCAAATTTTTGAAAGAAAACAGAGGTGTTTTTTGCAAAGTGCCTTTCTGTAGATTTTGGCCTCTAGCTCAGCCGGCACCTAGGGAAACCTACCAAACCTGTGCATTTCTGAAAACTAGAGACCTAGGGGAATCCAAGATGGGGTGACTTGTGTGGCTCGGACCAGGTTCTGTTACCCAGAATCCTTTGCAAACCTCAAAATTTGGCTAAAAAAACACATGTTCCTCACATTTCTGTGGCAGAAAGTTCTGGAATCTGAGAGGAGCCACAAATTCCCTTGCACCCAGCGTTCCCCCAAGTCTCCCGATAAAAATGATACCTCACTTGTGTGGGTAGGCCTAGCGCCCGCGACAGGAAACGCCCCAAAGCGCAATGTGGACACATCCAAATTTTTGAAAGAAAACAGAGGTGTTTTTTGCAAAGTGCCTACCTGTAGATTTTGGCCTCCAGCTCAGCCGGCACCTTGGGAAACCTACCAAGCCTGTGCATTTCTGAAAACTAGAGACCTAGGGGAATCCAAGATGGGGTGACTTGTGTGGCTCGGACCAGGTTCTGTTACCCAGAATCCTTTTCAAACCTCAAAATTTGGCAAAAAAAACACATGTTCCTCACATTTCTGTGGCAGAAAGTTCTGGAATCTGAGAGGAGAACCAAATTTCCTCCCACCCAGCGTTCCCCCAAGTCTCCCGATAAAAATGATACCTCACTTGTGTGGGTAGGCTTAGCGCCCGCGACAGGAGACACCCCAAAGCACAACGTCGACACATCCAAATTTTTGAAAGAAAACAGAGGCGTTTTTTGCAAAGTGCCTACCTGGAGATTTTGGCCTCTAGCTCAGCCGGCACCTAGGGAAACCTACCAAACCTGTGCATTTCTGAAAACTAGAGACCTAGGGGAATGCAAGATGGGGTGACTTGTGTGGCTCGGACCAGGTTCTGTTACCCAGAATCCTTTGCAAACCTCAAAATTTGGCTAAAAAAGCACATGTTTCTCACATTTCTGTGGCAGACAGTTCTGGAAATTGAGAGGAGACACAAATTTCCTTCCACCCAGCATTCCCCCAAGTCTCCCGATAAAAATGATACCTCACTTGTGTGGGTAGGCCTAGCGCCCGCGACTGGAAGCGCCCCAAAGCGCAACATGGACACATCCAAATTTTTGAAAGAAAACAGAGGTGTTTTTTGCAAAGTGCCTACCTGTAGATTTTGGCCTCTAGCTCAGCCAGCACCTAGGGAAACCTACCAAACCTGTGCATTTCTGCAAACTAGAGACCTAAGGGAATCCAAGATGGGGTGACTTGTGTGGCTCGGATCAGGTTCTGTTACCCAGAATCCTTTGCAAACCTCAAAATTTGGCAAAAAAAAACACATGTTCCTCACATTTCTGTGGCAGAACGTTCTGGAATCTGAGAGGAGCCACAAATTTCTTTCCACCCAGCGTTCCCCCAAGTCTCCCGATAAAAATGATACCTCACTTGTGTGGGTAGGCCTAGCGCCCGCGATAGGAAACGCCCCAAAACGCAACGCGGACACATCCAAATTTTTGAAAGAAAACAGAGGTGTTTTTTGCAAAGTGCCTACCTGTAGATTTTGGCCTCTAGCTCAGCCGGCACCTAGGGAAACCTACCAAACCTGTGCATTTCTGAAAACTAGAGACCTAGGGGAATCCAAGATGGGGTGACTTGTGTGGCTCGGACCAGGTTCTGTTACCCAGAATCCTTTTCAAACCTCAAAATTTGGCAAAAAAAAACACATGTTCCTCACATTTCTGTGGCAGAAAGTTCTGGAATCTGATAGGAGCCACAAATTTCCTTCCAACCAGCGTTCCCCCAAGTCTCCCGATAAAAATGATACCTCACTTGTGTGGGTAGGCCTAGCGCCCGCGACAGGAAACGCCCCAAAGCGCAACGTGGACACATCCAAATTTTTGAAAGAAAACAGAGGTGTTTTTTGCAAAGTGCCTACCTGTAGATTTTGGCCTCCAGCTCAGCCGGCACCTAGGGAAACTTACCAAACCTGTGCATTTCTGAAAACTAGAGACCTAGGGGAATCCAAGATGGGGTGACTTGTGTGGATCGGACCAGGTTCTGTTACCCAGAATCCTTTGCAAACCTCAAAATGTGGCTAAAAAAACACATGTTCCTCACATTTCTGTGGCAGAAAGTTCTGGAATCTGAGAGGAGCCACAAATTTCCTTCCACCCAGCGTTCCCCCAAGTCACCCGATAAAAATGATACCTCACTTGTGTGGGTAGGCCTAGCGCCCGTGACAGGAAACGCCCCAAAGCGCAATGTGGACACATCCAAATTTTTGAATGAAAACAGAGGTGTTTTTTGCAAAGTGCCTACCTGTAGATTTTGGCCTGTAGCTCAGCCGGCACCTAGGGAAACCTACCAAACCTGTGCATTTCTGAAAACTAGAGACCTAGGGGAATCCAAGATGGGGTGACTTGTGTGGCTCGGACCAGGTTCTGTTACCCAGAATCCTTTGCAAACCTCAAAATTTGGCTAAAAAAACACATGTTCCTCACATTTCTGTGGCAGAAAGTTCTGGAATCTGAGAAGAGCCACAAATTCCCTTCCACCCAGCGTTCCCCCAAGTCTCCCGATAAAAATGATACCTCACTTGTGTGGGTAGGCCTAGCGCCCGCGACAGGAAACGCCCCAAAGCGCAATGTGGACACATCCAAATTTTTGAAAGAAAACAGAGGTGTTTTTTGCAAAGTGCCTACCTGTAGATTTTGGCCTCCAGCTCAGCCGGCACCTTGGGAAACCTACCGAGCCTGTGCATTTCTGAAAACTAGAGACCTAGGGGAATCCAAGATGGGGTGACTTGTGTGGCTCGGACCAGGTTCTGTTACCCAGAATCCTTTTCAAACCTCAAAATTTGGCAAAAAAAACACATGTTCCTCACATTTCTGTGGCAGAAAGTTCTGGAATCTGAGAGGAGAACCAAATTTCCTCCCACCCAGCGTTCCCCCAAGTCTCCCGATAAAAATGATACCTCACTTGTGTGGGTAGGCTTAGCGCCCGCGACAGGAGACACCCCAAAGCACAACGTCGACACATCCAAATTTTTGAAAGAAAACAGAGGCGTTTTTTGCAAAGTGCCTACCTGGAGATTTTGGCCTCTAGCTCAGCCGGCACCTAGGGAAACCTACCAAACCTGTGCATTTCTGAAAACTAGAGACCTAGGGGAATGCAAGATGGGGTGACTTGTGTGGCTCGGACCAGGTTCTGTTACCCAGAATCCTTTGCAAACCTCAAAATTTGGCTAAAAAAGCACATGTTTCTCACATTTCTGTGGCAGAAAGTTCTGGAAACTGAGAGGAGACACAAATTTCCTTCCACCCAGCATTCCCCCAAGTCTCCCGAAAAAATGATACCTCACTTGTGTGGGTAGGCCTAGCGCCCGCGACTGGAAGCGCCCCAAAGCGCAACATGGACACATCCAAATTTTTGAAAGAAAACAGAGGTGTTTTTTGCAAAGTGCCTACCTGTAGATTTTGGCCTCTAGCTCAGCCAGCACCTAGGGAAACCTACCAAACCTGTGCATTTCTGCAAACTAGAGACCTAAGGGAATCCAAGATGGGGTGACTTGTGTGGCTCGGATCAGGTTCTGTTACCCAGAATCCTTTGCAAACCTCAAAATTTGGCAAAAAAAACACATGTTCCTCACATTTCTGTGGCAGAACGTTCTGGAATCTGAGAGGAGCCACAAATTTCTTTCCACCCAGCGTTCCCCCAAGTCTCCCGATAAAAATGATACCTCACTTGTGTGGGTAGGCCTAGCGCCCGCGATAGGAAACGCCCCAAAACGCAACGGGGACACATCCAAATTTTTGAAAGAAAACAGAGGTGTTTTTTGCAAAGTGCCTACCTGTAGATTTTGCCCTCTAGCTCAGCCGGCACCTAGGGAAACCTACCAAACCTGTGCATTTCTGAAAACTAGAGACCTAGGGGAATCCAAGATGGGGTGACTTGTGTGGCTCGGACCAGGTTCTGTTACCCAGAATCCTTTTCAAACCTCAAAATTTGGCAAAAAAAACACATGTTCCTCACATTTCTGTGGCAGAAAGTTCTGGAATCTGATAGGAGCCACAAATTTCCTTCCAACCAGCGTTCCCCCAAGTCTCCCGATAAAAATGATACCTCACTTGTGTGGGTAGGCCTAGCGCCCGCGACAGGAAACGCCCCAAAGCGCAACGTGGACACATCCAAATTTTTGAAAGAAAACAGAGGTGTTTTTTGCAAAGTGCCTACCTGTAGATTTTGGCCTCCAGCTCAGCCGGCACCTAGGGAAACCTACCAAACCTGTGCATTTCTGAAAACTAGAGACCTAGGGGAATCCAAGATGGGGTGACTTGTGTGGATCGGACCAGGTTCTGTTACCCAGAATCCTTTGCAAACCTCAAAATGTGGCTAAAAAAACACATGTTCCTCACATTTCTGTGGCAGAAAGTTCTGGAATCTGAGAGGAGCCACAAATTTCCTTCCACCCAGCGTTCCCCCAAGTCACCCGATAAAAATGATACCTCACTTGTGTGGGTAGGCCTAGCGCCCGTGACAGGAAACGCCCCAAAGCGCAATGTGGACACATCCAAATTTTTGAATGAAAACAGAGGTGTTTTTTGCAAAGTGCCTACCTGTAGATTTTGGCCTCTAGCTCAGCCGGCACCTAGGGAAACCTACCAAACCTGTGCATTTCTGAAAACTAGAGACCTAGGGGAATCCAAGATGGGGTGACTTGTGTGGCTCGGACCAGGTTCTGTTACCCAGAATCCTTTGCAAACCTCAAAATTTGGCTAAAAAAACACGTTCCTCACATTTCTGTGGCAGAAAGTTCTGGAATCTGAGAGGAGCCACAAATTCCCTTCCACCCAGCGTTCCCCCAAGTCTCCCGATAAAAATGATACCTCACTTGTGTGGGTAGGCCTAGCGCCCGCGACAGGAAACGCCCCAAAGCGCAACGTGGACACATCCAAATTTTTGAAAGAAAACAGAGGTGTTTTTTGCAAAGTGCCTACCTGTAGATTTTGGCCTCCAGCTCAGCCGGCACCTAGGGAAACCTACCAAACCTGTGCATTTCTGAAAACTAGAGACCTAGGGGAATCCAAGATGGGGTGACTTGTGTGGCTCGGACCAGGTTCTGTTACCCAGAATCCTTTTCAAACCTCAAAATTTGGCAAAAAAAACACATGTTCCTCACATTTCTGTGGCAGAAAGTTCTGGAATCTGAGAGGAGAACCAAATTTCCTCCCACGCAGCGTTCCCCCAAGTCTCCCGATAAAAATGATACCTCACTTGTGTGGGTAGGCTTAGCGCCCGCGACAGGAAACACCCCAAAGCACAACGTCGACACATCCAAATTTTTGAAAGAAAACAGAGGCGTTTTTTGCAAAGTGCCTACCTGGAGATTTTGGCCTCTAGCTCAGCCGGCACCTAGGGAAACCTACCAAACCTGTGCATTTCTGAAAACTAGAGACCTAGGGAAATGCAAGATGGGGTGACTTGTGTGGCTCGGACCAGGTTCTGTTACCCAGAATCCTTTGCAAACCTCAAAATTTGGCTAAAAAAGTACATGTTTCTCACATTTCTGTGGTAGAAAGTTCTGGAAACTGAGAGGAGACACAAATTTCCTTCCACCCAGCATTCCCCCAAGTCTCCCGATAAAAATGATACCTCACTTGTGTGGGTAGGCCTAGCGCCCGCGACTGGAAGCGCCCCAAAGCGCAACGTGGACACATCGAAATTTTTGAAAGAAAACAGAGGTGTTTTTTGCAAAGTGCCTACCTGTAGATTTTGGCCTCTAGCTCAGCCAGCACCTAGGGAAACCTACCAAACCTGTGCATTTCTGCAAACTAGAGACCTAGGGGAATCCAAGATGGGGTGACTTGTGTGGCTCGGACCAGGTTCTGTTACCCAGAATCCTTTGCAAACCTCAAAATATGGCAAAAAAAACACATGTTCCTCACATTTCTGTGGCAGAAAGTTCTGGAATCTGATAGGAGCCACAAATTTCCTTCCAACCAGCGTTCCCCCAAGTCTCCCGATAAAAATGATACCTCACTTGTGTGGGTAGGCCTAGCGCCCGCGACAGGAAACGCCCCAAAGCGCAACGTGGACACATCCAAATTTTTGAAAGAAAACAGAGGTGTTTTTTGCAAAGTGCCTACCTGTAGATTTTGGCCTCCAGCTCAGCCGGCACCTAGGGAAACCTACCAAACCTGTGCATTTCTGAAAACTAGAGTCCTAGGGGAATCCAAGATGGGGTGACTTGTGTGGATCGGACCAGGTTCTGTTACCCAGAATCCTTTGCAAACCTCAAAATGTGGCTAAAAAAACACATGTTCCTCATATTTCTGTGGCAGAAAGTTCTGGAATCTGAGAGGAGCCACAAATTTCCTTCCACCCAGCGTTCCCCCAAGTCACCCGATAAAAATGATACCTCACTTGTGTGGGTAGGCCTAGCGCCCGTGACAGGAAACGCCCCAAAGCGCAATGTGGACACATCCAAATTTTTGAAAGAAAACAGAGGTGTTTTTTGCAAAGTGCCTACCTGTAGATTTTGGCCTCTAGCTCAGCCGGCACCTAGGGAAACCTACCAAACCTGTGCATTTCTGAAAACTAGAGACCTAGGGGAATCCAAGATGGGGTGACTTGTGTGTCTCGGACCAGGTTCTGTTACCCAGAATCCTTTGCAAACCTCAAAATTTGGCTAAAAAAAACACATGTTCCTCACATTTCTGTGGCAGAAAGTTTTGGAATCTGAGAGGAGCCACAAATTCCCTTCCACCCAGCGTTCCCCCAAGTCTCCCGATAAAAATGATACCTCACTTGTGTGGGTAGGCCTAGCGCCCGCGACAGGAAACTCCCCAAAGCGCAACGTGGACACATCCAAATTTTTGAAAGAAAACAGAGGTATTTTTTGCAAAGTGCCTACCTGTAGATTTTGGCCTCCAGCTCAGCCGGCACCTAGGGAAACCTACCAAACCTGTGCATTTCTAAAAACTAGAGACCTAGGGGAATCCAAGATGGGGTGACTTGTGTGGCTCGGATCAGGTTCTGTTACCCAGAATCCTTTGCAAACCTCAAAATTTGGCAAAAAAAAACACATGTTCCTCACATTTCTGTGGCAGAACGTTCTGGAATCTGAGAGGAGCCACAAATTTCCTTCCACCCAGCGTTCCCCCAAGTGTCCCGATAAAAATGATACCTCACTTGTGTGGGTAGGCTTAGCGCCCGCGACAGGAAACATCCCAAAGCACAACGTGGACACATCCAAATTTTTGAAAGAAAACAGATGTGTTTTTTGCAAAGTGCCTACCTGTAGATTTTGGCCTCTAGCTCAGCCGGCACCTAGGGAAACCTACCAAACCTGTGCATTTCTGAAAACTAGAGACCTAGGGGAATGCAAGATGGGGTGTCTTGTGTGGCTCGGACCAGGTTCTGTTACCCAGAATCCTTTGCAAACCTCAAAATTTGGCTAAAAAAGCACATGTTTCTACAATTTCTGTGGCAGAAAGTTCTGGAAACTGAGAGGAGACACAAATTTCCTTCCACCCAGCATTCCCCCAAGTCTCCCGATAAAAATGATACCTCACTTGTGTGGGTAGGCCTAGCGCACGCGACTGGAAGCGCCCCAAAGCGCAATGTGGACACATCGAAATTTTTGAAAGAAAACAGAGGTGTTTTTTGCAAAGTGCCTACCTGTAGATTTTGGCCTCTAGCTCAGCCAGCACCTAGGGAAACCTATCAAACCTGTGCATTTCTGAAAACTAGAGACCTAGAGGAATCCAAGATGGGGTGACTTGTGCGGCTCGGACCAGGTTCTGTTACCCAGAATCCTTTGCAAACCTCAAAATTTGACAAAAAAAACACATGTTCCTCACATTTCTGTGGCAGAAAGTTCTGGAATCTGAGAGGAGACACAAATTTCCTCCCACCCAGCGTTCCCCCAAGTCTCCGGATAAAAATGATACCTCACTTGAGTGGGTAGGCTTAGCGCCCGCGAGAGGAAACACCCCAAAGCACAACGTGGACACATCCAAATTTTTGAAAGAAAACAGGTGTTTTTTGCAAAGTGCCTACCTGTAGATTATGGCCTCTATCTCAGCCGGCACCTAGGGAAACCTACCAAACCTGTGCATTTCTGAAAAACTAGAGACCTAGGGGAATGCAAGATGGGGTGACTTGTGTGGCTCGGACCAGGTTCTGTTACCCAGAATCCTTTGCAAACCTCAAAATTTGGCTAAAAAAGCACATGTTTCTCACATTTCTGTGGCAGAAAGTTCTGGAAACTGAGAGGAGACACAAATTTCCTTCCACCCAGCATTCCCCCAAGTCTCCCGATAAAAATTATACCTCACTTGAGTGGGTAGGCTTAGCGCCCGCGAGAGGAAACACCCCAAAGCGCAACGTGGACACATCCAAATTTTTGAAAGAAAACAGAGGTGTTTTTTGCAAAGTGCCTACCTGTAGATTTTGGCCTCTAGCTCAGCCAGCACCTAGGGAAACCTACCAAACCTGTGCATTTCTGAAAACTAGAGACCTAGGGGAATCCAAGATGGGGTGACTTGTGCGGCTCGGACCAGGTTCTGTTACCCAGAATCCTTTGCAAACCTCAAAATTTGGCAAAAAAAAACACATGTTCCTCACATTTCTGTGGCAGAAAGTTCTGGAATCTGAGAGGAGACACAAATTTCCTCCCACCCAGCGTTCCCCCAAGTCTCTGGATAAAAATGATACCTCACTTGTGTGGGTAGGCTTAGCGCCCGCGAGAGGAAACACCCCAAAGCACAACGTGGACACATCCAAATTTTTGAAAGAAAACAGAGGTGTTTTTTGCAAAGTGCCTACCTGTAGATTATGGCCTCTATCTCAGCCGGCACCTAGGGAAACCTACCAAACCTGTGCATTTCTGAAAACAAGAGACCTAGGGGAATCCAAGATGGGGTGACTTGTGCGGCTCGGACCAGGTTCTGTTACCCAGAATCCTTTGCAAACCTCAAAATTTGGCAAAAAAAAACACATGTTCCTCACATTTCTGTGGCAGAAAGTTCTGGAATCTGAGAGGAGACACAAATTTCCTCCCACCCAGCGTTCCCCCAAGTCTCCGGATAAAAATGATACCTCACTTGTGTGGGTAGGCTTAGCGCCCGCGAGAGGAAACACCCCAAAGCACAACGTGGACACATCCACATTTTTGAAAGAAAACAGAGGTGTTTTTTGCAAAGTGCCTACCTGTAGATTTTGGCCTCTAGCTCAGCCGGCACCTAGGGAAACCTACCAAACCTGTGCATTTCTGAAAACTAGAGACCTCGGGGAATGCAAGATGGGGTGACTTGTGTGGCTCGGACCAGGTTCTGTTACCCAGAATCCTTTGCAAACCTCAAAATTTGGCTAAAAAAGCACATGTTTCTCCAATTTCTGTGGCAGAAAGTTCTGGAAACTGAGAGGAGACACAAATTTCCTTCCACCCAGCATTCCCCCAAGTCTCCCGATAAAAATGATACCTCACTTGTGTGTGTAGGCCTAGCGCCCGCGACTGGAAGCGCCCCAAAGCGCAACGTGGACACATCGACATTTTTGAAAGAAAACAGAGGTGTTTTTTGCAAAGTGCCTACCTGTAGATTTTGGCCTCCAGCTCAGCCAGCACCTAGGGAAACCTATCAAACCTGTGCATTTCTGAAAACTAGAGACCTAGGGGAATCCAAGATGGGGTGACTTGTGCGGCTCGGACCAGGTTCTGTTACCCAGAATCCTTTGCAAACCTCAAAATTTGACAAAAAAAACACATGTTCCTCACATTTCTGTGGCAGAAAGTTCTGGAATCTGAGAGGAGACACAAATTTCCTCCCACCCAGCGTTCCCCCAAGTCTCCGGATAAAAATGATACCTCACTTGAGTGGGTATGCTTAGCGCCCGCGAGAGGAAACACCCCAAAGCACAACGTGGACACATCCAAGTTTTTGAAAGAAAACAGAGGTGTTTTTTGCAAAGTGCCTACCTGTAGATTATGGCCTCTATCTCAGCCGGCACCTAGGGAAACCTTCCAAACCTGTGCATTTCTGAAAAACTAGAGACCTAGGGGAATGCAAGATGGGGTGACTTGTGTGGCTCGGACCAGGTTCTGTTACCCAGAATCCTTTGCAAACCTCAAAATTTGGCTAAAAAAGCACATGTTTCTCACATTTCTGTGGCAGAAAGTTCTGGAAACTGAGAGGAGACACAAATTTCCTTCCACCAAGCATTCCCCCAAGTCTCCCGATAAAAATTATACCTCACTTGAGTGGGTAGGCTTAGCGCCCGCGAGAGGAAACACCCCAAAGCGCAACGTGGACACATCCAAATTTTTGAAAGAAAACAGAGGTGTTTTTTGCAAAGTGCCTACCTGTAGATTTTGGCCTCTAGCTCAGCCAGCACCTAGGGAAACCTACCAAACCTGTGCATTTCTGAAAACTAGAGACCTAGGGGAATCCAAGATGGGGTGACTTGTGCGGCTCGGACCAGGTTCTGTTACCCAGAATCCTTTGCAAACCTCAAAATTTGGCAAAAAAACACATGTTCCTCACATTTCTGTGGCAGAAAGTTGTGGAATCTGAGAGGAGACACAAATTTCCTCCCACCCAGCGTTCCCCCAAGTCTCCGGATAAAAATGATACCTCACTTGTGTGGGTAGGCTTAGCGCCCGCGAGAGGAAACACCCCAAAGCACAACGTGGACACATCCAAATTTTTGAAAGAAAACAGAGGTGTTTTTTGCAAAGTGCCTACCTGTAGATTATGGCCTCTATCTCAGCCGGCACCTAGGGAAACCTACCAAACCTGTGCATTTCTGAAAACAAGAGACCTAGGGGAATCCAAGATGGGGTGACTTGTGTGGCTCGGACCAGGTTCTGTTACCCAGAATCCTTTGCAAACCTCAAAATTTGGATAAAAAAACACATGTTCCTCACATTTCTGTGGCAGAACGTTCTGGAATCTGAGAGGAGCCACAAATTTCCTTCCACCCAGCGTTCCCCCAGGTCTCCTTATAAAAATGATACCTCACTTGTGTAGGTAGGTCTAGCGCCCGCGATAGGAAACGCCCCAAAGCGCAACGTGGACACATCCAAATTTTTGAAAGAAAACAGAGGTGTTTTTTGCAAAGTGCCTACCTGTAGATTTTGGCCTCTAGCTCAGCCGGCACCTAGGGAAACCTACCAAACCTGTGCATTTCTGAAAACTAGAGACCTCGGGGAATGCAAGATGGGGTGACTTGTGTGGCTCGGACCAGGTTCTGTTACCCAGAATCCTTTGCAAACCTCAAAATGTGGCAAAAAAAATACATGTTCCTCACATTTCTGTGGCAGAAAGTTCTGGAATCTGAGAGGAGACACAAATTTCCTCCCACCCAGCGTTCCCCCAAGTCTCCGGATAAAAATGATACCTCACTTGAGTGGGTATGCTTAGCGCCCGCGAGAGGAAACACCCCAAAGCACAACGTGGACACATCCAAGTTTTTGAAAGAAAACAGAGGTGTTTTTTGCAAAGTGCCTACCTGTAGATTATGGCCTCTATCTCAGCCGGCACCTAGGGAAACCTTCCAAACCTGTGCATTTCTGAAAAACTAGAGACCTAGGGGAATGCAAGATGGGGTGACTTGTGTGGCTCGGACCAGGTTCTGTTACCCAGAATCCTTTGCAAACCTCAAAATTTGGCTAAAAAAGCACATGTTTCTCACATTTCTGTGGCAGAAAGTTCTGGAAACTGAGAGGAGACACAAATTTCCTTCCACCAAGCATTCCCCCAAGTCTCCCGATAAAAATTATACCTCACTTGAGTGGGTAGGCTTAGCGCCCGCGAGAGGAAACACCCCAAAGCGCAACGTGGACACATCCAAATTTTTGAAAGAAAACAGAGGTGTTTTTTGCAAAGTGCCTACCTGTAGATTTTGGCCTCTAGCTCAGCCAGCACCTAGGGAAACCTACCAAACCTGTGCATTTCTGAAAACTAGAGACCTAGGGGAATCCAAGATGGGGTGACTTGTGCGGCTCGGACCAGGTTCTGTTACCCAGAATCCTTTGCAAACCTCAAAATTTGGCAAAAAAAACACATGTTCCTCACATTTCTGTGGCAGAAAGTTGTGGAATCTGAGAGGAGACACAAATTTCCTCCCACCCAGCGTTCCCCCAAGTCTCCGGATAAAAATGATACCTCACTTGTGTGGGTAGGCTTAGCGCCCGCGAGAGGAAACACCCCAAAGCACAACGTGGACACATCCAAATTTTTGAAAGAAAACAGAGGTGTTTTTTGCAAAGTGCCTACCTGTAGATTATGGCCTCTATCTCAGCCGGCACCTAGGGAAACCTACCAAACCTGTGCATTTCTGAAAACAAGAGACCTAGGGGAATCCAAGATGGGGTGACTTGTGTGGCTCGGACCAGGTTCTGTTACCCAGAATCCTTTGCAAACCTCAAAATTTGGATAAAAAAACACATGTTCCTCACATTTCTGTGGCAGAACGTTCTGGAATCTGAGAGGAGCCACAAATTTCCTTCCACCCAGCGTTCCCCCAGGTCTCCTTATAAAAATGATACCTCACTTGTGTAGGTAGGTCTAGCGCCCGCGATAGGAAACGCCCCAAAGCGCAACGTGGACACATCCAAATTTTTGAAAGAAAACAGAGGTGTTTTTTGCAAAGTGCCTACCTGTAGATTTTGGCCTCTAGCTCAGCCGGCACCTAGGGAAACCTACCAAACCTGTGCATTTCTGAAAACTAGAGACCTCGGGGAATGCAAGATGGGGTGACTTGTGTGGCTCGGACCAGGTTCTGTTACCCAGAATCCTTTGCAAACCTCAAAATGTGGCAAAAAAAATACATGTTCCTCACATTTCTGTGGCAGAAAGTTCTGGAATCTGAGAGGAGCCACAAATTTCCTTCCACCCAGCGTTCCCCCAAGTCTCCCGATAAAAATGATACCTCACTTGTGTGGGTAGGCCTAGCGCCCGCGACAGGAAACGCCCCAAAGCGCAACATGGACACATCCAAATTTTTGAAAGAAAACAGAGGTGTTTTTTGCAAAGTGCCTACCTGTAGATTTTGGCCTCTAGCTCAGCCGGCACCTAGGGAAACCTACCAAACCTGTGCATTTCTGAAAACTAGAGACCTAGGGGAATCCAAGATGGGTTGACTTGTGTGGCTCGGATCAGGTTCTGTTACCCAGAATCCTTTGCAAACCTCAAAATTTGGCAAAAAAAACACATGTTCCTCACATTTCTGTGGCAGAACATTCTGGAATCTGAGAGGAGCCACAAATTTCCTTCCACACAGCGTTCCCCCAAGTCTCCCGATAAAAATGATACCTCACTTGTGTGGGTAGGCCTAGCGCCCGCGATAGGAAACGCCCCAAAACGCAACGGGGACACATCCAAATTTTTGAAAGAAAACCGAGGTGTTTTTTGCAAAGTGCCTACCTGTAGATTTTGGCCTCTAGCTCAGCCGGCACCTAGGGAAACCTACCAAACCTGTGCATTTCTGAAAACTAGAGACCAAGGGGAATCCAAGATGGGGTGACTTGTGTGGCTCGGACCAGGTTCTGTTACCCAGAATCCTTTGCAAACCTCATAATTTGGCTAAAAAAACACATGTTCCTCATATTTCTGTGGCGGAAAGTTCTGGAATCTGATAGGAGCCACAAATTTCCTTCCACCCAGCGTTCCCTCAAGTCTCCCGATAAAAATGATACCTCACTTGTGTGGGTAGGCCTAGCGCCTGTGGCAGGAAACGCCCCAAAGCGCAACGTGGACACATCCAAATTTTTGAAAGAAAACAGAGGTGTTTTTTGCAAAGTGCTACCTGTAGATTTTGGCCTCTAGCTCAGCCGGCACCTAGGGAAACCTACCAAACCTGTGCATTTCTGAAAACTAGAGACCTAGGGGAATCCAAGATGGGTTGACTTGTGTGGCTCGGATCAGGTTCTGTTACCCAGAATCCTTTGCAAACCTCAAAATTTGGCAAAAAAAACACATGTTCCTCACATTTCTGTGGCAGAACATTCTGGAATCTGAGAGGAGCCACAAATTTCCTTCCACACAGCGTTCCCCCAAGTCTCCCGATAAAAATGATACCTCACTTGTGTGGGTAGGCCTAGCGCCCGCGATAGGAAACGCCCCAAAACGCAACGGGGACACATCCAAATTTTTGAAAGAAAACCGAGGTGTTTTTTGCAAAGTGCCTACCTGTAGATTTTGGCCTCTAGCTCAGCCGGCACCTAGGGAAACCTACCAAACCTGTGCATTTCTGAAAACTAGAGACCAAGGGGAATCCAAGATGGGGTGACTTGTGTGGCTCGGACCAGGTTCTGTTACCCAGAATCCTTTGCAAACCTCATAATTTGGCTAAAAAAACACATGTTCCTCATATTTCTGTGGCGGAAAGTTCTGGAATCTGATAGGAGCCACAAATTTCCTTCCACCCAGCGTTCCCTCAAGTCTCCCGATAAAAATGATCCCTCACTTGTGTGGGTAGGCCTAGCGCCTGTGGCAGGAAACGCCCCAAAGCGCAACGTGGACACATCCAAATTTTTGAAAGAAAACAGAGGTGTTTTTTGCAAAGTGCTACCTGTAGATTTTGGCCTCTAGCTCAGCCGGCACCTAGGGAAACCTACCAAACCTGTGCATTTCTGAAAACTAGAGACCTTGCGGAATCCAAGATGGGGTGACTTGTGTGGCTCGGACCAGGTTCTGTTACCCAGAATCCTTTGCAAACCTCAAAATTTGGCAAAAAAACACATGTTCCTCACATTTCTGTGGCAGAAAGTTCTGGAATCTGAGAGGAGCCACAAATGTCCTTCCACCCAGCGTTCCCCCAAGTCACCCAATAAAAATGATACCTCACTTGTGTGGGTAGGCTTAGCGCCCGCAACAGGAAACACCCCAAAGCACAACGTGGACACATCCAAATTTTTGAAAGAAAACAGAGGTGTTTTTTGCAAAGTGCCTACCTGTAGATTTTGGCCTCTAGCTCAGCCGGCACCTAGGGAAACCTACCAAACCTGTGCATTTCTGAAAACTAGAGACCTAGGGGAATGCAAGATGGGGTGACTTGTGTGGCTCGGACCAGGTTCTGTTACCCAGAATCCTTTGCAAACCTCAAAATTTGGCTAAAAAAGCACATGTTTCTCCAATTTCTGTGGCAGAAAGTTCTGGAAACTGAGAGGAGACACAAATTTCCTTCCACCCAGCATTCCCCCAAGTCTCCCGATAAAAATGATACCTCACTTGTGTGGGTAGGCCTAGCGCCCGCGACTGGAAGCGCCCCAAAGCTCAACGTGGACACATCGAAATTTTTGAAAGAAAACAGAGGTGTTTTTTGCAAAGTGCCTACCTGTAGATTTTGGCCTCTAGCTCAGCCAGCACCTAGGGAAACCTATCAAACCTGTGCATTTCTGAAAACTAGAGACCAAGGGGAATCCAAGATGGGGTGACTTGTGCGGCTCGGACCAGGTTCTGTTACCCAGAATCCTTTGCAAACCTCAAAATTTGGCAAAAAAAACACATGTTCCTCACATTTCTGTGGCAGAAAGTTCTGGAATCTGAGAGGAGACACAAATTTCCTCCCACCCAGCGTTCCCCCAAGTCTCCGGATAAAAATGATACCTCACTTGAGTGGGTAGGCTTAGCGCCCGCGAGAGGAAGCACCCCAAAGCACAACGTGGACACATCCAAATTTTTGAAAGAAAACAGAGGTGTTTTTTGCAAAGTGCCTACCTGTAGATTATGGCCTCTATCTCAGCCGGCACCTAGGGAAACCTACCAAACCTGTGCATTTCTGAAAACTAGAGACCTAGGGGAATGCAAGATGGGGTGACTTGTGTGGCTCGGACCAGGTTCTGTTACCCAGAATCCTTTGCAAACCTCAAAATTTGGCTAAAAAAGCACATGTTTCTCACATTTCTGTGGCAGAAAGTTCTGGAAACTGAGAGGAGACACAAATTTCCTTCCACCCAGCATTCCCCCAAGTCTCCCGATAAAAATGATACCTCACTTGTGTGGGTAGGCCTAGCGCC
Organism: Pleurodeles waltl; assembly: GCF_031143425.1. Classification (NCBI taxonomy): domain Eukaryota; kingdom Metazoa; phylum Chordata; class Amphibia; order Caudata; family Salamandridae; genus Pleurodeles; species Pleurodeles waltl. Next base: position 832,142 of record NW_027149811.1, on the reverse strand, counting down.
CGCGACAGGAAACGCCCCAAAGCGCAACGTGGACACATCCAAATTTTTGAAAGAAAACAGAGGTGTTTTTTGCAAAGTGCCTACCTGTAGATTTTGGCCTCTAGCTCAGCCGGCACCTAGGGAAACCTACCAAACCTGTGCATTTCTGAAAGCTAGAGACCTAGGGGAATCCAAGATGGGGTGACTTGTGTGGCTCGGATCAGGTTCTGTTACCCAGAATCCTTTGCAAACCTCAAAATTTGGCAAAAAAAACACATGTTCCTCACATTTCTGTGGCAGAACATTCTGGAATCTGAGAGGAGCCACAAATTTCCTTCCACCCAGCGTTCCCCCAAGTCTCCCAATAAAAATGATACCTCACTTGTGTGGGTAGGCCTAGCGCCCGCGATAGGAAACGCCCCAAAACGCAACGGAGACACATCCAAATTTTTGAAAGAAAACAGAGGTGTTTTTTGCAAAGTGCCTACCTGTAGATTTTGGCCTCTAGCTCAGCCGGCACCTAGGGAAACCTACCAAACCTGTGCATTTCTGAAAACTAGAGACCAAGGGGAATCCAAGATGGGGTGACTTGTGTGGCTCGGACCAGGTTCTGTTACCCAGAATCCTTTTCAAACCTCAAAATTTGGCAAAAAAAACACATGTTCCTCACATTTCTGTGGCAGAAAGTTCTGGAATCTGAGAGGAGACACAAATTTCCTCCCACCCAGCGTTCCCCCAAGTGTCCCGATAAAAATGATACCTCACTTGTGTGGGTAGGCTTAGCGCCCGCGACAGGAAACACCCCAAAGCACAACGTGGACACATCCAAATTTTTGAAAGAAAACAGAGGTGTTTTTTGCAAAGTGCCTACCTGTAGATTTTGGCCTCTAGCTCAGCCGGCACCTAGGGAAACCTACCAAACCTGTGCATTTCTGAAAACTAGAGACCTAGGGGAATGCAAGATGGGGTGACTTGTGTGGCTCGGACCAGGTTCTGTTACCCAGAATCCTTTGCAAACCTCAAAATTTGGCTAAAAAAGCACATGTTTCTCCAATTTCTGTGGCAGAAAGTTCTGGAAACTGAGAGGAGACACAAATTTCCTTCCACCCAGCATTCCCCCAAGTCTCCCGATAAAAATGATACCTCACTTGTGTGGGTAGGCCTAGCGCCCGCGACTGGAAGCGCCCCAAAGCGCAACGTGGACACATCGAAATTTTTGAAAGAAAACAGAGGTGTTTTTTGCAAAGTGCCTACCTGTAGATTTTGGCCTCTAGCTCAGCCAGCACCTAGGGAAACCTATCAAACCTGTGCATTTCTGAAAACTAGAGACCTAGGGGAATCCAAGATGGGGTGACTTGTGCGGCTCGGACCAGGTTCTGTTACCCAGAATCCTTTGCAAACCTCAAAATTTGGCAAAAAAAAACACATGTTCCTCACATTTCTGTGGCAGAAAGTTCTGGAATCTGAGAGGAGACACAAATTTCCTCCCACCCAGCGTTCCCCCAAGTCTCCGGATAAAAATGATACCTCACTTGAGTGGGTAGGCTTAGCGCCCGCGAGAGGAAACACCCCAAAGCACAACGTGGACACATCCAAATTTTTGAAAGAAAACAGAGGTGTTTTTTTGCAAAGTGCCTACCTGTAGATTATGGCCTCTATCTCAGCCGGCACCTAGGGAAACCTACCAAACCTGTGCATTTCTGAAAACTAGAGACCTAGGGGAATGCAAGATGGGGTTACTTGTGTGGCTCGGACCAGGTTCTGTTACCCAGAATCCTTTGCAAACCTCAAAATTTGGCTAAAAAAGCACATGTTTCTCACATTTCTGTGGCAGGAAGTTCTGGAAACTGAGAGGAGACACAAATTTCCTTCCACCCAGCATTCCCCTAAGTCTCCTGATAAAAATTATACCTCACTTGAGTGGGTAGGCTTAGCGCCCGCGAGAGGAAACACCCCAAAGCGCAACGTGGACACATCCAAATTTTTGAAAGAAAACAGAGGTGTTTTTTGCAAAGTGCCTACCTGTAGATTTTGGCCTCTAGCTCAGCCAGCACCTAGGGAAACCTACCAAACCTGTGCATTTCTGAAAACTAGAGACCTAGGGGAATCCAAGATGGGGTGACTTGTGCGGCTCGGACCAGGTTCTGTTACCCAGAATCCTTTGCAAACCACAAAATTTGGCAAAAAAAACACATGTTCCTCACATTTCTGTGGCAGAAAGTTCTGGAATCTGAGAGGAGACACAAATTTCCTCCCACCCAGCGTTCCCCCAAGTCTCCGGATAAAAATGATACCTCACTTGTGTGGGTAGGCTTAGCGCCCGCTAGAGGAAACACCCCAAAGCACAATGTGGACACATCCAAATTTTTGAAAGAAAACAGAGGTGTTTTTTGCAAAGTGCCTACCTGTAGATTATGGCCTCTATCTCAGCCGGCACCTAGGGAAACCTACCAAACCTGTGCATTTCTGAAAACAAGAGACCTAGGGGAATCCAAGATGGGGTGACTTGTGTGGCTCGGACCAGGTTCTGTTACCCAGAATCCTTTGCAAACCTCAAAATTTGGATAAAAAAACACATGTTCCTCACATTTCTGTGGCAGAACGTTCTGGAATCTGAGAGGAGCCACAAATTTCCTTCCACCCAGCTTTCCCCCAAGTGTCCTGATAAAAATGATACCTCACTTGTGTGGGTAGGTCTAGCGCCCGCGATAGGAAACGCCCCAAAGCGCAACGTGGACACATCCAAATTTTTGAAAGAAAACAGAGGTGTTTTTTGCAAAGTGCCTACCTGTAGATTTTGGCCTCTAGCTCAGCCGGCACCTAGGGAAACCTACCAAACCTGTGCATTTCTGAAAACTAGAGACCTCGGGGAATGCAAGATGGGGTGACTTGTGTGGCTCGGACCAGGTTCTGTTACCAAGAATCCTTTGCAAACCTCAAAATTTGGCAAAAAAAAAACATGTTCCTCACATTTCTGTGGCAGAAAGTTCTGGAATCTGAGAGGAGCCACAAATTTCCTTCCACCCAGCGTTCCCCCAAGTCTCCCGATAAAAATGATACCTCACTTGTGTGGGTAGGCCTAGCGCCCGCGACAGGAAACGCCCCAAAGCGCAACGTGGACACATCCAAATTTTTGAAAGAAAACAGAGGTGTTTTTTGCAAAGTGCCTACCTGTAGATTTTGGCCTCTAGCTCAGCCGGCACCTAGGGAAACCTACCAAACCTGTGCATTTCTGAAAACTAAAGACCTAGGGGAATCCAAGATGGGGTGACTTGTGTGGCTCGGATCAGGTTCTGTTACCCAGAATCCTTTGCAAACCTCAAAATTTGGCAAAAAAAACACATGTTCCTCACATTTCTGTGGCAGAACATTCTGGAATCTGAGAGGAGCCACAAATTTCCTTCCACCCAGCGTTCCCCCAAGTCTCCCGATAAAAATGATACCTCACTTGTGTCGGTAGGCCTAGCGCCCGCGATAGGAAACGCCCCAAAACGCAACGGGGACACATCCAAATTTTTGAAAGAAAACAGAGGTGTTTTTTGCAAAGTGCCTACCTGTAGATTTTGGCCTCTAGCTCAGCCGGCACCTAGGGAAACCTACCAAACCTGTGCTTTTCTGAAAACTAGAGACCAAGGGGAATCCAAGATGGGGTGACTTGTGTGGCTCGGACCAGGTTCTGTTACCCAGAATCCTTTTCAAACCTCAAAATTTGGCAAAAAAAACACATGTTCCTCACATTTCTGTGGCAGAAAGTTCTGGAATCTGAGAGGAGACACAAATTTCCTCCCTCCCAGCGTTCCCCCAAGTGTCCCGATAAAAATGATACCTCACTTGTGTGGGTAGGCTTAGCGCCCGCGACAGGAAACACCCCAAAGCACAACGTGGACACATCAAAATTTTTGAAAGAAAACAGAGGTGTTTTTTGCAAAGTGCCTACCTGTAGATTTTGGCCTCTAGCTCAGCCGGCACCTAGGGAAACCTACCAAACCTGTGCATTTCTGAAAACTAGAGACCTAGGGGAATGCAAGATGGGGTGACTTGTGTGGCTCGGACCAGGTTCTGTTACCCAGAATCCTTTGCAAACCTCAAAATTTGGCTAAAAAAGCACATGTTTCTCCAATTTCTGTGGCAGAAAGTTCTGGAAACTGAGAGGTGACACAAATTTCCTTCCACCCAGCATTCCCCCAAGTCTCCCGATAAAAATGATACCTCACTTGTTTGGGTAGGCCTAGCGCCCGCGACTGGAAGCGCCCCAAAGCGCAACGTGGACACATCGAAATTTTTGAAAGAAAACAGAGGTGTTTTTTGCAAAGTGCATACCTGTAGATTTTGGCCTCTAGCCCAGCCAGCACCTAGGGAAACCTACCAAACCTGTGCATTTCTGAAAACTAGAGACCTAGGGGAATCCAAGATGGGGTGACTTGTGCGGCTCGGACCAGGTTCTGTTACCCAGAATCCTTTGCAAACCTCAAAATTTGGCAAAAAAAACACATGTTCCTCACATTTCTGTGGCAGAAAGTTCTGGAATCTGAGAGGAGACACAAATTTCCTCCCACCCAGCGTTCCCCCAAGTCTCCGGATAAAAATGATACCTCACTTGTGTGGGTAGGCTTAGCGCCCGCGAGAGGAAACAACCCAAAGCACAACGTGGACACATCCAAATTTTTGAAAGAAAACAGAGGTGTTTTTTGCAAAGTGCTTACCTGTAGATTATGGCCTCTATCTCAGCCGGCACCTAGGGAAACCTACCAAACCTGTGCATTTCTGAAAACAAGAGACCTAGGGGAATCCAAGATGGGGTGACTTGTGTGGCTCGGACCAGGTTCTGTTACCCAGAATCCTTTGCAAACCTCAAAATTTGGATAAAAAAACACATGTTCCTCACATTTCTGTGGCAGAACGTTCTGGAATCTGAGAGGAGCCACAAATTTCCTTCCACCCAGCGTTCCCCCAAGTCTCCTGATAAAAATGATACCTCACTTGTGTGGGTAGGTCTAGCGCCCGCGATAGGAAACGCCCCATAGCGCAACGTGGACACATCCAAATTTTTGAAAGAAAACAGAGGTGTTTTTTGCAAAGTGCCTACCTGTAGATTTTGGCCTCTAGCTCAGCCGGCACCTAGGGAAACCTACCAAACCTGTGCATTTCTGAAAACTAGAGACCTCGGGGAATGCAAGATGGGGTGACTTGTGTGGCTCGGACCAGGTTCTGTTACCCAGAATCCTTTGCAAACCTCAAAATGTGGCTAAAGAAACACATGTTCCTCACATTTCTGTGGCAGAAAGCTCTGGAATCTGAGAGGAGCCACAAACTTCCTTCCACCCAGCATTCCCCCAAGTCTCCTGATAAAAATGATACCTCAGTTGTGTGGGTAGGCCTAGCGTCCACGTCAGGAAACGCCCCAAAGCGCAATGTGGACACATCCAAATTTTTGAAAGAAAACAGAGGTGTTTTTTGCAAAGTGCCTACCTGTAGATTTTGGCCTCTAGCTCAGCCGGCACCTAGGGAAACCTACCAAACCTGTGCATTTCTGAAAACTAGAGACCTAGGGGAATCCAAGATGGGGTGACTTGTGTGGCTCGGACCAGGTTCTGTTACCCAGAATCCTTTGCAAACCTCATAATTTGGCTAAAAAAACACATGTTCCTCATATTTCTGTGGCGGAAAGTTCTGGAATCTGATAGGAGCCACAAATTTCCTTCCACCCAGCGTTCCCTCAAGTCTCCCGATAAAAATGATACCTCACTTGTGTGGGTAGGCCTAGCGCCTGTGGCAGGAAACGCCCCAAAGCGCAACGTGGACACATCCAAATTTTTGAAAGAAAACAGAGGTGTTTTTTGCAAAGTGCTACCTGTAGATTTTGGCCTCTAGCTCAGCCGGCACCTAGGGAAACCTACCAAACCTGTGCATTTCTGAAAACTAGAGACCTTGCGGAATCCAAGATGGGGTGACTTGTGTGGCTCGGACCAGGTTCTGTTACCCAGAATCCTTTGCAAACCTCAAAATTTGGCAAAAAAACACATGTTCCTCACATTTCTGTGGCAGAAAGTTCTGGAATCTGAGAGGAGCCACAAATGTCCTTCCACCCAGCGTTCCCCCAAGTCTCCCGATAAAAATGATACCTCACTTGTGTGGGTAGGCCTAGCGCTCGCGACAGGAAACGCCCCAAAGTGCAACGTGGATACATCCAAATTTTTGAAAGAAAACAGAGGTGTTTTTTGCAAAGTGCCTACCTGTAGATTTTGGCCTCTAGCTCAGCCGGCACCTAGGGAAACCTACCAAACATGTGCATTTATGAAAACTAGAGACCTAGGGGAATCTAAGATGGGGTGACTTGTGTGGCTCTGGCCAGGTTCTGTTACCCAGAATCCTTTGCAAACCTCCAAATTTGGCAAATAAAAAAAAAGGTTCCTCACATTTCTGTGGCAGAAAGTTCTGGAATCTGAGAGGAGACACAAATTTCCTCCCACCCAGCGTTCCCCCAAGTCTCCCGATAAAAATGATACCTCACTTGTGTGGGTAGGCCTAGCGCCCGCGACAGGAAACACCCCAAAGCACAATGTGGACACATCCACATTTTTCAAAGAAAACAGAGGTGTTTTTTGCAAAGTGCCTACCTGTAGATTTTGGCCTCTAGCTCAGCCGGCACCTAGGGAAACCTACCAAACCTGTGCATTTCTGAAAACTAGAGAGCTAGGGGAATCCAAGATGGGGTGACTTGTGTGGTTCGGACCAGGTTCTGTTACCCAGAATCCTTTGCAAACCTCAAAATTTGGCTAAAAAAACACATGTTCCTCACATTTCTGTGGCAGAACATTCTGGAATCTGAGAGGAGTCACAAATTTCCTCCCACCCAGAATCCCCCAAGTCTCCCGATAAAAATGATTCCTCACTTGTGTGGGTAGGCTTAGCGCCCGCGACAGGAAACGCCCCAAAGCGCAACGTGGACACATCCACATTTTTGAAAGAAAACAGAGGTGTTTTTTGCAAAGTGCCTACCTGTAGATTTTGGCCTCTAGCTCAGCCGGCACCTAGGGAAACCTATCAAACCTGTGAATTTCTGAAAACTAGAGACCTAGGGGAATGCAAGATGGGGTGACTTGTGTGGCTCGGACCAGGTTCTGTTACCCAGAATCCTTTGCAAACCTCAAAATTTGGCTAAAAAAACAAATGTTCCTCATATTTCTGTGGCAGAAAGTTCTGGAATCTGAGAGGAGCCACAAATTTCCTCCAAAGCAGCGTTCCCCCAAGTCTCCTGATAAAAATGATCCCTCACTTGTGTGGGTAGGCCTAGCGCCCGCGACAGGAAACGCCCCAAAGCGCAACGTGGACACATCCAAATTTTTGAAAGAAAACAGAGGTGTTTTTTGCAAAGTGCTACCTGTAGATTTTGGAATCTAGCTCAGCCGGCACCTAGGGAAACCTACCAAACCTGTGCATTTCTGAAAACTAGAGACCTAGGGGAATCCAAGATGGGGTGACTTGTGTAGGTCGGACCAGGTTCTGTTACCCAGAATCCTTTGCAAACCTCAAAATTTGGCTAAAAAAACACATGTTCCTCACATTTCTGTGGCAGAACGTTCTGGAATCTGAGAGGAGACACAAAGTTCCTTCGACCCAGCGTTCCCACAAGTCTCCTGATAAAAATTATACCTCACTTGTGTGGGTAGGTCTAGCGCCCGCGATAGGAAATGCCCCAAAGCGCAACGTGGACACATCCAAATTTTTGAAAGAAAACAGAGGTGTTTTTTGCAAAGTGCCTACCTGTAGATTTTGGCCTCTAGCTCAGCCGGCACCTAGGGAAACCTATCAAACCTGTGCATTTCTGAAAACTAGAGACCTAGGTGAATGCAAGATGGGGTGACTTGTGTGGCTCTGACCAGGTTCTGTTACCCAGAATCCTTTGCAAACCTCCAAATTTGGCAAATAAAAAAAAAAGGTTCCTCACATTTCTGTGGCAGAAAGTTCTGGAATCTGAGAGGAGACACAAATTTCCTCCCATCCAGCGTTCCCCCAAGTCTCCCGATAAAAATGATACCTCACTTGTGTGGGTAGGCCTAGCGCCCGCGACAGGAAACACCCCAAAGCACAACGTGGACACATCCACATTTTTCAAAGAAAACAGAGGTGTTTTTTGCAAAGTGCCTAACTGTAGATTTTGGCCTCTAGCTCAGCCGGCACCTAGGGAAACCTACCAAACCTGTGCATTTCTGAAAACTAGAGACCTAGGGGAATCCAAGATGGGGTGACTTGTGTAGCTCGGACCAGGTTCTGTTACCCAGAATCCTTTGCAAACCTCATAATTTGGCTAAAAAAACACATGTTCCTCATATTTCTGTGGCGGAAAGTTCTGGAATCTGATAGGAGCCACAAATTTCCCTCCACCCAGCGTTCCCTCAAGTCTCCCGATAAAAATGATACCTCACTTGTGTGGGTAGGCCTAGCGCCTGTGGCAGGAAACGCCCCAAAGCGCAACGTGGACACATCCAAATTTTTGAAAGAAAACAGAGGTGTTTTTTGCAAAGTGCTACCTGTAGATTTTGGCCTCTAGCTCAGCCGGCACCTAGGGAAACCTACCAAACCTGTGCATTTCTGAAAACTAGAGACCTTGCGGAATCCAAGATGGGGTGACTTGTGTGGCTCGGACCAGGTTCTGTTACCCAGAATCCTTTGCAAACCTCAAAATTTGGCAAAAAAACACATGTTCCTTACATTTCTGTGGCAGAAAGTTCTGGAATCTGAGAGGAGCCACAAATGTCCTTCCACCCAGCGTTCCCCCAAGTCTCCCGATAAAAATGATACCTCACTTGTGTGGGTAGGCCTAGCGCTCGCGACAGGAAACGCCCCAAAGTGCAACGTGGATACATCCAAATTTTTGAAAGAAAACAGAGGTGTTTTTTGCAAAGTGCCTACCTGTAGATTTTGGCCTCTAGCTCAGCCGGCACCTAGGGAAACCTACCAAACATGTGCATTTATGAAAACTAGAGACCTAGGGGAATCTAAGATGGGGTGACTTGTGTGGCTCTGGCCAGGTTCTGTTACCCAGAATCCTTTGCAAACCTCCAAATTTGGCAAATAAAAAAAAAGGTTCCTCACATTTCTGTGGCAGAAAGTTCTGGAATCTGAGAGGAGACACAAATTTCCTCCCACCCAGCGTTCCCCCAAGTCTCCCGATAAAAATGATACCTCACTTGTGTGGGTAGGCCTAGCGCCCGCGACAGGAAACACCCCAAAGCACAATGTGGACACATCCACATTTTTCAAAGAAAACAGAGGTGTTTTTTGCAAAGTGCCTACCTGTAGATTTTGGCCTCTAGCTCAGCCGGCACCTAGGGAAACCTACCAAACCTGTGCATTTCTGAAAACTAGAGAGCTAGGGGAATCCAACATGGGGTGACTTGTGTGGTTCGGACCAGGTTCTGTTACCCAGAATCCTTTGCAAACCTCAAAATTTGGCTAAAAAAACACATGTTCCTCACATTTCTGTGGCAGAACATTCTGGAATCTGAGAGGAGTCACAAATTTCCTCCCACCCAGTGTTCCCCCAAGTCTCCCGATAAAAATGATTCCTCACTTGTGTGGGTAGGCTTAGCGCCCGCGACAGGAAACGCCCCAAAGCGCAACGTGGACACATCCACATTTTTGAAAGAAAACAGAGGTGTTTTTTGCAAAGTGCCTACCTGTAGATTTTGGCCTCTAGCTCAGCCGGCACCTAGGGAAACCTATCAAACCTGTGAATTTCTGAAAACTAGAGACCTAGGGGAATGCAAGATGGGGTGACTTGTGTGGCTCGGACCAGGTTCTGTTACCCAGAATCCTTTGCAAACCTCAAAATTTGGCTAAAAAAACAAATGTTCCTCATATTTCTGTGGCAGAAAGTTCTGGAATCTGAGAGGAGCCACAAATTTCCTCCAAAGCAGCGTTCCCCCAAGTCTCCTGATAAAAATGATCCCTCACTTGTGTGGGTAGGCCTAGCGCCCGCGACAGGAAACGCCCCAAAGCGCAACGTGGACACATCCAAATTTTTGAAAGAAAACAGAGGTGTTTTTTGCAAAGTGCTACCTGTAGATTTTGGAATCTAGCTCAGCCGGCACCTAGGGAAACCTACCAAACCTGTGCATTTCTGAAAACTAGAGACCTAGGGGAATCCAAGATGGGGTGACTTGTGTAGGTCGGACCAGGTTCTGTTACCCAGAATCCTTTGCAAACCTCAAAATTTGGCTAAAAAAACACATGTTCCTCACATTTCTGTGGCAGAACGTTCTGGAATCTGAGAGGAGACACAAAGTTCCTTCGACCCAGCGTTCCCCCAAGTCTCCTGATAAAAATTATACCTCACTTGTGTGGGTAGGTCTAGCGCCCGCGATAGGAAACGCCCCAAAGCGCAACGTGGACACATCCAAATTTTTGAAAGAAAACAGAGGTGTTTTTTGCAAAGTGCCTACCTGTAGATTTTGGCCTCTAGCTCAGCCGGCACCTAGGGAAACCTATCAAACCTGTGCATTTCTGAAAACTAGAGACCTAGGTGAATGCAAGATGGGGTGACTTGTGTGGCTCTGACCAGGTTCTGTTACCCAGAATCCTTTGCAAACCTCCAAATTTGGCAAATAAAAAAAAAAGGTTCCTCACATTTCTGTGGCAGAAAGTTCTGGAATCTGAGAGGAGACACAAATTTCCTCCCACCCAGCGTTCCCCCAAGTCTCCCGATAAAAATGATACCTCACTTGTGTGGGTAGGCCTAGCGCCCGCGACAGGAAACACCCCAAAGCACAACGTGGACACATCCACATTTTTCAAAGAAAACAGAGGTGTTTTTTGCAAAGTGCCTAACTGTAGATTTTGGCCTCTAGCTCAGCCGGCACCTAGGGAAACCTACCAAACCTGTGCATTTCTGAAAACTAGAGAGCTAGGGGAATCCAAGATGGGGTGACTTGTGTGGCTCGGACCAGGTTCTGTTACCCAGAATCCTTTGCAAACCTCAAAATTTGGCTAAAAAAACACATGTTCCTCACATTTCTGTGGCAGAACATTCTGGAATCTGAGAGGAGCCACAAATTTCCTCCCACCCAGCGTTCCCCCAAGTCTCCCGATAAAAATGATACCTCACTTGTGTGGGTAGGCTTAGCGCCCGCGACAGGAAACGCCCCAAAGCGCAACGTGGACACATCCAAATTTTTGAAAGAAAACAGAGGTGTTTTTTGCAAAGTGCCTACCTGTAGATTTTGGCCTCTAGCTCAGCCGGCACCTAGGGAAACCTATCAAACCTGTGCATTTCTGAAAACTAGAGACCTAGGGGAATGCAAGATGGGGTGACTTGTGTGGCTCGGACCAGGTTCTGTTACCCAGAATCCTTTGCAAACCTCAAAATTTGGCAAAAAAACACATGTTCCTCACATTTCTGTGGCAGAACATTCTGGAATCTGAGAGGAGCCACAAATTTCCTTCCACCCAGTGTTCCCCCAAGTCTCCCGATAAAAATGATACCTCACTTGTGTCGGTAGGCCTAGCGCCCGCGATAGGAAACGCCCCAAAACGCAACGGGGACACATCCAAATTTTTGAAAGAAAACATAGGTGTTTTTTGCAAAGTGCCTACCTGTAGATTTTGGCCTCTAGCTCAGCCGGCACCTAGGGAAACCTACCAAACCTGTGCATTTCTGAAAACTAGAGACCAAGGGGAATCCAAGATGGGGTGACTTGTGTGGCTCGGACCAGGTTCTGTTACCCAGAATCCTTTTCAAACCTCAAAATTTGGCACAAAAAACACATGTTCCTCACATTTCTGTGGCAGAAAGTTCTGGAATCTGAGAGGAGACACAAATTTCCTCCCTCCCAGCGTTCCCCCAAGTGTCCCGATAAAAATGATTCCTCACTTGTGTGGGTAGGCTTAGCGCCCGCGACAGGAAACACCCCAAAGCACAACGTGGACACATCAAAATTTTTGAAAGAAAACAGAGGTGTTTTTTGCAAAGTGCCTACCTGTAGATTTTGGCCACTAGCTCAGCCGGCACCTAGGGAAACCTACCAAACCTGTGCATTTCTGAAAACTAGAGACCTAGTGGAATGCAAGATGGGGTGACTTGTGTGGCTCGGACCAGGTTCTGTTACCCAGAATCCTTATTTGGCTAAAAAAGCACATGTTTCTCCAATTTCTGTGGCAGAAAGTTCTGGAAACTGAGAGGCGACACAAATTTCCTTCCACCCAGCATTCCCCCAAGTCTCCCGATAAAAATGATACCTCACTTGTGTGGGTAGGCCTAGCGCCCGCGACTGGAAGCGCCCCAAAGCGCAACGTGGACACATCGACATTTTTGAAAGAAAACAGAGGTGTTTTTTGCAAAGTGCCTACCTGTAGATTTTGGCCTCTAGCCCAGCCAGCACCTAGGGAAACCTACCAAACCTGTGCATTTCTGAAAACTAGAGACCTAGGGGAATCCAAGATGGGGTGACTTGTGCGGCTCGGACCAGGTTCTGTTACCCAGAATCCTTTGCAAACCTCAAAATTTGGCAAAAAAAACACATGTTCCTCACATTTCTGTGGCAGAAAGTTCAGGAATCTGAGAGGAGACACAAATTTCCTCCCACCCAGCGTTCCCCCAAGTCTCCGGATAAAAATGATACCTCACTTGTGTGGGTAGGCTTAGCGCCCGCGAGAGGAAACACCCCAAAGCACAACGTGGACACATCCAAATTTTTGAAAGAAAACAGAGGTGTTTTTTGCAAAGTGCTTACCTGTAGATTATGGCCTCTAGCCCAGCCAGCACCTAGGGAAACCTACCAAACCTGTGCATTTCTGAAAACAAGAGACCTAGGGGAATCCAAGATGGGGTGACTTGTGCGGCTCGGACCAGGTTCTGTTACCCAGAATCCTTTGCAAACCTCAAAATTTGGCAAAAAAAACACATGTTCCTCACATTTCTGTGGCAGAAAGTTCTGGAATCTGAGAGGAGACACAAATTTCCTCCCACCCAGCGTTCCCCCAAGTCTCCGGATAAAAATGATACCTCACTTGTGTGGGTAGGCTTAGCGCCCGCGAGAGGAAACACCCCAAAGCACAACGTGGACACATCCAAATTTTTGAAAGAAAACAGAGGTGTTTTTTGCAAAGTGCTTACCTGTAGATTATGGCCTCTATCTCAGCCGGCACCTAGGGAAACCTACCAAACCTGTGCATTTCTGAAAACAAGAGACCTAGGGGAATCCAAGATGGGGTGACTTGTGTGGCTCGGACCAGGTTCTGTTACCCAGAATCCTTTGCAAACCTCAAAATTTGGATAAAAAAACACATGTTCCTCACATTTCTGTGGCAGAACGTTCTGGAATCTGAGAGGAGCCACAAATTTCCTTCCACCCAGCGTTCCCCCAAGTCTCCTGATAAAAATGATACCTCACTTGTGTGGGTAGGTCTAGCGCCCGCGATAGGAAACGCCCCAAAGCGCAACGTGGACACATCCAAATTTTTGAAAGAAAACAGAGGTGTTTTTTGCAAAGTGCCTACCTGTAGATTTTGGCCTCTAGCTCAGCCGGCACCTAGGGAAACCTACCAAACCTGTGCATTTCTGAAAACTAGAGACCTCGGGGAATGCAAGATGGGGTGACTTGTGTGGCTCGGACCAGGTTCTGTTACCCAGAATCCTTTGCAAACCTCAAAATGTGGCTAAAGAAACACATGTTCCTCACATTTCTGTGGCAGAAAGCTCTGGAATCTGAGAGGAGCCACAAATTTCCTTCCACCCAGCATTCCCCCAAGTCTCCTGATAAAAATGATACCTCAGTTGTGTGGGTAGGCCTAGCGTCCACGTCAGGAAACGCCCCAAAGCGCAATGTGGACACATCCAAATTTTTGAAAGAAAACAGAGGTGTTGTTTGCAAAGTGCCTACCTGTAGATTTTGGCCTCTAGCTCAGCCGGCACCTAGGGAAACCTACCAAACCTGTGCATTTCTGAAAACTAGAGACCTAGGGGAATCCAAGATGGGGTGACTTGTGTGGCTCGGACCAGGTTCTGTTACCCAGAATCCTTTGCAAACCTCAAAATTTGGCAAAAAAAACACATGTTCCTCACATTTCTGTGGCAGAAAGTTCTGGAATCTGAGAGGAGACACAAATTTCCTCGCACCCAGCGTTCCCCCAAGTCTCCGGATAAAAATGATACCTCACTTGTGTGGGTAGGCTTAGCGCCCGCGAGAGGAAACACCCCAAAGCACAACGTGGACACATCCAAATTTTTGAAAGAAAACAGAGGTGTTTTTTGCAAAGTGCTTACCTGTAGATTATGGCCTCTAGCCCAGCCAGCACCTAGGGAAACTTACCAAACCTGTGCATTTCTGAAAACAAGAGACCTAGGGGAATCCAAGATGGGGTGACTTGTGCGGCTCGGACCAGGTTCTGTTACCCAGAATCCTTTGCAAACCTCAAAATTTGGCAAAAAAAACACATGTTCCTCACATTTCTGTGGCAGAAAGTTCTGGAATCTGAGAGGAGACACAAATTTCCTCCCACCCAGCGTTCCCCCAAGTCTCCGGATAAAAATGATACCTCACTTGTGTGGGTAGGCTTAGCGCCCGCGAGAGGAAACACCCCAAAGCACAACGTGGACACATCCAAATTTTTGAAAGAAAACAGAGGTGTTTTTTGCAAAGTGCTTACCTGTAGATTATGGCCTCTATCTCAGCCGGCACCTAGGGAAACCTACCAAACCTGTGCATTTCTGAAAACAAGAGACCTAGGGGAATCCAAGATGGGGTGACTTGTGTGGCTCGGACCAGGTTCTGTTACCCAGAATCCTTTGCAAACCTCAAAATTTGGATAAAAAAACACATGTTCCTCACATTTCTGTGGCAGAACGTTCTGGAATCTGAGAGGAGCCACAAATTTCCTTCCACCCAGCGTTCCCCCAAGTCTCCTGATAAAAATGATACCTCACTTGTGTGGGTAGGTCTAGCGCCCGCGATAGGAAACGCCCCAAAGCGCAACGTGGACACATCCAAATTTTTTAAAGAAAACAGAGGTGTTTTTTGCAAAGTGCCTACCTGTAGATTTTGGCCTCTAGCTCAGCCGGCACCTAGGGAAACCTACCAAACCTGTGCATTTCTGAAAACTAGAGACCTCGGGGAATGCAAGATGGGGTGACTTGTGTGGCTCGGACCAGGTTCTGTTACCCAGAATCCTTTGCAAACCTCAAAATGTGGCTAAAGAAACACATGTTCCTCACATTTCTGTGGCAGAAAGCTCTGGAATCTGAGAGGAGCCACAAATTTCCTTCCACCCAGCATTCCCCCAAGTCTCCTGATAAAAATGATACCTCAGTTGTGTGGGTAGGCCTAGCGTCCACGTCAGGAAACGCCCCAAAGCGCAATGTGGACACATCCAAATTTTTGAAAGAAAACAGAGGTGTTTTTTGCAAAGTGCCTACCTGTAGATTTTGGCCTCTAGCTCAGCCGGCACCTAGGGAAACCTACCAAACCTGTGCATTTCTGAAAACTAGAGACCTAGGGGAATCCAAGATGGGGTGACTTGTGTGGCTCGGACCAGGTTCTGTTACCCAGAATCCTTTGCAAACCTCATAATTTGGCTAAAAAAACACATGTTCCTCATATTTCTGTGGCGGAAAGTTCTGGAATCTGATAGGAGCCACAAATTTCCTTCCACCCAGCGTTCCCTCAAGTCTCCCGATAAAAATGATACCTCACTTGTGTGGGTAGGCCTAGCGCCTGTAGCAGGAAACGCCCCAAAGCGCAACGTGGACACATCCACATTTTTGAAAGAAAACAGAGGTGTTTTTTGCAAAGTGCTACCTGTAGATTTTGGCCTCTAGCTCAGCCGGCACCTAGGGAAACCTACCAAACCTGTGCATTTCTGAAAACTAGAGACCTTGCGGAATCCAAGATGGGGTGACTTGTGTGGCTCGGACCAGGTTCTGTTACCCAGAATCCTTTGCAAACCTCAAAATTTGGCAAAAAAACACATGTTCCTCACATTTCTGTGGCAGAAAGTTCTGGAATCTGAGAGGAGCCACAAATGTCCTTCCACCCAGCGTTCCCCCAAGTCTCCCGATAAAAATGATACCTCACTTGTGTGGGTAGGCCTAGCGCTCGCGACAGGAAACGCCCCAAAGTGCAACGTGGATACATCCAAATTTTTGAAAGAAAACAGAGGTGTTTTTTGCAAAGTGCCTACCTGTAGATTTTGGCCTCTAGCTCAGCCGGCACCTAGGGAAACCTACCAAACATGTGCATTTCTGAAAACTAGAGACCTAGGGGAATCTAAGATGGGGTGACTTGTGTGGCTCTGGCCAGGTTCTGTTACCCAGAATCCTTTGCAAACCTCCAAATTTGGCAAATAAAAAAAAAGGTTCCTCACATTTCTGTGGCAGAAAGTTCTGGAATCTGAGAGGAGACACAAATTTCCTCCCACCCAGCGTTCCCCCAAGTCTCCCGATAAAAATGATACCTCACTTGTGTGGGTAGGCCTAGCGCCCGCGACAGGAAACACCCCAAAGCACAATGTGGACACATCCACATTTTTCAAAGAAAACAGAGGTGTTTTTTGCAAAGTGCCTACCTGTAGATTTTGGCCTCTAGCTCAGCCGGCACCTAGGGAAACCTACCAAACCTGTGCATTTCTGAAAACTAGAGAGCTAGGGGAATCCAAGATGGGGTGACTTGTGTGGTTTGGACCAGGTTCTGTTACCCAGAATCCTTTGCAAACCTCAAAATTTGGCTAAAAAAACACATGTTCCTCACATTTCTGTGGCAGAACATTCTGGAATCTGAGAGGAGTCACAAATTTCCTCCCACCCAGCGTTCCCCCAAGTCTCCCGATAAAAATGATTCCTCACTTGTGTGGGTAGGCTTAGCGCCCGCGACAGGAAACGCCCAAAAGCGCAACGTGGACACATCCACATTTTTGAAAGAAAACAGAGGTGTTTTTTGCAAAGTGCCTACCTGTAGATTTTGGCCTCTAGCTCAGCCGGCACCTAGGGAAACCTACCAAACCTGTGCATTTCTGAAAACTAGAGACCTCGGGGAATGCAAGATGGGGTGACTTGTGTGGCTCGGACCAGGTTCTGTTACCCAGAATCCTTTGCAAACCTCAAAATGTGGCTAAAGAAACACATGTTCCTCACATTTCTGTGGCAGAAAGCTCTGGAATCTGAGAGGAGCCACAAATTTCCTTCCACCCAGCATTCCCCCAAGTCTCCTGATAAAAATGATACCTCAGTTGTGTGGGTAGGCCTAGCGTCCACGTCAGGAAACGCCCCAAAGCGCAATGTGGACACATCCAAATTTTTGAAAGAAAACAGAGGTGTTGTTTGCAAAGTGCCTACCTGTAGATTTTGGCCTCTAGCTCAGCCGGCACCTAGGGAAACCTACCAAACCTGTGCATTTCTGAAAACTAGAGACCTAGGGGAATCCAAGATGGGGTGACTTGTGTGGCTCTGACCAGGTTCTGTTACCCAGAATCCTTTGCAAACCTCCAAATTTGGCAAATAAAAAAAAAAGGTTCCTCACATTTCTGTGGCAGAAAGTTCTGGAATCTGAGAGGAGACACAAATTTCCTCCCACCCAGCGTTCCCCCAAGTCTCCCGATAAAAATGATACCTCACTTGTGTGGGTAGGCCTAGCGCCCGCGACAGGAAACACCCCAAAGCACAACGTGGACACATCCACATTTTTCAAAGAAAACAGAGGTGTTTTTTGCAAAGTGCCTACCTGTAGATTTTGGCCTCTAGCTCAGCCGGCACCTAGGGAAACCTACCAAACATGTGCATTTCTGAAAACTAGAGACCTAGGGGAATCCAAGATGGGGTGACTTGTGTGGCTCTGACCAGGTTCTGTCACCCAGAATCCTTTGGAAACCTCAAAATTTGGCAAAAAAAAACACATGTTCCTCACATTTCTGTGACAGAAAGTTCTGGAATCTGAGAGGAGCCACAAATTTCCTCCAAAGCAGCGTTCCCCCAAGTCTCCTGATAAAAATGATCCCTCACTTGTGTGGGTAGGCCTAGCGCCCGCGACAGGAAACGCCCCAAAGCGCAACGTGGACACATCCAAATTTTTGAAAGAAAACAGAGGTGTTTTTTGCAAAGTGCTACCTGTAGATTTTGGAATCTAGCTCAGCCGGCACCTAGGGAAACCTACCAAACCTGTGCATTTCTGAAAACTAGAGACCTAGGGGAATCCAAGATGGGGTGACTTGTGTAGGTCGGACCAGGTTCTGTTACCCAGAATCCTTTGCAAACCTCAAAATTTGGCTAAAAAAACACATGTTCCTCACATTTCTGTGGCAGAACGTTCTGGAATCTGAGAGGAGACACAAATTTCCTTTGACCCAGCATTCCCCCAAGTCTCCTGATAAAAATGATACCTCACTTGTGTGGGTAGGTCTAGCGCCCGTGATAGGAAATGCCCCAAAGCGCAACGTGGACACATCCAAATTTTTGAAAGAAAACAGAGGTGTTTTTTGCAAAGTGCCTACCTGTAGATTTTGGCCTCTAGCTCAGCCGGCACCTAGGGAAACCTATCAAACCTGTGCATTTCTGAAAACTAGAGACATAGGTGAATGCAAGATGGGGTGACTTGTGTGGCTCGGACCAGGTTCTGTTACCCAGAATCCTTTGCAAACCTCAAAATTTGGCAAAAAAAACACATGTTCCTCACATTTCTGTGGCAGAAAGTTCTGGAATCTGAGAGGAGCCACAAATTTCCTTCCACCCAGCGTTCCCCCAAGTCTCCCGATAAAAATGATACCTCACTTGTGTGGGTAGGCCTAGCGCTCGCGACAGGAAACGCCCAAAAGTGCAACGTGGACACATCCACATTTTTTAAAGAAAACAGAGGTGTTTTTTGCAAAGTGCCTACCTGTAGATTTTGGCCTCCAGCTCAGCCGGCACCTAGGGAAACCTACCAAACCTGTGCATTTCTGAAAACTAGAGACCTAGGGGAATCCAAGATGGGGTGACTTGTGTGGCTCGGATCAGGTTCTGTTACCCAGAATCCTTTGCAAACCTCAAAATTTGGCTAAAAAAACAAATGTTCCTCATATTTCTGTGGCAGAAAGTTCTGGAATCTGAGAGGAGCCACAAATTTCCTCCAAAGAAGCGTTCCCCCAAGTCTCCTGATAAAAATGATCCCTCACTTGTGTGGGTAGGCCTAGCGCCCGCGACAGGAAACGCCCCAAAGTGCAACGTAGAAACATCCAAATTTTTGAAAGAAAACAGAGGTGTTTTTTGCAAACTGCCTACCTGTAGATTTTGGAATCTAGCTCAGCCGGCACCTAGGGAAACCTACCAAACCTGTGCATTTCTGAAAACTAGAGACCTAGGGGAATCCAAGATGGGGTGACTTGTGTGGCTCGGACGAGGTTCTGTTACCCAGAATCCTTTGCAAACCTCAAAATTTGGCAAAAAAAACACATGTTCCTCACATTTCTGTGGCATAAAGTTCTGGAATCTGAGAGGAGCCACGAATTTCCATCCACCCAGCGTTCCCCCAAGTCTCCCGATAAAACTGATACCTCACTTGTGTGGGTCGGCCTAGCGCTCGCGACAGGAAACGCCCCAAAGTGCAACGTAGAAACATCCAAATTTTTGAAAGAAAACAGAGGTGTTTTTTGCAAACTGCCTACCTGTAGATTTTGGCCTCTAGCTCAGCCGGCACCTAGGGAAACCTACCAAACCTGTGCATTTCTGAAAACTAGAGACCTAGGGGAATCCAAGATGGGGTGACTTGTGTGGTTCTGACCAGGTTCTGTTACCCAGAATACTTTGCAAACCTCCAAATTTGGCAAAGAAAAAAAAAAGGTTCCTCACATTTCTGTGGCAGAAAGTTCTGGAATCTGAGAGGAGCCACAAATTTCCTCCCACCCAGCGTTCCCCCAAGTATCCCGATAAAAATGATACCTCACTTGTGTGGGTAGGCCTAGCGCCCGCGACAGGAAACGCCCCAAAGTGCAACGTAGAAACATCCAAATTTTTGAAAGAAAACAGAGGTGTTTTTTGCAAACTGCCTACCTGTAGATTTTGGCCTCTAGCTCAGCCGGCACCTAGGGAAACCTACCAAACCTGTGCATTTCTGAAAACTAGGGACCTAGGGGAATCCAAGGAGGGGTGACTTACGGGGCTCGGACCAGGTTCTGTTACCCAGAATCCTTTGCAAACCTCAAAATTTGGCTAAAAAAACACATGTTCCTTACATTTCTGTGGCAGAACGTTCTGGAATCTGAGAGGAGCCACAAATTTCCTTCCACCCAGCGTTCCCCCAAGTCTCCCGATAAAAATGATACCTCACTTGTGTGGGTAGGCCTAGCGCCCGCGATAGGAAACGCCCCAAAGCGCAACGTGGACACATTCAAATTTTTGAAAGAAAACAGAGGTGATTTTTGCAAAGTGCCTACCTGTAGATTTTGGTCTCTAGCTCAGCCAGCACCTAGGGAAACCTACCAAACTTGTGCATTTCTGAAAACTAGAGACCTAGGGGAATCCAAGATGGGGTGACTTGTGTGGCTCGGACCAGGTTCTGTTTCCCAGAATCCTTTGCAAACCTCAAAATTTGGCCAAAAAAACACATGTTCCTCATATTTCTGTTGCAGAAAGTTCTGGAATCTGATAGGAGCCACAAATTTCCTTCCAACCAGCGTTCCCCCAAGTCTCCCGATAAAAATGATACCTCACTTGTGTGGGTAGGCCTAGCGCCCGCGACAGGAAACGCCCCAAAGCGCAACGTGGACACATCCACATTTTTGAAAGAAAACAGAGGTGTTTTTTGCAAAGTGCCTACCTGTAGATTTTGGCCTCTAGCTCAGCCGGCACCTAGGGAAACCTACCAAACCTGTGCATTTCTGAAAACTAGAGACCTAGGGGAATCCAAGATGGGGTGACTTGTGTGGCTCGGACCACGTTCTGTTACCCAGAATCCTTTGCAAACCTCAAAATGTGGTTAAAAAAACACATGTTCCTCACATTTCTGTGGCAGAAAGTTCTGGAATCTGAGAGGAGCCACAAATTTCCTTCCACCCAGCGTTCCCCCAAGTCTCCCGATAAAAATGATACCTCACTTGTGTGGGTAGGCCTAGCGCCTGCGGCAGGAAACGCCCCAAAGCGCAACGTGGACACATCCAAATTTTTGAAAGAAAACAGAGGTGTTTTTTGCAAAGTGCCTACCTGTAGATTTTGGCCTCTAGCTCAGCCGGCACCTAGGGAAACCTACCAAACCTGTGCATTTCTGAAAACTAGAGACCTAGGGGAATCCAAGATGGGGTGACTTGTGTGGCTCGGATCAGGTTCTGTTACCCAGAATCCTTTGCAAACCTCAAAATTTGGCTAAAAAAACACATGTTACTCATATTTCTGTGGCAGAAAGTTCTGGAATCTGAGAGGAGCCACAAATTTCCTTCCAACCAGCGTTCCCCCAAGTCTCCCGATAAAAATGATACCTCACTTGTGTGGGTAGGCCTAGCGCTCGCGACAGGAAACGCCCCAAAGAAACGCCCCAAAGTGCAACGTGGACACATCCAAATTTTTGAAAGAAAACAGAGGTGTTTTTTGCAAAGTGCCTACCTGTAGATTTTGGCCTCTAGCTCAGCCGGCACCTAGGGAAACCTACCAAACATGTGCATTTCTAAAAACTAGAGACCTATGGGAATCCAAGATGGGGTGACTTGTGTGGCTCTGACCAGGTTCTGTTACCCAGAATCCTTTGCAAACCTCCAAATTTGGCAAATAAAAAAAAAAGGTTCCTCACATTTCTGTGGCAGAAAGTTCTGGAATCTGAGAGGAGACACAAATTTCCTCCCACCCAGCGTTCCCCCAAGTCTCCTGATAAAAATGATACCTCACTTGTGTGGGTAGGCCTAGCGCCCGCGACAGGAAACACCCCAAAGCACAACGTGGACACATCCACATTTTTCAAAGAAAACAGAGGTGTTTTTTGCAAAGTGCCTACCTGTAGAGTTTGGCCTCTAGCTCAGCCGGCACCTAGGGAAACCTACCAAACCTGTGAATTTCTGAAAACTAGAGAGCTAGGGGAATCCAAGATGTGGTGACTTGTATGGCTCGGACCAGGTTCTGTGAACCAGAATCCTTTGCAAACCTCAAAATTTGGCTAAAAAAACACATGTTCCTCACATTTCTGTGGCAGAACATTCTGGAATCTGAGAGGAGCCACAAATTTCCTCCCACCCAGCGTTCCCCCAAGTCTCCCGATGAAAATGATACCTCACTTGTGTGGGTAGGCTTAGCGCCCGCGACAGGAAACGCCCCAAAGCGCAACGTGGACACATCCAAATTTTTGAAAGAAAACAGAGGTGTTTTTTGCAAGTGCCTACCTGTAGATTTTGGCCTCTAGCTCAGCCGGCACTTAGGGAAACCTATCAAACCTGTGCATTTCTGAAAACTAGAGACCTAGGGGAATGCAAGATGGGGTGACTTGTGTGGCTCGGACCAGGTTCTGTTACCCAGAATCCTTTGCAAACCTCAAAATTTGGCAAAAAAAACACATGTTCCTCACATTTCTGTGGCAGAAAGTTCTGGAATCTGAGAGGAGCCACAAATTTCCTTCCACCCAGCGTTTCCCCAAGTCTCCCGATAAAAATGATACCTCACTTGTGTGGGTAGGCCTAGCGCTCGCGACAGGAAATGCCCCAAAGTGCAACGGGGACACATCCAAATTTTTGAAAGAAAACAGAGGTGTTTTTTGCAAAGTGCCTACCTGTAGATTTTGGCCTCCAGTTCAGCCGGCACCTAGGGAAACCTACCAAACCTGTGCATTTCTGAAAACTAGAGACCTAGGGGAATCCAAAATGGGGTGACTTGTGTGGCTCGGATCAGGTTCTGTTACCCAGAATCCTTTGCAAACCTCAAAATTTGGCTAAAAAAACACATGTTCCTCACATTTCTGTGGAAGAACGTTCTGCAATCTGAGAGGAGACACAAATTTCCTTCGACCCAGCGTTCCCCCAAGTCTCCTGATAAAAATGATACCTCACTTGTGTGGGTAGGTCTAGCGCCCGCGATAGGAAACGCCCCAAAGCGCAACGTGGACACATCCAAATTTTTGAAAGAAAACAGAGGTGTTTTTTGCAAAGTGCCTACATGTAGATTTTGGCCTCTAGCTCAGCCGGCACCTAGGGAAACCTATCGAACCTGTGCATTTCTGAAAACTAGAGACCTAGGGGAATGCAAGATGGGGTGACTTGTGTGGCTCGGACCAGGTTCTGTTACCCAGAATCCTTTGGAAACCTCAAAATTTGGCAAAAAAAAACACATGTTCCTCACATTTCTGTGACAGAAAGTTCTGGAATCTGAGAGGAGCCACAAATTTCCTTCCACCCAGCGTTCCCCCAAGTCTCCCGATACAAATGATACCTCACTTGTGTGGGTAGGCCTAGCGCTCGCGACAGGAAACGCCCCAAAGTGCAACGTGGACACATCCACATTTTTGAAAGAAAACAGAGGTGTTTTTTGCAAAGTGCCTACCTGTAGATTTTGGCCTCTAGCTCAGCCGGCACCTAGGGAAACCTACCAAACATGTGCATTTCTGAAAACTAGAGACCTAGGGGAATCCAAGATGGGGTGACTTGTGTGGCTCTGACCAGGTTCTGTCACCCAGAATCCTTTGCAAACCTCCAAATTTGGCAAATAAAAAAAAAAGGTTCCTCACATTTCTGTGGCAGAAAGTTCTGGAATCTGAGAGGAGACACAAATTTCCTCCCACCCAGCGTTCCCCCAAGTCTCCCGATAAAAATGATACCTCACTTGTGTGGGTAGGCCTAGCGCCCGCGACAGGAAACACCCCAAAGCACAACGTGGACACATCCACATTTTTCAAAGAAAACAGAGGTGTTTTTTGCAAAGAGCCTACCTGTAGATTTTGGCCTCTAGCTCAGCCGGCACCTAGGGAAACCTACCAAACCTGTGCATTTCTGAAAACTAGAGAGCTAGGGGAATCCAAGATGGGGTGACTTGTATGGCTCGGACCAGGTTCTGTGACCCAGAATCCTTTGCAAACCTCAAAATTTGGCTAAAAAAACACATGTTCCTCACATTTCTGTGGCAGAACATTCTGGAATCTGAGAGGAGCCACAAATTTCCTCCCACCCAGCGTTCCCCCAAGTCTCCCGATGAAAATGATACCTCACTTGTGTGGGTAGGCTTAGCGCCCGCGTCAGGAAACACCCCAAAGCGCAACGTGGACACATCCACATTTTTGAAAGAAAACAGAGGTGTTTTTTGCAAAGTGCCTACCTGTAGATTTTGGCCTCTAGCTCAGCCGGCACTTAGGGAAACCTATCAAACCTGTGCATTTCTGAAAACTAGAGACCTAGGGGAATGCAAGATGGGGTGACTTGTGTGGCTCGGACCAGGTTCTGTTACCCAGAATCCTTTGCAAACCTCAAAATTTGACAAAAAAAACACATGTTCCTCACATTTCTGTGGCAGAAAGTTCTGGAATCTGAGAGGAGCCACAAATTTCCTTCCACCCAGCGTTTCCCCAAGTCTCCCGATAAAAATGATACCTCACTTGTGTGGGTAGGCCTAGCGCTCGCGACAGGAAATGCCCCAAAGTGCAACGGGGACACATCCAAATTTTTGAAAGAAAACAGAGGTGTTTTTTGCAAAGTGCCTACCTGTAGATTTTGGCCTCCAGCTCAGCTGGCACCTAGGGAAACCTACCAAACCTGTGCATTTCAGAAAACTAGAGACCTAGGGGAATCCAAGATGGGGTGACTTGTGTGGCTCGGATCAGGTTCTGTTACCCAGAATCCTTTGCAAACCTCAAAATTTGGCTAAAAAAAACAAATGTTCCTCATATTTCTGTGGCAGAAAGTTCTGGAATCTGAGAGGAGCCACAAATTTCCCCCAAAGCAGCGTTCCCCCAAGTCTCCTGATAAAAATGATCCCTCACTTGTGTGGGTAGGCCTAGCGCCCGCGACAGGAAACGCCCCAAAGTGCAACGTGGACACATCCACATTTTTGAAAGAAAACAGAGGTGTTTTTTGCAAAGTGCCTACCTGTAGATTTTGGCCTCTAGCTCAGCCGGCACTTAGGGAAACCTATCAAACCTGTGCATTTCTGAAAACTAGAGACCTAGGGGAATGCAAGATGGGGTGACTTGTGTGGCTCGGACCAGGTTCTGTTACCCAGAATCCTTTGCAAACCTCAAAATTTGGCAAAAAAAACACATGTTCCTCACATTTCTGTGGCAGAAAGTTCTGGAATCTGAGAGGAGCCACAAATTTCCTTCCACCCAGCGTTTCCCCAAGTCTCCCGATAAAAATGATACCTCACTTGTGTGGGTAGGCCTAGCGCTCGCGACAGGAAATGCCCCAAAGTGCAACGGGGACACATCCAAATTTTTGAAAGAAAACAGAGGTGTTTTTTGCAAAGTGCCTACCTGTAGATTTTGGCCTCCAGTTCAGCCGGCACCTAGGGAAACCTACCAAACCTGTGCATTTCTGAAAACTAGAGACCTAGGGGAATCCAAAATGGGGTGACTTGTGTGGCTCGGATCAGGTTCTGTTACCCAGAATCCTTTGCAAACCTCAAAATTTGGCTAAAAAAACACATGTTCCTCACATTTCTGTGGAAGAACGTTCTGCAATCTGAGAGGAGACACAAATTTCCTTCGACCCAGCGTTCCCCCAAGTCTCCTGATAAAAATGATACCTCACTTGTGTGGGTAGGTCTAGCGCCCGCGATAGGAAACGCCCCAAAGCGCAACGTGGACACATCCAAATTTTTGAAAGAAAACAGAGGTGTTTTTTGCAAAGTGCCTACATGTAGATTTTGGCCTCTAGCTCAGCCGGCACCTAGGGAAACCTATCGAACCTGTGCATTTCTGAAAACTAGAGACCTAGGGGAATGCAAGATGGGGTGACTTGTGTGGCTCGGACCAGGTTCTGTTACCCAGAATCCTTTGGAAACCTCAAAATTTGGCAAAAAAAAACACATGTTCCTCACATTTCTGTGACAGAAAGTTCTGGAATCTGAGAGGAGCCACAAATTTCCTTCCACCCAGCGTTCCCCCAAGTCTCCCGATACAAATGATACCTCACTTGTGTGGGTAGGCCTAGCGCTCGCGACAGGAAACGCCCCAAAGTGCAACGTGGACACATCCACATTTTTGAAAGAAAACAGAGGTGTTTTTTGCAAAGTGCCTACCTGTAGATTTTGGCCTCTAGCTCAGCCGGCACCTAGGGAAACCTACCAAACATGTGCATTTCTGAAAACTAGAGACCTAGGGGAATCCAAGATGGGGTGACTTGTGTGGCTCTGACCAGGTTCTGTCACCCAGAATCCTTTGCAAACCTCCAAATTTGGCAAATAAAAAAAAAAGGTTCCTCACATTTCTGTGGCAGAAAGTTCTGGAATCTGAGAGGAGACACAAATTTCCTCCCACCCAGCGTTCCCCCAAGTCTCCCGATAAAAATGATACCTCACTTGTGTGGGTAGGCCTAGCGCCCGCGACAGGAAACACCCCAAAGCACAACGTGGACACATCCACATTTTTCAAAGAAAACAGAGGTGTTTTTTGCAAAGAGCCTACCTGTAGATTTTGGCCTCTAGCTCAGCCGGCACCTAGGGAAACCTACCAAACCTGTGCATTTCTGAAAACTAGAGAGCTAGGGGAATCCAAGATGGGGTGACTTGTATGGCTCGGACCAGGTTCTGTGACCCAGAATCCTTTGCAAACCTCAAAATTTGGCTAAAAAAACACATGTTCCTCACATTTCTGTGGCAGAACATTCTGGAATCTGAGAGGAGCCACAAATTTCCTCCCACCCAGCGTTCCCCCAAGTCTCCCGATGAAAATGATACCTCACTTGTGTGGGTAGGCTTAGCGCCCGCGTCAGGAAACACCCCAAAGCGCAACGTGGACACATCCACATTTTTGAAAGAAAACAGAGGTGTTTTTTGCAAAGTGCCTACCTGTAGATTTTGGCCTCTAGCTCAGCCGGCACTTAGGGAAACCTATCAAACCTGTGCATTTCTGAAAACTAGAGACCTAGGGGAATGCAAGATGGGGTGACTTGTGTGGCTCGGACCAGGTTCTGTTACCCAGAATCCTTTGCAAACCTCAAAATTTGACAAAAAAAACACATGTTCCTCACATTTCTGTGGCAGAAAGTTCTGGAATCTGAGAGGAGCCACAAATTTCCTTCCACCCAGCGTTTCCCCAAGTCTCCCGATAAAAATGATACCTCACTTGTGTGGGTAGGCCTAGCGCTCGCGACAGGAAATGCCCCAAAGTGCAACGGGGACACATCCAAATTTTTGAAAGAAA
Source organism: Pleurodeles waltl (assembly GCF_031143425.1). Taxonomy (NCBI): domain Eukaryota; kingdom Metazoa; phylum Chordata; class Amphibia; order Caudata; family Salamandridae; genus Pleurodeles; species Pleurodeles waltl. The sequence goes on along the minus strand of NW_027149811.1, from coordinate 804,882 downwards.
ACAGAGGTGTTTTTTGCAAAGTGCCTACCTGTAGATTTTGGCCTCCAGCTCAGCTGGCACCTAGGGAAACCTACCAAACCTGTGCATTTCAGAAAACTAGAGACCTAGGGGAATCCAAGATGGGGTGACTTGTGTGGCTCGGATCAGGTTCTGTTACCCAGAATCCTTTGCAAACCTCAAAATTTGGCTAAAAAAAACAAATGTTCCTCATATTTCTGTGGCAGAAAGTTCTGGAATCTGAGAGGAGCCACAAATTTCCCCCAAAGCAGCGTTCCCCCAAGTCTCCTGATAAAAATGATCCCTCACTTGTGTGGGTAGGCCTAGCGCCCGCGACAGGAAACGCCCCAAAGTGCAACGTGGACACATCCAAATTTTTGAAAGAAAACAGAGGTGTTTTTTGCAAAGTGCTACCTGTAGATTTTGGAATCTAGCTCAGCCGGCACCTAGGGAAACCTACCAAACCTGTTCATTTCTGAAAACTAGAGACCTAGGGGAATCCAAGATGGGGTGACTTGTGTGGCTCGGACCAGGTTCTGTTACCCAGAATCCTTTGCAACCCTCAAAATTTGGCTAAAAAAACACATGTTCCTCACATTTCTGTGGCAGAACGTTCTGCAATCTGAGAGGAGACACAAATTTCCTTCGACCCAGCGTTCCCCCAAGTCTCCTGATAAAAATGATACCTCACTTGTGTGGGTAGGTCTAGCGTCCGCGATAGGAAACGCCCCAAAGCGCAACGTGGACACATCCACATTTTTGAAAGAAAACAGAGGTGTTTTTTGCAAAGTGCCTACCTGTAGATTTTGGCCTCTAGCTCAGCCGGCACCTAGGGAAACCTATCAAACCTGTGCATTTCTGAAAACTAGAGACCTAGGGGAATGCAAGATGGGGTGACTTGTGTGGCTCGGACCAGGTTCTGTTACCCAGAATCCTTTGCAAACCTCAAAATTTGGCAAAAAAAAACACATGTTCCTCACATTTCTGTGGCAGAAAGTTCTGGAATCTGAGAGGAGCCACAAATTTCCTTCCACCCAGCGTTCCCCAAAGTCTCCCGATAAAAATGATACCTCAATTCTGTGGGTAGGCATAGCGCTCGCGACAGGAAACGCCCCAAAGTGCAACGTGGACACATCCAAATTTTTTAAAGAAAACAGAGGTGTTTTTTGCAAAGTGCCTACCTGTAGATTTTGGCCTCTAGCTCAGCCGGCACCTAGGGAAACCTACCAAACATGTGCATTTCTGAAAACTAGAGACCTAGGGGAATCCAAGATGGGGTGACTTGTGTGGCTCTGACCAGGTTCTGTCACCCAGAATCCTTTGCAAACCTCCAAAATTGGCAAATAAAAAAAAAAGGTTCCTCACATTTCTGTGGCAGAAAGTTCTGGAATCTGAGAGGAGACACAAATTTCCTCCCACCCAGCGTTCCCCCAAGTCTCCCGATAAAAATGATACCTCACTTGTGTGGGTAGGCCAAGCGCCCGCGACAGGAAACACCCCAAAGCACAACGTGGACACATCCACATTTTTCAAAGAAAACAGAGGTGTTTTTTGCAAAGTGCCTACCTGTAGATTTTGGCCTCTAGCTCAGCCGGCACCTAGGTAAACCTACCAAACCTGTGCATTTCTGAAAACTAGAGACCTAGGGGAATCCAAGATGGGGTGACTTGTGTGGCTCGGACCAGGTTCTGTTACCCAGAATCTTTTGCAACCCTCAAAATTTGGCTAAAAAAACACATGTTCCTCACATTTCTGTGGCAGAACGTTCTGCAATCTGAGAGGAGACACAAATTTCCTTCGACCCAGCGTTCCCCCAAGTCTCCTGATAAAAATGATACCTCACTTGTGTGGGTAGGTCTAGCGCCCGCGATAGGAAATGCCCCAAAGCGCAACGTGGACACATCCAAATTTTTTAAAGAAAACAGAGTTGTTTTTTGCAAAGTGCCTACCTGTAGATTTTGGCCTCTAGCTCAGCCGGCACCTAGGGAAACCTATCAAACCTGTGCATTTCTGAAAACTAGAGACCTAGGGGAATGCAAGATGGGGTGACTTGTGTGGCTCGGACCAGGTTCTGTTACCCAGAATCCTTTGCAAACCTCAAAATTTGGCAAAAAAAAACACATGTTCCTCACATTTCTGTGGCAGAAAGTTCTGGAATCTGAGAGGAGCCACAAATTTCCTTCCACCCAGCGTTCCCCCAAGTCTCCCGATAAAAATGATACCTCACTTCTGTGGGTAGGCCTAGCGCTCGCGACAGGAAACGCCCCAAAGTGCAATGTGGACACATCCAAATTTTTGAAAGAAAACAGAGGTGTTTTTTGCAAAGTGCCTACCTGTAGATTTTGGCCTCTAGCTCAGCCGGCACCTAGGGAAACCTACCAAACCTGTGCATTTCTGAAAACTAGAGACCTAGGGGAATGCAAGATGGGGTGACTTGTGTGGCTCGGACCAGGTTCTGTTACCCAGAATCCTTTGCAAACCTCAAAATTTGGCAAAAAAAACACATGTTCCTCACATTCCTGTGGCAGAAAGTTCTGGAATCTGAGAGGAGCCACAAATTTCCTTCCACCCAGCATTACCCTAAGTCTCCCTATAAAAATGATACCTCACTTGTGTGGGTAGGCCTAGCGCCCGCGACAGGAAAGGCCCCAAAGCGCAACGTGGACACATCCACATTTTTGAAAGAAAACAGAGGTGTTTTTTGCAAAGTGCCTACCTGTAGATTTTGGCCTCTAGCTCAGCCGGCACCTAGGGAAACCTACCAAACCTGTGCATTTCTGAAAACTAGAGACCTAGGGGAATCCAAGATGGGGTGACTTGTGTGGCTCGGACCAGGTTCTGTTACCCAGAATCCTTTGCAAACCTCAAAATTTGGCTAAAAAAGCACATGTTTCTCACATTTCTGTGGCAGAAAGTTCTGGAAACTGAGAGGAGACACAAATTTCCTTCCACCCAGCATTCCCCCAAGTCTCCCGATAAAAATGATACCTCACTTGTGTGGGTAGGCCTAGCGCCTGCGACAGGAAACGCCCCAAAGCACAACGTGGACACATCCAAATTTTTGAAAGAAAACAGAGGTGTTTTTTGCAAAGTGCCTACCTGTAGATTTTGGCCTCTAGTTCAGCCAGCACCTAGGGAAACCTACCAAACCTGTGCATTTCTGAAAACTACAGACCTAGGGGAATCCAAGATGGGGTGACTTGTGTGGCTCGGATCAGGTTCTGTTACCCAGAATCCTTTGCAAACCTCAAAATTTGGCTAAAAAAACAAATGTTCCTCATATTTCTGTGGCAGAAAGTTCTGGAATCTGAGAGGAGCCACAAATTTCCTCCAAAGCAGCGTTCCCCCAAGTCTCCTGATAAAAATGATCCCTCACTTGTGTGGGTAGGCCTAGCGCCCGCGACAGGAAACGCCCCAAAGTGCAACGTGGACACATCCAAATTTTTGAAAGAAAACAGAGGTGTTTTTTGCAAAGTGCTACCTGTAGATTTTGGAATCTAGCTTAGCCGGCACCTAGGGAAACCTACCAAACCTGTTCATTTCTGAAAACTAGAGACCTAGGGGAATCCAAGATGGGGTGACTTGTGTGGCTCGGACCAGGTTCTGTTACCCAGAATCCTTTGCAACCCTCAAAATTTGGCTAAAAAAACACATGTTCCTCACATTTCTGTGGAAGAACGTTCTGCAATCTGAGAGGAGCCACAAATTTCCTTCCACCCAGCGTTTCCCCAAGTCTCCCGATAAAAATGATACCTCACTTGTGTGGGTATGCCTAGCGCTCGCGACAGGAAATGCCCCAAAGTGCAACGGGGACACATCCAAATTTTTGAAAGAAAACAGAGGTGTTTTTTGCAAAGTGCCTACCTGTAGATTTTGGCCTCCAGCTCAGCTGGCACCTAGGGAAACCTACCAAACCTGTGCATTTCAGAAAACTAGAGACCTAGGGGAATCCAAGATGGGGTGACTTGTGTGGCTCGGATCAGGTTCTGTTACCCAGAATCCTTTGCAAACCTCAAAATTTGGCTAAAAAAAACAAATGTTCCTCATATTTCTGTGGCAGAAAGTTCTGGAATCTGAGAGGAGCCACAAATTTCCCCCAAAGCAGCGTTCCCCCAAGTCTCCTGATAAAAATGATCCCTCACTTGTGTGGGTAGGCCTAGCGCCCGCGACAGGAAACGCCCCAAAGTGCAACGTGGACACATCCAAATTTTTGAAAGAAAACAGAGGTGTTTTTTGCAAAGTGCTACCTGTAGATTTTGGAATCTAGCTCAGCCGGCACCTAGGGAAACCTACCAAACCTGTTCATTTCTGAAAACTAGAGACCTAGGGGAATCCAAGATGGGGTGACTTGTGTGGCTCGGACCAGGTTCTGTTACCCAGAATCCTTTGCAACCCTCAAAATTTGGCTAAAAAAACACATGTTCCTCACATTTCTGTGGCAGAACGTTCTGCAATCTGAGAGGAGACACAAATTTCCTTCGACCCAGCGTTCCCCCAAGTCTCCTGATAAAAATGATACCTCACTTGTGTGGGTAGGTCTAGCGTCCGCGATAGGAAGCGCCCCAAAGCGCAACGTGGACACATCCACATTTTTGAAAGAAAACAGAGGTGTTTTTTGCAAAGTGCCTACCTGTAGATTTTGGCCTCTAGCTCAGCCGGCACCTAGGGAAACCTATCAAACCTGTGCATTTCTGAAAACTAGAGACCTAGGGGAATGCAAGATGGGGTGACTTGTGTGGCTCGGACCAGGTTCTGTTACCCAGAATCCTTTGCAAACCTCAAAATTTGGCAAAAAAAAACACATGTTCCTCACATTTCTGTGGCAGAAAGTTCTGGAATCTGAGAGGAGCCACAAATTTCCTTCCACCCAGCGTTCCCCAAAGTCTCCCGATAAAAATGATACCTCAATTCTGTGGGTAGGCATAGCGCTCGCGACAGGAAACGCCCCAAAGTGCAACGTGGACACATCCAAATTTTTTAAAGAAAACAGAGGTGTTTTTTGCAAAGTGCCTACCTGTAGATTTTGGCCTCTAGCTCAGCCGGCACCTAGGGAAACCTACCAAACATGTGCATTTCTGAAAACTAGAGACCTAGGGGAATCCAAGATGGGGTGACTTGTGTGGCTCTGACCAGGTTCTGTCACCCAGAATCCTTTGCAAACCTCCAAATTTGGCAAATAAAAAAAAAAGTTTCCTCACATTTCTGTGGCAGAAAGTTCTGGAATCTGAGAGGAGACACAAATTTCCTCCCACCCAGCGTTCCCCCAAGTCTCCCGATAAAAATGATACCTCACTTGTGTGGGTAGGCCAAGCGCCCGCGACAGGAAACACCCCAAAGCACAACGTGGACACATCCACATTTTTCAAAGAAAACAGAGGTGTTTTTTGCAAAGTGCCTACCTGTAGATTTTGGCCTCTAGCTCAGCCGGCACCTAGGTAAACCTACCAAACCTGTGCATTTCTGAAAACTAGAGACCTAGGGGAATCCAAGATGGGGTGACTTGTGTGGCTCGGACCAGGTTCTGTTACCCAGAATCCTTTGCAACCCTCAAAATTTGGCTAAAAAAACACATGTTCCTCACATTTCTGTGGCAGAACGTTCTGCAATCTGAGAGGAGACACAAATTTCCTTCGACCCAGAGTTCCCCCAAGTCTCCTGATAAAAATGATACCTCACTTGTGTGGGTAGGTCTAGCGCCCGCGATAGGAAATGCCCCAAAGCGCAACGTGGACACATCCAAATTTTTTAAAGAAAACAGAGTTGTTTTTTGCAAAGTGCCTACCTGTAGATTTTGGCCTCTAGCTCAGCCGGCACCTAGGGAAACCTATCAAACCTGTGCATTTCTGAAAACTAGAGACCTAGGGGAATGCAAGATGGGGTGACTTGTGTGGCTCGGACCAGGTTCTGTTACCCAGAATCCTTTGCAAACCTCAAAATTTGGCAAAAAAAAACACATGTTCCTCACATTTCTGTGGCAGAAAGTTCTGGAATCTGAGAGGAGCCACAAATTTCCTTCCACCCAGCGTTCCCCCAAGTCTCCCGATAAAAATGATACCTCACTTCTGTGGGTAGGCCTAGCGCTCGCGACAGGAAACGCCCCAAAGTACAACGTGGACACATCCAAATTTTTGAAAGAAAACAGAGGTGTTTTTTGCAAAGTGCCTACCTGTAGATTTTGGCCTCTAGCTCAGCCGGCACCTAGGGAAACCTACCAAACCTGTGCATTTCTGAAAACTAGAGACCTAGGGGAATGCAAGATGGGGTGACTTGTGTGGCTCGGACCAGGTTCTGTTACCCAGAATCCTTTGCAAACCTCAAAATTTGGCAAAAAAAACACATGTTCCTCACATTCCTGTGGCAGAAAGTTCTGGAATCTGAGAGGAGCCACAAATTTCCTTCCACCCAGCATTACCCTAAGTCTCCCTATAAAAATGATACCTCACTTGTGTGGGTAGGCCTAGCGCCCGCGACAGGAAAGGCCCCAAAGCGCAACGTGGACACATCCAAATTTTTGAAAGAAAACAGAGGTGTTTTTTGCAAAGTGCCTACCTGTAGATTTTGGCCTCTAGCTCAGCCGGCACCTAGGGAAACCTACCAAACCTGTGCATTTCTGAAAACTAGAGACCTAGGGGAATCCAAGATGGGGTGACTTGTGTGGCTCGGACCAGGTTCTGTTACCCAGAATCCTTTGCAAACCTCAAAATTTGGCTAAAAAAGCACATGTTTCTCACATTTCTGTGGCAGAAAGTTCTGGAAACTGAGAGGAGACACAAATTTCCTTCCACCCAGCATTCCCCCAAGTCTCCCGATAAAAATGATACCTCACTTGTGTGGGTAGGCCTAGCGCCTGCGACAGGAAACGCCCCAAAGCACAACGTGGACACATCCAAATTTTTGAAAGAAAACAGAGGTGTTTTTTGCAAAGTGCCTACCTGTAGATTTTGGCCTCTAGTTCAGCCAGCACCTAGGGAAACCTACCAAACCTGTGCATTTCTGAAAACTACAGACCTAGGGGAATCCAAGATGGGGTGACTTGTGTGGCTCGGATCAGGTTCTGTTACCCAGAATCCTTTGCAAACCTCAAAATTTGGCTAAAAAAACAAATGTTCCTCATATTTCTGTGGCAGAAAGTTCTGGAATCTGAGAGGAGCCACAAATTTCCTCCAAAGCAGCGTTCCCCCAAGTCTCCTGATAAAAATGATCCCTCACTTGTGTGGGTAGGCCTAGCGCCCGCGACAGGAAACGCCCCAAAGTGCAACGTGGACACATCCAAATTTTTGAAAGAAAACAGAGGTGTTTTTTGCAAAGTGCTACCTGTAGATTTTGGAATCTAGCTCAGCCGGCACCTAGGGAAACCTACCAAACCTGTTCATTTCTGAAAACTAGAGACCTAGGGGAATCCAAGATGGGGTGACTTGTGTGGATCGGACCAGGTTCTGTTACCCAGAATCCTTTGCAACCCTCAAAATTTGGCTAAAAAAACACATGTTCCTCACATTTCTGTGGAAGAACGTTCTGCAATCTGAGAGGAGACACACATTTCCTTCGACCCAGCGTTCCCCCAAGTCTCCTGATAAAAATGATACCTCACTTGTGTGGGTAGGTCTAGCGCCCGCGATAGGAAACGCCCCAAAGCGCAACGTGGACACATCCAAATTTTTGAAAGAAAACAGAGGTGTTTTTTGCAAAGTGCCTACATGTAGATTTTGGCCTCTAGCTCAGCCGGCACCTAGGGAAACCTATCGAACCTGTGCATTTCTGAAAACTAGAGACCTAGGGGAATGCAAGATGGGGTGACTTGTGTGGCTCGGACCAGGTTCTGTTACCCAGAATCCTTTGGAAACCTCAAAATTTGGCAAAAAAAAACACATGTTCCTCACATTTCTGTGGCAGAAAGTTCTGGATTCTGAGAGGAGCCACAAATTTCCTTCCACCCAGCGTTCCCCCAAGTCTCCCGATACAAATGATACCTCACTTGTGTGGGTAGGCCTAGCGCTCGCGACAGGAAACGCCCCAAAGCTCAACGTGGACACATCCACATTTTTCAAAGAAAACAGAGGTGTTTTTTGCAAAGTGCCTACCTGTAGATTTTGGCCTCTAGCTCAGCCGGCACCTAGGGAAACCTACCAAACCTGTGCATTTCTGAAAACTAGAGAGCTAGGGGAATCCAAGATGGGGTGACTTGTATGGCTCGGACCAGGTTCTGTGACCCAGAATCCTTTGCAAACCTCAAAATTTGGCTAAAAAAACACATGTTCCTCACATTTCTGTGGCAGAACATTCTGGAATCTGAGAGGAGCCACAAATTTCCTCCCACCCAGCGTTCCCCCAAGTCTCCCGATGAAAATGATACCTCACTTGTGTGGGTAGGCTTAGCGCCCGCGTCAGGAAACACCCCAAAGCGCAACGTGTACACATCCACATTTTTGAAAGAAAACAGAGGTGTTTTTTGCAAAGTGCCTACCTGTAGATTTTGGCCTCTAGCTCAGCCGGCACTTAGGGAAACCTATCAAACCTGTGCATTTCTGAAAACTAGAGACCTAGGGGAATGCAAGATGGGGTGACTTGTGTGGCTCGGACCAGGTTCTGTTACCCAGAATCCTTTGCAAACCTCAAAATTTGGCAAAAAAAACACATGTTACTCACATTTCTGTGGCAGAAAGTTCTGGAATCTGAGAGGAGCCACAAATTTCCTTCCACCCAGCGTTTCCCCAAGTCTCCCGATAAAAATGATACCTCACTTGTGTGGGTAGGCCTAGCGCTCGCGACAGGAAATGCCCCAAAGTGCAACGGGGACACATCCAAATTTTTGAAAGAAAACAGAGGTGTTTTTTGCAAAGTGCCTACCTGTAGATTTTGGCCTCCAGCTCAGCCGGCACCTAGGGAAACCTACCAAACCTGTGCATTTCTGAAAACTAGAGACCTAGGGGAATCCAAGATGGGGTGACTTGTGTGGCTCGGATCAGGTTCTGTTACCCAGAATCCTTTGCAAACCTCAAAATTTGGCTAAAAAAACAAATGTTCCTCATATTTCTGTGGCAGAAAGTTCTGGAATCTGAGAGGAGCCACAAATTTCCCCCAAAGCAGCGTTCCCCGAAGTCTCCTGATAAAAATGATCCCTCACTTGTGTGGGTAGGCCTAGCGCCCGCGACAGGAAACGCCCCAAAGTGCAACGTGGACACATCCAAATTTTTGAAAGAAAACAGAGGTGTTTTTTGCAAAGTGCTACCTGTAGATTTTGGAATCTAGCTCAGCCGGCACCTAGGGAAACCTACCAAACCTGTTCATTTCTGAAAACTAGAGACCTAGTGGAATCCAAGATGGGGTGACTTGTGTGGCTCGGACCAGGTTCTGTTACCCAGAATCCTTTGCAACCCTCAAAATTTGGCTAAAAAAACACATGTTCCTCACATTTCTGTGGCAGAACGTTCTGCAATCTGAGAGGAGACACAAATTTCCTTCGACCCAGCGTTCCCCCAAGTCTCCTGATAAAAATGATTCCTCACTTGTGTGGGTAGGTCTAGCGCCCGCGATAGGAAACGCCCCAAAGCGCAACGTGGACACATCCACATTTTTGAAAGAAAACAGAGGTGTTTTTTGCAAAGTGCCTACCTGTAGATTTTGGCCTCTAGCTCAGCCGGCACCTAGGGAAACCTATCAAACCTGTGCATTTCTGAAAACTAGAGACCTAGGGGAATGCAAGATGGGGTGACTTGTGTGGCTCGGACCAGGTTCTGTTACCCAGAATCCTTTGCAAACCTCAAAATTTGGCAAAAAAAAACACATGTTCCTCACATTTCTGTGGCAGAAAGTTCTGGAATCTGAGAGGAGCCACAAATTTCCTTCCACCCAGCGTTCCCCCAAGTCTCCCGATAAAAATGATACCTCACTTCTGTGGGTAGGCATAGCGCTCGCGACAGGAAACGCCCCAAAGTGCAACGTGGACACATCCCAATTTTTGAAAGAAAACAGAGGTGTTTTTTGCAAAGTGCCTACCTGTAGATTTTGGCCTCTAGCTCAGCCGGCACCTAGGGAAACCTACCAAACATGTGCATTTCTGAAAACTAGAGACCTAGGGGAATCCAAGATGGGGTGACTTGTGTGGCTCTGACCAGGTTCTGTCACCCAGAATCCTTTGCAAACCTCCAAATTTGGCAAATAAAAAAAAAAGGTTCCTCACATTTCTGTGGCAGAAAGTTCTAGAATCTGAGAGGAGACACAAATTTCCTCCCACCCAGCGTTCCCCCAAGTCTCCCGATAAAAATGATACCTCACTTGTGTGGGTAGGCCTAGCGCCCGCAACAGGAAACACCCCAAAGCACAACGTGGACACATCCACATTTTTCAAAGAAAACAGAGGTGTTTCTTGCAAAGTGCCTACCTGTAGATTTTGGCCTCTAGCTCAGCCGGCACCTAGGTAAACCTACCAAACCTGTGCATTTCTGAAAACTAGAGACCTAGGGGAATCCAAGATGGGGTGACTTGTGTGGCTCGGACCAGGTTCTGTTACCCAGAATCCTTTGCAACCCTCAAAATTTGGCTAAAAAAACACATGTTCCTCACATTTCTGTGGCAGAACGTTCTGCAATCTGAGAGGAGACACAAATTTCCTTCGACCCAGCGTTCCCCCAAGTCTCCTGATAAAAATGATACCTCACTTGTGTGGGTAGGTCTAGCGCCCGCGATAGGAAATGCCCCAAAGCGCAACGTGGACACATCCAAATTTTTGAAAGAAAACAGAGGTGTTTTTTGCAAAGTGCCTACCTGTAGATTTTGGCCTCTAGCTCAGCCGGCACCTAGGGAAACCTATCAAACCTGTGCATTTCTGAAAACTAGAGACCTAGGGGAATGCAAGATGGGGTGACTTGTGTGGCTCGGACCAGGTTCTGTTACCCAGAATCCTTTGCAAACCTCAAAACTTGGCAAAAAAAAACACATGTCCCTCACATTTCTGTGGCAGAAAGTTCTGGAATCTGAGAGGAGCCACAAATTTCCTTCCACCCAGCGTTCCCCCAAGTCTCCCGATAAAAATGATACCTCACTTCTGTGGGTAGGCCTAGCGCTCGCGACAGGAAACGCCCCAAAGTGCAACGTGGACACATCCAAATTTTTGAAAGAAAACAGAGGTGTTTTTTGCAAAGTGCCTACCTGTAGATTTTGGCCTCTAGCTCAGCCGGCACCTAGGGAAACCTACCAAACCTGTGCATTTCTGAAAACTAGAGACCTAGGGGAATGCAAGATGGGGTGACTTGTGTGGCTCGGACCAGGTTCTGTTACCCAGAATCCTTTGCAAACCTCAAAATTTGGCAAAAAAAACACATGTTCCTCACATTCCTGTGGCAGAAAGTTCTGGAATCTGAGAGGAGCCACAAATTTCCTTCCACCCAGCATTACCCTAAGTCTCCCTATAAAAATGATACCTCACTTGTGTGGGTAGGCCTAGCGCCCGCAACAGGAAAGGCCCCAAAGCGCAACGTGGACACATCCAAATTTTTGAAAGAAAACAGAGGTGTTTTTTGCAAAGTGCCTACCTGTAGATTTTGGCCTCTAGCTCAGCCGGCACCTTGGGAAACCTACCAAACCTGTGCATTTCTGAAAACTAGAGACATAGGGGAATCCAAGATGGGGTGACTTGTGTGGCTCGGACCAGGTTCTGTTACCCAGAATCCTTTGCAAACCTCAAAATTTGGCTAAAAAAGCACATGTTTCTCACATTTCTGTGGCAGAAAGTTCTGGAAACTGAGAGGAGACACAAATTTCCTTCCACCCAGCATTCCCCCAAGTCTCCCGATAAAAATGATACCTCACTTGTGTGGGTAGGCCTAGCGCCCGCGACAGGAAACGCCCCAAAGCACAACGTGGACACATCCAAATTTTTGAAAGAAAACAGAGGTGTTTTTTGCAAAGTGCCTACCTGTAGATTTTGGCCTCTAGTTCAGCCAGCACCTAGGGAAACCTACCAAACCTGTGCATTTCTGAAAACTACAGACCTAGGGGAATCCAAGATGGGGTGACTTGTGTGGCTCGGACCAGGTTCTGTTACCCAGAATCCTTTGCAAACCTCAAAATTTGGCAAAAAAAACACATGTTCCTCACATTTCTGTGGCAGAAAGTTCTGGAATCTGAGAGGAGCCACAAATTTCCTCCCACCCAGCGTTCCCCCAAGTCTCCCGATAAAAATGATACCTCACTTGTGTGGGTAGGCTTAGCGCCCGCGACAGGAAACACCCCAAAGCACAACGTGGACACATCCAAATTTTTGAAAGAAAACAGAGGTGTTTTTTGCAAAGTGCCTACCTGTAGATTATGGCCTCTATCTCAGCCGGCACCTAGGGAAATCTACCAAACCTGTGCATTTCTGAAAACAAGAGACCTAGGGGAATCCAAGATGGGGTGACTTGTGTGGCAAGGACCAGGTTCTGTTACCCAGAATCCTTTGCAAACCTCCAAATTTGGCAAATAAAAAAAAAAGGTTCCTCACATTTCTGTGGCAGAAAGTTCTGGAATCTGAGAGGAGACACAAATTTCCTCCCACCCAGCGTTCCCCCAAGTCTCCCGATAAAAATGATACCTCACTTGTGTGGGTAGGCCTAGCGCCCGCGACAGGAAACACCCCAAAGCACAACGTGGACACATCCACATTTTTCAAAGAAAACAGAGGTGTTTTTTGCAAAGTGCCTACCTGTAGATTTTGGCCTCTAGCTCAGCCGGCACCTAGGGAAACCTACCAAACCTGTGCATTTCTGAAAACTAGAGAGCTAGGGGAATCCAAGATGGGGTGACTTGTATGGCTCGGACCAGGTTCTGTGACCCAGAATCCTTTGCAACCCTCAAAATTTGGCTAAAAAAACACATGTTCCTCACATTTCTGTGGCAGAACGTTCTGCAATCTGAGAGGAGACACAAATTTCCTTCGACCCAGCGTTCCCCCAAGTCTCCTGATAAAAATGATACCTCACTTGTGTGGGTAGGTCTAGCGCCCGCGATAGGAAATGCCCCAAAGCGCAACGTGGACACATCCAAATTTTTGAAAGAAAACATAGGTGTTTTTTGCAAAGTGCCTACCTGTAGATTTTGGCCTCTAGCTCAGCCGGCACCTAGGGAAACCTACCAAACCTGTGCATTTCTGAAAACTAGAGACATAGGGGAATCCAAGAAGGGGTGACTTGTGTGGCTCGGACCAGGTTCTGTTACCCAGAATCCTTTGCAAACCTCAAAATTTGGCTAAAAAAGCACATGTTTCTCACATTTCTGTGGCAGAAAGTTCTGGAAACTGAGAGGAGACACAAATTTCCTTCCACCCAGCATTCCCCCAAGTCTCCCGATAAAAATGATACCTCACTTGTGTGGGTAGGCCTAGCGCCCGTGACAGGAAACGCCCCAAAGCACAACGTGGACACATCCAAATTTTTGAAAGAAAACAGAGGTGTTTTTTGCAAAGTGCCTACCTGTAGATTTTGGCCTCTAGTTCAGCCAGCACCTAGGGAAACCTACCAAACCTGTGCATTTCTGAAAACTACAGACCTAGGGGAATCCAAGATGGGGTGACTTGTGTGGCTTGGACCAGGTTCTGTTACCCAGAATCCTTTGCAAACCTCAAAATTTGGCAAAAAAAACACATGTTCCTCACATTTCTGTGGCAGAACGTTCTGCAATCTGAGAGGAGCCACAAATTTCCTTCCACCCAGCGTTCCCCCAAGTCTCCCGATAAAAATGATACCTCACTTGTGTGGGTAGGCCTAGCGCTCGCGACAGGAAACGCCCCAAAGTGCAACGTGGACACATCCAAATTTTTGAAAGAAAACAGAGGTGTTTTTTGCAAAGTGCCTACCTGTAGATTTTGGCCTCTAGCTCAGCCGGCACCTAGGGAAACCTACCAAACATGTGCATTTCTGAAAACTAGAGACCTAGGGGAATCCAAGATGGGGTGACTTGTGTGGCTCTGACCAGGTTCTGTCACCCAGAATCCTTTGCAAACCTCCAAATTTGGCAAATAAAAAAAAAAGGTTCCTCACATTTCTGTGGCAGAAAGTTCTGGAATCTGAGAGGAGACACAAATTTCCTCCCACCCAGCGTTCCCCCAAGTCTCCCGATAAAAATGATACCTCACTTGTGTGGGTAGGCCTAGCGCCCGCGACAGGAAACACCCCAAAGCACAACGTGGACACATCCACATTTTTCAAAGAAAACAGAGGTGTTTTTTGCAAAGTGCCTACCTGTAGATTTTGGCCTCTAGCTCAGCCGGCACCTAGGGAAACCTACCAAACCTGTGCATTTCTGAAAACTAGAGACCTAGGGGAATCCAAGATGGGGTGACTTGTGTGGCTCGGACCAGGTTCTGTTACCCAGAATCCTTTGCAAACCTCAAAATTTGGCGAAAAAAAACACATGTTCCTCACATTTCTGTGGCAGAAAGTTCTGGAATCTGAGAGGAGACACAAATTTCCTCCAACCCAGCGTTCCCCCATGTCTCCCGATAAAAATGATACCTCACTTGTGTGGGTAGGCTTAGCGCCCGCGAGAGGAAACACCCCAAAGCACAACGTGGACACATCCAAATTTTTGAAAGAAAACAGAGGTGTTTTTTTGCAAAGTGCCTACCTGTAGATTTTGGCCTCTATCTCAGCCGGCACATAGGGAAACCTACCAAACCTGTGCATTTCTGAAAACTAGAGACCTAGGGGAATGCAAGATGGGGTGACTTGTGTGGCTCGGACTAGGTTCTGTTACCCAGAATCCTTTGCAAACCTCAAAATTTGGTAAAAAAAACACATGTTCCTCACATTCCTGTGGCAGAAAGTTCTGGAATCTGAGAGGAGCCACAAATTTCCTTCCACCCAGCGTTACCCCAAGTCTCCCGATAAAAATGATACCTCACTTGTGTGGGTAGGCCTAGCGCCCGCGACTGGAAAGGCCCCAAAGCGCAACGTGGACACATCCCAATTTTTGAAAGAAAACAGAGGTGTTTTTTGCAAAGTGCCTAACTGTAGATTTTGGCCTCTAGCTCAGCCGGCACCTAGGGAAACCTACCAAACCTGTGCATTTCTGAAAACTAGAGACCTAGGGGAATCCAAGATGGGGTGACTTGTGTGGCTCGGACCAGGTTCTGTTACCCAGAATCCTTTGCAAACCTCAAAATTTGGCTAAAAAAGCACATGTTTCTCACATTTCTGTGGCAGAACGTTCTGGAATCTGAGAGGAGCCACAAATTTCCTTCCACCCAGCGTTCCCCCAAGTCTCCCGATAAAAATGATACCTCACTTGTGTGGGTAGGCCTAGCGCCCGCGACAGGAAACACCCCAAAGCACAACGTGGACACATCCAAATTTTTGAAAGAAAACAGAGGTGTTTTTTGCAAAGTGCCTACCTGTAGATGTTGGCCTATAGCTCAGCCGGCACCTAGGGAAACCTACCAGACCTGTGCATTTCTGAAAACTAGAGACCTAGGGGAATCCAAGATGGGGTGACTTGTGTGGCTCGGACCAGGTTCTGTTACCCAGAATCCTTTGCAAACCTCAAAATTTGGCTAAAAAAACACATGTTCCTCACATTTCTGTGGCAGAACGTTCTGGAATCTGAGAGGAGGCACAAATTTCCTTCCACCCAGCGTTCCCCTAAGTCTCCCGATAAAAATGATACCTCACTTGTGTGGGTAGGCCTAGCGCCCGCGATAGGAAACGCCCCAAAGCGCAACGTGGACACATCCAAATTTTTGAAAGAAAACAGAGGTGTTTTTTGCAAAGTGCCTACCTGTAGATTTTGGCCTCCAGCTCAGCCGGCACCTAGGGAAACCTACCAAACCTGTGCATTTCTGAAAACTAGAGACCTAGGGGAATCCAAGGTGGGGTGACTTGTGTGGCTCGGATCAGGTTCTGTTACCCAGAATCCTTTGCAAACCTCAAAATTTGGCTAAAAAAACACATGTTCCTCATATTTCTGTGGCAGAAAGTTCTGGAATCTGACAGGAGCCACAAATTTCCTTCCAACCAGCGTTCCCCCAAGTCTCCCGATAAAAATGATCCCTCACTTGTGTGGGTAGGCCTAGCGCCCGCGACAGGAAAGGCCCCAAAGCGCAACGTGAACACATCCAAATTTTTTAAAGAAAACAGAGGTGTTTTTTGCAAAGTGCTACCTGTAGATTTTGGCCTCAAGCTCAGCCGGCACCTAGGGAAACCTACCAAACCTGTGCATTTCTGAAAACTAGAGACCTTGGGAAATCCAAGATGGGGTGACTTGTATGGCTCGGACCAGGTTCTGTTACCCAGAATCCTTTGCAAACCTCAAAATTTGGCCAAAAAAACACATGTTCCTCACATTTCTGTGGCAGAAAGTTCTGGAATCTGGAGGAGACACAAATTTCCTCCCACCCAGCGTTCCCCCATGTCTCCCGATAAAAATGATACCTCACTTGTGTGGGTAGGCTTAGCGCCCGCGAGACGAAACACCCCAAAGCACAACGTGGACACATCCAAATTTTTGAAAGAAAACAGAGGTGTTTTTTTGCAAAGTGCCTACCTGTAGATTTTGGCCTCTATCTCAGCCGGCACATAGGGAAACCTACCAAACCTGTGCATTTCTGAAAACTAGAGACCTAGGGGAATGCAAGATGGGGTGACTTGTGTGGCTCGGACCTGGTTCTGTTACCCAGAATCCTTTGCAAACCTCAAAATTTGGCTAAAAAAGCACATGTTTCTCACATTTCTGTGGCAGAAAGTTCTGGAAACTGAGAGGAGACACAAATTTCATTCCACCCAGCATTCCCCCAAGTCTCCCAATAAAAATGATATCTCACTTGTGTGGGTAGGCCTAGCGCCCGCGACAGGAAACGCCCAAAAGCACAACGTGGACACATCCAAATTTTTGAAAGAAAACAGAGGTGTTTTTTGCAAAGTGCCTACCTGTAGATTTTGGCCTCTAGTTCAGCCAGCACCTAGGGAAACCTACCAAACCTGTGCATTTCTGAAAACTAGAGACCTAGGGGAATCCAAGATGGGGTGACTTGTGTGGCTCGGACCAGGTTCTGTTACCCAGAATCCTTTGCAAACCTCAAAATTTGGCAAAACAAACACATGTTCCTCACATTTCTGTTGCAGAAAGTTCTGGAATCTGAGAGGAGCCACAAATTTCCTCCCACCCAGCGTTCCCCCAAGTCTCCCGATAAAAATGATACATCACTTGTGTGGGTAGGCTTAGCGCCCGCGACAGGAAACACCCCAAAGCACAACGTGGACACATCAAAATTTTTGAAAGAAAACAGACGTGTTTTTTGCAAAGTGCCTACCTGTAGATTTTGGCCTCTATCTCAGCCGGCACATAGGGAAACCTACCAAACCTGTGCATTTCTGAAAACAAGAGACCTAGGGGAATCCAAGATGGGGTGACTTGTGTGGCTCGGACCAGGTTCTGTTACCCAGAATCCTTTGGAAACCTCAAAATTTGGCTAAAAAAACACATGTTCCTCACATTTCTGTGGCAGAACGTTCTGGAATCTGAGAGGAGCCACAAATTTCCTTCCACCCAGCGTTCCCCCAAGTCTGCTAATAAAAATGATACCTCACTTGTGTGGGTAGGTATAGCGCCCGCGATAGGAAATGCCCCAAAGCGCAACGTGGACACATCCAAATTTTTGAAAGAAAACAGAAGTGTTTTTTGCAAAGTGCCTACCTGTAGATTTTGGCCTCTAGCTCAGCCGGCACCTAGGGAAACCTACCAAACCTGTGCATTTCTGAAAACTAGAGACCTAGGGGAATCCAAGATGGGGTGACTTGTGTGGCTCGGATCAGGTTCTGTTACCCAGAATCCTTTGCAAACCTCAAAATTTGGCTAAAAAAACACATGTTCCTCATATTTCTGTGGCAGAAAGTTCTGGAATCTGAGAGGAGCCACAAATTTCCTTCCAACCAGCGTTCCCCCAAGTCTCCCGATAAAAATGATCCCTCACTTGTGTGGGTAGGCCTAGCGCCCACGACAGGAAAGGCCCCAAAGCGCAACGTGGACACATCCAAATTTTTGAAAGAAAACAGAGGTGTTTTTTGCAAAGTGCCTACCTGTAGATTTTGGCCTCTAGCTCAGCCGGCACCTAGGGAAACCTACCAAACATGTGCATTTCTGAAAACTAGAGACCTAGGGGAATCCAAGATGGGGTGACTTGTGTGGCTCTGACCAGGTTCTGTTACCCAGAATCCTTTGCAAACCTCAAATTTGGCAAATAAAAAAAAAAGGTTCCTCACATTTCTGTGGCAGAAAGTTCTGGAATCTGAGAGGAGACACAAATTTCCTCCCACCCAGCGTTCCCCCAAGTCTCCCGATAAAAATGATACCTCACTTGTGTGGGTAGGCTTAGCGCCCGCGACAGTAAACAACCCAAAGCACAACGTGGACACATCCACATTTTTCAAAGAAAACAGAGGTGTTTTTTGCAAAGTGCCTACCTGTAGATTTTGGCCTCTAGCTCAGCCGGCACCTAGGGAAACCTACCAAACCTGTGCATTTCTGAAAACTAGAGACCTAGGGGAATCCAAGATGGGGTGACTTGTGTGGCTCGGACCAGGTTCTGTTACCCAGAATCCTTTGCAAACCTCAAAATTTGGCTAAAAAAAATATGTTCCTCACATTTCTGTGGCAGAACGTTCTGGAATCTGAGAGGAGCCACAAATTTCCTCCCACCCAGCGTTCCCCCAAGTCTCCTGATAAAAATGATACCTCACTTGTGTGGGTAGGCCTAGCGCCCGCGACAGGAAAGGCCCCAAAGCGCAACGTGGACACATCCAAATTTTTGAAAGAAAACAGAGGTGTTTTTTCCAAAGTGCCTACCTGTAGATTTTGGCCTCTAGCTCAGTCGGCACCTAGGGAAACCTACCAAACCTGTGCATTTCTGAAAACTAGAGACCTATGGGAATCCAAGATGGGGTGACTTGTGTGGCTCGGAAGCAGGTTCTGTTACCCAGAATCCTATGCAAACCTCAAAATTTGGATAAAAAAGCACATGTTCCACACATTTCTGTGGCAGAAAGTTCTGGAAACTGAGAGGAGACACAAATTTCCTTCCACCCAGCATTCCCCCAAGTCTCCCGATAAAAATGATACCTCACTTGTGTGGGTAGGCCTAGCGCCTGCGGCAGGAAACGACCCAAAGCGCAACGTGGACACATCCAAATTTTTTAAAGAAAACAGAGGTGTTTTTTGCAAAGTGCCTACCTGTAGATTTTGGCCTCTAGCTCAGCCGGCACCTAGGGAAACCTACCAAACCTGTGCATTATTGAAAACTAGAGACCTAGGGGAATCGGGGTGACTTGTGTGGCTCGGACCAGGATCTGTTACCCAGAATCCTTTGCAAACCTCAACATTTGGCAAAAAAAACACATGTTCCTCACATTTCTGTGGCAGAAAGTTCTGGAATCTGAGAGGAGCCACAAATTTCCTTCCACCCAGCGTTCCCCCAAGTCTCCCGATAAAAATGATACCTCACTTGTGTGGGTAGGCCTAGCGCCTGCGGCAGGAAACGACCCAAAGCGCAACGTGGACACATCCAAATTTTTTAAAGAAAACAGAGGTGTTTTTTGCAAAGTGCCTACCTGTAGATTTTGGCCTCCAGCTCAGCCGGCACCTAGGGAAACCTACCAAACCTGTGCATTTCTGAAAACAAGAGACCTAGGGGAATCCAAGATGGGTGACTTGTGTGGCTCGGACCAGGTTCTGTTACCCAGAATCCTTTGCAAACCTCAAAATTTGGCTAAAAAAACACATGTTCCTCACATTTCTGTGGCAGAACGTTCTGGAATCTGAGAGGAGACACAAATTTCCTTCCACCCAGCGTTCCCCCAAGTCTCCTAATAAAAATGATACCTCACTTGTGTGGGTAGGTCTAGCGCCCGCGATAGGAAACGCCCCAAAGCGCAACGTGGACACATCCAAATTTTTGAAAGAAAACAGAAGTGTTTTTTGCAAAGTGCCTACCTGTAGATTTTGGCCTCTAGCTCAGCCGGCACCTATGGAAACCTACCAAACCTGTGCATTTCAGAAAACTAGAGACCTAGGGGAATGCAAGATGGGGTGACTTATGTGGCTCGGACCAGGTTCTGTTACCCAGAATCCTTTGCAAACCTCAAAATTTGGCTAAAAAAATACATGTTCTTCACATTTCTGTGGCAGAAAGTTCTGGAATCTGAGAGGAGCCACAAATTTCCTTCCACCCAGTGTTCCCCCAAGTCTCCTGATAAAAATGATACCTCACTTGTGTGGGTAGGCCTAGCGCCCGCGACAGCAAAGGCCCCAAAGCGCAACGTGCACACATCCAAATTTTTGAAAGAAAACAGAGGTGTTTTTTCCAAAGTGCCTACCTGTAGATTTTGGCCTCTAGCTCAGCCGGCACCTAGGGAAACCTACCAAACCTGTGCATTTCTGAAAACTAGAGACCTAGGGGAATCCAAGATGGGGTGACTTGTGTGGCTCGGAGCAGGTTCTGTTACCCAGAAATCATATGCAAACCTCAAAATTTGGATAAAAAAGCACATGTTCCTCACATTTCTGTGGCAGAAAGTTCTGGAAACTGAGAGGAGACACAAATTTCCTTCCACCCAGCATTCCCCCAAGTCTCCCGATAAAAATGATACCTCACTTGTGTGGGTAGGCCTAGCGCCCGCGACAGGAAACGCCCCAAAGCGCTACGTGGACACATCCAAATTTTTGAAAGAAAACAGAGGTGTTTTTTGCAAAGTGCCTATCTGTAGATTTTGGCCTCTAGCTCAGCCGGCACCTAGGGAAACCTACCAAACCTGTGCATTTCTGAAAACTAGAGACGTAGGGGAATCGGGGTGACTTGTGTGGGCTCGGACTAGGATCTGTTACCCAGAATCCTTTGCAAACCTCAAAATTTGGCAAAAAAAACACATGTTCCTCACATTTCTGTGGCAGAAAGTTCTGGAATCTGAGAGGATCCACAAATTTCTTTCCACCCAGCGTTCCCCCAAGTCTCCCGATAAAAATGATACCTCACTTGTGTGGGTAGGCCTAGCGCCTGCGGCAGGAAACGACCCAAAGCGCAACGTGGACACATCCAAATTTTTGAAAGAAAACAGAGGTGTTTTTTGCAAAGTGCCTACCTGTAGATTTTGGCCTCCAGCTCAGCCGGCACCTAGGGAAACCTACCAAACCTGTGCATTTCTGAAAACTAGAGACCTAGGGGAATCCAAGATGGGGTGACTTGTGTGGCTCGGATCAGGTTCTGTTACCCAGAATCCTTTGCAAACCTCAAAATTTGGCTAAAAAAACACATGTTCCTCATATTTCTGTGGCAGAAAGTTCTGGAATCTGAGAGGATCCACAAATTTCCTTCCACCCAGCGTTCCCCCAAGTCTCCCGATAAAAATGATACCTCACTTGTGTGGGTAGGCCTAGCGCCTGCGGCAGGAAACGACCCAAAGCGCAACGTGGACACATCCAAATTTTTGAAAGAAAACAGAGGTGTTTTTTGCAAAGTGCCTACCTGTAGATTTTGGCCTCCAGCTCAGCCGGCACCTAGGGAAACCTACCAAACCTGTGCATTTCTGAAAACAAGAGACCTAGGGGAATCCAAGATGGGGTGACTTGTGTGGCTCGGACCAGGTTCTGTTACCCAGAATCCTTTGCAAACCTCAAAATTTGGATAAAAAAACACATGTTCCTCACATTTCTGTGGCAGAACGTTCTGGAATCTGAGAGGAGACACAAATTTCCTTCCACCCAGCGTTCCCCCAAGTCTCCTAATAAAAATGATACCTCACTTGTGTGGGTAGGTCTAGCGCCCGCTATAGGAAACGCCCCAAAGCGCAACGTGGACACATCCACATTTTTGAAAGAAAACAGAAGTGTTTTTTGCAAAGTGCCTACCTGTAGATTTTGGCCTCTAGCTCAGCCGGCACCTAGGGAAACCTACCAAACCTGTGCATTTCAGAAAACTAGAGACCTAGGGGAATGCAAGATGGGGTGACTTATGTGGCTCGGACCAGGTTCTGTTACCCAGAATCCTTTGCAAACCTCAAAATTTGGCTAAAAAAATACATGTTCTTCACATTTCTGTGGCAGAAAGTTGTGGAATCTGAGAGGAGCCACAAATTTCCTTCCACCCAGTGTTCCCCCAAGTCTCCTGATAAAAATGATACCTCACTTGTGTGGGTAGGCCTAGCGCCCGCAACAGGAAAGGCCCCAAAGCGCAACGTGCACACATCCAAATTTTTGAAAGAAAACAGAGGTGTTTTTTCCAAAGTGCCTACCTGTAGATTTTGGCCTCTAGCTCAGCCGGCACCTAGGGAAACCTACCAAACCTGTGCATTTCTGAAAACTAGAGACCTAGGGCAATCCAAGATGGGGTGACTTGTGTGGCTCGGAGCAGGTTCTGTTACCCAGAAATCATATGCAAACCTCAAAATTTGGATAAAAAAGCACATGTTCCTCACATTTCTGTGGCAGAAAGTTCTGGAAACTGAGAGGAGACACAAATATCCTTCCACCCAGCATTCCCCCAAGTCTCCCGATAAAAATGATACCTCACTTGTGTGGGTAGGCCTAGCGCCCGCGACAGGAAAAGCCCCAAAGCGCAACGTGGACACATCCAAATTTTTGAAAGAAAACAGAGGTGTTTTTTGCAAAGTGCCTACCTGTAGATTTTGGCCTCTAGCTCAGCCTGCACCTAGGGAAACCTACCAAACCTGTGCATTTCTGAAAACTAGAGACCTAGGGGAATCCAAGATGGGGTGACTTGTGTGGCTCGGATCAGGTTCTGTTACCCAGAATCCTTTGCAAACCTCAAAATTTGGCTAAAAAAACACATGTTCCTCATATTTCTGTGGCAGAAAGTTCTGGAATCTGAGAGGATCCACAAATTTCCTTCCACCCAGCGTTCCCCCAAGTCTCCCGATAAAAATGATACCTCACTTGTGTGGGTAGGCCTAGCGCTTGCGGCAGGAAACGACCCAAAGCGCAACATGGACACATCCAAATTTTTGAAAGAAAACAGAGGTGTTTTTTGCAAAGTGCCTACCTGTAGATTTTGGCCTCCAGCTCAGCCGGCACTTAGGGAAACCTACCAAACCTGTGCATTTCTGAAAACTAGAGACCTAGGGGAATCCAAGATGGGGTGACTTGTGTGGCTCGGATCAGGTTCTGTTACCCAGAATCCTTTGCAAACCTCAAAATTTGGCTAAAAAAACACATGTTCCTCATATTTCTGTGGCAGAAAGTTCTGGAATCTGAGAGGAGCCACAAATTTCCTTCCAACCAGCGTTCCCCCAAGTCTCCCGATAAAAATGATCGCACACTTGTGTGGGTAGGCCTAGCGCCCGCGACAGGAAAGGCCCCAAAGCGCAACGTGGACACATCCACATTTTTTAAAGAAAACAGAGGTGTTTTTTGCAAAGTGCTACCTGTAGATTTTGGCCTCTAGCTCAGCCGGCACCTAGGGAAACCTACCAAACCTGTGCATTTCTGAAAACTAGAGACCTTCGGGAATCCAAGATGGGGTGACTTGTGTGGCTCGGACCAGGTTCTGTTACCCAGAATCCTTTGCAAACCTCAAAATTTGGCAAAAAAACACATGTTCCTCACATTTCTGTAGCAGAAAGTTCTGGAATCTGAGAGGAGCCACAAATTTCATTCCACCCAGCGTTCCCCCAAGTCTCCCGATAAAAATGATACCTCACTTGTGTGGGTAGGCCTAGCGCTCGCGACAGGAAACGCCCCAAAGTTCAACGTCGACACATCCAAATTTTTGAAAGAAAACAGAGGTGTTTTTTGCAAAGTGCCTACCTGTAGATTTTGGCCTCTAGCTCAGCCGGCACCTAGGGAAACCTACCAAACATGTGCATTTCTGAAAACTAGAGACCTAGGGGAATCCAAGATGGGGTGACTTGTGTGCCTCTGACCAGGTTCTGTTACCCAGAATCCATTGCAAACCTCAAATTTGGCAAATAAAAAAAAAAGGTTCCTCACATTTCTGTGGCAGAAAGTTCTGGAATCTGAGAGGAGACACAAATTTCCTCCCACCCAGCGTTCCCCCAAGTCTCCCGATAAAAATGATACCTCACTTGTGTGGGTAGGCCTAGCGCCCGCGACAGAAAACACCCCAAAGCACAACGTGGACACATCCACATTTTTCAAAGAAAACAGAGGTGTTTTTTGCAAAGTGCCTTCCTTTAGATTTTGGCCTCTAGCTCAGCCGGCACCTAGGGAAACCTACCAAACCTGTGCATTTCTGAAAACTAGAGACCTAGGGGAATCCAAGATGGGGTGACTTGTGTGGCTCGGACCAGGTTCTCTTACCCAGAATCCTTTGCAAACCTCAAAATTTGGCTAAAAAAACAAATGTTCCTCATATTTCTGTGGCAGAAAGTTCTGGAATCTGAGAGGAGCCACAAATTTCCTCCAAAGCAGTGTTCCCCCAAGTCTCCTGATAAAAATGATCCCTCACTTGTGTGGGTAGGCCTAGTGCCCGCGACAGGAAACGCCCCAAAGCGCAACGTGGACACATCCAAATTTTTGAAAGAAAACAGAGGTGTTTTTTGCAAAGTGCTACCTGTAGATTTTGGCCTCTAGCTCAGCCGGCACCTAGGGAAACCTACCAAACCTGTGCATTTCTGAAAACTAGAGACCTAGGGGAATCCAAGATGGGGTGACTTGTGTGGCTGCGACCAGGTTCTGTTACCCAGAATCCTTTGCAAACCTCAAAATGTGGCAAAAAAACACATGTTCCTCACATTTCTGTGGCATAAAGTTCTGGAATCTGAGAGGAGCCACGAATTTCCTTCCACCCAGCGTTCCCCCAAGTCTCCCGATAAAAATGATACCTCACTTGTGTGGGTCGGCCTAGCGCTCGCGACAGGAAACGCCCCAAAGTGCAACGTAGACACATCCAAATTTTTGAAAGAAAACAGAGGTGTTTTTTGCAAAGTGCCTACCTGTAGATTTTGTCCTCTAGCTCAGCTGTCACCTAGGGAAACCTACCAAACCTGTGCATTTCTGAAAACTAGAGACCTAGGGGAATCCAAGATGGGGTGACTTGTGTGGCTCTGACCAGGTTCTGTTACCCAGAATACTTTGCAAACCTCCAAATTTGGCAAATAAAAAAAAAGGTTCCTCACATTTCTGTGGCAGAAAGTTCTGGAATCTGAGAGGAGCCACAAATTTCCTCCCACCCAGTGTTCCCCCAAGTATCCCGATAAAAATGATACCTCACTTGTGTGGGTAGGCCTAGCGCCCGCAACAGGAAACACCCCAAAGCACAACGTGGACACATCCACATTTTTGAAAGAAAACAGAGGTGTTTTTTGCAAAGTGCCTACCTGTAGATTTTGGCCTATAGCTCAGCCGGCACCTAGGGAAACCTACCAGACCTGTGCATTTCTGAAAACTAGAGACCTAGGGGAATCCAAGATGGGGTGACTTGTGTGGCTCGGACCAGGTTCTGTTCCCCAGAATCCTTTGCAAACCTCAAAATTTGGCTAAAAAAACACATGTTCCTCAAATTTCTGTGGCAGAACGTTCTGGAATCTGAGAGGAGCCACAAATTTCCTTCCACCCAGCGTTCCCCTAAGTTTCCCGATAAAAATGATACCTCACTTGTGTGGGTAGGCCTAGCGCCCGCGATAGGAAACGCCCCAAAGCGCAACGTGGACACATCCAAATTTTTGAAAGAAAACAGAGGTGTTTTTTGCAAAGTGCTACCTGTAGATTTTGGCATTCAGCTCAGCCGGCACTTAGGGAAACCTACCAAACCTGTGACTTTCTGAAAACTAGAGACCTAGGGGAATCCAAGATGGGGTGACTTGTGTGGCTCGGATCAGGTTCTGTTACCCAGAATCCTTTGCAAACCTCAAAATTTGGCTAAAAAAACACATGTTCCTCATATTTCTGTGGCAGAAAGTTCTGGAATCTGAGAGGAGCCACAAATTTCCTTCCAACCAGCGTTCCCCCAAGTCTCCCGATAAAAATGATCGCACACTTGTGTGGGTAGGCCTAGCGCCCGCGACAGGAAAGGCCCCAAAGCGCAACGTGGACACATCCACATTTTTTAAAGAAAACAGAGGTGTTTTTTGCAAAGTGCTACCTGTAGATTTTGGCCTCTAGCTCAGCCGGCACCTAGGGAAACCTACCAAACCTGTGCATTTCTGAAAACTAGAGACCTTGGGGAATCCAAGATGGGGTGACTTGTGTGGCTCGGACCAGGTTCTGTTACCCAGAATCCTTTGCAAACCTCAAAATTTGGCAAAAAAACACATGTTCCTCACATTTCTGTAGCAGAAAGTTCTGGAATCTGAGAGGAGCCACAAATTTCATTCCACCCAGCGTTCCCCCAAGTCTCCCGATAAAAATGATACCTCACTTGTGTGGGTAGGCCTAGCGCTCGCGACAGGAAACGCCCCAAAGTGCAACGTCGACACATCCAAATTTTTGAAAGAAAACAGAGGTGTTTTTTGCAAAGTGCCTACCTGTAGATTTTGGCCTCTAGCTCAGCCGGCACCTAGGGAAACCTACCAAACATGTGCATTTCTGAAAACTAGAGACCTAGGGGAATCCAAGATGGGGTGACTTGTGTGGCTCTGACCAGGTTCTGTTACCCAGAATCCTTTGCAAACCTCAAATTTGGCAAATAAAAAAAAAAGGTTCCTCACATTTCTGTGGCAGAAACTTCTGGAATCTGAGAGGAGACACAAATTTCCTCCCACCCAGCGTTCCCCCAAGTCTCCCTATAAAAATGATACCTCACTTGTGTGGGTAGGCCTAGCGCCCGCGACAGAAAACACCCCAAAGCACAACGTGGACACATCCACATTTTTCAAAGAAAACAGAGGTGTTTTTTGCAAAGTGCCTTCCTGTAGATTTTGGCCTCTAGCTCAGCCGGCACCTAGGGAAACCTACCAAACCTGTGCATTTCTGAAAACTAGAGACCTAGGGGAATACAAGATGGGGTGACTTGTGTGGCTCGGACCAGGTTCTCTTACCCAGAATCCTTTGCAAACCTCAAAATTTGGCTAAAAAAACAAATGTTCCTCATATTTCTGTGGCAGAAAGTTCTGGAATCTGAGAGGAGCCACAAATTTCCTCCAAAGCAGCGTTCCCCCAAGTCTCCTGATAAAAATTATCCCTCACTTGTGTGGGTAGGCATAGTGCCCGCGACAGGAAACGCCTCAAAGCGCAACGTGGACACATCCAAATTTTTGAAAGAAAACAGAGGTGTTTTTTGCAAAGTGCTACCTGTAGATTTTGGCCTCTAGCTCAGCCGGCACCTAGGGAAACCTACCAAACCTGTGCATTTCTGAAAACTAGAGACCTAGGGGAATCCAAGATGGGGTGACTTGTGTGGCTGCGACCAGGTTCTGTTACCCAGAATCCTTTGCAAACCTCAAAATGTGGCAAAAAAACACATGTTCCTCACATTTCTGTGGCATAAAGTTCTGGAATCTGAGAGGAGCCACGAATTTCCTTCCACCCAGCGTTCCCCCAAGTCTCCCGATAAAAATGATACCTCACTTGTGTGGGTCGGCCTAGCGCTCGCGACAGGAAACGCCCCAAAGTGCAACGTAGACACATCCAAATTTTTGAAAGAAAACAGAGGTGTTTTTTGCAAAGTGCCTACCTGTAGATTTTGGCCTCTAGCTCAGCTGTCACCTAGGGAAACCTACCAAACCTGTGCATTTCTGAAAACTAGAGACCTAGGGGAATCCAAGATGGGGTGACTTGTGTGGCTCTGTCCAGGTTCTGTTACCCAGAATACTTTGCAAACCTCCAAATTTGGCAAATAAAAAAAAAGGTTCCTCACATTTCTGTGGCAGAAAGTTCTGGAATCTGAGAGGAGCCACAAATTTCCTCCCACCCAGTGTTCCCCCAAGTATCCCGATAAAAATGATACCTCACTTGTGTGGGTAGGCCTAGCGCCCGCGACAGGAAACACCCCAAAGCACAACGTGGACACATCCACATTTTTTAAAGAAAACAGAGGTGTTTTTTGCAAAGTGCCTACCTGTAGATTTTGGCCTATAGCTCAGCCGGCACCTAGGGAAACCTATCAGACCTGTGCATTTCTGAAAACTAGAGACCTAGGGGAATCCAAGATGGGGTGACTTGTGTGGCTCGGACCAGGTTCTGTTCCCCAGAATCCTTTGCAAACCTCAAAATTTGGCTAAAAAAACACATGTTCCTCACATTTCTGTGGCAGAACGTTCTGGAATCTGAGAGGAGCCACAAATTTCCTTCCACCCAGCGTTCCCCTAAGTTTCCCGATAAAAATGATACCTCACTTGTGTGGGTAGGCCTAGCGCCCGCGATAGGAAACGCCCCAAAGCGCAACGTGTACACATCCAAATTTTTGAAAGAAAACAGAGGTGTTTTTTGCAAAGTGCCTACCTGTAGATTTTGGCCTCTAGCTCAGCCGGCACCTAGGGAAACCTACCAAACCTGTGCATTTCTGAAAACTAGAGACCTAGGGGAATCCAAGATGGGGTGACTTGTGTGGCTCGGACCAGGTTCTGTTACCCAGAATCCTTTGCAAACCTCAAAATTTGGCAAAAAAAACACATGTTCCTCACATTTCTGTGGCAGAAAGTTCTGGAATCTGAGAGGAGATACAAATTTCCTCCCACCCAGCGTTCCCCCATGTCCCCCGATAAAAATGATACCTCACTTGTGTGGGTAGGCTTAGCGCCCGCGAGAGTAAACACCCCAAAGCACAACGTGGACACATCCAAATTTTTGAAAGAAAACAGAGGTGTTTTTTTGCAAAGTGCCTACCTGTAGATTTTGGCCTCTATCTCAGCCGGCACATAGGGAAACCTACCAAACCTGTGCATTTCTGAAAACTAGAGACCTAGGGGAATCCAAGATGGGGTGACTTGTGTGGCTCGGACCAGGTTCTGTTACCCAGAATCCTTTGCAAACCTCAAAATTTGGCAAAAAAAACACATGTTCCTCACATTCCTGTGGCAGAAAGTTCTGGAATCTGAGAGGAGCCACAAATTTCCTTCCACCCAGCGTTACCCCAAGTCTCCCGATAAAAATGATACCTCACTTGTGTGGGTAGGCCTAGCGCCCGCGACAGGAAAGGCCCCAAAGCGCAACGTGGACACATCCAAATTTTTGAAAGAAAACAGAGGTGTTTTTTGCAAAGTGCCTACCTGTAGATTTTGGCCTCTAGCTCAGCCGGCACCTAGGGAAACCTACCAAACCTGTGCATTTCTGAAAACTAGAGACCTAGGGGAATCCAAGATGGGGTGACTTGTGTGGCTCGGACCAGGTTCTGTTACCCAGAATCCTTTGCAAACCTCAAAATTTGGCTAAAAAACACATGTTTCTCACATTTGTGTGGCAGAAAGTTCTGGAAACTGAGAGGAGACACAAATTTCCTTCCACCCAGCATTCCCCCAAGTCTCCCGATAAAAATGATACCTCACTTGTGTGGGTAGGCCTAGCGCCCACGACAGGAAACGCCCCAAAGCACAACGTGGACACATCCAAATTTTTGAAAGAAAACAGAGGTGTTTTTTGCAAAGTGCCTACCTGTAGATTTTGGCCTCTAGTTCAGCCAGCACCTAGGGAAACCTACCAAACCTGTGCATTTCTGAAAACTAGAGACCTAGGGGAATCCAAGATGGGGTGACTTGTGTGGCTCGGACCAGGTTCTGTTACCCAGAATCCTTTGCAAACCTCAAAATGTGGCTAAAAAAATACATGTTCTTCACATTTCTGTGGCAGAAAGTTCTGGAATCTGAGAGGAGACACAAATTTCCTTCCACCCAGCGTTACCCCAAGTCTCCCGATAAAAATGATACCTCACTTGTGTGGGTAGGCCTAGCGCCCGCGACAGGAAAGGCCCCAAAGCGCAACGTGGACACATCCAAATTTTTGAAAGAAAACAGAGGTGTTTTTTCCAAAGTGCCTACCTGTAGATTTTGGCCTCTAGCTCAGCTGGCACCTAGGGAAACCTACCAAACCTGTGCATTTCTGAAAACTAGAGACCTAGGGGAATCCAAGATGGGGTGACTTGTGTGGCTCGGACCAGGTTCTGTTACCCAGAATCCTTTGCAAACCTCAAAATTTGGCTAAAAAAGCACATGTTTCTCACATTTCTGTGGCAGAAAGTTCTGGAAACTGAGAGGAGACACAAATTTCCTTCCACCCAGCATTCCTCCAAGTCTCCCGATAAAAATGATACCTCACTTGTGTGGGTAGGCCTAGCGCCCGCGACAGGAAACGCCCCAAAGCACAACGTGGACACATCCAAATTTTTGAAAGAAAACAGAGGTGTTTTTTGCAAAGTGCCTACCTGTAGATTTTGGCCTCTAGTTCAGCCAGCACCTAGGGAAACCTACCAAACCTGTGCATTTCTGAAAACTAGAGACCTAGGGGAATCCAAGATGGGGTGACTTGTGTGGCTCGGATCAGGTTCTGTTACCCAGAATCCTTTGCAAACCTCAAAATTTGGCTAAAAAAACACATGTTCCTCATATTTCTGTGGCAGAAAGTTCTGGAATCTGAGAGGAGCCACAAATTTCCTTCCAACCAGCGTTCCCCCAAGTCTCCCGATAAAAATGATCCCACACTTGAGTGGGTATGCCTAGCGCCTGCGACAGGAAAGGCCCCAAAGCGCAACGTGGACACATCCACATTTTTTAAAGAAAACAGAGGTGTTTTTTGCAAAGTGCTACCTGTAGATTTTGGCCTCTAGCTCAGCCGGCACCTAGGGAAACCTACCAAACCTGTGCATTTCTGAAAACAAGAGACCTAGGGGAATCCAAGATGGGGTGACTTGTGTGGCTCGGACCAGGTTCTGTTACCCAGAATCCTTTGCAAACCTCAAAATTTGGCTAAAAAAACACATGTTCCTCACATTTCTGTGGCAGAACGTTCTGGAATCTGAGAGGAGACACAAATTTCCTTCCACCCAGTGTTCCCCCAAGTCTCCTGATAAAAATGATACCTCACTTGTTTGGGTAGGCCTAGCGCCCGCGACAGGAAAGGCCCCAAAGCGCAACGTGGACACATCCAAATTTTTGAAAGAAAACAGAGGTGTTTTTTCCAAAGTGCCTACCTGTAGATTTTGGCCTCTAGCTCAGCCGGCACCTAGGGAAACCTACCAAACCTGTGCATTTCTGAAAACTAGAGACCTAGGGGAATCCAAGATGGGGTGACTTGTGTGGCTCGGAGCAGGTTCTTTTACCCAGAATCCTATGCAAACCTCAAAATTTGGATAAAAAAGCACATGTTCCTCACATTTCTGTGGTAGAAAGTTCTGGAAACTGAGAGGAGACACAAATTTCCTTCCACCCAGCATTCCCCCAAGTCTCCCGATAAAAATGATACCTCACTTGTGTGGGTAGGCCTAGCGCCCGCGACAGGAAACGCCCCAAAATGCAACGTGGACACATCCAAATTTTTGAAAGAAAACAGAGGTGTTTATTGCAAAGTGCCTACCTGTAGATTTTGGCCTCTAGCTCAGCCGGCACCTAGGGAAACCTACCAAACCTGTGCATTTCTGAAAACTAGAGACCTAGGGGAATCGGGGTGACTTGTGTGGCTCGGACCAGGATCTGTTACCCAGAATCCTTTGCAAACCTCAACATTTGGCAAAAAAAACACATGTTCCTCACATTTCTGTGGCAGAAAGTTCTGGAATCTGAGAGGAGCCACAAATTTCCTTCCACCCAGCGTTCCCCCAAGTCTCCCGATAAAAATGATACCTCACTTGTGTGGGTAGAACTAGCGCCTGCGGCAGGAAACGACCCAAAGCGCAACGTGGACACATCCAAATTTTTGAAAGAAAACAGAGGTGTTTTTTGCAAAGTGCCTACCTGTAGATTTTGGCCTCCAGCTCAGCCGGCACCTAGGGAAACCTACCAAACCTGTGCATTTCTGAAAACAAGAGACCTAGGGGAATCCAAGATGGGGTGACTTGTGTGGCTCGGACCAGGTTCTGTTACCCAGAATCCTTTGCAAACCTCAAAATTTGGCTAAAAAAACACATGTTCCTCACATTTCTGTGGCAGAACGTTCTGGAATCTGAGAGGAGACACAAATTTCCTTCCACCCAGCGTTCCCCCAAGTCTCCTGATAAAAATGATACCTCACATGTGTGGGTAGGTCTAGCGCCCGCGATAGGAAACGCCCCAAAGCGCAACGTGGACACATCCAAATTTTTGAAAGAAAACAGAGGTGTTTTTTGCAAAGTGCCTACCTGTAGATTTTGGCCTCTAGCTCAGCCGGCACCTAGGGAAACCTGTCAAACCTGTGCATTTCTGAAAACTAGAGACCTAGGGGAATGCAAGATGGGGTGACTTGTGTGGCTCGGATCAGGTTCTGTTACCCAGAATCCTTTGCAAACCTCAAAATTTGGCTAAAAAAACACATGTTCCTCACATTTCTGTGGCAGAAAGTTCTGGAATCTGAGAGGAGCCACAAATTTCCTTCCACCCAGCGTTCCCCCAAGTCTCCCGATAAAAATGATACCTCACTTGTGTGGGTAGGCCTTGCGCTCGCGACAGGAAACGCCCCAAAGTGCAACATGGACACATCCAAATTTTTGAAAGAAAACAGAGGTGTTTTTTGCAAAGTGCCTACCTGTAGATTTTGGCCTCCAGCTCAGCCGGCACCTAGGGAAACCACCAAACCTGTGCATTTCTGAAAACTAGAGACCTAGGGGAATCCAAGATGGGGTGACTTGTGTGGCTCGGATCAGGTTCTGTTACCCAGAATCCTTTGCAAACCTCAAAATTTGGCTAAAAAAACAAATGTTCCTCATATTTCTGTGGCAGAAAGTTCTGGAATCTGAGAGGAGCCACAAATTTCCTCCAAAGCAGCGTTCCCCCAAGTCTCCTGATAAAAATGATCCCTCACTTGTGTGGGTAGGCCTAGTGCCCGCGACAGGAAACGCCCCAAAGCGCAACGTGGACACATCCACATTTTTGAAAGAAAACAGAGGTGTTTTTTGCAAAGTGCTACCTGTAGATTTTGGCCTCTAGCTCAGCCGGCACCTAGGGAAACCTACCAAACCTGTGCATTTCTGAAAACTAGAGACCTAGGGGAATCCAAGATGGGGTGACTTGTGTGGCTGCGACCAGGTTCTGTTACCCAGAATCCTTTGCAAACCTCAAAATGTGGCAAAAAAACACATGTTCCTCACATTTCTGTGGCATAAAGTTCTGGAATCTGAGAGGAGCCACGAATGTCCTTCCACCCAGCGTTCCCCCAAGTCTCCCGATAAAAATGATACCTCACTTGTGTGGGTCGGCCTAGCGCTCGCGACAGGAAACGCCCCAAAGTGCAACGTAGACACATCCAAATTTTTGAAAGAAAACAGAGGTGTTTTTTGCAAAGTGCCTACCTGTAGATTTTGGCCTCTAGCTCAGCTGTCACCTAGGGAAACCTACCAAACCTGTGCATTTCTGAAAACTAGAGACCTAGGGGAATCCAAGATGGGGTGACTTGTGTGGCTCTTACCAGGTTCTGTTACCCAGAATACTTTGCAAACCTCCAAATTTGGCAAATAAAAAAAAAAGGTTCCTCACATTTCTGTGGCAGAAAGTTCTGGAATCTGAGAGGAGCCACAAATTTCCTCCCACCCAGTGTTCCCCCAAGTATCCCGATAAAAATGATACCTCACTTGTGTGGGTAGGCCTAGTGCCCGCGACAGGAAACACCCCAAAGCACAACGTGGACACATCCACATTTTTTAAAGAAAACAGAGGTGTTTTTTGCAAAGTGCCTACCTGTAGATTTTGGCCTATAGCTCAGCCGGCACCTAGGGAAACCTACCAGACCTGTGCATTTCTGAAAACTAGAGACCTAGGGGAATCCAAGATGGGGTGACTTGTGTGGCTCGGACCAGGTTCTGTTCCCCAGAATCCTTTGCAAACCTCAAAATTTGACTAAAAAAACACATGTTCCTCACATTTCTGTGGCAGAACGGTCTGGAATCTGAGAGGAGCCACAAATTTCATTCCACCCAGCGTTCCCCTAAGTTTCCCGATAAAAATGATACCTCACTTGTGTGGGTAGGCCTAGCGCCCGCGATAGGAAACGCCCCAAAGCGCAACGTGGACACATCCAAATTTTTGAAAGAAAACAGAGGTGTTTTTTGCAAAGTGCCTACCTGTAGATTTTGGCCTCTAGCTCAGCCGGCACCTAGGGAAACCTACCAAACCTGTGCATTTCTGAAAACTAGAGACCTAGGGGAATCCAAGATGGGGTGACTTGTGTGGCTCGGACCAGGTTCTGTTACCCAGAATCCTTTGCAAACCTCAAAATTTGGCAAAAAAAACACATGTTCCTCACATTTCTGTGGCAGAAAGTTCTGGAATCTGAGAGGAGATACAAATGTCCTCCCACCCAGCGTTCCCCCATGTCTCCCGATAAAAATGATACCTCACTTGTGTGGGTAGGCTTAGCGCCCGCGAGAGGAAGCACCCCAAAGCACAACGTGGACACATCCAAATTTTTGAAAGAAAACAGAGGTGTTTTTTTGCAAAGTGCCTACCTGTAGATTTTGGCCTCTATCTCAGCCGGCACATAGGGAAACCTACCAAACCTGTGCATTTCTGAAAACTAGAGACCTAGGGGAATCCAAGATGGGGTGACTTGTGTGGCTCGGACCAGGTTCTGTTACCCAGAATCCTTTGCAAACATCAAAATGTGGCTAAAAAAACACATTTTCCTCACATTTCTGTGGCAGAAAGTTCTGGAATCTGAGAGGAGCCACAAATTTCCTTGCACCCAGCGTTCCCCCAAGTCACCCAATAAAAATGATACCTCACTTGTGTGGGTAGGCCTAGCGCCCTCAACAGGAAACGCCCCAAAGCGCAACGTGGACACATCCAAATTTTTTCAAGAAAACAGAGGTGTTTTTTGCAAAGTGCCTACCTGTAGATTTTGGCCTCTAGCTCAGCCGGCACCTCGGGAAACCTTCCAAACCTGTGCATTTCTGAAAACTAGAGACCTAGGGGAATCCAAGATGGGGTGACTTGTGTGGCTCGGACCAGGTTCTGTTACCCAGAATCCTTTGCAAACCTCAAAATTTGGCTAAAAAAACACATGTTCCTCATATTTCTGTGCAGAAAGTTCTGGAATCTGAGAGGAGCCACAAATTTCCTTCCACCCAGTGTTCCCCCAAGTCTCCTGATAAAAATGATACCTCACTTGTGTGGGTAGGCCTAGCGCCCGCGACAGGAAAGGCCCCAAAGCGCAACGTGGACACATCCAAATTTTTGAAAGAAAACAGAGGTGTTTTTTCCAAAGTGCCTACCTGTAGATTTTGGCCTCTAGCTCAGCCGGCACCTAGGGAAACCTACCAAACCTGTGCATTTCTGAAAACTAGAGACCTAGGGGAATCCAAGATGGGGTGACTTGTGTGGCTCGGAGCAGGTTCTGTTACCCAGAATCCTATGCAAACCTCAAAATTTGGATAAAAAAGCACATGTTCCTCACATTTCTGTGGCAGAAAGCTCTGGAATCTGAGAGGGGCCACAAATTTCCTTCCACCCAGCATTCCCCCAAGTCTCCTGATAAAAATGATACCTCAGTTGTGTGGGTAGGCCTAGCGCCCGCGACAGGAAACACCCCAAAGCGCAACGTGGACACATCCAAATTTTTGAAAGAAAACAGAGGTGTTTTTTGCAAAGTGCCTACCTGTAGATTTTGGCCTCTAGCTCAGCCGGCACCTAGGGAAACATACCAAACCTGTGCATTTCTGAAAACTAGAGACCTAGGGGAATCCAAGATGGGGTGACTTGTGTGGCTCGGACCAGGTTCTGTTACCCAGAATCCTTTGCAAACATCAAAATGTGGCTAAAAAAACACATTTTCCTCACATTTCTGTGGCAGAAAGTTCTGGAATCTGAGAGGAGCCACAAATTTCCTTCCACCCAGCGTTCCCCCAAGTCTCCTGATAAAAATGATACCTCACTTGTGTGGGTAGGCCTAGCGCCCGCGACAGGAAAGGCCCCAAAGCGCAACGTGGAACATCCAAATTTTTGAAAGAAAACAGAGGTGTTTTTTCCAAAGTGCCTACCTGTAGATTTTGGCCTCTAGCTCAGCCGGCACCTAGGGAAACCTACCAAACCTGTGCATTTCTGAAAACTAGAGACCTAGGGGAATCCAAGATGGGGTGACTTGTGTGGCTCGGAGCAGGTTCTGTTACCCAGAATCCTATGCAAACCTCAAAATTTGGATAAAAAAGCACATGTTCCTCACATTTCTGTGGCAGAAAGTTCTGGAAACTGAGAGGAGACACAAATTTCCTTCCACCCAGCATTCCCCCAAGTCTCCCGATAAAAATGATACCTCACTTGTGTGGGTAGGCCTAGCGCCCGCGACAGGAAACGCCCCAAAGCGGAACGTGGACACATCCAAATTTTTGAAAGAAAACAGAGGTGTTTTTTGCAAAGTGCCTACCTGTAGATTTTGGCCTCTAGCTCAGCCGGCACCTAGGGAAACCTACCAAACCTGTGCATTTCTGAAAACTAGAGACCTAGGGGAATCGGGGTGACTTGTGTGGCTCGGACCAGGATCTGTTACCCAGAATCCTTTGCAAACCTCAAAATTTGGCAAAAAAAACACATGTTCCTCACATTTCTGTGGCAGAAAGTTCTGGAATCTGAGAGGAGCCACAAATTTCCTGCCACTCAGCGTTCCCCCAAGTCTCCCGATAAAAATGATAACTCACTTGTGTGGGTAGGCCTAGCGCCTGCGACAGGAAACACCCCAAAGCGCAACGTGGACACATCCAAATTTTTGAAAGAAAACAGAGGTGTTTTTACAAAGTGCCTACCTGTAGATTTTGGCCTCTAGCTCAGCCGGCACCTAGGGAAACCTACCAAACCTGTGCATTTCTGAAAACTAGAGACCTAGGGGAATCTAAGATGGGGTGACTTGTGTGGCTCGGACCAGGTTCTGTTACACAGAATCCTTTGCAAACCTCAAAATTTGGCTAAAAAAGCACATGTTCCTCACATTTCTGTGGCAGAAAGTTCTGGAATCTGAGAGGAGACACAAATTTCCTCCCACCCAGCGTTCCCCCAAGTCTCCCGATAAAAATGATACCTCACTTGTGTGGCTAGGCTTAGCGCCCGCAACAGGAAACACCCCAAAGCACAACGTGGACACATCCAAATTTTTGAAAGAAAACAGAGGTGTTTTTTGCAAAGTGCCTACCTGTAAATTTTGGCCTGTATCTCAGCCGGCACCTAGAGAAACCTACCAAACCTGTGCATTTCTGAAAACAAGAGACCTAGAGGAATCCAAGATGGGGTGACTTGTGTGGCTCGGACCAGGTTCTGTTACCAAAAATCCTTTGCAAACCTCAAAATGTGGCTAAAAAAACCCATTTTCCTCACATTTTGGTGACAGAAAGTTCTGGAATCTGAGAGGAGCCACAAATTTCCTTCCACCCAGTGTTCCCCCAAGTCTCCTGATAAAAATGATACCTCACTTGTGTGGGTAGGTCTAGCGCCCGCGATAGGAAACGCCCCAAAGCGCAACGTGGACACATCCAAATTTTTGAAAGAAAACAGAGGTGTTTTTTGCAAAGTGCCTACCTTTAGATTTTGGCCTCTAGCTCAGCCGGCACCTAGGGAAACCTACCAAACCTGTGCATTTCTGAAAACTAGAGACCTAGGGGATTCGGGGTGACTTGTGTGGCTCGGACCAGGATCTGTTACCCAGAATCCTTTGCAAACCTCAAAATTTGGCAAAAAAAAACACATGTTCCTCACATTTCCGTGGCAGAAAGTTCTGGAATCTGAGAGGAGCCACAAATTTCCTTCCACCCAGTGTTCCCCCAAGTCTCCTGATAAAAATGATACCTCACTTGTGTGGGTAGGCCTAGCGCCCGCGACAGGAAAGGCCCCAAAGCGCAACGTGGACATATCCAAATTTTTGAAAGAAAACAGAGGTGTTTTTTCCAAAGTGCCTACCTGTAGATTTTGGCCTCTAGCTCAGCCGGCACCTAGGGAAACCTACCAAACCTGTGCATTTCTGAAAACTAGAGACCTAGGGGAATCCAAGATGGGGTGACTTGTGTGGCTCGGAGCAGGTTCTGTTACCCAGAATACAAATGCAAACCTCAAAATTTGGATAAAAAATCACATGTTCCTCACATTTCTGTGGCAGAAAGTTCTGGAAACTGAGAGGAGACACAAATTTCCTTCCACCCAGCATTCCCCCAAGTCTCCCGATAAAAATGATACCTCACTTGTGTGGGTAGGCCTACCGCCCGCGACAGGAAACGCCCCAAAGCGGAACGTGGACACATCCAAATTTTTGAAAGAAAACAGAGGTGTTTTTTGCAAAGTGCCTACCTGTAGATTTTGGCCTCTAGCTCAGCCGGCACCTAGGGAAACCTACCAAACCTGTGCATTTCTGAAAACTAGAGACCTAGGGGAATCGGGGTGACTTGTGTGGCTCGGACCAGGATCTGTTACCCAGAATCCTTTGCAAACCTCAAAATTTGGCAAAAAAAACACATGTTCCTCACATTTCTGTGGCAGAAAGTTCTGGAATCTGAGAGGAGCCACAAATTTCCTGCCACTCAGCGTTCCCCCAAGTCTCCCGATAAAAATGATACCTCACTTGTGTGGGTAGGCCTAGCGCCTGCGACAGGAAACACCCCAAAGCGCAACGTGGACACATCCAAATTTTTGAAAGAAAACAGAGGTGTTTTTACAAAGTGCCTACCTGTAGATTTTGGCCTCTAGCTCAGCCGGCACCTAGGGAAACCTACCAAACCTGTGCATTTCTGAAAACTAGAGACCTAGGGGAATCCAAGATGGGGTGACTTGTGTGGCTCGGACCAGGTTCTGTTACACAGAATCCTTTGCAAACCTCAAAATTTGGCTAAAAAAGCACATGTTCCTCACATTTCTCTGGCAGAAAGCTCTGGAATCTGAGAGGAGCCACAAATTTCCTTCCACCCAGCATTCCCCCAAGTCTCCTGATAAAAATGATACCTCAGTTGTGTGGGTAGGCCTAGCGCCCGCAACAGGAAACACCCCAAAGCGCAATGTGGACACATCCAAATTTTTGAAAGAAAACAGAGGTGTTTTTTGCAAAGTGCCTACCTGTAGATTTTGGCCTCTAGCTCAGCCGGCACCTAGGGAAACCTACCAAACCTGTGCATTTCTGAAAACTAGAGACCTAGGGGAATCCAAGATGGGGTGACTTGTGTGGCTCGGACCAGGTTCTGTTACCCAGAATTCTTTGCAAACCTCAAAATTTGGCTAAAAAAACACATGTTCCTCATATTTCTGTGGCAGAAAGTTCTGGAATCTGATAGGAGCCACAAATTTCCTTCCAACCAGCGTTCCCCCAAGTCACCCAATAAAAATGATACCTCACTTGTGTGGGTAGGCCTAGCGCCCTCAACAGGAAACGCCCCAAAGCGCAACGTGGACACATCCAAATTTTTGAAAGAAAACAGAGGTGTTTTTTGCAAAGTGCCTACCTGTAGATTTTGGCCTCTAGCTCAGCATGCACCTCGGGAAACCTTCCAAACCTGTGCATTTCTGAAAACTAGAGACCTAGGGGAATCCAAGATGGGGTGACTTGTGTGGCTCGGACCAGGTTCTGTTACCCAGAATCCTTTGCAAACCTCAAAATTTGGCAAAACAAACACATGTTCCTCACATTTCTGTGGCAGAAAGTTCTGGAATCTGAGAGGAGACACAAATTTCCTCCCACCCAGCGTTCCCCCAAGTCTCCCGATAAAAATGATACCTCACTTGTGTGGGTAGGCTTAGCGCCCGCGACAGGAAACACCCCAAAGCACAACGTGGACACATCCAAATTTTTGAAAGAAAACAGAGGTGTTTTTTGCAAAGTGCCTACCTGTAAATTTTGGCCTGTATCTCAGCCGGCACCTAGAGAAACCTACCAAACCTGTGCATTTCTGAAAACAAGAGACCTAGAGGAATCCAAGATGGGGTGACTTGTGTGGCTCGGACCAGGTTCTGTTACCAAAAATCCTTTGCAAACCTCAAAATGTGGCTAAAAAAACCCATTTTCCTCACATTTTGGTGACAGAAAGTTCTGGAATCTGAGAGGAGCCACAAATTTCCTTCCACCCAGTGTTCCCCCAAGTCTCCTGATAAAAATGATACCTCACTTGTGTGGGTAGGTCTAGCGCCCGCGATAGGAAACGCCCCAAAGCGCAACGTGGACACATCCAAATTTTTTAAAGAAAACAGAGGTGTTTTTTGCAAAGTGCCTACCTGTAGATTTTGGCCTCTAGCTCAGCCGGCACCTAGGGAAACCTACCAAACCTGTGCATTTCTGAAAACTAGAGACCTAGGGGAATCTAAGATGGGGTGACTTGTGTGGCTCGGACCAGGTTCTGTTACCCAAAATCCTTTGCAAACCTCAAAATATGGAAAAAAAACACATGTTCCTCACATTTCTGTGGCAGAAAGTTCTGGAATCTGAGAGGAGCCACAAATTTCCTTCCACCCAGCGTTCCCCCAAGTCTCCCGATAAAAATGATACCTCACTTGTGTGGGTAGGCCTAGCGCCCGCGACAGGAAAGGCCCCAAAGCGCAACGTGGACACATCCAAATTTTTGAAAGAAAACAGAGGTGTTTTTTGCAAAGTGCCTACCTGTAGCTTTTGGCCTCTAGCTCAGACGGCACCTAGGGAAACAAACCAAACCTGTGCATTTCTGAAAACTAGAGACCTAGGGGAATCCAAGATGGGGTGACTTGTGTGGCTCGGACCAGGTTCTGTTACCCAGAATCCTTTGCAAACCTCAAAATTTGGCTAAAAAAGCACATGTTTCTCACATTTCTGTGGCAGAAAGTTCTGGAAACTGAGAGGAGACACAAATTTCCTTCCACCCAGCATTCCCCCAAGTCTCCCGATAAAAATGATACCTCACTTGTGTGGGTAGGCCTAGCGCCCGCGACAGGAAACGCCCCAAAGCGCAACGTGGGCACATCCAAATTTTTTAAAGAAAACAGAGGTGCTTTTTGCAAAGTACCTACCTGTAGATTTTGGCCTCTAGCTCAGCCGGCACCTAGGGAAACCTACCAAACCTGTGCATTTCTGAAAACTAGAGACCTAGGGGAATGCAAGATGGGGTGACTTGTGTGGCTCGGACCAGGTTCTGTTACCCAGAATCCTTTGCAAACCTCAAAATTTGGCAAAAAAAACACATGTTCCTCACATTACTGTGGCAGAAAGTTCTGGAATCTGAGAGGAGCCACAAATTTCCTTCCACCCAGCGTTACCCCAAGTCTCCCGATAAAAATGATACCTCACTTGTGTGGGTAGGCCTAGCGCCCGCGACAGGAAAGGCCCCAAAGCGCAACGTGGACACATCCAAATTTTTGAAAGAAAACAGAGGTGTTTTTTGCAAAGTGCCTACCTGTAGATTTTGGCCTCTAGCTCAGCCGGCACCTAGGGAAACCTACCAAACCTGTGCATTTCTGAAAACTAGAGACCTAGGGGAATCCAAGATGGGGTGACTTGTGTGGCTCGGACCAGGTTCTGTTACCCAGAATCCTTTGCAAACCTCAAAATTTGGCTAAAAAAGCACATGTTTCTCACATTTCTGTGGCAGAAAGTTCTGGAAACTGAGAGGAGACACAAATTTCCTTCCACCCAGCATTCCCCCAAGTCTCCCGATAAAAATTATACCTCACTTGTGTGGGTAGGCCTAGCGCCCGCGACAGGAAACGCCCCAAAGCACAACGTGGACACATCCAAATTTTTGAAAGAAAACAGAGGTGTTTTTTCCAAAGTGCCTACCTGTAGATTTTGGCCTCTACCTCAGCCGGCACCTAGGGAAACCTACCAAACCTGTGCATTTCTGAAAACTAGAGACCTAGGGGAATCCAAGATGGGGTGACTTGTGTGGCTCGGACCAGGTTCTGTTACCCAGAATACTTTGCAAACCTCAAAATTTGGCAAAAAAAACACATGTTCCTCACATTTCTGTGGCAGAAAGTTCTGAAATCTGAGAGGAGATACAAATTTCCTCCCACCCAGCCTTCCCCCATGTCTCCCGATAAAAATGATACCTCACTTGTGTGGGTAGGCTTAGCGCCCGCTAGAGGAAACACCCCAAAGCGCAACGTGGACCCATCCAAATTTTTGAAAGAAAACAGAGGTGTTTTTTGCAAAGTGCCTACCTGTAGATTTTGGCCTCTAGCTCAGCCGGCACCTAGGGAAACATACCAAACCTGTGCATTTCTGAAAACTAGAGACCTAGGGGAATCCAAGATGGGGTGACTTGTGTGGCTCGGACCAGGTTCTGTCACCCAGAATCCTTTGCAAACCTCAAAATGTGGCTAAAAAAACACATTTTCCTCACATTTCTGTGGCAGAAAGTTCTGGAATCTGAGAGGAGCCACAAATTTCCTTCCACCCAGCGTTCCCCCAAGTCACCCAATAAAAATGATACCTCACTTGTGTGGGTAGGCCTAGCGCCCTCAACAGGAAACGCCCCAAAGCGCAACGTGGACACATCCAAATTTTTTAAAGAAAACAGAGGTGTTTTTTGCAAAGTGCCTACCTGTAGATTTTGGCCTCTAGCTCAGCCGGCACCTCGGGAAACCTTCCAAACCTGTGCATTTCTGAAAACTAGAGACCTAGGGGAATCCAAGATGGGGTGACTTGTGTGGCTCGGACCAGGTTCTGTTACCCAGAATCCTTTGCAAACCTCAAAATTTGGCTAAAAAAACACATGTTCCTCATATTTCTGTGGCAGAAAGTTCTGGAATCTGAGAGGAGCCACAAATTTCCTTCCACCCAGCGTTCCCCCAAGTCTCCCGATAAAAATGATACCTCACTTGTGTGGGTAGGCCTAGCGCCCGCGACAGGAAACACCCCAAAGCACAACGTGGACACATCAACATTTTTGAAAGAAAACAGAGGTGTTTTTTGCAAAGTGCCTACCTGTAGATTTTGGCCTCTAGCTCAGCCGGCACCTAGAGAAACCTACCAAACCTGTGCATTTCTGAAAACAAGAGACCTAGAGGAATCCAAGATGGGGTGACTTGTGTGGCTCGGACCAGGTTCTGTTACCAAGAATCCTTTGCAAACCTCAAAATTTGGCTAAAAAAACACATGTTCCTCATATTTCTGTGGCAGAAAGTTCTGGAATCTGATAGGAGCCACAAATTTCCTTCCAACCAGCGTTCCCCCAAGTCTCCCGATAAAAATGATCCCTCACTTGTGTGGGTAGGCCTAGTGCCCGCAACAGGAAACGCCCCAAAGCGCAACGTGGACCCATCCAAATTTTTGAAAGAAAACAGAGGTGTTTTTTGCAAAGTGCCTACCTGTAGATTTTGGCCTCTAGCTCAGCCGGCACCTCGGGAAACCTTCCAAACCTGTGCATTTCTGAAAACTAGAGACCTAGGGGAATCCAAGATGGGGTGACTTGTGTGGCTCGGACCAGGTTCTGTTACCCAGAATCCTTTGCAAACCTCAAAATTTGGCTAAAAAAAACACATGTTCCTCATATTTCTGTGGCAGAAAGTTCTGGAATCTGAGAGGAGCCACAAATTTCCTTCCACCCAGCGTTCCCCCAAGTCTCCCGATAAAAATGATACCTCACTTGTGTGGGTAGGCCTAGCGCCCGCGACAGGAAACACCCCAAAGCACAACGTGGACACATCAACATTTTTGAAAGAAAACAGAGGTGTTTTTTGCAAAGTGCCTACCTGTAGATTTTGGCCTCTAGCTCAGCCGGCACCTAGGGAAACCTACCAAACCTGTGCATTTCTGAAAACTAGAGACCTAGGGGAATCTAAGATGGGGTGACTTGTGTGGCTCGGACCAGGTTCTGTTACCCAGAATACTTTGCAAACCTCAAAATTTGGCAAAAAAAACACATGTTCCTCACATTTCTGTGGCAGAAAGTTCTGGAATCTGAGAGGAGACACAAACTTCCTCCCACCCAGCGTTCCCCCAAGTCTCCCGATAAAAATGATACCTCACTTGTGTGGGTAGGCTTAGCGCCCGCGACAGGAAACACCCCAAAGCACAACGTGGACACATCCAAATTTTTGAAAGAAAACAGAGGTGTTTTTTGCAAAGTGCCTACCTGTAAATTTTGGCCTCTATCTCAGCCGGCACCTAGAGAAACCTACCAAACCTGTGCATTTCTGAAAACAAGAGACCTAGAGGAATCCAAGATGGGGTGACTTGTGTGGCTCGGACCAGGT
The DNA here is from genome assembly GCF_031143425.1 of Pleurodeles waltl. Lineage (NCBI taxonomy): Eukaryota > Metazoa > Chordata > Amphibia > Caudata > Salamandridae > Pleurodeles > Pleurodeles waltl. The sequence goes on along the minus strand of NW_027149811.1, from coordinate 760,714 downwards.
TCTGTTACCAAGAATCCTTTGCAAACCTCAAAATTTGGCTAAAAAAACACATGTTCCTCACATTTCTGTGGCAGAACGTTCTGGAATCTGAGAGGAGCCACAAATTTCCTTCCACCCAGCGTTCCCCCAAGTCTCCTGATAAAAATGATACCTCACTTGTGTGGGTAGGTCTAGCGCCCACGATAGGAAACGCCCCAAAGCGCAACGTGGACACATCCAAATTTTTGAAAGAAAAAAGAGGTGTTTTTTGTAAAGTGCCTACCTTTAGATTTTGGCCTCTAGCTCAGAAGGCACCTAGGGAAACCTACCAAACCTGTGCATTTCTGAAAACTAGAGACCTAGGGGAATCCAAGATGGGGTGACTTGTGTGGCTCGGACCAGGTTCTGTTACCCAGAATCCTTTGCAAACCTCAAAATTTGGCAAAAAAAAACACATGTTCCTCACATTTCTGTGGCAGAAAGTTCTGGAATCTGAGAGGAGCCACAAATTTCCTTCCACCCAGCATTCCCCCAAGTCTCCCGATAAAAATGATACCTCACTTGTGTGGGTAGGCCTAGCGCCCGCGACAGGAAAGGCCCCAAAGCGCAACGTGGACACATCCAAATTTTTGAAAGAAAACAGAGGTGTTTTTTGCAAAGTGCCTACCTGTAGATTTTGGCCTCTAGCTCAGACGGCACCTAGGGAAACATACCAAACCTGTGCATTTCTGAAAACTAGAGACCTAGGGGAAACCAAGATGGGGTGACTTGTGTGGCTCGGACCAGGTTCTGTTACCCAGAATCCTTTGCAAACCTCAAAATTTGGTTAAAAAAGCACATGTTTCTCACATTTCTGTGGCAGAAAGTTCTGGAAACTGAGAGGAGACACAAATTTCCTTCCACCCAGCATTCCCCCAAGTCTCCCGATAAAAATGATACCTCACTTGTGTGGGTAGGCCTAGCGCCCGCGACAGGAAACGCCCCAAAGCGCAACGTGGGCACATCCAAATTTTTGAAAGAAAACAGAGGTGCTTTTTGCAAAGTGCCTACCTGTAGATTTTGGCCTCTAGCTCAGCCGGCACCTAGGGAAACCTAACAAACCTGTGCATTTCTGAAAACTAGAGACCTAGGGGAATCCAAGATGGGGTGACTTGTGTGGCTCGGACCAGGTTCTGTTACCCAGAATCCTTTGCAAACCTCAAAATATGGCAAAAAAAAACACATGTTCCTCACATTTCTGTGGCAGAAAGTTCTGGAATCTGAGAGGAGACACAAATTTCCTCCCACCCAGCGTTCCCCCAAGTCTCCCGATAAAAATGATACCTCACTTGTGTGGGTAGGCTTAGCGCCCGCGACAGGAAACACCCCAAAGCACAACGTGGACACATCCAAATTTTTGAAAGAAAACAGAGGTGTTTTTTGCAAAGTGCCTACCTGTAGATTTTGGCCTCTATCTCAGCCGGCACCTAGAGAAACCTACCAAACCTTTGCATTTCTGAAAACAAGAGACCTAGGGGAATCCAAGATGGGGTGACTTGTGTGGCTCGGACCAGGTTCTGTTACCCAGAATCCTTTGCAAACCTCAAAATTTGGCTAAAAAAACACATGTTCCTCATATTTCTGTGGCAGAAAGTTCTGGAATCTGAGAGGAGCCACAAATTTCCTTCCACCCAGCGTTCCCCCAAGTCTCCCGATAAAAATGATACCTCACTTGTGTGGGTAGGCCTAGCGCTCGCGACAGGAAACGCCCCAAAGTGCAACGTGGACACATCCAAATTTTTGAAAGAAAACAGAGGTGTTTTTTGCAAAGTGCCTACCTGTAGATTTTGACCTCTAGCTCAGCCGGCACCTAGGGAAACCTTTCAAACATGTGCATTTCTGAAAACTAGAGACCTAGGGGAATCCAAGATGGGGTGACTTGTGTGGCTCTGACCAGATTCTGTTAAACAGAATCCTTTGCATACCTCCAAATTTGGCAAATAAAAAAAAAAGGTTCCTCACATTTCTGTGGCAGAAAGTTCTGTAATCTGAGAGGAGCCACAAATTAACTCCCACCCAGCGTTCCCCCAAGTCTCCCGATAAAATTGATACCTCACTTGTGTGGGTAGGCCTAGCGCCCGCGACAGGAAACACCCCAAAGCACAACGTGGACACATCAACATTTTTGAAAGAAAACAGAGGTGTTTTTTGCAAAGTGCCTACCTGTAGATTTTTGCCTCTAGCTCAGCCGGCACCTATGGAAACCTACCAAACCTGTGCATTTCTGAAAACTAGAGACCTAGGGGAATCCAAGATGGGGTGACTTGTGTGGCTCGGACCAGGTTCTGTTACCCAGAATCCTTTGCAAACCTCAACATTTGGCTAAAAAAACACATGTTCCTCACATTTCTGTGTCAGAACGTTCTGGAATCTGAGAGGAGCCACAAATTTCCTTCCACCCAGCGTTCCCCCAAGTCTCCCGATAAAAATGATACCTCACTTGTGTGGGTAGGCCTAGCGGCCGCGATAGCAAACACCCCAAAGCGCAACGTGGACACATCCAAATTTTTGAAAGAAAACAGAGGTGTTTTTTGCAAAGTGCCTACCTGTAGATTTTGGCCTCTAGCTCAGCCGGCACCTAGGGAAACCTACCAAACCTGTGCATTTCTGAAAACTAGAGACCTAGGGGAATCTAAGATGGGGTGACTTGTGTGGCTCGGACCAGGTTCTGTTACCCAGAATCCTTTGCAAACCCTAAAATTTGGCAATAAAAACACATGTTCCTCATATTTCTGTGGCAGAAAGTTCTGGAATCTGAGAGGAGACACAAATTTCCTCCCACCCAGCGTTCCCCCAAGTCTCCCGATAAAAATGATACCTCACTTGTGTGGGTAGGCTTAGCACCCGCGACAGGAAACACCCCAAAGCACAACGTGGACACATCCAAATTTTTGAAAGAAAACAGAGGTGTTTTTTGCAAAGTGCCTACCTGTAGATTTTGGCCTCTATCTCAGCCGGCACCTACAGAAACCTACCAAACCTTTGCATTTCTGAAAACAAGAGACCTAGGGGAATCCAAGATGGGGTGACTTGTGTGGCTCGGACCAGGTTCTGTTACCCAGAATCCTTTGCAAACCTCAAAATTTGGCTAAAAAAACACATGTTCCTCATATTTCTGTGGCAGAAAGTTCTGGAATCTGAGAGGAGCCACAAATTTCCTTCCACCCAGCGTTCCCCCAAGTCTCCCGATAAAAATGATACCTCACTTGTGTGGGTAGGCCTAGCGCTCGCGACAGGAAACGCCCCAAAGTGCAACGTGGACACATCCAAATTTTTGAAAGAAAACAGAGGTGTTTTTTGCAAAGTGCCTACCTGTAGATTTTGACCTCTAGCTCAGCCGGCACCTAGGGAAACCTTTCAAACATGTGCATTTCTGAAAACTAGAGACCTAGGGGAATCCAAGATGGGGTGACTTGTGTGGCTCTGACCAGATTCTGTTAAACAGAATCCTTTGCATACCTCCAAATTTGGCAAATAAAAAAAAAAGGTTCCTCACATTTCTGTGGCAGAAAGTTCTGTAATCTGAGAGGAGCCACAAATTAACTCCCACCCAGCGTTCCCCCAAGTCTCCCGATAAAATTGATACCTCACTTGTGTGGGTAGGCCTAGCGCCCGCGACAGGAAACACCCCAAAGCACAACGTGGACACATCAACATTTTTGAAAGAAAACAGAGGTGTTTTTTGCAAAGTGCCTACCTGTAGATTTTGGCCTCTAGCTCAGCCGGCACCTAGGGAAACCTACCAAACCTGTGCATTTCTGAAAACTAGAGACCTAGGGGAATCCAAGATGGGGTGACTTGTGTGGCTCGGACCAGGTTCTGTTACCCAGAATCCTTTGCAAACCTCAACATTTGGCTAAAAAAACACATGTTCCTCACATTTCTGTGTCATAACGTTCTGGAATCTGAGAGGAGCCACAAATTTCCTTCCACCCAGCGTTCCCCCAAGTCTCCCGATAAAAATGATACCTCACTTGTGTGGGTAGGCCTAGCGGCCGCGATAGCAAACACCCCAAAGCGCAACGTGGACACATCCAAATTTTTGAAAGAAAACAGAGGTGTTTTTTGCAAAGTGCCTACCTGTAGATTTTGGCCTCTAGCTCAGCCGGCACCTAGGGAAACCTACCAAACCTGTGCATTTCTGAAAACTAGAGACCTAGGGGAATCTAAGATGGGGTGACTTGTGTGGCTCGGACCAGGTTCTGTTACCCAGAATCCTTTGCAAACCCTAAAATTTGGCAATAAAAACACATGTTCCTCATATTTCTGTGGCAGAAAGTTCTGGAATCTGAGAGGAGACACAAATTTCCTCCCACCCAGCGTTCCCCCAAGTCTCCCGATAAAAATGATACCTCACTTGTGTGGGTAGGCTTAGCACCCGCGACAGGAAACACCCCAAAGCACAACGTGGACACATCCAAATTTTTGAAAGAAAACAGAGGTGTTTTTTGCAAAGTGCCTACCTGTAGATTTTGGCCTCTATCTCAGCCGGCACCTAGAGAAACCTAGCAAACCTGTGCATTTCTGAAAACAAGAGACCTAGGGGAATCCAAGATGGGGTGACTTGTGTGGCTCGAACCAGGTTCTGTTACCCAGAATCCTTTGCAAACCTCAAAATTTGGCTAAAAAAAAACATGTTCCTCACATTTCTGTGGCAGAACGTTCTGGAATCTGAGAGGAGCCACAAATTTCCTTCCACCCAGCGTTCCCCCAAGTCTCCTGATAAAAATGATACCTCACTTGTGTGGGTAGGTCTAGCGCCCGCGATAGGAAACGCCCCGAAGCGCAACGTGGACACATCCAAATTTTTTAAAGAAAACAGAGGTGTTTTTTGCAAAGTGCCTACCTTTAGATTTTGGCCTCTAGCTCAGCCGGCACCTAGGGAAACCTACCAAACCTGTGCATTTCTGAAAACTAGAGACCTAGGGGAATGCAAGATGGGGTGACTTGTGTGGCTCGGACCAGGTTCTGTTACCCAGAATCCTTTGCAAACCTCAAAATTTGCCAAAAAAAACACATGTTCCTCACATTTCTGTGGCAGAAAGTTCTGGAAACTGAGAGGAGACACAAATTTCCTTCCACCCAGCATTCCCCCAAGTCTCCTGATAAAAATGATACCTCACTTGTGTGGGTAGGCCTAGCGCCCGCGACAGAAAACGCCCCAAAGCGCAACGTGGGCACATCCAAATTTTTGAAAGAAAACAGATTTGTTTTTTGCAAAGTGCCTACCTGTAGATTTTGGCCTCTAGCTCAGCCAGCACCTAGGGAAACCTACCAAACCTGTGCATTTCTGAAAACTAGAGACCTAGGGGAATGCAAGATGGGGTGACTTGTGTGGCTCGGACCAGGTTCTGTTACCCAGAATCCTTTGCAAACCTCAAAATTTGGCCAAAAAAACACATGTTCCTCACATTTCTGTGTCAGAAAGTTCTGGAATCTGAGAGGAGCTACAAATTTCCTTCCACCCAGCGTTCCCCCAAGTCTCCCGATAAAAATGATACCTCACTTGTGTGGGTAGGCGTAGCGCCCGCGACAGGAAAGGCCCTAAAGCGCAACGTGGACACATCCAAATTTTTGAAAGAAAACAGAGGTGTTTTTTGCAAAGTGCCTACCTGTAGATTTTGGCCTCTAGCTCAGCCGGCACCTAGGGAAACCTACCAAACCTGTGCATTTCTGAAAACTAGAGACCTAGGGGAATCGGGGTGACTTGTGTGGCTCGGACCAGCATCTGTTACCCAGAATCCTTTGCAAACCTCAAAATTTGGAAAAAAAAACACATGTTCCTCACATTTCTGTGGCAGAAAGTTCTGGAATCTGAGAGGAGCCACAAATTTCCTGCCACTCAGCGTTCCCCCAAGTCTCCCGATAAAAATGATACCTCACTTGTGTGGGTAGGCCTAGCGCCTGCGACAGGAAACGCCCCAAAGCGCAACGTGGACACATCCACATTTTTGAAAGAAAACAGAGGTGTTTTTTGCAAAGTGCCTACCTGTAGATTTTGGCCTCTAGCTCAGCCGGCACCTAGGGAAACATACCAAACCTGTACATTTCTGAAAACTAGAGACCTAGGGGAATCCAAGATGGGGTGACTTGTGTGGCTCGTACCAGGTTCTGTTACCCAGAATCCTTTGCAAACCTCAAAATGTGGCTAAAAAAACACATGTTCCTCACATTTCTGTTGCAGAAAGTTCTGGAATCTGAGAGGAGCCACAAATTTCCTTCCACCCAGCGTTCCCCTAAGTCACCAAATAAAAATGATACCTCACTTGTGTGGGTAGGCCTAGCGCCCTCGACAGGAAACGCCCCAAAGCGCAACGTGGACACATCCAAATTTTTTCAAGAAAACAGGTGTTTTTTGCAAAGTGCCTACCTGTAGATTTTGGCCTCCAGCTCAGCCGGCACCTAGGGAAACCTACCAAACCTGTGCATTTCTGAAAACTAGAGACCTAGGGGAATCCAAGATGGGGTGACTTGTGTGGCTCGGATCAGGTTCTGTTACCCAGAATCCTTTGCAAACCTCAAAATTTGGCTAAAAAAACACATGTTCCTCATATTTCTGTGGCAGAAAGTTCTGGAATCTGAGAGGAGCCACAAATTTCCTTCCAACCAGCATTCCCCCAAGTCTCCCGATAAAAATGATCCCTCACTTATGTGGGTAGGCCTAGCGCCCGCGACAGGAAACGCCCCAAAGTGCAACAAGGACACATCCAAATTTTTAAAAAAAAACAGAGGTGTTTTTTTCAAAGTGCTACCTGTAGATTTTGGCCTCTAGCTCAGCGGGAACCTAGGGAAACCTACCAAACCTGTGCATTTCTGAAAACTAGAGACCTAGGGGAATCCAAGATGGGGTGACTTGTGTGGCTCGGACCAGGTTCTGTTACCCAGAATCCTTTGTAAACATCAAAATTTGGCAAAAAAAACACATGTTCCTCACATTTCTGTGGCAAAAAGTTCTGGAATCTGAGAGGAGCCTCAAATTTCATTCCACCCAGCGTTCCCCCAAGTCTCCCGATAAAAATGATACCTCACTTGTGTGGGTAGGACTAGCGCTCGCGACAGGAAACGCCCCAAAGTGCAACGTGGACACATCCAAATTTTTGAAAAAAAACAGAGGTGTTTTTTGCAAAGTGCCTACCTGTAGATTTTGGCCTCTAGCTCAGCCGGCACCTAGGGAAACCTACCAAACCTGTGCATTTCTGAAAACTAGAGACCTAGGGAAATCCAAGATGGGGTGACTTGTGTGGCTCGGACCAGGTTCTGTTACCCAGAATCCTTTGCAAACCTCAAAATTTGGCAAAAAAAACACATGTTCCTCGCATTTCTGTGGCAGAAAGTTCTGGAATCTGAGAGGAGACACAAATTTCCTCCCACCCAGCGTTCCCCCAAGTCTCCCTATAAAAATGATACCTCACTTGTGTGGGTAGGCTTAGCGCCCGCGACAGGAAACACCCCAAAGCACAACGTGGACACATCCAAATATTTGAAAGAAAACAGATGTGTTTTTTGCAAAGTGCCTACCTGTAGATTTTGGCCTCTATCTCAGCCGGCACATAGGGAAACCTACCAAACCTGTGCATTTCTGAAACCAAGAGACCTAGGGGAATCCAAGATGGGGTGACCTGTGTGGCTCGGACCAGGTTCTGTTACCCAGAATCCTTTGCAAACCTCAAAATTTGGCTAAAAAAACACATGTTCCTCACATTTCTGTGGCAGAACGTTCTGGAATCTGAGAGGAGCCACAAATTTCCTTCCACCCAGCGTTCCCCCAAGTCTCCTGATGAAAATGATACCTCACTTGTGTGGGTAGGTCTAGCGCCCGCAATAGGAAACGCCCCAAAGCGCAACGTGGACACATCCAAATTTTTGAAAGAAAACAGAGGTGTTTTTTGCAAAGTGCCTACCTGTAGATTTTGGCCTCTAGCTCAGCCGGCACCTAGGGAAATCTACCAAACCTTTGCATTTCTGAAAACTAGAGACCTAGGGGAATCGGGGTGACTTGTGTGGCTCGGACCAGGATCTGTTACCCAGAATCCTTTGCAAACCTCAAAATTTGGAAAAAAAAACACATGTTCCTCACATTTCTGTGGCAGAAAGTTCTGGAATCTGAGAGGAGCCACAAATTTCCTGCCACTCAGCATTCCCCCAAGTCTCCCGATAAAAATGATACCTCACTTGTGTGGGTAGGCCTAGCGCCTGCGACAGGAAACGCCCCAAAGCGCAACGTGGACAGATCCACATTTTTGAAAGAAAACAGAGGTGTTTTTTGCAAAGTGCCTACCTGTAGATTTTGGCCTCTAGCTCAGCCGGCACCTAGGGAAACATACCAAACCTGTGCATTTCTGAAAACTAGAGACCTAGGGGAATCCAAGATGGGGTGACTTGTGTGGCTCGTACCAGGTTCTGTTACCCAGAATCCTTTGCAAACCTCAAAATGTGGTTAAATAAACACATGTTCCTCACATTTCTGTTGCAGAAAGTTCTGGAATCTGAGAGGAGCCACAAATTTCCTTCCACCCAGCGTTCCCCTAAGTCACCAAATAAAAATGATACCTCACTTGTGTGGGTAGGCCTAGCGCCCTCGACAGGAAACGCCCCAAATCGCAACGTGGACACATCCAAATTTTTTCAAGAAAACAGGTGTTTTTTGCAAAGTGCCTACCTGTAGATTTTGGCCTCCAGCTCAGCCGGCACCTAGGGAAACCTACCAAACCTGTGCATTTCTGAAAACTAGAGACCTAGGGGAATCCAAGATGGGGTGACTTGTGTGGCTCGGATCAGGTTCTGTTACCCAGAATCCTTTGCAAACCTCAAAATTTGGCTAAAAAAACACATGTTCCTCATATTTCTGTGGCAGAAAGTTCTGGAATCTGAGAGGAGCCACAAATTTCCTTCCAACCAGCATTCCCCCAAGTCTCCCGATAAAAATGATCCCTCACTTATGTGGGTAGGCCTAGCGCCCGCGACAGGAAACGCCCCAAAGTGCAACGTGGACACATCCAAATATTTGAAAGAAAACAGATGTGTTTTTTGCAAAGTGCCTACCTGTAGATTTTGGCCTCTATCTCAGCCGGCACATAGGGAAACCTACCAAACCTGTGCATTTCTGAAAACAAGAGACCTAGGGGAATCCAAGATGGGGTGACCTGTGTGGTTCGGACCAGGTTCTGTTACCCAGAATCCTTTGCAAACCTCAAAATTTGGCTAAAAAAACACATGTTCCTCACATTTCTGTGGCAGAACGTTCTGGAATCTGAGAGGATCCACAAATTTCCTTCCACCCAGCGTTCCCCCAAGTCTCCTGATGAAAATGATACCTCACTTGTGTGGGTAGGTCTAGCGCCCGCAATAGGAAACGCCCCAAAGCGCAACGTGGACACATCCAAATTTTTGAAAGAAAACAGAGGTGTTTTTTGCAAAGTGCCTACCTGTAGATTTTGGCCTCTAGCTCAGCCGGCACCTAGGGAAACCTACCAAACCTGTGCATTTCTGAAAACTAGAGACCTAGGGGAATCCAAGATGGGGTGACTTGTGTGGCTCGGACCAGGTTCTGTTACCCAGAATCCTTTGCAAACCTCAAAATTTGGCAAAAAAAACACATGCTCCTCACATTTCTGTGGCAGAAAGTTCTGGAATCTGAGAGGAGACACAAATTTCCTCCCACCCAGCGTTCCCCCAAGTCTCCCGATAAAAATGATACCTCACTTGTGTGGGTAGGCTTAGCGCCCGCGACAGGAAACACCCCAAAGCACAACGTGGACACATCCAAATTTTTGAAAGAAAACAGAGGTGTTTTTGCAAAGTGCCTACCTGTAGATTTTGGCCTCTATCTCAGCCGGCACCTAGAGAAACCTACCAAACCTTTGCATTTCTGAAAACAAGAGACCTAGGGGAATCCAAGATGGGGTGACTTGTGTGGCTCGGACCAGGTTCTGTTACCCAGAATCCTTTGCAAACCTTAAAATTTGGCTAAAAAAACACATGTTCCTCACATTTCTGTGGCAGAACGTTCTGGAATCTGAGAGGAGCCACAAATTTCCTTCCACCCAGCGTTCCCCCAAGTCTCCTGATAAAAATGATACCTCACTTGTGTGAGTAGGTCTAGCGCCCGCAATAGGAAACGCCCCAAAGCGCAACGTGGACACATCCAAATTTTTGAAAGAAAACAGAGGTGTTTTTTGCAAAGTGCCTACCTGTAGATTTTGGCCTCTAGCTCAGCCGGCACCTAGGGAAACCTACCAAACCTGTGCATTTCTGAAAACTAGAGACCTAGGGGAATGCAAAATGGGGTGACTTGTGTGGCTCGGACCAGGTTCTGTTACCCAGAATCCTTTGCAAACCTCAAAATTTGGCCAAAAAAACACATGTTCCTCACATTTCTGTGGCAGAAAGTTCTGGAATCTGAGAGGAGCTACAAATTTCCTTCCACCCAGCTTTCCCCCAAGTCTCCCGATAAAAATGATACCTCACTTTTGTGGGTAGGCGTAGCGCCCGCGACAGGAAAGGCCCCAAAGCGCAACGTGGACACATCCAAATTTTTGAAAGAAAACAGAGGTGTTTTTTGCAAAGTGCCTACCTGTAGATTTTGGCCTCTAGCTCAGCCGGCACCTAGGGAAACCTACCAAACCTGTGCATTTCTGAAAACTAGAGACCTAGGGGAATCGGGGTGACTTGTGTGGCTCGGACCAGGATCTGTTACCCAGAATCCTTTGCAAACCTCAAAATTTGGAAAAAAAACACATGTTCGTCACATTTCTGTGGCAGAAAGTTCTGGAATCTGAGAGGAGCCACAAATTTCCTGCCACTCAGCGTTCCCCCAAGTCTCCCGATAAAAATGATACCTCACTTGTGTGGGTAGGCCTAGCGCCTGCGACAGGAAACGCCCCAAAGCGCAACGTGGACACATCCACATTTTTGAAAGAAAACAGAGGTGTTTTTTGCAAAGTGCCTACCTGTAGATTTTGGCCTCTAGCTCAGCCGGCACCTAGGGAAACATACCAAACCTGTGCATTTCTGAAAACTAGAGACCTAGGGGAATCCAAGATGGGGTGACTTGTGTGGCTCGTACCAGGTTCTGTTACCCAGAATCCTTTGCAAACCTCAAAATGTGGCTAAAAAAACACATGTTCCTCACATTTCTGTTGCAGAAAGTTCTGGAATCTGAGAGGAGCCACAAATTTCCTTCCACCCAGCGTTCCCCTAAGTCACCAAATAAAAATGATACCTCACTTGTGTGGGTAGGCCTAGCGCCCTCGACAGGAAACGCCCCAAAGCGCAACGTGGACACATCCAAATTTTTTCAAGAAAACAGGTGTTTTTTGCAAAGTGCCTACCTGTAGATTTTGGCCTCCAGCTCAGCCGGCACCTAGGGAAACCTACCAAACCTGTGCATTTCTGAAAACTAGAGACCTAGGGTAATCCAAGATGGGGTGACTTGTGTGGCTCGGATCAGGTTCTGTTACCCAGAATCCTTTGCAAACCTCAAAATTTGGCTAAAAAAACACATGTTCCTCATATTTCTGTGGCAGAAAGTTCTGGAATCTGAGAGGAGCCACAAATTTCCTTCCAACCAGCATTCCCCCAAGTCTCCCGATAAAAATGATCCCTCACTTATGTGGGTAGGCCTAGCGCCCGCGACAGGAAACGCCCCAAAGTGCAACGTGGACACATCCAAATTTTTGAAAAAAAACAGAGGTGTTTTTTGCAAAGTGCCTACCTGTAGATTTTGGCCTCTAGCTCAGCCGGCACCTAGGGAAACCTACCAAACCTGTGCATTTCTGAAAACTAGAGACCTAGGGGAATCCAAGATGGGGTGACTTGTGTGGCTCGGACCGGGTTCTGTTACCCAGAATCCTTTGCAAACCTCAAAATTTGGCAAAAAAAACACATGTTCCTCGCATTTCTGTGGCAGAAAGTTCTGGAATCTGAGAGGAGACACAAATTTCCTCCCACCCAGCGTTCCCCCAAGTCTCCCTATAAAAATGATACCTCACTTGTGTGGGTAGGCTTAGCGCCCGCGACAGGAAACACCCCAAAGCACAACGTGGATACATCCAAATATTTGAAAGAAAACAGATGTGTTTTTTGCAAAGTGCCTACCTGTAGATTTTGGCCTCTATCTCAGCCGGCACATAGGGAAACCTACCAAACCTGTGCATTTCTGAAAACAAGAGACCTAGGGGAATCCAAGATGGGGTGACCTGTGTGGCTCGGACCAGGTTCTGTTACCCAGAATCCTTTGCAAACCTCAAAATTTGGCTAAAAAAACACATGTTCCTCACATTTCTGTGGCAGAACGTTCTGGAATCTGAGAGGATCCACAAATTTCCTTCCACCCAGCTTTCCCCCAAGTCTCCTGATGAAAATGATACCTCACTTGTGTGGGTAGGTCTAGCGCCCGCAATAGGAAACGCCCCAAAGCGCAACGTGGACACATCCAAATTTTTGAAAGAAAACAGAGGTGTTTTTTGCAAAGTGCCTACCTGTAGATTTTGGCCTCTAGCTCAGCCGGCACCTACGGAAACCTACCAAACCTGTGCATTTCTGAAAACTAGAGACCTAGGGGAATCCAAGATGGGGTGACTTGTGTGGCTCGGACCAGGTTCTGTTACCCAGAATCCTTTGCAAACCTCAAAATTTGGCAAAAAAAACACATGTTCCTCACATTTCTGTGGCAGAAAGTTCTGGAATCTGAGAGGAGACACAAATTTCCTCCCACCCAGCGTTCCCCCAAGTCTCCCGATAAAAATGATACCTCACTTGTGTGGGTAGGCTTAGCGCCCGCGACAGGAAACACCCCAAAGCACAACGTGGACACATCCAAATTTTTGAAAGAAAACAGAGGTGTTTTTGCAAAGTGCCTACCTGTAGATTTTGGCCTCTATCTCAGCCGGCACCTAGAGAAACCTACCAAACCTTTGCATTTCTGAAAACAAGAGACCTAGGGGAATCCAAGATGGGGTGACTTGTGTGGCTCGGACCAGGTTCTGTTACCCAGAATCCTTTGCAAACCTTAAAATTTGGCTAAAAAAACACATGTTCCTCACATTTCTGTGGCAGAACGTTCTGGAATCTGAGAGGAGCCACAAATTTCCTTCCACCCAGCGTTCCCCCAAGTCTCCTGATAAAAATGATACCTCACTTGTGTGGGTAGGTCTAGCGCCCGCGATAGGAAACGCCCCAAAGCGCAACGTGGACACATCCAAATTTTTTAAAGAAAACAGAGGTGTTTTTTGCAAAGTGCCTACCTGTAGATTTTGGCCTCTAGCTCAGCCGGCACCTAGGGAAACCTACCAAACCTGTGCATTTCTGAATACTAGAGACCTAGGGGAATGCAAAATGGGGTGACTTGTGTGGCTCGGACCAGGTTCTGTTACCCAGAATCCTTTGCAAACCTCAAAATTTGGCCAAAAAAACACATGTTCCTCACATTTCTGTGGCAGAAAGTTCTGGAATCTGAGAGGAGCTACAAATTTCCTTCCACCCAGCTTTCCCCCAAGTCTCCCGATAAAAATGATACCTCACTTGTGTGGGTAGGCGTAGCGCCCGCGACAGGAAAGGCCCCAAAGCGCAACGTGGACACATCCAAATTTTTGAAAGAAAACAGAGGTGTTTTTTGCAAAGTGCCTACCTGTAGATTTTGGCCTCTGGCTCAGCCGGCACCTAGGGAAACCTACCAAACCTGTGCATTTCTGAAAACTAGAGACCTAGGGGAATCGGGGTGACTTGTGTGGCTCGGACCAGGATCTGTTACCCAGAATCCTTTGCAAACCTCAAAATTTGGAAAAAAAACCACATGTTCCTCACATTTCTGTGGCAGAAAGTTCTGGAATCTGAGAGGAGCCACAAATTTCCTGCCACTCAGCGTTCCCCCAAGTCTCCCGATAAAAATGATACCTCACTTGTGTGGGTAGGCATAGCGCTCGCGACAGGAAACGCCCCAAAGCGCAACGTGGACACATCCACATTTTTGAAAGAAAACAGAGGTGTTTTTTGCAAAGTGCCTACCTGTAGATTTTGGCCTCTAGCTCAGCCGGCACCTAGGGAAACATACCAAACCTGTGCATTTCTGAAAACTAGAGACCTAGGGGAATCCAAGATGGGGTGACTTGTGTGGCTCGTACCAGGTTCTGTTACCCAGAATCCTTTGCAAACCTCAAAATGTGGCTAAAAAAACACATGTTCCTCACATTTCTGTTGCAGAAAGTTCTGGAATCTGAGAGGAGCCACAAATTTCCTTCCACCCAGCGTTCCCCTAAGTCACCAAATAAAAATGATACCTCACTTGTGTGGGTAGGCCTAGCGCCCTCGACAGGAAACGCCCCAAAGCGCAACGTGGACACATCCAAATTTTTTCAAGAAAACAGGTGTTTTTTGCAAAGTGCCTACCTGTAGATTTTGGCCTCCAGCTCAGCCGGCACCTAGGGAAACCTACCAAACCTGTGCATTTCTGAAAACTAGAGACCTAGGGGAATCCAAGATGGGGTGACTTGTGTGGCTCGGATCAGGTTCTGTTACCCAGAATCCTTTGCAAACCTCAAAATTTGGCTAAAAAAACACATGTTCCTCATATTTCTGTGGCAGAAAGTTCTGGAATCTGAGAGGAGCCACAAATTTCCTTCCAACCAGCATTCCCCCAAGTCTCCCGATAAAAATGATCCCTCACTTATGTGGGTAGGCCTAGCGCCCGCGACAGGAAACGCCCCAAAGTGCAACGTGGACACATCCAAATTTTTTTTAAAAAACAGAGGTGTTTTTTTCAAAGTGCTACCTGTAGATTTTGGCCTCTAGCTCAGCGGGAACCTAGGGAAACCTACCAAACCTGTGCATTTCTGAAAACTAGAGACCTAGGGGAATCCAAGATGGGGTGACTTGTGTGGCTCGGACCAGGTTCTGTTACCCAGAATCCTTTGTAAACATCAAAATTTGGCAAAAAAAAACACATGTTCCTCACATTTCTGTGGCAAAAAGTTCTGGAATCTGAGAGGAGCCACAAATTTCCTTCCACCCAGCGTTCCCCCAAGTCTCCCGATAAAAATGATACCTCACTTGTGTGGGTAGGACTAGCGCTCGCGACAGGAAACGCCCCAAAGTGCAACGTGGACACATCCAAATTTTTGAAAAAAAACAGAGGTGTTTTTTGCAAAGTGCCTACCTGTAGATTTTGGCCTCTAGCTCAGCCGGCACCTAGGGAAACCTACCAAACCTGTGCATTTCTGAAAACTAGAGACCTAGGGAAATCCAAGATGGGGTGACTTGTGTGGCTCGGACCAGGTTCTGTTACCCAGAATCCTTTGCAAACCTCAAAATTTGGCAAAAAAAACACATGTTCCTCGCATTTCTGTGGCAGAAAGTTCTGGAATCTGAGAGGAGACACAAATTTCCTCCCACCCAGCGTTCCCCCAAGTCTCCCTATAAAAATGATACCTCACTTGTGTGGGTAGGCTTAGCGCCCGCGACAGGAAACACCCCAAAGCACAACGTGGACACATCCAAATATTTGAAAGAAAACAGATGTGTTTTTTGCAAAGTGCCTACCTGTAGATTTTGGCCTCTATCTCAGCCGGCACATAGGGAAACCTACCAAACCTGTGCATTTCTGAAAACAAGAGACCTTGGGGAATCCAAGATGGGGTGACCTGTGTGGCTCGGACCAGGTTCTGTTACCCAGAATCCTTTGCAAACCTCAAAATTTGGCTAAAAAAACACATGTTCCTCACATTTCTGTGGCAGAACGTTCTGGAATCTGAGAGGAGCCATAAATTTCCTTCCACCCAGCGTTCCCACAAGTCTCCTGATGAAAATGATACCTCACTTGTGTGGGTAGGTCTAGCGCCCGCAATAGGAAACGCCCCAAAGCGCAACGTGGACACATCCAAATTTTTGAAAGAAAACAGAGGTGTTTTTTGCAAAGTGCCTACCTGTAGATTTTGGCCTCTAGCTCAGCCGGCACCTAGGGAAACCTACCAAACCTGTGCATTTCTGAAAACTAGAGACCTAGGGGAATCCAAGATGGGGTGACTTGTGTGGCTCGGACCAGGTTCTGTTACCCAGAATCCTTTGCAAACCTCAAAATGTGGCTAAAAAAACACATGTTCCTCACATTTCTGTGGCAGAAAGTTCTGGAATCTGAGAGGAGCCACAAATTTCCTTCCACCCAGCGTTCCCCTAAGTCACCAAATAAAAATGATACCTCACTTGTGTGGGTAGGCCTAGCGCCCTCGACAGGAAACGCCCCAAAGGTCAACGTGGACACATCCAAATTTTTTAAAGGAAACAGGTGTTTTTTGCAAAGTGCCTACCTGTAGATTTTGGCCTCCAGCTCAGCCGGCACCTAGGGAAACCTACCAAACCTGTCCATTTCTGAAAACTAGAGACCTAGGGGAATCCAAGATGGGGTGACTTGTGTGGCTCGGATCAGGTTCTGTTACCCAGAATCCTTTGCAAACCTCAAAATGTGGCTAAAAAAACACATGTTCCTCACATTTCTGTGGCAGAAAGTTCTGGAATCTGAGAGGAGCCACAAATTTCCTTCCACCCAGCGTTCCCCTAAGTCACCAAATAAAAATGATACCTCACTTGTGTGGGTAGGCCTAGCGCCCGCGACAGGAAACGCCCCAAAGTGCAACGTGGACACATCCAAATTTTTGAAAGAAAACAGAGGTGTTTTTTGCAAAGTGCTACCTGTAGATTTTGGCCTCTAGCTCAGCCGGAACCTAGGGAAACCTACCAAACCTGTGCATTTCTGAAAACTAGAGACCTAGGGGAATCCAAGATGGGGTGACTTGTGTGGCTCGGACCAGGTTCTGTTACCCAGAATCCTTTGCAAACCTCAAAATGTGGCTAAAAAAACACATGTTCCTCACATTTCTGTTGCAGAAAGTTCTGGAATCTGAGAGGAGCCACAAATTTCCTTCCACCCAGCGTTCCCCTAAGTCACCAAATAAAAATGATACCTCACTTGTGTGGGTAGGCCTAGCGCCCTCGACAGGAAACGCCCCAAAGCGCAACGTGGACACATCCAAATTATTGAAAGAAAACAGAGGTGTTTTTTGCAAAGTGCCTACCTGTAGATTTTGGCCTCCAGCTCAGCCGGCACCTAGGGAAACCTACCAAACCTGTGCATTTCTGAAAACTAGAGACCTAGGGTAATCCAAGATGGGGTGACTTGTGTGGCTCGGATCAGGTTCTGTTACCCAGAATCCTTTGCAAACCTCAAAATTTGGCTAAAAAAACACATGTTCCTCATATTTCTGTGGCAGAAAGTTCTGGAATCTGAGAGGAGCCACAAATTTCCTTCCAACCAGCATTCCCCCAAGTCTCCCGATAAAAATGATCCCTCACTTATGTGGGTAGGCCTAGCGCCCGCGACAGGAAACGCCCCAAAGTGCAACGTGGACACATCCAAATTTTTGAAAAAAAACAGAGGTGTTTTTTGCAAAGTGCCTACCTGTAGATTTTGGCCTCTAGCTCAGCCGGCACCTAGGGAAACCTACCAAACCTGTGCATTTCTGAAAACTAGAGACCTAGGGGAATCCAAGATGGGGTGACTTGTGTGGCTCGGACCGGGTTCTGTTACCCAGAATCCTTTGCAAACCTCAAAATTTGGCAAAAAAAACACATGTTCCTCGCATTTCTGTGGCAGAAAGTTCTGGAATCTGAGAGGAGACACAAATTTCCTCCCACCCAGCGTTCCCCCAAGTCTCCCTATAAAAATGATACCTCACTTGTGTGGGTAGGCTTAGCGCCCGCGACAGGAAACACCCCAAAGCACAACGTGGATACATCCAAATATTTGAAAGAAAACAGATGTGTTTTTTGCAAAGTGCCTACCTGTAGATTTTGGCCTCTATCTCAGCCGGCACATAGGGAAACCTACCAAACCTGTGCATTTCTGAAAACAAGAGACCTAGGGGAATCCAAGATGGGGTGACCTGTGTGGCTCGGACCAGGTTCTGTTACCCAGAATCCTTTGCAAACCTCAAAATTTGGCTAAAAAAACACATGTTCCTCACATTTCTGTGGCAGAACGTTCTGGAATCTGAGAGGATCCACAAATTTCCTTCCACCCAGCGTTCCCCCAAGTCTCCTGATGAAAATGATACCTCACTTGTGTGGGTAGGTCTAGCGCCCGCAATAGGAAACGCCCCAAAGCGCAACGTGGACACATCCAAATTTTTGAAAGAAAACAGAGGTGTTTTTTGCAAAGTGCCTACCTGTAGATTTTGGCCTCTAGCTCAGCCGGCACCTACGGAAACCTACCAAACCTGTGCATTTCTGAAAACTAGAGACCTAGGGGAATCCAAGATGGGGTGACTTGTGTGGCTCGGACCAGGTTCTGTTACCCAGAATCCTTTGCAAACCTCAAAATTTGGCAAAAAAAACACATGTTCCTCACATTTCTGTGGCAGAAAGTTCTGGAATCTGAGAGGAGACACAAATTTCCTCCCACCCAGCGTTCCCCCAAGTCTCCCGATAAAAATGATACCTCACTTGTGTGGGTAGGCTTAGCGCCCGCGACAGGAAACACCCCAAAGCACAACGTGGACACATCCAAATTTTTGAAAGAAAACAGAGGTGTTTTTGCAAAGTGCCTACCTGTAGATTTTGGCCTCTATCTCAGCCGGCACCTAGAGAAACCTACCAAACCTTTGCATTTCTGAAAACAAGAGACCTAGGGGAATCCAAGATGGGGTGACTTGTGTGGCTCGGACCAGGTTCTGTTACCCAGAATCCTTTGCAAACCTTAAAATTTGGCTAAAAAAACACATGTTCCTCACATTTCTGTGGCAGAACGTTCTGGAATCTGAGAGGAGCCACAAATTTCCTTCCACCCAGCGTTCCCCCAAGTCTCCTGATAAAAATGATACCTCACTTGTGTGGGTAGGTCTAGCGCCCGCGATAGGAAACGCCCCAAAGCGCAACGTGGACACATCCAAATTTTTTAAAGAAAACAGAGGTGTTTTTTGCAAAGTGCCTACCTGTAGATTTTGGCCTCTAGCTCAGCCGGCACCTAGGGAAACCTACCAAACCTGTGCATTTCTGAATACTAGAGACCTAGGGGAATGCAAAATGGGGTGACTTGTGTGGCTCGGACCAGGTTCTGTTACCCAGAATCCTTTGCAAACCTCAAAATTTGGCCAAAAAAACACATGTTCCTCACATTTCTGTGGCAGAAAGTTCTGGAATCTGAGAGGAGCTACAAATTTCCTTCCACCCAGCTTTCCCCCAAGTCTCCCGATAAAAATGATACCTCACTTGTGTGGGTAGGCGTAGCGCCCGCGACAGGAAAGGCCCCAAAGCGCAACGTGGACACATCCAAATTTTTGAAAGAAAACAGAGGTGTTTTTTGCAAAGTGCCTACCTGTAGATTTTGGCCTCTGGCTCAGCCGGCACCTAGGGAAACCTACCAAACCTGTGCATTTCTGAAAACTAGAGACCTAGGGGAATCGGGGTGACTTGTGTGGCTCGGACCAGGATCTGTTACCCAGAATCCTTTGCAAACCTCAAAATTTGGAAAAAAAAACACATGTTCCTCACATTTCTGTGGCAGAAAGTTCTGGAATCTGAGAGGAGCCACAAATTTCCTGCCACTCAGCGTTCCCCCAAGTCTCCCGATAAAAATGATACCTCACTTGTGTGGGTAGGCATAGCGCTCGCGACAGGAAACGCCCCAAAGCGCAACGTGGACACATCCACATTTTTGAAAGAAAACAGAGGTGTTTTTTGCAAAGTGCCTACCTGTAGATTTTGGCCTCTAGCTCAGCCGGCACCTAGGGAAACATACCAAACCTGTGCATTTCTGAAAACTAGAGACCTAGGGGAATCCAAGATGGGGTGACTTGTGTGGCTCGTACCAGGTTCTGTTACCCAGAATCCTTTGCAAACCTCAAAATGTGGCTAAAAAAACACATGTTCCTCACATTTCTGTTGCAGAAAGTTCTGGAATCTGAGAGGAGCCACAAATTTCCTTCCACCCAGCGTTCCCCTAAGTCACCAAATAAAAATGATACCTCACTTGTGTGGGTAGGCCTAGCGCCCTCGACAGGAAACGCCCCAAAGCGCAACGTGGACACATCCAAATTTTTTCAAGAAAACAGGTGTTTTTTGCAAAGTGCCTACCTGTAGATTTTGGCCTCCAGCTCAGCCGGCACCTAGGGAAACCTACCAAACCTGTGCATTTCTGAAAACTAGAGACCTAGGGGAATCCAAGATGGGGTGACTTGTGTGGCTCGGATCAGGTTCTGTTACCCAGAATCCTTTGCAAACCTCAAAATTTGGCTAAAAAAACACATGTTCCTCATATTTCTGTGGCAGAAAGTTCTGGAATCTGAGAGGAGCCACAAATTTCCTTCCAACCAGCATTCCCCCAAGTCTCCCGATAAAAATGATCCCTCACTTATGTGGGTAGGCCTAGCGCCCGCGACAGGAAACGCCCCAAAGTGCAACGTGGACACATCCAATTTTTTTTTTAAAAACAGAGGTGTTTTTTTCAAAGTGCTACCTGTAGATTTTGGCCTCTAGCTCAGCGGGAACCTAGGGAAACCTACCAAACCTGTGCATTTCTGAAAACTAGAGACCTAGGGGAATCCAAGATGGGGTGACTTGTGTGGCTCGGACCAGGTTCTGTTACCCAGAATCCTTTGTAAACATCAAAATTTGGCAAAAAAAAACACATGTTCCTCACATTTCTGTGGCAAAAAGTTCT
Organism: Pleurodeles waltl; assembly: GCF_031143425.1. Taxonomy (NCBI): domain Eukaryota; kingdom Metazoa; phylum Chordata; class Amphibia; order Caudata; family Salamandridae; genus Pleurodeles; species Pleurodeles waltl. Next base: position 739,992 of record NW_027149811.1, on the reverse strand, counting down.
GGAATCTGAGAGGAGCCACAAATTTCCTTCCACCCAGCGTTCCCCCAAGTCTCCCGATAAAAATGATACCTCACTTGTGTGGGTAGGACTAGCGCTCGCGACAGGAAACGCCCCAAAGTGCAACGTGGACACATCCAAATTTTTGAAAAAAAACAGAGGTGTTTTTTGCAAAGTGCCTACCTGTAGATTTTGGCCTCTAGCTCAGCCGGCACCTAGGGAAACCTACCAAACCTGTGCATTTCTGAAAACTAGAGACCTAGGGAAATCCAAGATGGGGTGACTTGTGTGGCTCGGACCAGGTTCTGTTACCCAGAATCCTTTGCAAACCTCAAAATTTGGCAAAAAAAACACATGTTCCTCGCATTTCTGTGGCAGAAAGTTCTGGAATCTGAGAGGAGACACAAATTTCCTCCCACCCAGCGTTCCCCCAAGTCTCCCTATAAAAATGATACCTCACTTGTGTGGGTAGGCTTAGCGCCCGCGACAGGAAACACCCCAAAGCACAACGTGGACACATCCAAATATTTGAAAGAAAACAGATGTGTTTTTTGCAAAGTGCCTACCTGTAGATTTTGGCCTCTATCTCAGCCGGCACATAGGGAAACCTACCAAACCTGTGCATTTCTGAAAACAAGAGACCTTGGGGAATCCAAGATGGGGTGACCTGTGTGGCTCGGACCAGGTTCTGTTACCCAGAATCCTTTGCAAACCTCAAAATTTGGCTAAAAAAACACATGTTCCTCACATTTCTGTTGCAGAAAGTTCTGGAATCTGAGAGGAGCCACAAATTTCCTTCCACCCAGCGTTCCCCTAAGTCACCAAATAAAAATGATACCTCACTTGTGTGGGTAGGCCTAGCGCCCTCGACAGGAAACGCCCCAAAGCGCAACGTGGACACATCCAAATTTTTTCAAGAAAACAGGTGTTTTTTGCAAAGTGCCTACCTGTAGATTTTGGCCTCCAGCTCAGCCGGCACCTAGGGAAACCTACCAAACCTGTGCATTTCTGAAAACTAGAGACCTAGGGGAATCCAAGATGGGGTGACTTGTGTGGCTCGGATCAGGTTCTGTTACCCAGAATCCTTTGCAAACCTCAAAATTTGGCTAAAAAAACACATGTTCCTCATATTTCTGTGGCAGAAAGTTCTGGAATCTGAGAGGAGCCACAAATTTCCTTCCAACCAGCATTCCCCCAAGTCTCCCGATAAAAATGATCCCTCACTTATGTGGGTAGGCCTAGCGCCCGCGACAGGAAACGCCCCAAAGTGCAACGTGGACACATCCAATTTTTTTTTAAAAAACAGAGGTGTTTTTTTCAAAGTGCTACCTGTAGATTTTGGCCTCTAGCTCAGCGGGAACCTAGGGAAACCTACCAAACCTGTGCATTTCTGAAAACTAGAGACCTAGGGGAATCCAAGATGGGGTGACTTGTGTGGCTCGGACCAGGTTCTGTTACCCAGAATCCTTTGTAAACATCAAAATTTGGCAAAAAAAAACACATGTTCCTCACATTTCTGTGGCAAAAAGTTCTGGAATCTGAGAGGAGCCACAAATTTCCTTCCACCCAGCGTTCCCCCAAGTCTCCCGATAAAAATGATACCTCACTTGTGTGGGTAGGACTAGCGCTCGCGACAGGAAACGCCCCAAAGTGCAACGTGGACACATCCAAATTTTTGAAAAAAAACAGAGGTGTTTTTTGCAAAGTGCCTACCTGTAGATTTTGGCCTCTAGCTCAGCCGGCACCTAGGGAAACCTACCAAACCTGTGCATTTCTGAAAACTAGAGACCTAGGGAAATCCAAGATGGGGTGACTTGTGTGGCTCGGACCAGGTTCTGTTACCCAGAATCCTTTGCAAACCTCAAAATTTGGCAAAAAAAACACATGTTCCTCGCATTTCTGTGGCAGAAAGTTCTGGAATCTGAGAGGAGACACAAATTTCCTCCCACCCAGCGTTCCCCCAAGTCTCCCTATAAAAATGATACCTCACTTGTGTGGGTAGGCTTAGCGCCCGCGACAGGAAACACCCCAAAGCACAACGTGGACACATCCAAATATTTGAAAGAAAACAGATGTGTTTTTTGCAAAGTGCCTACCTGTAGATTTTGGCCTCTATCTCAGCCGGCACATAGGGAAACCTACCAAACCTGTGCATTTCTGAAAACAAGAGACCTTGGGGAATCCAAGATGGGGTGACCTGTGTGGCTCGGACCAGGTTCTGTTACCCAGAATCCTTTGCAAACCTCAAAATTTGGCTAAAAAAACACATGTTCCTCACATTTCTGTGGCAGAACGTTCTGGAATCTGAGAGGAGCCATAAATTTCCTTCCACCCAGCGTTCCCACAAGTCTCCTGATGAAAATGATACCTCACTTGTGTGGGTAGGTCTAGCGCCCGCAATAGGAAACGCCCCAAAGCGCAACGTGGACACATCCAAATTTTTGAAAGAAAACAGAGGTGTTTTTTGCAAAGTGCCTACCTGTAGATTTTGGCCTCTAGCTCAGCCGGCACCTAGGGAAACCTACCAAACCTGTGCATTTCTGAAAACTAGAGACCTAGGGGAATCCAAGATGGGGTGACTTGTGTGGCTCGGACCAGGTTCTGTTACCCAGAATCCTTTGCAAACCTCAAAATGTGGCTAAAAAAACACATGTTCCTCACATTTCTGTGGCAGAAAGTTCTGGAATCTGAGAGGAGCCACAAATTTCCTTCCACCCAGCGTTCCCCTAAGTCACCAAATAAAAATGATACCTCACTTGTGTGGGTAGGCCTAGCGCCCTCGACAGGAAACGCCCCAAAGGTCAACGTGGACACATCCAAATTTTTTAAAGGAAACAGGTGTTTTTTGCAAAGTGCCTACCTGTAGATTTTGGCCTCCAGCTCAGCCGGCACCTAGGGAAACCTACCAAACCTGTCCATTTCTGAAAACTAGAGACCTAGGGGAATCCAAGATGGGGTGACTTGTGTGGCTCGGATCAGGTTCTGTTACCCAGAATCCTTTGCAAACCTCAAAATGTGGCTAAAAAAACACATGTTCCTCACATTTCTGTGGCAGAAAGTTCTGGAATCTGAGAGGAGCCACAAATTTCCTTCCACCCAGCGTTCCCCTAAGTCACCAAATAAAAATGATACCTCACTTGTGTGGGTAGGCCTAGCGCCCGCGACAGGAAACGCCCCAAAGTGCAACGTGGACACATCCAAATTTTTGAAAGAAAACAGAGGTGTTTTTTGCAAAGTGCTACCTGTAAATTTTGGCCTCTAGCTCAGCCGGAACCTAGGGAAACCTACCAAACCTGTGCATTTCTGAAAACTAGAGACCTAGGGGAATCCAAGATGGGGTGACTTGTGTGGCTCGGACCAGGTTCTGTTACCCAGAATCCTTTGCAAACATCAAAATTTGGCAAAAAAAACACATGTTCCTCACATTTCTGTGGCAGAAAGTTCTGGAATCTGAGAGGAGCCACAAATTTCCTTCCATCCAGCGTTCCCCCAAGTCTCCCGATAAAAATGATACCTCACTTGTGTGGGTAGGCCTAGCGCTCGCGACAGGAAACGCCCCAAAGTGCAACGTGGACACATCCAAATTTTTGAAAGAAAACAGAGGTGTTTTTTGCAAAGTGCCTACCTGTAGATTTTGGCCTCTAGCTCAGCCGGCACCTAGGGAAACCTACCAAACCTGTGCATTTCTGAAAACTAGAGACCTAGAGGAATCCAAGATGGGGTGACTTGTGTGGCTCGGACCAGGTTCTGTTACCCAGAATCCTTTGCAAACCTCAAAATTTGGCAAAAAAAACACATGTTCCTCGCATTTCTGTGGCAGAAAGTTCTGGAATCTGAGAGGAGACACAAATTTCCTCCCACCCAGCGTTCCCCCAAGTCTCCCTATAAAAATGATACCTCACTTGTGTGGGTAGGCTTAGCGCCCGCGACAGGAAACACCCCAAAGCACAACGTGGACACATCCAAATTTTTGAAAGAAAACAGAGGTGTTTTTTGCAAAGTGCCTACCTGTAGATTTTGGCCTCTATCTCAGCTGGCACATAGGGAAACCTACCAAACCTGTGCATTTCTGAAAACAAGAGACCTAGGGGAATCCAAGATGGGGTGACTTGTGTGGCTCGGACCAGGTTCTGTTACCCAGAATCCTTTGCAAACCTCAAAATTTGGCTAAAAAAACACATGTTCCTCACATTTCTGTGGCAGAACGTTCTGGAATCTGAGAGGAGCCACAAATTTCCTTCCATCCAGCGTTCCCCCAAGTCTCCCGATAAAAATGATACCTCACTTGTGTGGGCCTAGCCTAGCGCCCGCGACAGGAAACACCCCAAAGCGCAACGTGGACACATCACATTTTTTCATAGAAAACAGTGCCTACCTGTGGATTTTGGCCTCTAGCTCAGCCGGCACCTGGGGAAACCTAGCAAACCAGCGCATTTTTGAAAACTAGAAACCCAGGGGAATCCAAGATGGGGTGATTTGCGGGGCACTGACCAGGTTATGTTACCCAGAATCCTTTGCAAACATCAAAATTTGGCCAAAAAACACTTTTTCCTCTCATTTCTGTGACAGAAAGTTATGGAATATGAGAGGAGCCACAAATTTCCTTCCACCCAGCGTTCCCCTAAGTCTCTCGATAAAAATGGTACCTCACTTGTGTGGGTAGGCCTAGCGCCCACGAAAGGAAAAGGCCCAAAACACAACGTGGACACAACATATTTTTTCACAGAAAAGAGAGGTGTTTTTTGCAAAGTGCCTACCTGTGGATTTTGGCCTCTAGCTCAGCCGGCCCGGGGGGGGGCAGAAATGCCCTAAAATAAATTTGACCCCCCACCCCCCCCCCCAAATCCCCCCTGTCCGGGAGCGACCCTTGGCCTGGTGGCAGATCGGCCTAATAATAGGCTGATCTGCCCCCAAGGGGGGCAGAAATGGCCTAAAATAAATTTGCATCCCCAACCCCCACCCCCCACCAGGAGCGACCCTTGCCTACGGGGTCGCTCCCCCTGCGTGACATTGGCGCCAAAAAACAAATCCCCGGTGCCTAGTGGTTTCTGCCCCTTTGGGGGCAGATTGACCTAAAATCGACCAATCTGCCCCCAAGGGGGGCAGAAATGGTGTAAATACAATTTGCCCCCCAGGGGAGTGACCCTTGCCTGATGGGTCGCTCCCCATCTCTAAAAAAACAAACAAACAAAAAAAAAAAACACAATTTGTTTTTTTTTCCCTGGCGCCTAGAGGTTTCTGCCCCCCTTGGGGGCAGATTGACCTAAAATCGCCCGATCTGCCCCCAAAGCGGGCAGAAATGGCCTAAATACAATTTGCCTCTCCAGGGGACCGACCCTTGTCCAAGGGGTCGCTCCCCATCTGTAAAAAAAAAAAAAAAAAAAATCCCTGGTGCCTAGTGGTTTCTGCCCCCCTTGGGGGCAGATCAGCCTAATCAAAATAGGCTGATCTACCCCCAGGGGGGCAGAAATGGCCTAAAATAATCCCCCCTGCAGGGAGCGACCCTTGCCTAAGGGGTCGCTCTCCTTGCGTGAAATTCACGCAAAACAAAAAAACTCCCTGGTGTCTATTGGTTTCTGCCCCCCTTGGGGGCAGATTGGCCTCATCAAAATAGGCCAATCTGCCCCCAAGGGGGGCAGAAATGGCCTAAATATAATTTGCCCCCTGGGGGAGGGACCCTTGCCTAAGGGGTCGCTCCCCACCTAAAAGAAAAAGAAAACATAACAAAAAGAAATGATCCCTGGTGCCTAGGGGCAGAAAAGGCCTTCCCAAAAAAATGCCCCCCCTGGGAGCGAACCTTGCCCAAGGGGTCGCTCCTGTTACGTGAAATTCACGCTAAAAAAAAAAACTCCCTGGTGTCTAATGGTTTCTGCCCCCCTTGGGGGCAGATTGGCCTCATCAAAATAGGCCAATCGGCCCCCAAGGGGGGCAGAAATGGCCTAAATATATATTGCCCCCTAGGGGAGCGACCCTTGCCTAAGGGTCGCTCCCCACCTAAAAAAAAAAAGAAAACATTACAAAAAAAGAAAAAAAGAAAGATCCCTGGTGCCTAGAGGTTTCTGCCCCCAGGGGGGGCAGAAAAGGCCTTCCCAAAAAAATGCCCCCCCTGGGAGCGACCCTTGCCCAAGGGGTCACTCCCTTTTGACAGTTTCAGGAAAAAAAAGAAAATCCCTGGTTTCTAGTGGGGTTTCAAAAGCCGGATTGCAAGCAATCCGGCTTTTGAAACCCTGTGAGAGACTTCAAAGGGAAGGAAATACATTTCCTTCCCTTTGAAGCCCCTCCGGGCCTCCCCCATGGGATTGAAAGAGAAATGTTTTGCATTTCTCTTTCAATCGCGCTGGAGACCCTGTGACTAATCAGCACGCGCTCGCGCGCTGATGTCACAAGGGGGGTTGGGGGCGTCGGGGGTGGGAGGGGAAGGGCTTCCCCTTCCATCCCTGACTTGGGGGGGTGGGGAGGAACCCCACAGAGGGAGCGCTAGCGCTCCCTCTGGGCTCTGTGCACAGGACGTAATGGTTACGTCCTGGGCACAGCAGCACTGTGCCTCAGGACATAACCATTACGTCCTGGGCACAGAACGGGTTAAAAGGCCTTGGTGCTTTGTGTGTAAAAACAGAGGCCATAGGCCAGGGGATAAGTCCTGTCCAGGTAAACCCCCTGAGCCTACCACCACTAATACATCAAACTCTAATGCCCCTAGCAGTAGTGGTACTAGTGGTGGGACTGCTGGCAACAGTCAAGTTAAGGGTGTAGTTGGGTTCACTTATGGGTCCATCATAGAAACTGGGGTAGTCAGAACAGTTTCTGTCACACCTAGTGGCACTGGCCTTGCCACACTGGCTGCTTGTCCCCTTACAATGGATAAGTACAGGCAGACAGTTTTGATTAATGGTGTTGAGGCCCAGGCCTACAGGGACACAGGTGCCAGTATCACTTTGATGACTGAAAACCTAGTGGCTCCTGAACAACACATCATTGGACAGGACAACAGTATAAAATTATTGATGTCCATAACTCCACTAAGTTTCTTCCCTTAGCTATAGTTCAGCTTAGTTGGGGTGGAGTTACTGGCCCTAAGCAGGTGGTAGTGTCACCTAGCTTACCTGTAGATTGTCTCTTAGGTAATGACCTAGAGGCCTAAGGTTGGGCTTATGTAGAGTTTTATACCCATGCAGCCATGCTGGGTATCCCTGAGGAATTGTTCCCTCTCATTTCTACAGAAATGAAAAAGCAAAGGAGAGAAGGCCTGAAAACTCAGGATCCCTCTCCAACAACAGGTAAAAGGGGTATCACTGTATCCCCTAACCACCCTGCCATTCAGGATACCATTCCTGTGGTGGGAGAAACCTTTCCTGGGGTGGCACCTGTTCCAAGGGAATCATCAGCTGGCATAGCTGTACTCCCTGAGGTAGAAGTACCTCTCTGTGGGATAACTCATATTGGTGAGAAAAAGAGCACCATTTTAGTTAACATGGAGCATCCCTCCAACCCTCCCAGAGAAACTTTAGTGCAGAAACCCTGCACTACCTCACAACACTTAGGACAGCATCCCTGCCCTAGTGTGGAGCTCATAGGACAGCATCCCTGCCCTGCTCCAACTCAAGAGAAACTGCATCCCTGTTCTCTCTTCCAGCCATATGGACAAACTTTTTGCCCAGCTATGGCTTTACTGAGACAGCATCCCTGTCTGGAATTTTCATCACTACAAAAAGGTTCAGTGGACAATTCCCACTGCTCTAAACTAAAACTTATTGATAGAAACTCTGAAAATATATCTTCACATTGTTGCTTAGCTAAAAAACTTCAAACAGGGTGGTTTACATCCCCACAGGGAAGTAACCATATAGTGGATGATAAAGGGAGTAACCAGTCTATTGCAGAGCTACTCTCTACTTATCACCACTTAGACAATAAAGTCTCAACTGGCCAAGGTTAGCCTTATTGTCCTTCGTTTGGGGGGGGGGGTTGTGTGAGAAAGTAGCCTCTTTCTAGCCTTGTTACCCCCACTTTTGGCCTGTTTGTGAGTGTATGTCAGGGTGTTTTCACTGTCTCACTGGGATCCTGCTAGCCTGGGCCCAGTGCTCATAGTGAAAACCCTATGTTTTCAGTATGTTTGTTATGTGTCACTGGGACCCTGCTAGCCAGGACCCCAGTGCTCATAAGTTTGTGACCTATATGTATGTGTTCCCTGTGTGATGCCTAACTGTCTCACTGAAGCTCTGTTAACCAGAACCTCAGTGGTTATGCTTTCTCTGTACAAATTGTCACTAACAGGCTAGTGACCAAGTTCACCAATTTACATTGGCATACTGGAACACCCTTATAATTCACTAGTATATGGTACTGAGGTACCCAGGGTATTGGGGTTCCAGGAGATCCCTATGGGCTGCAGCATTTCTTGTGCCACCCATAGGGAGATCTGACAATTCTTACACAGGCATTCCAGTGCAGTCTGAGTGAAATAGCGTCCACGTTATTTCACAGCCATTTACCACTGCACTTAAGTAACTTTTAAGTCACCTATATGTCTAACCTTTACCTGGTAAAGGTTGGGTGCTAAGTTACTTTGTGTGTGGGCACCCTGGCACTAGCCAAGGTTCTCCCACATTGTTCAGGGCGAATTCCCCGGACTTTGTGAGTGCGGGGACACCATTACACGCGTGCACTATACATATGTCACGACATATGTATAGCGTCACAATGGTAACTCCGAACATGGCCATGTAACATGTCTAAGATCATGGAATTGTCACGGAGACAATTCCATGATCCCCCGAGTCTCTAGCTCAGACCCGGGTACTGCCAAACTACCTTTCCCTGGGTTTCACTGCAGCTGCTGCTGCTGCCAACCCCTCAGACAGGTTTCTGCCCTCCTGGGGTCCAGCCAGGCTTGGCCCAGGAAGGCAGAACAAAGGACTTCCTCAGAGAGAGGGTGTTACACCCTCTCCCTTTGGAAAAAGGTGTCAGGGCTGGGGAGGAGTAGCCTCCCCCAGCCTCTAGAAATGCTTTGATGGGCACAGATGGTGCCCATCTCTGCATAAGCCAGTCTACACCGGTTCAGGGATCCCCCAGCCCTGCTCTGGCGCGAAACTGGACAAAGGAAAGGGGAGTGACCACTCCCCTGACCTGCACCTCCCCTGGGAGGTGCCCAGAGCTCCTCCAGTGGGCTCCAGACCTCTGCCATCTTGGAAACAGAGGTGCTGCTGGCACACTGGACTGCTCTAAGTGGCCAGTGCCAGCAGGTGGCGTCAGAGACTCCTTCTGATAGGCTCCTTCTGGTGTTACTAGCCTATCCTCTCTCCTAAGTAGCCAAACCTCCTTTTCTGGCTATTTCGGGTCTCTGCTTTGGGGAATTCTTTAGATAACGAATGCAAGAGCTCATCAGAGTTCCTCTGCATCTCTCTCTTTACCTTCTGCCAAGGAATCGACTGCTGACCGCGCTGGAAACCTGCAAAACTGCAACAAAGTAGCAAAGACAACTACTGCGACCTTGTAACGCTGATCCTGCCGCCTTCTCGACTGTTTTCCTGGTGGTGCATGCTGTGGGGGTAGTCTGCCTCCTCTCTGCACTAGAAGCTCCGAAGAAATCTCCCGTGGGTCGACGGAATCTTCCTCCTGCAACCGCAGGCACCAAAGAACTGCATCACCGGTCCTCTGGGTCTCCTCTCAGCATGACGCGCGAAGTCCCTTGAACTCAGCAACTCTGTCCAAGTGACTCCCACAGTGCAGTGACTCTTCACTTCAAGTTTGGTGGAGGTAAGTCCTTGCCTCCCTACGCCAGACTGCATTGCTGGGAAGCGCGTGTTTTGCAGCTACTCTGGCTCCTGTGCACTCTTCCAGGATTTCCTTTGTGCACAGTCAAGCCTGGATCCCCGGCATTCTAACCTGCAGTGCACGACCTCCTGAGTTGTCCTCCGGCGTCGTGGGACCCTCTTTTGTGACTTCTGGTGAACTCCGGTTCACTCCACTTCGTAGTGCCTGTTCTGGCACTTCTGCGTGTGCTGCTTGCTTCTGAGAGGGCTCCTTGTCTTGCTGGGCGCCCCCTCTGTCCCTTCACGCAATTGGCGACATCCTGGTCCCTCCTGGGCCACAGCAGCATCTAAAAACTCTAACCGCGACCCTTGCAGCTAGCAAGGCTTGTTTGCGGTCTTTCTGAACGGAAACACCTCTGCACGACTCTTCACGACGTGGGACATCCATCCTCCAAAGGGGAAGTTTCTAGCCCTTGTCGTTCTTGCAGAATCCACAGCTTCTACCATCCGGTGGCAGCTTCTTTGCACCCACAGCTGGCATTTCCTGGGCATCTGCCCACTCCCGACTTGATCGTGACTCTTGAACTTGGTCCCCTTGTTCCACAGGTACTCTCGTCAGGAAATCCATCATTGTTGCATTGCTGGTGTTGGTCTTCCTTGCAGAATTCCCCTATCACGACTTTCTGTGTTCTTTGGGGAACTTAGGTGCACTTTGCACCCACTTTTCAGGGTCTTGGGGTGGGCTATTTTTCTAACCCTCACTGTTTCCTTACAGTCCCAGCGACCCTCTACAAGGTCACATAGGTTTGGGGTCCATTCGTGGTTCGCATTCCACTTCTAGAGTATATGGTTTGTGTTGCCCCTACCCCTATGTGCCCCCATTGCATTCTATTGTGACTATACATTGTTTGCACAGTTTTCTATTGCTATTACTGCATATTTTGGTATTGTGTACATATATCTTGTGTATATTTGCTATCCTCAAACTGAGGGTACTAACTGAGATACTTTGGCATATTGTCATAAAAATAAAGTACCTTTATTTTTAGTATATCTGTGTATTGTGTTTTCTTATGATATTGTGCATATGATACTAGTGGTACTGTAGGAGCTTCACTTGTCTCCTAGTTCAGCCTAAGCTGCTCTGCTAAGCTACCTTTTCTATCATACCTTTGTCATGGGGAAGTGACCATGAGGTCAGCGCGCATTTGCGCGCTGACGTCATCAGACGTCACTGGGGAGATTAGGGGGATCAGGGTAGAAGGGGAAGGGCTTCCCCTTCCATCCCTGCCTTGGGGGGATGGGAAGGAAGCCCACAAAGGGAGCACTAGCACTCCCTCTAAACTCAGTGCCCAGGACGTAATGGTTACGTCCTCGGCACATGAGCAGTGTGCCGCATGACGTAACCATTACATCTGCGGCACAGAAGAGGTTAAACGTGGTGTTATGGAATGTTTGTAGCAACGTGAGCTGCACATTACGTGATGCTTCCACTGAAAGACGGGATGTCCGACCCGTTTATATTTTCTGACTCCAATAAAGTAAGTAGGTAGTATAGGGGTTTGTATACTTATGTTTCCCATGGTTGAACCAGAAAGGCTGATCTGTGTTGATGTCTCTGGTCTAGGGTCCAGTGAGACAGTGAGATGATATGGTGTAAACCATACTTGCTTCATGAAAGGAGTAATACCCTCATATAAAGAAAGGTATGTTCACGACAGTGTGGCATGATGGAGGTAGCACACTTTTGCATGTTATAGTTCTTTGCGCACACGGCACAAGGGCCACTACAGGACACAGTAAGGGTCCTGAAACATTTTTGGAATTGAATTTTACATGATTGGCATAATGGACTGGGCACCGTATAATAGAAAGATGTAAAATGATGCATTAATGCTTGGCTAACGGAGGGTGATTGCATAATTGTGTAAACAGCCTGCTGATTTATCACCAGGTGTTTCTGAACACCTTTGGGTACAACATGTATACAATGGATGTGTTTTTAATTTGAGGCAACTTAGGAAATGCCCTTTTACCTATGGTTCGCCCTTGTTTTTAATTTTAAGTTATAGATACATGTTCCTTATTTGTCCTGAAGGAACCAGGAGTGAAGAGGCCGAAACGTCCCAATTTATTAAATGACATCGATATACAGTGATGTAGACCATCCTTTTTTTCCACAGTGTTACACAACAACAGTGGATTGTGACTATTGGCGTTTAGATAATGGACTACCTGGCTAGACGGACCTGGACTATTTGATATATGTGGATAATGGCTGTCAAGTAAAATGTAGATATAAGAATAATATACTGACGATAAGATGAACATATAGAAGAATGTATATGGTTTTCTGTATATTTGGGCATCAAATGAGATGGAATCATGAGTTCATATTTATACTTTTTCACACAAAACTGTGCTAACGCACTTTTGCTTGAAAAAGTATACCACCAGATAGCGTCATTCCAAGATGCCAACTGGGCAACATATTTATGGAAAGACGGTAACCAACAGTAAGGCCCGGCTAGCGCCATAAAAAAGGACACTAGCTGGGTGGGGGAGGCATAGAGGGAACAGGAGGTTGTGCATCAAAGGATGACACTAGTCTGGTTAGAGGCATGAAAATGCCTCTAACCAGACTAGCCTAATTTTTTTTACATGCAACCCCCATGGACATGACTACTGTCATACTAAAGACATATGTCCCCTGGGCATGGCCATTAGGCCCAGTGCCATGCCCTATGGCACTTTAAAAAAAGTTGAAAATACTTACCTGTACTTACCTTACCTACCTGGGATGGGGTCCCCCATTCTCTGGTGTCCCTCTGGTGTGGGTGGAGGTGTCCCTGGGGCTAGGGAAGGGCACCTGCGGGCCCATTCCATGGTCTATGACCTTGGAAATAGTCTAACAGGTCCCCTATTGCCTGCCCTGACCCAGGAGTCAAATAATAGTGCTAAGCATGCTTAACGCGTGATTTTAGCATGGGGGATAAATATGGCTAACAGGGCAAATCGTCATTTTTTGCATGGGAATGCTTACCTTGCATCTCATTGAAGCAAGGTATTTTCCCTTAAGCAACAAATGACTTTAACTCCAAAACTTTGGTGCTCGACAGATCTAGTGCCAAAGTACAAATAAGGAGTTAGTTTTGTGCCGAATTTGTGTAAAAAAATGACTCAAATTCGGCTCAAACAGAGCATAAATCTGGGCCATAATGTTTTTTGGTGGAGATCTCGCAGATTTCTGTATGAGTAATTGATGAATAAAAAAGAAAATATAATTAAATAGTACAATAATAAATGATGTATTATTGTCTTAAAAAATGCTAATTGATTGATTCCTTGAGAGTCGTTTTGTTTTTGGTCTTGTTTAATGACCAAGACTCAAGAGGGATACAATTGGGCAACCCCTATGTATGTATAAGAGTAATTTGAAAAGGAACTGGATAATGCCTTTCTTTGTGCATAGTACACACAAAAAAAATATATAGGGCCGTATTTATACTTTTTGGCGCACAACTGCGCCAACGCAGTTGTGCGTCAAAAAATTTAACGCCGGCTAACGCCATTACAAAGCACCATGCGGGCGGCTTATTTATGGAATGACGTTAGCCGGCGGAGCTGCCTGGTGTGCGTAAAAAAAAATGACTTACACCAGGCAGCGCCGGCGTAGGGGAAAATGGAGCTTGGGCGTCAAAAAATGGGGCAAGTCAGGCTGAGGCAAAATTTTCCCCTCAACCCGATTAGCGCCATTTTTTTTTACTCCCAACCCCCATCGAAATGACTCCTGTCTTAGCAAAGACAGGAGTCATGCCCCCTTGCCCAATGGCCATGCCCAGGGGACTTATGTCCCCTGGGCATGGTCATTGGGCATAGTGGCATGTAGGGGGGCACAAATCAGGCCCCCCTATGCCACAAAAAAATGGAAAAAAAATACTTACCTGAACTTACCTTAAGTTCCCTGGGATGGGTCCCTCCATCCTTGGGCGTCCTCCTGGGGTGGGCAAGGGTGGCAGGGGGTGTCCCTGGGGCATGGGAGGGCACCTCTGGGCTCCTTCCGAGCCCACAGGTCCCTTAACACCTGCCCTGACCAGGCGTTAAAAAATGACGCAAAAGCGGCTGGACGTCATTTTTTTTGACCCGCCCACTCCCGGGCGTCATTTTTGCCCAGGAGTGTAAATACGGCGCACATGCCTTGGAGTCATTTTTTAGAAGGGAACGCCTACCTTGCATATCATTAACGCAAGGAAGGTGTCCACGCTAAAAAATGACGCAAACTCCAAGATTTTTGGCGCTAGACGGGTCTAACGCCAAAGTATAAATATGGAGTTAGTTTTGCGTCGGATTTGCGTAAAAAAAAACGATGCAAATCCGGCGCAAACAGAGTATAAATATTCCCCATAGTTTTTACATTTTGAACAGCGGAGGTTAAAAAAAGGACCAGGGCATATTTATTCGTTGGTGAACTCTCAATATTGATGACATTTGTTTGCATTTGCCCCTAGTAAATCTGAAAGAATGTCCTATAAAAACAATTCACTCTACTAACTTACTTCTACATCTTATGCTAAAGCTAATATTTGCTCTCACAGATCTTACTTGGACTTCACTGTATTTAATTCAGCAAAGGCATCTTACAAAAGCCTCCGCAAATGAATACTTATGCCAACCTTTTGCATTTTTCAATCTTATTTAGGAGTCGTTGTAGTGGTGGTGCGCACGCTGTTTTGAGCTGATTCACGCTGTCTGTTTTGTTGCAGCAATCTTGACTTTCATCCATGTCCATGTATCAAGATTACGACCACATGGTCACATTCCAAAACCTGCATGTGTTTATCTGCAGTAGTGCGCTGCCGGAAACAAATTTATTTTATCAACAGATTTGCCTCAAACGAATAAAGTAAATAAAGTTGTGTTGGCTAATCCAAACGTTTACCTGACACAGTTTTGTGAGCAGAAATGTTACTGGTGCATTTTCAAGCATAATTAGAGTTTACATCCATTTTTAGCTGGTACACTGGCCCATGCTGGTCATGAGGAAGAACAAAACAGAGGGACATCAAGGTTGGGGGTCTCACTTATTATCAACAGGCACATTTTAAATAAACATAAAATGTCAGGTATAAAAAAGTGATGCAATTGCAATAATGGGGCCTAAATATAAACGGCGAGCGGGCATTCAGGGCGGATTAATCATACTACTGATCAAACTTGTGGCAGATTCTAAAGTCAAAGGCTAGATTAAAAAACCTTGCCCTGGGTAATCATTCAAACACATCCATGGGTAACATTACATCTCCTTACTGCAGGGAATGTTAGAAAAAATATCAGAACATAGGCCCAGATTTGCTATTTTTTCAACAAATGCAGCATCCAAATTTGTTTCCATGCGTTGTGCAAGGGTAAAACAGAGCAGTGCCATATCAACAAAAAATAGACTTCTGCTGGTGTCATCTCCTCCACTTGCACACAGGGTCTCGGTGTACATTACCGCACCATAGACTGCCATGCACCTTTGTGCAGATGTGACTGTGCACTGTCTAACTAGGATTTGTAATGCAAGGGTATCATTCCAGTACAAATTCCTATACATAGACAAACTCAGACAGTTCCTACACATTGTGCACTGCAGCAGATATGCAATGCATTAGTGGTTTTGAGAAAGGAAGACATTGTTTCACCTGCTTAACGTAGGCCTTGTAATTTTAGAAGAATGGGTTTGCTTTTAAATCTATAGTCGTTTACTATGATTCGCCCCAGGAAAACTCTTTGAGGATGAGTAGCGCAAAACAATGCAAAAAAGGCTGTTGAGACGTGAGAAGTTAATATTTCCAGTGCTGATCTACTTTTGTACTGTATAGTAAATACTATGAACCACTCTGTGTTGCTTTGAGTCACACTCGGGCCAATATAAATCTTTAGTATATCTGGGCCACAGTCTTAAATCCCTTCCCGCTAAGTCAAGGAATTGTCATTTAAGTACACCGAGTATCAATGATTTATCCACATGTGGATGGCATGGAGCAAGGAGGTTAGGTAAAAATGTCAACATGACATAACATGACATAAAGGAGGCAAAATAGGCAAACGCTTGTGTCATTGGACTTGTGTAGTTGCAGCTCCCTTTCTACACCTCCTGTGAGAAGTTCACTCCTTTATAAAGGACTCACTCCCATCTCCCTCTAGTCTGAAAACAATAGCAAGGGGCGTGGAAGAAATGCCTGATACCAGATGCCAGGACCTCGAACATCTAAGTCTCACAGTCCCCATGTTTGTGGTAGTGTGGAGCAATTCAATAACCCAGTAGTCAACGCATATTTGTGTTTTTTTCGGAGAAAGTCTATTCGAGAAATTGAATATTATAAAGTAGGCGATTTTTAACCGTAGCCCATGTGAGTATTTTTAGGTAGTGATATTCAAGTAGTAAATCTTCACCCATATATTTGAGGATTTACAAGTGAAGATTTCTTCTTGGGGAAAGCCTTGAAACAACTGTTACGGGCTCTCATCTGTACTTCTGGAAGTATATGTTGAAACCTGAAAATCATAAATGTGCTTCCACGTGAAGTTGTAGATTTTCTGGTGATGATTTGAAGCCTTCTTCAAGATTCTGGAAAACTGTGATCTTTGTGCTTCCTGGCAGTGTTGGTAATAGAGCGTATGTCAGTTATAGCCCTCCTTGAAAATATTTTTGTTGTTGACAGCACTTTCAATTTTTTGTTTTCGTATTTCTTCTTTCCTACCTTCATGATTTGTACATGGTTCATATTCTTATCTATACTTCAACAGGTATATCCTTTCATTTACTTTGCAAGACGCAAGATGCTTTAGGTAATTACATAGTAGTCACAACATTAAAGTCTCCTGATTGTGAACTATGATATTGTGAAATTGAATTTTGTGTAGTACCACCTTGGATTTTCCTGCTATCATCTGTAGTTTATCCATTGTAATGTCTTGTGGCGATTCAAAGAGCTTACATTGTGCTTACATTGTGTTGCTTACTGATAGACCCGTCAGCCTTGCGGCCGACCTCCCCCAAACCTATTGCCTGCTTTGCCTCCCTTTTGCTGATCTGTTTTTGTTGGCCTTAAGACTCTGGACACCTTACCACGGCTAATCAGTGCTAAAGTGCATCTGCTCATTCCCTTAAAACATGGTAACATCTTTATATCCACAATTGGCATATTTAATTTACTTATAAGTCCCCAGTAAAGTGCACTATATGTGCCCAGGGACTGTAAATTATATGTTACTAGTGGACCTTCAGCACGTATTGTGTCACCCACTTAAGTAGCCCTTTAAACATTCCTCAGGCCTGCTATTGCAGGGCCTGTTTGTGCAGTTTGGCTGCCATGTCGACTTGGCATTTAAACCCCTTTGCCAAGCCTTAAACTCTCCTTTTAATACATATGTCACCCCCAAGGTAGACCCTGTGTAGCCCACAGGGCAGGATGCTATGTAGATAAAAGGCAGGACATATACTATTAAGTTTTATATGTTTTGATAGAGGAAAACTCACATATTCGTTTTTCACTAGTGTGGGGCCTACCCCATTCATAGCTTAACTTTGAGGATTCCTTGTTAAATTTCATGAAGGGTAATTCCTGACTGAGAAGAGGTAGATCTTTAACATTTAGTACCTAAGGAATTGTAATGATAAATTCTGTTCAATGATAAAGTCAGATTTACTATTACAATTTTGAAAATGCCACTTCGAGAAGGTTGATGAATTCCTGCTCTTAACCCTGTGTGCATGCATCCTGTCTCCAATATACATCAGGGCTGGGGTGACAGCTAGTTTCCCGCATTCCTTAAAGACAGCCCCACACAAAGGAAGTGTAGGTATGACTCAGGGCCTCATTACGAGTCTGGCGGTTCATGGACCTCCAGACTCACGGTGGCGATCAGACCGCTGTCGACAGGGGTGGTCCGACTGCCACATTATGACCGTGGCGGAGCAGCCACGGTCTGACCGCCGGCACCGCTAGGTTGCTGCCAGACGACGGCCTGGCGGTGCCAGCGGTCTTAATCCACCTGGATTATGACCTGCATTTCCACCAACCAGGCTGGTGGAATTAGGGTGTCACGGGCCCCATGAGGGCCCCTGAATTGCCCATGCATTTGGCATGGGCAGTGCGTGGGTCCCCATGGACAGCCCCATTGCGCTTTTCACTGCCCGAATTATGGGCAGTGAAAACCGCGACGGCTGCGGTGGCACCCGATGCACTGCAACATTTCTGCTGGTTCAATTATGAGCTGACGTCAATGTTGTGGTGAGTATTCCACTGGCCCAACGGAAAACTCATGATATGGCTGATGGGCAGAAAACCAGAGTGGCGGTTTTCCGTTTGAAAGATTTTGACGGGCTGCCTCCGCTGACCGCCCAACTCGAAATGAAGCCCTGAGTGTCCATCTGCATGTTGATGGGTCATCCTGGGCAGGATGAGAGGGAGAAGCGGACACTCACAATTGAACAGGAAGTGTCCTGCTCCACACAAAGGACTGCTTAACCCCCTGTAGTGAATCTGAAGCCAGGGTAGGAAGGAAGGACCTCTGTGTACTGCAAAGGCCCCTCATTGGAATCACTCCCACTTCAAAGGCACCACTGGCTATACGAACTGGACATCTGACCCTACCAAACCAGTACAATTCCGGATCTTTGGATACTCGGCCAGGAAGAAGGACCTCTGTGCTGAAGGACTGCTACACTGCTGGACTTCTCCTCTGCAAGAACTGTTATTCTGCTATGCTGACCTGTCTGCTTCCTTGTGCCTGCTGCCCTCCTTCCCTGGGTGAGAATGACTGGACCTACACAACTTGAACCAAGAGTGACTCCAAGGACTTGCTGGCTTGACTCCTGTTCTGAAGTCTCAGGGACATCAAAGACTTCACTCAACCCCTGCAACAATCCTGCAATCTGAGTCCTGCCCTGCCAAGCGGTGCCAATCCAGTCCTGGGCCCTTGAAACTTGGTTCTGCAGCTGTTTCCATAAAATCCCATGTATTTCCATCACTGCGCCGAAGGAGCTGATGCTTCTCTCTGCAGTGCAGACGCATCACCCCTGCCTCTGAGGACGAAGACATTGGAACACTGACTGCAAAGTTCAGGATCCACGCATCACCCTCAGCCCGATGCATCGTCTTCACATTGCCAGCTGCATGACTCGATGATGATGCATCACTTTCATCGCCAAGGGTTCGGTGGCGATGCATCTCAGACTGCGTGGATTAGAACCTACACATCATCTGCACATCATCTCCTCCTCTGCTTTTCGCATTAGGTCTTCGACGTCAATGCATCCTCCACCCACAAGATACGTTTTCAGTAGGACAAGGTTGGCCCCTTGTATCTGACTCATGCTCAATTGCAGTCATCTTGGCGTTTCGTATTTGACCCGGTCCATCTGGTCGGTGCTTTAAGCTCCTAAGCACTATACTTAGAGTTATTATTTAAAAATCCTTATCTTGACAGTTATGTATTGGATTTTTGTCATTTTTGTCTTGTTTTACTCGTAAACATATAATCTATTTTTCTAACTTGGTGTGGACTCTTTTTGTGGTGTTTTCACTGTGTAAATTCAAGTCGGCCTGCTCTTTGCCAAGCTACCAGAGGATGAGTACATGTTAATTTATCGTGTGCAACTGGCCCTGGGTAGGATTGTGGTCCCTACTTGGACAGGACACATATCTCTGCGAACTAGAGACCCAAATTCTAACACTTATGTATTGCTTTTGTACAGGTTTACTTGTCCTTCTGTCTTTATCCTTTTCTCGTTATGCATGTCTGGACCAGAACATTGTTTCTTGCACTTTCAACATGTTTTCCCATACTCTTTGAATTGCTTGAACACACACTGAGGAAGCTTAGCTAATAAGGTCTGTTGTTTCGTTTTTGAAAATATATGGGCCCGAATCATAAAGCTAAATCCATCGTAAATGAAAGTTTTACAACCAAATGTACCTTTTTTTCGCCCATCAGGAATTCACAAAGGGATATCTGACAAGGTTTTGTGAATGCAGACAATTATGCCACAACAGCAAAGAAGTCTGTCACAGTTGTTTCAAGGCATACCCCTAGAAAAAATGTGTAAAAATGGTACCCATTATTTTTTGCATGTTTTGTTTCTCTGGCCTTCATTAGGCTTGCCAAAAGTAAATAAGAAACACATTTTAGAAGGCTAAGCTAAAACCATATAGTCAGCAAAGTTACTTAACTTTCTAGCTCCAACTGTTAATGTGAGTTATCACATAGCTAGGTTTTTCAGTGCGGTCCTACAAATTTAAGGCAGTGGAAAGTAGAATTTCAAACCAATCAGCACATTTGAGTTTGACACTACTGTTTTTAATCTGTCTTGTATTGGAGTTCAGATATTTGTAACTGTCACAACATTTTAATGGCACTCTGTATTATTCTTAAGGGTTTATTTACTAAGTTTTAGTATCGTGTTTGCATTACAAAAGAGACAGAAAAATGACGGTCAATCTTTTTTCACTAATTTTCGTTCCAGAAATGTACTCGAAAGTAGTGCATAGCGCTGTTGTGCATTACTTAGCGCCAAAGGGACATACCATGGGTGGTGCATGGGTGTTCCCATGCAACCACCCAAGCGGGTATATTTACTAAGATTTTAGGCTGTGTTTGCTTCACAAAAGTAAACCAAATTCATGCAAAATATTTTTTCTTGTTTCGTGCTGGAAAATACCCTAAAAGTAATGCAAAGCAGCGCAAAGCAAGTGACCACCCATGCCTTTTGATGCGAAACCCCATCCACAAACGTAAGTAGACAGGGTTTTGCTCCAAAAGCTAATACCATGTGAAAGCAGACGTTAAAAGGAGAACTGTTTTTATTGCATCCTTTCTTTTGCAACTTTGCATGCGTGCTGCACTCTGCAGCACACATAGAATGTAGGAAACTTTTTAAATTGTGTCTATGCATAGTACTTTTGTACTGAAAAGGTATTCTTCCAGTACAAAACGTATGCTAGACTTATGCAAACACCCTTGCACTATGGTGCAAAGGTGTGCATCGTGCAGGGCAGCAGATTTAGAGGGTAGAGGGAAGGAGAATGTCATATTTCTGTAAAAATGGCACTCTCCTGCTCTCTTGCTCCAATGCAGCGCAGTGCAGCATTTGCAGCTGCTGCACTGCGCTGCATAGCAAACCGCTAAAGCTGGCTCTACATTTGTGCAGTTCTTGCTTGAATATCTTTTTCAGAAATTCCAAGTGGAGTATAATTTTGATATCACAGAAGCAGATATAATTTTATTGTTCTCTGCCCTACATAGGGTACAGATTGGAGTTGAAAACATTGTTTATTTAACTATGCTTATTTTTATTTGCCATTTGCAATACAAAATAGAATTCAATTTGGCACTCACACCTCAAAGTGTTGCACAAGGGTACACAGCTTGACTTTGCTTATAGTATTTATAATAGGCATTAACCTTCCCACTGAAATTGGAAGCAGGAGCCATAAGCAACGCAGCCTCAAATCCTGGAATTTAGAATCCTCCGAAAGCTACTACTGTTTTTGGACCAGCAAGTTATTGGTAAGGAGACTCAGGACACAGCAATGGAACCACAGAGAAAACACTCCCAACAAATATTCCTTTGCACAGTACATGCTCTGAATTCGTTTTTTTTTTTAGTCAGGTCCAACTATAGTTAGCGGGAGCCTGGGAATAGTGGCCATAAAATAGCAGCGTGCCATTGGAAGTAGCATACTTAAGGGTTGTTAATATATTATTTGTAGCAAATGGGTTCTGCAGATCTAGTCTCTATGGACCTTTCACACTTGATTACTCAGTTTTTTGACTTTTATTGTGAGCTAGTCTCATCATCTGAGTATCACTCACTGTAATTTCAAGCTAACTGGATTTAGAGTTCTAATCCCTGTGTCTGCATTTGAAAGATAATGCCGCAGCTGTGCAGCTAGGGTAAACGGCTCTGGGCTAGATACACATGAACACATGAGCACACACGTGTGTTGCCTGCTCATGTTGTGCTGCTCAGTATCTGTGCACATGTAACCTTTTTTAGCAGGGACTAGTCAAGGTTTGGTACTGACCTGGAATAGGCCTTCTATTGTGAAGGGGCATTCATACTGTCAGTGTATAGTGTTTACTGAAGGTTGCAATGTATAACACATTATAGGAGTAACTTGCACTTCGGTACAGGTTTTCTGCACCTGGGCCATCAGATTCCAGCAAGGAATCCATCCAATGGCAAACACTTACAAGTGTAGATTTACAGTCCCTAACATCACATGTGCACCCTTTAAGGCGCTTTAAGAATTGTCATATTTACCTGTCTCTGCTCATATTCATATTCTCAGGCTTTGTCCCCATACTGGGCCAAATTACTTACTCTGCTCCCCACCAGAAGGATCAAAGGCCTCCCACTCAATAGAGGCATCAACAGTGCTTTTCCAGTTCCTGAGAAAGGAAGGGGTGCCAAAAAAGCTGCATCTGTTAATTAACTTGTCACACTGCACCAGGGCAGGGATAACCCAGACCTACAGAAACAAAAGATGAGGACCAGTGCTCTAGAGCAAACACAGGGGGGACTCACCTGTGAGGTTTTTGTGGAAGGGATGAGGCAGCTATGTCACCTAGGAGCAGAGCTGAGGCTCTTAGGAAAGAACTTTCCACAGACAACTTAAAGTTGCCTTATTAGACTGTCCCATAATGCTGTGCTGGAGGGCCGGAACATGCGATGGAGTGATGATGCAGCACCCTAGGATTGTCCATGGATGCCTAGCTTTAAGAGCTTCCCATGCCCCCTTAAAAAATATCTGCAAAAGATGCAATGGTGCCTGCCTAATAATGTGTTGTAGATACTGTATAGTAGTGTGCACACTTGGTGTAATGCAGGGATGAGAGCATTTTCTTCAGATTATAATGGTTTGAAAATGTGTACATCTCTACTTAGTTGCACTCGGTGTTGCTAGTAAGATACACATGCCCTTCTGTACATATAGAATGTAAGGCAATGGTTTACTCCTAAAACTCAGAGCAAATAAAAACACAGTTCCCAGTGTCTGTGCAATCTGAATTGCTTTTTGTCCAGCTAAGTGGGACTAGCTATGGATGATTGTAAAAGTCACCTCCAGATATGAGAAAATGTCAACTCTCTTAAGTGGGTTCCCTTTTGTCTCATAATTTTTATTTTCAAACTCTCTGTATAAGAATGCACCATATCTTGATTTTATTCACACAATCCAAAATTTTGCTAAGTCCATAAAGACTTAGCCCATATTTATATATTTTTTTGCGTCACATTTGCGGCACTTTTTGACGCAAAAGCGGCGCAAACTTTAAAAATACAATTGGCCCATATTTATACTTTTTGACGCTAAACTGCGCTAACGCAGTTTAGCGTCAAAAAATTTAGCGCCGTCTAACGCCATTCTGAAGCGCCATGCGGGCGCCGTATTTATGGAATGGCGTTAGCCGGCGCAAGCAGACCGGCGCTGCCTGGTTTGCGTGGAAAAAAACCACGTAGACCAGGCAGCGCCGGCGTTGGGAAAAAATGACGTTAGGGTGTCTTAAAATGGGGCAAGTCAGGTTGAGGCAAAAAAATCGCCTCAACCCGATTTGCGCCATTTTTTTACGACGCCCAGACGCCATTTCATGACTCCTGTCTTAGTAAAGACAGGAGTCATGCCCCCTTGCCCAATGGCCATGCCCAGGGGACTTGTGTCCCCTGGGCATGGTCATTGGGCATAGTGGCATGTAGGGGGGCACAAATAAGGCCCCCCTATGCCACCCAAAAAAAGTAAAAAAATATAAAAAATAATACTTACCTGAACTTACCTGAATGTCCCTGGGGTGGGTCCCTCCATCCTTGGGTGTCCTCCTGGGGTGGGCAGGGGTGGCAGGGGGGGTCCCTGGGGGCAGGGGAGGGCACCTGTGGGCTCATTTTGAGCCCACAGGCCCCTTAACGCCTACCCTGACCCAGGCGTTAAATAGTGGCGCAAATGCGGGGTTTTTTGACCCGCCAACTCCCGGGCGTGATTTTTGCCCGGGAGTATAAATACGACGCATTTGCGTCGCCGTCATTTTTTTAGACGGGAACGCCTTCCTTGCATCTCATTAACGCAAGGAAGGCGTTCACGCAAAAAAATGACGCTATTTGCCAATACTTTGGCGCTAGACGCGTCTAACGCCAAAGTATAAATATGGCGTTAGTTTTGCGCCGAATTTGCGTCGAAAAAAACGACGCAAATTCGGCGCAAACGGAGTATAAATACGGGCCAATTGTATTTTGTTAATTTGCGCCGCTTTTGCGTCAAAAAGCGGCACAAATGTGGCGCTGAAAAAGTATAAATATGGTTAGCGTCCCATGGCACATGGGCCTCAATTGCTGCATTCAGGAGGAGCAGTACCTGTCTCAAGATCCCACAGGGCTAAGAGGAGCTCTGCAATGCTGACAGCACCTGTGTTAGCACTTTTAAGTGCACTCGGAGTTCTATGGTGCGGGATGCGCGCAGCCTGCGCCCAGACAAAGCCTGGGCAAATAGTGACCCCGTCCTGCACCCATGAGCACCAGGAGGAGACAGGGCAGGGCCACCCCCTCCCAGCCCGCCAGCCCCCAACCCTTGGCTTGGTGTTTGGATTTGCAGGGACATTGTCGAGAGTGGTGAGCAAAAAGGTACATTTTTCTTCTACCCTCCTTGGCCCAGGACCTATTGTGGTTTTCAACGCCCATCACTGTACTGAAATTACTGGCACTGGTACATTCTGCTTGCTGAGTAGCTCGTGGGGCTCCCCAAATGCTTTGTGGGTTGGTTTGTGTGGGGTTGATGGTTATACTGCCATCCCAAGAGGCTTGACATTTGATCTGTTTTCCTCGATTAGTTTTGAAAGGTTTTCACTCTCTATATTTAGCTGTGCACTTATCAAGGGATCTGCTCAAGATTAAGAAGGCTTTCTACAACCCTATTCAGTATTGCCACAGGTAGGGTGTGAATGCAACTGGATTTATTGCTACAGCTGATTTTTCCTTTGTATTTTGAGTCATTCTGTTGTTCTAGTCACTAAAGCTTAATAAAAATGGGTAAGAGGAAATCCACAGAGTGCCCCCCTGTTGTCATGTCCCCCACTGGGAGTACCTCTATAGATAGGATACTTCAATGGGTCATGGGGTAATAGGCACAGAGATTGAGATTGCTGAGCACTGCTTGTCTCTTCATTCCGTGTCTTCACAAGTACAGGGCACCCCACCACCTTCATGTTATCTGAATCCACCCAATCTATTCCATCTACCTCCTACTCAGGTATAATTTTCACTAACACAACTCCCGCCTTAGGGATAGACACCATCAAAGTAGACAAAAAGAGTGGGAGATCTAAGAAAGCCAAGCAGTCAGTGGCCCATTTGGGCCAAGCAGCCGAGAACTCCCTCCGATCTTTTTGAATTCCAATCTGCCAACACTGAGTATTCCACCCAAGGTATCTGCAGGGGGACTCCTGTCCTCTAATCCTGAATGATTAGATCAGTTCCTTGCAGACTGCTTGTGTAAAATCAAAGAGCTTGTCCCGGCGAGTTACTTCCTTTATGTGCCCTGAATGGACTCCAATGAGTAGGAATGTTAGAACAGAAAAAAGATAAAACGCTAGACCCTCCAAACCTAGGCCACTAAAGCTGCTCAGAGATAACCTACATCCAGCAGCCAATTGCCTAAATACAATGTAGTGATAACGGTGTCAAGTGTAGCTCCAGATCCTGAAATCAAGCAAGGATGGCCAGGGTTTGACCAGCCCTTGGCCCAATCTATATGTAATCTG
The DNA here is from genome assembly GCF_031143425.1 of Pleurodeles waltl. Taxonomy (NCBI): domain Eukaryota; kingdom Metazoa; phylum Chordata; class Amphibia; order Caudata; family Salamandridae; genus Pleurodeles; species Pleurodeles waltl. The sequence continues at coordinate 714,448 of NW_027149811.1, read as the reverse complement.
GAAGAGAATGGTTCTAGGGGATTTAATGCTAGTGGCAATGGGGGTTTAGTGAGTCCAAGAGGAGTCAGGTTCACCTGATAGTAAATCTCCCACCGGCATCCTTTCCCTAGGTAGTAGTTTTAACTAGAGTTCCTAAACTGCGAGAAGGACAAATGGAGACTTATACAGAACCTTTTAGCAAAACATTAGGATGGTTAGTGCAGCAGAGACAATTTCCTCCCCTGAATTTGAAGGATTGCTCGTTTACTAGAAGAGCTGCAAGGACTGGGCAGGGTAGGGTTGACAGCGGGGGGACTGTGTTATCATCAACTTTAGATCTCCTATTCTGGCACAAAGGGTGGTATTTGGCTGTACAGGAACTCCATTCCCCTTTCCCGTAAAGAATAAGATTAAGCCTTTAGCTGTGAGCTGCTTTTACAGGCCAAACAACCAAAGTTATTCTTCTTCTCGTCATTATCCATCGAGGTTACACACACCCCTAGCTCCTGTTTGTTAATTTGAGATGAAATCTGAAGTTGGCTTCTCAGTTCCAACTCATAACCAATTTACGTTGTTAGAAAGTGTAGATTGACTCACTGATAGTGAAGGGAGGCCAGTCTCTATTTCCTGCAAAACATGTGCCTGCATCTGGGTTGTCTACACACCTGGCCCAGAGAGGGGTATATTGACACAATGTTTGTTAAATGATCAAATTTTGCTGTCAGAATAAATGGATGATTTTACACCCCCAAACCATACCTTACCTTTAGATGCATCTGGAGTAGATGTCAGCGTAGCTCCCCAGGTAAGGTTTTCTATCACTAATTTAATTTCAAGGAATGTGGCGTCTGGCATCTAAACTAGCAAAATCCAGAGTAGCAAGATTTTGTGGACCAATATGACGTTTGTCTCTTCCAAGAGACTTGTCGCTACCGCCTTTATTTCATACAGGGAACACAACTTTTTTTAAGGCAGCCATTTCTTCTGACCTGGATAGGTCCTCAAGAGGACTGACGACTTTGGTAAGAACATCAATCACTGGTTCAATAAGTGAGGTCAATGTGGGTTTCCCTGACATTCTGTGTCTTAGAATGACTATTTCCTCTAATTAAATATATTATATTTCCAACATGTATTGCAGATCTCTAGGGAGCAAAAGGGAATCCATGGTTTTGGACCAATTGAACAAGCACTATGGAGCATATTTATACTCCATTTGCGCTGAATTTGCATCATTTTTTTACACAATTTCAGCGCAAAACTAACTTCGTACATATATATTTTTAAGCTAGACATGTCTATCATCAAAATATTGGAGTTTGCACCATTTTTTAGATGCGTGAACCTACCTTGCTTCAATGAGATGCAAGGTAGGCGTTCCCGTCTAAAAAATGGTGCTAATCCCATAGCCCCTTATTTATCCCGCCGTGGTAACATTTTTTGAAAGGGTAATTGTGACCAGCCCTCAAATTATAAACTAGGCAGCAAGGTTATTTTGAGCAGACTTCAGGATTGATTGTCAGGTAATGACACCCCTACAAGCATGTTTTACAGAGTCTGTTTTCATCACGGACCAAATGTGCTGTTTACAGATGTTGTACATGAAGGCTGTTACCCGAGGTTAGGGGGGCGTCTCTATGTTGTATTTGTCAGTCTGCATACTGCCTTCGACTTAGACCCCAGATCAACCCTATGGTGGGTCCTTTCCAAACTGGGATTACCTACCTATCTCTTTGACATCATAGTCAGGCTGCATTCTAAAAACTATGCCAGGTTAGGTGTGGTAGTATGGGAGAAATTACCAACCCTTTCACTGTGACTAGAGGAATGAGGCAGGTGTTCACATTTTATATCAATGGCCTAGTGGGGTACTTGGATGATGAGGCACCCAGATTGGCCAACATGCGGGTTGTGGCCCTCATGTTCGTCGATGATACCCTGCTCCTTTCCAAATCTCCAATGGATCTTCAAAGGTTATTGAATGGGTTTGAAAGTTTTTGTAAGTTTATGGGTCTGGAGATTAATGTGTGCAAAACTAAACTTATGGTGCTGAACCCTGGGCAAACAACTAGTGCAAACCCCACGCTTGAAGGGGCTCCTCTTACAAGGGTACATACATTTGATTACCTGGGTCTATGACTCACAGAGTAAATGGGGTGGCAAGCACACATCACGTAAAGTAGGCTTAAGATGAGGCAAGCATTGAGCAGGATCACTAAGATGTTGCATGTTTCTCATTTTCACTCTGTCCAGCCAGCCTTCCAGACTTACAATTATAGTGCAGTCGGGATAGCCTCATATGGAACTGTGGGGACGTCTGAATATGACTGCATTATGCATGGTGAAAAATTGCTTTATGTGCCAGTTGGCTGGTGTTCCAGTTAGCATACCGTTGTTACCACTTAGAATGGACCTTAGACTGAGACCACTAGATTAATGCAATGTTACCATGCACTGTGAAAAAGAGTCCATGTCACATTTTCCATGCTACCCAACAATGCCTGATGGGAATGGAAGTTCATTCCCCAACATTGCACCTAGAACAAACATTGCAGTATTGTCTATCCCCAAACAAGGAGACAATGCAAAAGACAATTAGAGACACTATGCCAGGGAAAATGTTTACTAAAAATTGTAACTGAGACTTTAGAAATTAAAAAAGTACTTTATGACTGACATGCTGCGCGTTGATGTTGCAGATGTTCCTGCACCAGATGCAGCAGACACAGAAACAGGGAGAATTAGGAAAGCCAGCCACGGTCTGAGACTGACATCATCGAGCCCATTTCACCAGCACTTCCAATATGCAGGAAAACAGTGGAACCACTCCCTGAATTTACTCAGGACTCTGATAACTTGCAAGAAGATGTACACACACCACCTTCTGATGGTAGCTGCACCAACAGACATCAATCCCTTGACCTGATGTTAAGTTGCACGTAATCTCAGCATGTCTTTGCCTGCCATCTGCTGCACCCCGGATCGGTCTGCTGGGTGAGGGGGTCATCATCCTCATCTGAGTCTGTATCTGTGGGTTCCAGTGGTATGCCTCTTGTTGTTGCAATGTTGTGCAACATAGCACATGTGGCCACAATCTTATAGCAGGTTTATGGACTGTATTGTAGTGCACCCCGACTTTGGAGCAGGCACCAGAAGTGACTCTTCAGCAGGCCAAAGGTCCTCTCAATAACACTTTGCTTTCCCCATTGTGCTGCACTGTAATGCCGTTCACTTGGTGGTTGGAATGAGCTATGGTGTTAGGATGAAGGACCACACTGCATATGCCCTGTCTCCTACAATGAGAGGAGTGAAAATTTTGTCATTGTCATCTCTGACCTCACCTGTACGATAAGCTACAGTGCTCTCCAGCAGTAAGGCGTGTGTACATTCCATCATGTCTGAAGATGTACAAATCATGTGTGCTACCAGGGAATCTGGCCACTAAATAAGTAATAGTGTGTGAGACATTGCAGATGACCTGTATGTTAATGGAATGGCTATTTTTTCTATTCCTGTATATGTACTCAGTTTCAGATGGTGAACAGATTGCCACATGTGTCCCATCAATGCAGCCAATGACATGTGGGAATTGGGATACCTGTTAAAAATTTAATTTTGTAAGCTGCAAGTCCAGCTACTACTATAAACCCCTGATAGCTTCCTGCGGCCAAGAAATGCACGAAGCATAATACCTGCACATGAGTGAGTATGGCATTGGTTCTGTGTGGGTGTTGCTGCAGTTGTGGTTGTAAATCTTCTATTCGGTCTAGTATCATGGCAGGAATCAACCTATACGTATCAAAATTTCTCCACCTCTGTTTGGTCAAACAGTGTAATGCACACTCTGAAAATGCGCTCCTTACTCCTCCTCCCTTTCCTCAAACCTGCCAGGATCCTCATCCTCCTCACCATGACATAGAGTGCAGCCATCATTGCCTGGGCCTCTTTTTATAGGTTGCACCTGTTTACCACCTGATTTGAGTGGATGGTAAGTTGCTCAAGCAAAATCCCCTTTTTGCGACCATTCACAATTTGCAGATGGTTCGTACATTTAAATTGAGATTCCTTATTTGCGAATCGCATTTTGCGATTCACAAAATTGAGTTGCAATTTTAGGGATTCGCCATTTTAGCAATTCCCGAAAGGCTATTTTGCATTCGCAAACAGTGGAATTTTATGATTTGCACCATTTGTGAATGCATAATACTTTGATACATCTGGCCCATCGTCTTTTTTGCCGAAGCCCCACTTGTTCCAGTTTTGTCTTGCTGCTCTGGTCCCAGGTCTATTCCTTCATGGCTTTGTACATAGCTTTCCCTTTATTTCTTGTCTCTAATCCTTGCCTTGTTACTTGGTCTTCCTTGTTTCTGTTCCTTGTTGTTGCTTTCTCTTTGTTTTTCATTTATTCAGTGGTTCCAGTTTGATCTAGACACGCCATGTCCTGCCCTTGTTGGTGTGTAGATTTTCAAGCCCAGATGAGCCACAATTTGATGCACACAACTTGCTGCACTGCATCAGATGGCGAGGGCAGAAGTGTGCCATAGCTATCAAGATATTACGCAGTTCTGCTCTCGTTGTGCCAGTGTATTCAGTGCAGCTTAGGTGCCAACAGGGGCACCCTTGCATTATGGTGCAAGGATGCCTGTGTGCAGGGTTTTTTTGTAGAGAAAGGACACTTTTCTGCACAAAACAATCTTTAGAGGTGCTTTCCTCTTTCTAAGTGTGCTGCTGAATGCTGCAGAGACTCCCATAAGAGCTGCTGGGAGTATTCTGTGTCAGGTTTCCAGTCTCTATGAGAGTAAATATTCCTTGCCTTTTGAACTATATATATATTTTCTAACATATACATCACTTCCAGGAGAGCACTGTGATCTTATTTTCTTATTGTTGAGTGTCCAGTATAGATCTTTTCTGTTTAATTTTATCTGTACAAGAACTACAGTTAGTGAGTCAGACCTTATTATGTAAACTTACAAGGAGACGCGTATAGGCCGATGGACCTTTTCATTGCGCTTCAAGTAGTTCCCACCATATAACCCCATACCAACACAAATCAACAGCAAATAGCAATCAATGACATCAATAATGAATAGGAGTCAGTAATCGGCACACACCATGACCTCTCAGCAATGAATAACCACACCTTTAGGTAAATGTTAGACTGTTTATTTCACTATATTAACAATGCTACTGTCACGTAAATTAGTCTCAAAATCAAATGATAAACATACAAAAACAATACTAGTTGCCCAAAGCACCAAAAGAATCGCAATCTAATCAAAGCTTGAGCTACCACACATTCTAAGATTACAGTACAAAATATTAGCACAAATAACTGCGCAAAAGAAATAGCATACATTTAGATTCAGCAAAGAAAAGTCATCAACTGTGATTACATGTGGCGAACATCATCGGTGTATATCCTAACTAACCTTCTGATTAGAATAGCATGTTTGGATTTCATGCAAAACAATTTAGTCAAAGAATTAAAGTTCAGAAAAAGCAAAGTCTCTTCAAGCAGTTCGGAAAAGATTAATAACTAAGCACTCAAGAAGAATGGGGAAAACGGCGCATCTCCTCTTGGTGCAAATGAATGGGGCTAATGGCGTGTCTTCTCTCCGTGCAGTCTGGCTGAGTTAGATTTCCTAAAACTACGTCCCATGTCCTTATTGGTCAAATAATCACATGTTTGCATTTAGTCCAATGAAAATAAAACCCCAAATCTATTTACTACTATATGGTTCCATGTCGATGATTGGCTCCTCTTCTCCCGTTCCCATTGTTTGGCTTGTCAGGTATCAATATTTGTAGTGGCTTATAAACCAGTCAGTGCATCCATTGTCTTCTGGGAAGGTCATTCTTACACATATACAATATACAATGTATCCCTAGCTAGTACAACATCTTCTAGCAAGCAATTCTCATGAGAACGAACGTCAACTGTGAGCACTTGGTCGGTACAGTGGAAAATCACAATTTAATTCCCTAAGCAGCCATTTTATAAGTCATCAAAGAAATGCAGCTTTACGTGAGGCCATGAAGCTAGGCCTAAGACCTCGCTAAGTTAAGGCCTACGATTAATAAAGCTAATACATAATACATAGCCTTCAATATGAAATATTTCTACATTAAAGAACCATAAGCTCAACATTTCATATCAATAAGCTATTAATAAGTACACTTTGTGAATACTGGCAGTCACTCAGGTGGGCGCAACTTCAAATGCGTGCATTATTTTTCTCTAAGTTAATTCATTTTTTATGTAAGTCCAACACTCAGAATACATGAATATTCATTAGTAAAATTCAGTGATGACTAAATGTGTCATCACCCTTAAATCTTCCCACACAAATTTTCATTCGCTTCTGCTTGAAATTTTGTCATCACTATCTCCTTTAATCTTTGTTCCCTTTTTGAATTTTCCCTTAACATATTTTCCCTTTTAATTTCTTTCCTCCTCTGATCATAACCTCAAACTGATCCATTCCATAGATTCTGTCTTTCCCAAAGTCCAGGCGTCAATCTTGTGTGTACGAAACCCCTTCTCCAGAAGAACTTTACACCTGCTGTAGTCAGACTCTCTTTACATGTTAGTTTAGTCCTGATCTCCACTGAGTTTCTGACATTTTAAAAGATAATTTCCCTTCAGGATCAATCACTCTGCCAGTGGAGATGAAAGGGAACCCAGGCCTTATCCACAACAGTTACACCCTTTGAATACCTTGAATACTTTGTCATATAAAATTTCCTCTCTAGAAATTTTTAAAGTTTGTGGCTTTCATTACCTGTAATATGCGTTTTCTGAAAAAAGGCTATGTTGACAAACCTGTGCTTCATTTACGAATGTCTTTGATGATGCTTGCCAGTCCTGGTCATACCCTTAGATTTCCATGTCATTAATGTTTTTGCATGTCTTTTCATCACAAAAGGGACATTTGCATCAAATCTCGGGATACCTGTCCCCCAATACTCAAAGCCCAACCAGTATGTCCATCGTATCGTCATTTCCTCCCACCCAAACTAAGATCTATGTTACCCCTCTCAACACTGCCCAACTTCTTTTGGTAACTAAAACTGGAATAAAGAGAAATGACAATTACACACGACAACTATGAAAAGTTATAATATTCCTGTAATTACCAACAGGGCTTGATTTTCATAATTGTTTTTGCTCTCCTGCTTCTGTTCCTCATACCCCATTTCTGCAGTGCAAATTTACAAAAGTCACAACCTGACTTTCCTATATCTCTGTGTGGTACATCTGGAGCACAACATTGATAACTAATGTCTTTTGAGGTTGTATTATGTTGCAGTCCATGCTATTGCAGATTAATCAAAAAATATTTTCAGCAGTCATTGGTATGACTTGGTGGGGCACGTGTTTACTTGATCCGGATATGCTGTTGCAGAGCTGTCATCTAGTTCTTGGTATGGTTCTTGAGATGCTGCACGTTGGTGTTGCTTTGGAGGTCACAATACCACTGCTCTCTCTTTCACTGCTTGCACTTTGGTCAGTTGCCTAAATCTCTTTTGGCACTCCAAGATCTTTTTTTAATGTCATTGCTACCTTTTTTAGTTGTGATCTGTTTCTGTGAATTGCCCACTCTTGTTGAAAATCCAGCCCTATATCTCTTTGGAATTTCTGAGTTCACCTTCAGTTTGATGGGGAAAAGACCCATGTATTTGAACCTTAACTGATGACCCTAGATATGGATTCTGCTTGTTTGTGAAATAATAGTATAAACAGGGAAGATATGGATGGCAGCGCTTTCATAAGATACTGGACCAGTTGTCTGTGTTCTTTGCAATATATAGTCATGCTCTTTATAGAACATAAGTCTGCAATGACTGCTGGAGGCCTGGGCCCTTGTGGCTTCGGACATTTGTGTGCTACATGTGCTCTTTCAATCATTATAAAATAGGATATACCTCTTTCTATCATTAATGTTTTGAGGCATTTCTCCATGAACTGTTCAGTTGTGCACCCCCATGTTGTCTGGCTGGCCCACAATATATATGTTATTGTGCCACAAATAAAATTCCTTGCCTTTGACCTAGTATTCCTGATATCTCACTCTTGAATCTAGTATTTGATTTTGGGGACTGTCAACTTCAGGCTTTAGAGTGTTCACTTGATACTCAGCTTCTGTCTGCCAAATGGATAGTTTTAATAAGTTAACTTCAATTTTCTCTGTTTCTATCTTGTTTTCCATTGCTGCTTGTATCACCTATATGGCTTGAAGTATTAATTTGAATTTGTCCTCAGTGTTCAAGGTCTTACACATTTATGAATTGCTTGTAGATTTAGCAGTGATCCCAACTGTCAATCTTTGGGCACCCTCAGTCCTAGAGGATGTTTCAGACCAAGTGGGTATGAGCCCCCACATGTCTGTATATTGGTTCTTTCATTTGCAAATAACAATATCCTTCAAGCAATGCTTCCATGAGTGTATGGTTCAAACAAACGTTTTCTTTAGGCCACCAGGGTTCAGTACAATTTATTTAGGGGGCTTTGAAATATCTGCTCTGAGTGCTATTACATAGTCCTACTGAAAGGCGGAGGTTCCTGAGTTATAATAAATGCTTTCAACTTAGGTGATTTCAAGAGAACAATAAAGTTTCCTCTGAGGTTGCTGTCTGCTTCCTGAGTTAGGGAACATGACTGTTCTTTGATTAAATGAACAGAATATCCACTAATACATTCTTCAGTGAGTCTCTGTTATGTGAAAATGGAAGGACACAACAATCATTGTAATGTGTTTTCTGATCTCCATAGTATTCACTCAAACCTCTAGATAAAATTATTTCTCTCGGAGACCATCACTCCTTTTTACAATTTTCACTGCTCTAAAGTTATGAATCTAAATGAAAAGGGAAGGATTATAGGGCTGGAAAAATAGAAGAGGGAGGGCCAGAGGTGTTCACTATGTTTAGTGACAGGGTCAATATAGAGGGCATATACATGTAACTGCCATCTAATACTGATCCGGTCTTCCCTGGGTACCAAAAGGCCTGGTGTTGGACTTGGTCCTCTCTTCAGGGACACTCACAAATATTTTGCATTCGCCTCTCATATTTTTCTGAATACCTTTTTGCTGGCCTTAGGACTCTGGGCATTTTATCACGGCTAACCAGAAATAAAGTGTCTGTTCTCACTCCCTAAAACATGGCAAAAATGTCAGTATTCGTCACAGACCACATCACAATAGAGGGTCTGGCTGTTGGCAAAATGGGCCATCTCTGACTCGATGGGGTAGCGGAGCTGTCACCTACCACACTTGTACTTCAAAGGCAGTAGCTCAGCCCAAACACAAAGGAATTCACACTAGCTCATTGTGCCCTCAGAGAGACTGAGACCAGGACAGGAAAGCAGAAAATCCCAGACACCCCTTACGGCAAAACTCCTGAAACTTTTCCCACTATATGAAAGGCACCAGATGAAAAGTGACCCTCAAACCAACTCTTCAAATCACTTCTGGACCTGTGAAAGTCTCAGAAGAAGGACTACTCTGCTGCATGAATGACTGCTCTGCTGCCCTGTTTCCTCAGTAAGAAGAACTAGACCTGCACCTTGAGCCCAGGAACATAAGAGTGTAGTGAATCCTAGTTTATTTTAATGGGATAACAGGAGTTAGCTTAGCCATTGGCTTGCAGACTCGTGCCCCTGTCACCTAGTGACTTTTAACCTACCTAGCTTGCTCTGCCTTAGCCCATTTAATTGTTTAATTCTTCTAAGATGGCTGCCTTGTTTATAGTTAGGCCACTTGTTATGATTTGCATATTCAGTGCCACTGCGTTAAGGCGTCAGAATCAAGTGACAAAGACAAACAAACTGTAGGTGTTCACACTTAGGGACTTTCCCTCTTCATGCTTCCAAGGGAATAGTTTATATTAATTTCCACCCCAAGCATGCCGTTATCTATTGTTTGGGAACACACCTACGTCAGGGGTCCAAGTAGATCTGTATAAATATATCACACTTTAGACAGATAATCAGAGGGATTCCGACCAGAGGGCATCGCCACCATCACTAATATCGATGCTGCACGTCGTCTTGACGCTGACTCAGTCTTCGTGTCCCTGCAGAGTCTGAGATAGAGACCTCATTCCAAGGTAACGAGGATTGGGGGCTCCTCTCATGCACATGGCATTGGCAGATTAGGTTTAACATACCCAGCTCTCCTTTAGGTAGGAGGTTCGGCCTATCATGATAGGGTATTAGGACATATTACACACATTGTGGGGGTCATTACAACCCTGGCGGTACAAGACCGCCAGGGCTGTTATGACGGAAGCACCGCCAACAGGCTGGCGGTGCTTCACAGGTCATTACGACCGTGGCGGAAGCGCCGTGGTCGCTTCGCCGGGGTTGGCGGTTTCCCTCCACAATGGCCCCGGCTGTAGTAATCTGCCAGGGCAGCGCTGCTAGCAGCGCTGTCCAGGGGATTACGAGTCCCCCTACCGCCAGCCTTTTCCAGGAAAAGGCTGGTGATACGGGGAGTCACAGGGCATGGGCAGTGCAGGGGCCCCCTGACAGGGCCCCATGCAGACAGTGAAAAGCACGATGGGTGCAACTGCACTAGGTTTCCGCCCGACGGCCCAGCGGGGATTTCCAAATGGCCACGGTGGGGGTGCGGCTGCATTGGAAGCCGGCCGGCCGGCAGTCCGATCTTAGCGGGCGGCTTCAGCCGCCCGCCAAGGTCATAATGAGGGCCTATGTCTTTTCATATTATTGTAAGATGGTGGGGGTCTTTGTAATAATGACTCTTGTCTTTACAATTCTGTTTCTTGCACTGTTCATTATCCTAATCATTGCAGCCCATGCAACTTATCACAGATTGCAGTTGTGTTAAATAAATACTATTGAAACTTCACTGCATCTTCGTTATTGCCTGTGTTTGGATGAGACATGATATATCTGTGAGAAAGGTGTAATCTCCGTTTAACCACAACACTCCCTGAGATGTCATACTTTTGAGTCCATGCGTAAAGGCTGCCACAAATCACCTTTTACTGTTTGGGGTTTTTGGTGAGGTGCTGCTAGTGAACCGGAAGGGTTGGGACGACAGTTGCGACTTGTTGTAGGATAGGCATAAACGCCTACAAACATAAGTACTGTCATCCTTAAACCAGCAGTCTTGCCTAGAGCAAGAGTCCAACTACGAGAAGAGTGACTCGAAGGGCTGGATGGTATGCCTCAGGTTCAGAGTCTGAGGGACAAAAAAAGTCTCCAACCACCTTGAACCGTGCACCTGGACTCTGCCTGACGTGAGTCCAAAACCCCCAAAACGGTGCCATCCCAATCCCCCTGAAAGGCACAATGTTAGGCACAAGTTAATTCAGTGATTTTTGTGGGTCACCCTGGTGAGGATTGTGGCTGCTGCTTGAGAAGGGCACACACTCTCCCAAACCTACAGTACTTAAGACATTCACAACTTTAGTCCTCCTTTGCGGCCATCTGTCTTAAGCCCATCAACAGAGCCTTGCAGTCCTCTATGTGCTGATGTTCTCAATGCAGTCTGATGATTCCCAGGCTCGCACAACATACAAGGTTGATTGATTCAGTGGGCCAATTGTCAGAGTTCGGGGTATGTTTAATAAAACGTCGCAAGGCACTTGGAAATGCTGAACTGTTTTGCATGAGAGGAAGAAAGCGTGACAGTGCCCTATCTACATACAGTACATATGGCACTATCCTGCTTTCTACCTAGTGCTGACTCACAATGAGACTGCCAAATGTCACACAAACACATATACACCGTAGTGGAAAGGTGTCTGCATAAGTCTAGGATAGATTTTGTACTGAAAAGTTACCCGTCCAGTACAAAGTATTATACTTAGACTATCTTTCAAACTTTAACTACTTTACATGTGTGCTGTTCAGTGCAGAACCCCTGCAAAGTCGTAAAAGACAGGAGAAATTAAAAGCATTTCTCCTTGATAGCTCCTATAACAAAAGTGTGTTATATTTTGGTGCAAAATCCTGTCTTCTTTTTATAATAGATAGGATTTTGTGTCAAAAGCCATGGGTGGTTGCAGGGCAATGATGACGCTAAGTATTTCAAAGCAGTGCTAGAGGGTGCTTTGCTTTATTTTCAGGCAGATTTCCAGGGCAAAACAAGTTTTATGCTGGAAAGAAAATGTGAAAATATGTCTTTAGCATTGATTTGGGTCACTTTCTTGATGCAAACGTGGTGCAAATTACTAAATATATCTCTTGGTCGTCAACACCTTTCAGGCAACCTTGTGATAATGCCCATTCCAAAATGTGTGTTTACTGCTCTTCTTAATGGTGTGGTGTTTCATGAGCACTCTCAATGCTGCAGCCACTGTCAGATATGTGGAGTGATGCTAATGGTAGCACCAAGGCACAGGATCTACAATGTTTTTAATTTTCTCACACTTGTAGTATGTAAGATTTCTCAGCAGGGTGGTGGCAGTAATGGGATGTTTTGTCATGTAATGTCAAGTCATGTAATGTCAAGTCATGTCATGTCATGTCATGTTATGTTATGTTATGTTATGATCAGGGGTTTGAATACTTTTTAAGAAAAGTTAATTTCATGTAAAGCTCAGTTAGGGCTCACTAGATACATTTATTCTGTTTAGTTTGATATGCTGGACAACAGTATGTGGTATAACTCAGTGAACTACTTTGTATAGCTTTGCTCTGTTAGATGTATGACTGGTGTTCATTTATAGTGTTTTTTTGGTATTCTGTCTATTGTTTCTTCATTTTTAAGAACTGTTGTGAACCACATGATATCCTGCTCTGCACCAGTAGTGGCTGGTGTCAGGGAAAAGCATTGGGGCAGGCTAGGGGCCAATAATAAAATAACAAAACAAACAACAACAAAATAACTTACCTGCTGCTCACCGCTCTTCTGCTTTCCTGCTGGTGATACCCTCAGAGGTGCGTAGGTGTTGGGTGGAGCGGTTTGGTTTTGTGCTCCATCAGGGACTGGGAGCCTGTCCTGCTGGTTTTCTCCACTCAAGTCCTAAGACAGCAGGCCAAACCGACATGTGCAGTGACAGCAGTGCCAACCACTCTCCACCATTGCTTGTATGGCACTGCCCCAAGACTCGGCTCCTGACAAAAAATAAAATGATAATAAAACTGTGATTATCATTTTAATTTTTGTTTGCATCAACTGGTTGGAGGGGTGACGCTCCTCCAACATAACAGAGGAGCCGTTGCTACAGTGCACCTAAAAGAAATTGTGTATAGCGTAGAAAGGCTATTCATCTAAAGTGCTTTTGGTGTCAGTGTCCATTTTTATATTATTGGTAAGTGCTAAGGTACAATATTGTTGACTTCAAGTATATCAGGGCAGTGTTGGATATATGTGGTATGTTGTAACTAATGTCTTCTTTTGGGCGCTACAGTGTCCAGTGGAAGAAATGTTGTCATTGTTCGAACATTCTGCTGCTATCTCAGTTATATAGAGCTTTGAAAGAGCTGGTGAGTATATTCACACTGACATCTAAATGAAGGGAATTATATTTAGGGATTAGAAAATACATTGTAATTATTACAAGGAGAACACAATTTACTGCATGCAGTAAATGTCATTGCTTATTGTATAATAGTCTGCTGCTTTGTTGCGATCGAGACATAGGACCCTCATGTACAAGCATATTGTAATGTGATTGGGAATTAGCGCATTTTAAGTAATCTCAATTTATGAATTACACATCAATATGTTTGAAGCAATGGCACTTTCAAAGAGCAATTTATAAATAGTTGCTGACTGAAATTACCTCTGTAAAATGGTAAATGTCCCAATTTGCAAATAATGAGTCCGAAATATCACACAAGTAGCGGCCAGTAGCATCACTGACTGAACTGTGTTGCAGTGTCAGGCAGCTAGGGAGAGACGCAGAGTCAAAGCAGTGCAAACTAAGAACCCACAAGAAAGGCAAGCCAGGAGCCACTAAGGAGGAGGGGAGAAAAAAGAAAATAATATTCCGTGACCATGAATCCTGTTTAGGGAGTGTTTTGCAGAAAACAGTAAACTCATTTTTTGGAAGGCCTCACTTACCATTTCTGAGGCCACTAAAATGGATTTGGGGGTACATACAAGACTGTTTCACTGTAGAGGAGGTAACAAACTGAGTAAAGGAGAAGTAAACCCATCAGTCCAGGACCAAAGAGAAAGTTGCAAGCTGAAGACTGGGGCAAAAGGTGGAGGAGCCGTCATCAAATCACCACCAACACCATTGAAAGTGCAAATAGAGTCGTCTGTCCAGTAGAAGGAAGTGGCTTTATTAGAGAGAGTGTCTTTAGTATTAAATATCAGCATGTTCGATACTGTTCCTATACCACCAGATAAGATCTTATACAATCTAATTCATTAGCCATTTGGGTGGGGCCTAGCAGCACAACTGAAATATAAGTATGACACTTAATAATCTCAGCACCACTTAAAGTACTACACATCTTTTACAAACATTGGACCTGATTTAGAGTTTAGTGGTCAGGTTATACTCCGTTAGAAATGTATCTGTAATACAATTCCCACAGGATATAATGCGATCATAATACGGCGGACGGGAAATCTGTCACGTTTGTGATGAAGTAACCCCATCCACCATACTCTAAATCAGGGCCATAGTCTTCACACCAACCACTTGTCAAATCCACTGTCATCTGTGCCAGCTGTTATGCATGCCAAATGCAATGCTCCATGCGTAACTTAGTGCAAATATATATATCTACATCTGTTGGGCCAAGGGTTTATAATATACTCATCTACAAAGCATATCTGAAGGCAAATTGTTCTATACTGAGCAGAGGTTACATTAGCTAACACCTTTGTGAAAATGTCATGCATGAATGTTATGTGGGCACATAAAGCGTACTCTCCATAGAGGAAAGTGACTAATCATATAAATCTCAAAACAGATTCTGTGTTCTCTCACAGAGCCACATCTTCAGAAGCCTCAGGCCTACAGAGAGTGGCACCTGTTCGGTCGAGAAACTATGCCACTACCAGTGACAACGTGTCACGAAGCAGCTCTAGTGATGAACTAACCACAACACAGCCAGCCCAGCCATTGAGGAAGGCAATCAAAGCGCCGCTTATAACTCCCCCCTAATGTGCTGTATGAGAATCGAAGAACATTGTATTTAGGCAGGATAGATCTTATGGGCAATTGGGTGTCTTTTGGTACCTCAAGTACCCTCAGGCATCACTTATGCAACTCTGTTTTATAGCCTAGAAAATCTATGCGGTTGTACAACATAAGCAGCACTGGGCCACATTTAAGTTTAGTGGGAGTGCGGATGAACACAGAAAAAGTATGATAAGGGTCAAAAGATTTTTTCATTTCTGAATTAGTCAAAGCTGTAAGACTTTGACAAGTTATCATCAGACTTTATTCAGTTCAAACCGTAAAAGTGATCCACAAATAAAATCAGTCAAGTCCAATAATCATTATAGTTTGCCCTAAAACTCATGATCAAAATTCTAAAATAACATGTAAAAACATATACAAACAAAGGCAGCAGCTGATGGGAGTTAACTGGAAACTGAATTTGTAGGAAGTGAGTGACACAGAAGTGGCCCGGGAGCTCCAGATTGACAATGAACTCCACTTTATTGCAAACAAGAGGTCTGTGGATTCTGCAATAGTTTTCTTTAGAGGCATATAAAGCAGTGCTAGGAGATAGAGCTCAAAACATAATTGGGTGAAAGTACAGGCACTGGGCCGTGGAGGAAGAGGAGATAGAGCGTCAGCTACTGAACGTGGAGAATTCTACTGGAACACTGATGGACCCACATGTTCTTAGAAGGATCGTAGTACTACACACTGAACACCACAACTTGGCACAGGGAGAGACAAAGAAACATGTTAGTCGTACACCATTGACTGTATGACACGGGTGATAAAGCAGGCAAGCTGTTGCCATTGTTAAGTAGGAGGGAGTGGATAAGGCGCATCACTGACCAATCTGGGGCGACCCACACAACAGATAGGGACATAGCAGAGTAGTTTGCCTGGTACTATGGGCCGTTCTACAGAGCGCGCCCACTGTCAGAAGCCAAACACATCATGGACTACCTTAACACCTTGGATATCCTGGTGGTGTCGGACGATAGCTATGTGGGATTGGAGGAAGGCATTACACTACGATTCAGGTGGCCATTGGAAAATAAAAGCCATGGAAACCCTGGGGGATGAGCAGCATCCTCGCAGAGTTTTACAAGCGGTATGTTAGACTACTGGGGCCACAGTTGTTGAATTTATTCTGGCAGTCGATGGAAAAGGAGGCATTACCACCCTATCTTCAGTGTGCTATCATTACTGTGATCCACAAAGAGGGTAAGCCCAAAGACAGTTGTGAGTTGTATCACCTGATTTCATTGTTGAACATCAATGTCAAAATATTGGCTATGATACTGCCCACAAGGCTCCTTAAGGTAGTGGTCTCTTCGATACACAGAGTCCAATCTGGCTACATGCCTGGTAGGTCCACCATATTCAATTTAAGAAGATTACATAACTGAATGGCAGAGATTTGTGGTAGGAGGTATCCCCAGGTGTTCCTCTCATTAGATGCTGCCAAGGCATTTGATGCTATACACTGACTCTTCCTTTAGCAGACACTGAAGAAGCTTGGTTTTGGCCCCACTTACAAAAAGTGGATAGCATTGCTATACGAGGCCCTAACAGTTGCAGTGAGGGTTAACTGCACCCTTTTGTCAGTTTTCCCCACACAGATGCCCACTGTCCCCTCTCTTGTTCACACTCACCATTGATCCCTTGGCTTGCATGGTCCAAGACCATACTGACATATGGGGATTCAAGATAGCTGACACTAGCACAAATGAGGGAAAGATCTTACTTTATTGGACGATATTCTCGTCTACATCACTGAGCCCAAAACAATGATCCTGTTCATCTTCCAGGCCTTTGAGTCAGATGGCAACTAATTCAGGTATAAAATAAACTGGGAGAAGTCAGTGCTTTGCCAACATCATGGCTCACTAGAACTGACTGCCCTCCCTCAGAGGTTAAAAGGGGAGGCAGAGGGTTTTAATTACCTTGGAATCTATGTGACCCCACATAGTCATCTCTGCTTGACCAGGAATGTGGGGTGGGCAATACAGAAATGTCTGGAAGAGAGATGGGTTGCCACTGACAATCCTGGGGAGGGCTCCCATCTTCAAAATGATCACATTTCCCAAGTTCCTCTATGTCCTCCAGAATACATATAAAATTCCAGAGGAAATGTTCACCCAGATAGATGGAGAGTTGAGCACCCTATTGTAGAACAAGGGACACCCCAGAAAATCACTAAGGATGCTGCAGCTCAATCCCGATAAAGGCAGGATTGCCCTCCCAGACAATAGTGCCTATTATTGGGCCGCTCATTTGATAAATATTAATGACTGGATATTTACACCCCAGGATCACTCAATATATTGCCTAGAGTGGAATAGACTGCAGACATGATTACACCTGCATGATATGTATGGAGGGAAGGGAATCTGAGAGTTGCTGCTGGCTATGCAGGAGCGCTGGAGGCATGGACAAAACTCACCAGAGGTATAGTATGGGTGCATAAGGTGCCCAGAGAAATTCCTTTGAGAGAGAGGTTGATGGTGCACGAGGTAGGGAAGCTGATAGGATTCGCGGCCTGGGACACAATAAGGATTTCCAAGGGTGGTGACATCTTAGAAAATGTAGTCCATATGCCTTTCCCCTCTCTTTAGAGTGATTACCAGTTACACCTGAAACAATATCTTCAATATGTGCAGTTGCGCCACACATGGCAGATAGAGGGGTTGGGAGCGGCAACAATACCTGACTATGCTCCTCTAGAGGGTAGACTACTCATGGAAGAGCTCGAGAAGGGGACACTTTCCCTCACATATAACCTCCAACTCAAAAGACAAAACAGAAGTCCTGATCTTTGTGAGCACCACCTCACCACAGGACGACTTCTGCTGGCCTGCTGACCTAGGAGCCCTCCTTCCATCATGGACCAAGCCTTTAACCTCTGCATCATCCTGGTCTACAAACTCACCATGAAAAGCCAGATCAACAAAGTATCCTCTGCATTCTTTCTCACCCTTCGCATGCTCCAAATGATATTCAAATGGCTCCCATTCTCCATCAAATGAACCGTCACACAAGCCCTCATCGCCAGCTGCCTCAAATGCAGTAATACCCTGTACGATGGAATCTCATCACACCTCATGAACAGACTTCAAATTATTCAGAACTCAGTGACCAGATTCATCCTGGACCTTCCCAGACAGACCCAAATCACACCCCACCTGACACTGCCTGCTGGATGAGGATCAATTGCCTCAAATTCAATTTGAACAAAACAGAGATCCTCATCTTTAGGAACAAGCCCTTCCCCAGAAACGACATGTGGTGGCCCACCTACCTTGGTTCCCCACCAATGCCCACCAACCACGCACACAATCTTTGGATCATACTGGACACTCAACTGACAACAAAGCAACAGATCAATGCTGTCTTGTCTGTCTGCTTCCACATTGTCCACAGGCTCTGCAGTCACCCAGGCCCTCATCTCCAGCTGGCCTGACTACAGGAATACATTCTATGCCGGAACCCCTAAACAACTCATGAACTGCCTCTAGACCTTCCAGAATGCAGCAGCAAGACTCGTCCTTGATCTCCCCAGAAGAACCAGGATCACCCCTCATCTCAGGGCCCTCCAGTGGTTCTCCCATCCAGCAGAGATGCCTCTTCAAGCTCCTCACTCATGCACACAAAGCCCTCCACTACGTGGGACCCACCTACATCAGCAACCTCCTCTCCTTTAACCAACTCCCTAGAAATCTCCATTCAGCTTCCCTGTACCAGGCCTACATTCCCCGCATCCGCTGCAAATGCTACGGAGGACACTTCTCCCACCTCACTGCCAGATCCTGGAATGACCTCCCCCTCCACCTTCCCCCCTTTCTCTCAAAGACTTCAAGAAGCAGCTTAAAACATGGCTCTGCGACAACCACCAATAGCCTGATGAGGCTTGCAGCACTCCTCAAGCGCCTTGAGACCCCTCGGGTAAAAAGTTAATGTTCTACAACACTCAGTGTATTGTATTATACAGACAACTTCATTGTACACAAAAGATGCCAGTTCTAGATTCTGACTCATGCCTTCAAAGCCCTTCACAACCAAGGACCAGCATACCTCAACCACCACCTGAGCTTCCACCTACCATCCAGACCCCTGCACTACTCCTAACTCTCCCTCGCCCACAGATATCCCACATCCACCACAGAAACAGTGGAGGTCGTTCCTTCTTCTACCTCACCGCTAAATCCTGGAACAGCATCCCCATCCACATCAGGACATCACACCCCTTCCAGGAATTCAGAAAGGGTCTCAAGACCTGGCTCTTCGCCTGAAGCACCCAAGAAGCCTTGGCCTTGCTCCTGGATACCCTCATGGGCGATTAGTGTGTTTTATAAGTCCTGATGTATTGATTGATAAAAAGGGGAGAGCAATATCCCCAGACTGTGTGAGATGTAGTGGTGACAGAAGGACTTTTCTACACACATTGTGGGGCTGTCCGGTCATTGAAGCCTACTGGACCAAGATAGCATGAGAATTAAGAAATAAATTGGGTTTGATATCTCACTTGATCTGAAGTTGATCCTTCCTGGTATTCCAAATAATGTAGTTGTTCAATGGGCCAAACTCCTCTTCAGTAACCTGGGATTGGTGGGGGCAAAGACAGATGTTGCCAAGTACTCTGGTACCGGAAGTCTCTACTCTACAAGACTGGAGGACGAGGATGCACATATATATGGCCACGGAGAAAGTTATCTTCATGACTAGGGGACATCTCTGTACATTTTACAAAGTCTGGTGAAACTGGATACAATATTATGGGTTTGGACCTAATTGATAGTGAGACCAGGCATTCTCTGTGACCAGGTTTACATTAATGCATGATGCCATTGGGCTTGCCAGAAGTCTCCCTTTGAATTTAATGTGTTGCCGGAAGCCTTATGATGTTTTACTGTTACAGGTGCGTGATTGCACCATACTATGTTGTTCACACTTATAAACAAAATAAACCTATTCCAAAAAGAAACGTGTACAGACAAATAAAAGGGGCCACTGATCACAATGCTCAGCTCCATTGGAGACCCCCCCACTTTCCATCCAGCTGGTGTTCATCAACAGTTGAATGCAGTTAACCAGGAGTCTTAGCATCTTTCTTATACTTATGACATACCAACAATAGGTATAAATGGCAATCCAAACCTCACATGTCTATAATTGGTGTAAAAAAGCTAGAGGTGGTCTGCATTGCCTAAAATGGCACTTTCAAAATAGGTTAGTAAATGTTGATCATGTAGCTTCATAAAACCTGCAAAAAATATAAAGTGCATTGTGCATTGTTTGCAGTTGCCATCACACGGCCAGTTTGCTAACTGTCTTGACCAACCATGCTGTCTCAGAAAGGTCACTATTTGGTGGACTGTGTCACACCTCAGTCTGGTTAATAAAAACCTATATTGAGGGTTTATTGTGTAACCCAAATAGGGTTGTAAAATGAACAAATTAGCATATGAGGAGACACTTGGTTTGTGGAACTCTATCTTATATCTTTTTCTTTGACTAGCTGGTGACACAGTGCTATTATTCCCCATTAGTGATCTGACTCACTTACACAGGATCATTGAACAAGTTGGGTCTCTCCAGCTTAATGAAGATAATCTTATTGTACCTCAATCAGGGAATCTGCAATACTTAATTGAAGGTTAAACAATCATCTATTATCAGCAGAGTTAACATGGGTTATTCCTTCTTCCATACCCTATGCCAAAGAAGTAGGGTCTGAGACTTATAAGATCCGCCAGGAAGGTTAGACCCCATTCTTTGCAAGTTGTATAGGAGGAGCAACTAGCAGTTGCTGAGAGAAATCTGTGTTAGTAAGCATTTTCATATCTCTGCAATTTGGTAGAATTTGCACATCCCCAAATATGTGACCTTTATGACGGCATTGCTGTACACAAACTTGATAGATTGTTCCCATCAGTACCAAAGGTTTTAAACCCAATTTGTTAAGAATGTAAATAGAGCATTCATAGCCTTCTCAAAAATGATTTTCTCTGATGTTGATTTTCTGCTTTCATATACCACCAGAATCACATTTGTAGGAAAGTACCATCTTGCCTGGCATGTTACCCCCATTTTCACTGTATGTATGTATGTTTGTTTTTGCCCTTGTGTCACTGGGATCCTGCTAGGCAGGACCCCAGTGCTCATAGTGTATGCCCTGTGTGTTGCCTAACTGTATCACTGAGGCTCTGCTAACCAGAACCTCAGTGTTTATGCTCTCTCTGCTTTTTAAAATAGTCACTGCAGGCTAGTGACTAATTTCACCAATTCTCATTGGCACACTGGTACACCCATATAATTCCCTTGTATATGGTACTGAGGTACCCAGGGTATTGGGGTTCCAGGAGATCCCTATGGGCTGCAGCATTTCTTTTGCCACCCATACGGAGCTCACGTTATTTCTAAGCCATTTTTCACTGCACATAAGTAACTTATACATCACCTATATGACGAACCCTCACTTGGTGAAGGTTAGGTGCCAAGTTACTTAGGGCCAGATGTAGCAAAGCTTTAGCGAGTCGCAAACGGCGAAAATCGCCGTTTGCGAGTCGCTAACGCCACTTTGCTATGTAGAAATGCATTTTGCGAGTCGGAACCGACTCGCAAAATGCATTTCTGAGTCGCAAAAAGGAAGGGGTGTTCCCTTCCTATTTGCGAGTCGCAATGGTATGCATTTTCATTTGTGTGCCGCAATTGCGGTCGCAAATGAAAGCGCAGTTACCATCCACTTGAAGTGGATGGTAACCCAGACACAAACGGGAAGGGGTCCCCATGGGACCCCTTCCCCTTTGTGTCTGGCACAAAAAATAATTTTTCAGTGCAGGCAGTGGTCCAATGGACCACTGCCTGCCCTGAAAAATACCTAAACTAAAGGTTTCAGTTTATTTTTCAAAGTGCAGTTCGTTTTCTTTTAAGGAAAACAGGTTGCACTTTGAAAAAAAAAACTGCTTTATTTAAAAGCAGTCACGGACATGGTGGTCTGCTGTTCCCAGCAGGCCACCATCCCCGTGAGTGCCCTGAATCGCTATGGGGTCGCAAATTGCGACCCACCTCATTAATATTAATGAGGTGGGTCTTTGCGACCAGATAGCGACTCGCAGAAGGTGCCTGAGACACCTTTCTGCATTTCCTTTTGCGAGGTGCAAATTGCGAGTCGCTGGGACTCACAATTTGCACCTCGCAAAAGGAAACCTACCTACATCTGGCCCTCAGTGTGTGGGCACCCTGGCACTAGCCAAGGTGCCCCCACATCGTTCAGGGCAAATTCCCCGAACTTTGTGAGTTCGGGGACACCATTGCACGCGTGCACTGCACATAGGTCACTACCTATGTGTAGCGTCACCACAATACCTCCGGACATGGCCATGTAACATGTCTAAGATCATGGAATTGTCCCCCAATACCATTCTGGTATTGGGGGACAATTCCATGGTCCCCCGGGTCTCTAGCACAGAACCCGGGTACTGCCAAACTGCCTTTCCAGGGTTTCCACTGCAGCTGCTGCTGCTGCCAACCCCTCAGACAGGATTCTGCCCTCCTGGGGTCTGGGCAGCCCCAGCCCAGGAAGGCAGAGCAAAGGATTTCCTCTGAGAGAGGGTGTTACACTCTCTCCCTTTGGAAATAGGTGTGAAGGGCTGGGGGAGGAGTAGCCTCCCCCAGCCCCTGTAAATGCTTTGATGGGCACAGATGGTGCCCATCTGTGCATAAGCCAGTCTACACCGTTTCAGGGATCCCCCAGCCCTGCTCTGGCATGAAACTGGTCAAAGGAAAGGGGAGTGACCACTCCCCTGACCAGTACCTCCCAGGGGATGTGCCCAGAGCTCCTCCAGTATGTCCCAGACCTCTGCC